>NC_060140.1:104635709-105267584 GCF_021461385.2 Schistocerca piceifrons | reverse complement strand
TCTTTACTTTCCATATTTTTCGAGGAGATTGTACGGACCAAAATAAGAAAAATTGTCTAGTAAACATAGTCTCTGTAACAAGTTCAGTGGAAGATGAACAAGTGCTGACAGCTCTTGAGGTATGCAAATTACAGCCTATGTCTACTGTACGGTTTTGCTTCGAATAATCGTTCCTATCATACCCATAAATATTGACCACTCTTCCTGGGACATGCTGTACGTACGATTTGAAATTGTTCGAACACCCAAAACCAGTGCTGCAGAAAAGAATAACAAATCACTATAGAGTAAACATGTGATGAAAATACTGTGTTGTTATTTTCAGAAAACATCAACGACTCGCGACTGCAGATCAAAATTTAAGGTCCCAACATCACCGAAATCACTGGAGACCCACCATTAACAAGGACGGGGCGAAAAAGAGCTACGAAATGTTCAAGCATTCATTCTGGAATACGTCAGACGGGATGTTTGGAAATGATAGAAAATGTAAATCAAAATGATGAATGAGATTTGAACATTACCTTTCCGAATACGAGTGCAGTCCGTCAAACTGCTTGCAAACTGAACTAGAAAGTGGTGCGATATACACCTCTCAAAGCAGCATTAAACTTGAGATTTCATAGCGTGCAGAAACATTCAACGTGCCGTATAAGTATTGCAGTCCACGGGGAAAGTGGCCGTGACACAGTGAGTGTCTGCTGGACGCACATGTGCGTTTAAGTGCGGTTGGCCGGGTAACGCTGTGTTTTGCGCACAACGGCGCCAAATAGCTCCGGCTGACGTCACCGTGTCGTCCTATGTCACGCCTGCTGACGTCACCCGCACGTGTAACGTAGTTTATATGTGTGCTCTACGTTAACCGCTACGTGACGGACACGGCAACAGCTATCTAAGACGATCACGTTACCACTAACGAATGGAGATCGATAACGTGGGTTTCCAATACGAAACAACTCAGTTACGTCTACTACTGCGGATCGAGCGTAAAAGCTTCCGACGCTGAATTCGCATTCCGGAGGACAGCAATTCAAAACCACGTCCGACCATCGAAGTTTAGGCTTTCAAATCTCTTCAGGAAAATATTGGCATGGTACCTTCGAAAAGGACAAGATCACGTTCCTTTCCAAACAGATCTTGCTCTCCATAACTAAAGACCTCGTGTCAACGATACGATAGCCTAAATTATTTCTTGTTTCCTTCGTTTTACAACTACGGATAACAGTTAAATGTTATTCGCCATTCGTCGCTTACTATCGATAGGAAGACTTTCAGCAATTACGAACTGGCATAGACGGTACTGGATGTAAAAAGCATAAAAAAAAGAGAGAGGTATTAGTGGTGAGTGCTGATGGACCAGTGTCGTCGCAGATCAGAGGCTGGCAACAAGAGAAGGAAGTTTACTGACTTCGCTTCCAAAGTTCGTCTGGGCTGTATACTTCGGGACTACAAACTCCAGAAGAAGAGATCAGCGACTAAGTTCAGAAGTGCGTTCCCGAGTTAAACAAACTTTTTACGGGCATACATCTCGAGCTCCACAACCACTCGCGCTCTACTCTGATAACGTGCTGAACGAAGAGTCCTTATTTATAAATCACTGTGTAAGCAATTAGATACATCAGAAGCAAACGCATAGTGTATTTCTTATAACAGTGACAGCAAAGTACAGAAATAAAAACTGCGATAAAAAGGACTGAAGGGGAGGGATTGAAGGGATTAGGCATGCCAACGGATAATTCCAGATAAATACTTTTTTTTTCTTTTTCATTTTCTACATATTAGGTCGTCAGGAAATGTGTCTTTGGAGCAAACCAATATTTTGGGTTCTAATACGGGCACCAATGGAAAACCTTTGGGAACTATGATTAAACTACATCGTAAATAGCAGCTGGCAAATTTTGAAAACCCACAAATACCTCTGTGCCGGCCAGCCTGTGGATGGTTTTTAAGGCGTTTTTTCATCTGCCTCGGCGAATGCGGGCTGGTTCCCCTTTCTCCGCCTCAGCTACACTATGTCGGCGATTGCTGCGCACACACCACCACCATTACTCGTTACCACGCAAACTTTTGGGGTTACACTCATCTGCATCTGGTGCTGTTAGACGTTCCCACGGGAAGGGGGGGGGGGGGGGGGGATCCTCTGGGGACCGAACAGCACGATAACCCTAGTTTCGGTGTGGGGTGAGTGGACTGCTGTAGCCTGTTGTGCAGTTGTGACCCATTGAGGGCTACGGCCGGACGAAGCCTGTCCGTCGTTCGTTTCCAGGTCCCCCCGGTTCAATGCAATAGAACTGAATGACATCTGACATTAGCTTCTACCGTTTCATGTCCTATTCTCATAACCGCAGACTGGTTTCTGTAGACACTGTACATTATCCTCCGCTCGCTATATTTTATCCCTGCTACCTTCAAAATTTCAAGTACAGTCACGTCAACATCGTCATTTCTCTAAATTTACAAATGCTATAATCCTAATTTAGATTTTTTTCAAGCTAACTTCTAAGGAAAGTCGTAGGATCAGTATTCCCTCGCGTTGTTTTACATTTCTCCAGGATCAAAACTGACCTTCGCCGAGTTCAGGTTCTATCAGTTTTTCGACACTGTAAAAATTTCGTGTCGGTATTTTAGAAGCGTAACTTATTAGACTCATAGTTGGTAATATTCACTCCTGTCCTTGGAATACCGCCAGGCTTCGAGTGGATTGCACTTATTACAAGTCCACAATATGATTACACTACTGGCCATTAAAATTGCTACACCAAGAAGAAATGCAGATGATAAACGGGTATTCATTGGACAAATATATTATACTAAAACTGACATGTGATTACATTTTCACGCAATTTGGGTACATAGATCCTGAGAAATCAGTACACAGAACAACCACCTCTCGCCATAATAACGGCCTTGATACGCCTGGGCATTGAGTCAAACAGAGCTTGGATGGCGTGTACAGGTACAGCTGCCCATGCAGCTTCAACACGATACCACGGTTCATCAAGAGTAGTGACTGGCGTATTGTGACAAGCCAGTTGCTCGGCCACCATTGACCAGATGTTTTCAGTTGGTGAGAGATCTGGAGAATGTGCTGGCCAGGGCAGCAGTCAAACATTTTCTGTGTCCAGAAAGGCCCGTACAGGACCTACAACATGCGGTCATGCATTGTCCTGCTGAAATTTAAGGTTTCGCAGCGATCGATGAAGGGTAGAGCCACGGGTTATAACACATCTGAAATGTAACGTCCACTGTTCAAAGTGCCGTCAATGCAAACAAGAGGTGGCCGAGACATGTAAACAATGGCACCCCATACCGTCACGCCGAGTGATACGCCAGAATGGCGATGACAAATACATGCTTCCAGTGCCCGTTCACCGCGGTGTCGCCACACACGGATGCGACCATCATGATGCTGTAAACAGAACCTGGATTCATCCGAAAAAATGACGTTTTGCCATTCGTGCACCCAGGTTCGTCGTTGAGTACACCATCGCAGGCGCTCCTGTCTGTGATGCAGCGTCAAGGGTAACCGCAGCCACGGTCCCCGAGCTCATAGTCCATGCTGCTGCAAACGTCGTCGAACTGTTCGTGCAGATGGTTGTTGTCTTGCAAAATTCCCCATCTGCTGATTCAGGGATCGAGACGTGGCTGCACGATCCGTTACAGCCATGCGGATAAGATGCCTGTCATCTCGACTGCTAGTGATACGAGGCGGTTGAGATCCAGCACGGCGTTCCGCATTACCCTCCTGAATCCACCGATTCCATATTCTGCTAACAGTCATTGGATCTCGACCAACGCGAGCAGCGATGTCGCGATACGATAAACCGCAATCGCGATAGGCTACAATCCGACTTTTATCAAAGTCGGGAACGTGATGGTAGGCATTTCTCCTCCTTAGACGAGGCATCACAACAACGTTTCACAAGGCAACGCCGGTTAACTACTGTTTGTGTATGAGAAATCGGTTGGAAAGTTTCCTCATGTGAGCACGTTGTAGGTGTCGCCACCGGCGCCAACCTTGTGTGAATGCTCTGAAAAGCTAATCATTTGCATATCACAGCATCTTCTTTCTGTCGGTTAAATTTCGCGTCTATAGCGCGTCAGCTTCGTAGTGTAGCAATTTTAAGCCTCTATGAGGGGGAATATTTGTCTGATGTGATAGAAGAAGAAACAGGAGTCGATTTAAAAGAGATAGGGGATACAGTATTAGAATCGGAATTTAAAAGAGCTTTGGAGGACTTACGGTCAAATAAGGCAGAAGGGATAGATATCATTCCATCAGAATTTCTAAAATCATTGGGGGAAGTGGCAACAAAACGACTATTCACTTTGGTGTGTAGAATATATGAGTCTGGCGATATACCATCTGATTTTCGGAAAAGTATCATCCACACAATTCCGAAGACGGCAAGAGCTGACAAGTGCGAGAATTATCGCAGAATCGCTACCTAGGCAGTAAAACAACCAATGACGGACGGAGCAAGGAGGACTTCAAAAGCAGACTCGCTATGGCAAAAAAGGCATTTCTGGCCAAGAGAAGTCTACTAATATCAAATACCGGCCTTAATTTGAGGAAGAAATTTCTGAGGATGTACGTCTGGAGTACAGCATTGTATGGTAGTGAAACATGGACTGTGGGAAAACCGGAACAGAAGAGAATCGAAGCATTTGAGATGTGGTGCTATACACGAATGTTGAAAATTAGGTGGACTGATAAGGTAAGGAATGAGGAGGTTCTACGCAGAATCGGAGAGGAAAGGAATATGTGGAAAACACTGATAAGGAGAAGGGACAGGATGATAGGACATCTGCTAAGACATGAGGGAATGACTTCCCTGGTACTAGAGGGAGCTGTAGAGGGCAAAAACTGTAGAGGAAGACAGAGATTGGAGTACGTCAAGCAAATAATTGAGGACGTAGGTTGCAAGTGCTACTCTGAGATGAAGAGGTTAGCACAGGAAAGGAATTCGTGGCGGGCCGCATCAAACCAGTCAGTAGACTGATGACAACAAAAAAGTGTACTTTTCAATAAAATTTCTTCTCAGTTTTAAAAGAATGAGAGCGTTGAAATTATGATGCTGATTTGCAGCTTACTTAGGGGATTCGCCTCGGAAGGGAAGAAATCAAAAAGCTGAGCGTTTCCGTCGATAAAGCTGAAAGACAGGAAGCCACAAATTAATTTCAGATATGCGCAGACGTCGCTACTGTTTGGGAAGGGGGAAACGCCGCGTACCTTGACGGAAGCTCGTCCCTGCAAAAAGTGCACCCCCTAGCGCAGAGACAGGGCGGGCCATAGTTTAATTAAAACCTGTTCATGCGTCACTAACAAGCGGCAGGCGGCAGGCGCCCGCCGAGACGTAATATCCAGCGCGGGCGCGCTCGTTTCTTTTCCTTGAGGTCCCGCGCTCCTTTCTGCCCGCCGCCGTATTATATGAAAGAACAGTCTTAATTTAATCTCAGGAGGCCGGCCGGCTGGCCGCGGAAGAGATGGAGGACCGCTGAGGTCAGCGGGGACCGCCGATGTGTTCTCCTCCCTATTGAAGACCAGCTGTATCCACTAACAGACGGAACCGCGAAACAAATTTTATTTTTTAGAATCATATTGCAAAGCTTCATTTTGTGGCTTGCTGACTTTTGGTCCTATTGCTACGTCTTCCAGACAAGAAAATTTCGAGAAACTAGAGAGAAAGGACGACCAGAAAAAACAGAGTACCCCGTAAGAAGGAGGGTTGAGACTGCGGAATAGACAAGAGACTGAATAGATACCAAACATAGTACATCACATGAGGAAATGTCGACTGAAATTTTACAAGAATATCAACAGAATGCCGAACACCCGACAAACTAGACAGATCTTGGAGTACACAGGAAGCATTACACTGAACTCACGAAAGTCATGGGTTACTTCCTGATATTGTGCCGGCCGTGGTGGCCGAGCGGTTCTAGGCGCTATAGTCTGAAACCGCGCGACCGCTACGGTCGCAGGTTCGAATCCTGCCTCGGGCATGGATGAGTGTGATGTCCTTAGGTTGGTTAGGTTTAAGTAGTTTTAAGTTCTAGGGGACTGATGATCACAGCAGTTTAAGTCCCATAGTGCTCAGAGCCATTTGAACCGTTTGATTAATATGGAAAGGTTTCCGACGTGGTAATGTCCGCATGACGGGAATTAGTCTTTGAACGCGGAATGATAGTTGGAGCTGCATTTCGGAAATTCTTAGGGCATTCAATATTGCGAGATCCACAGTGTCAAGAGTGTGCCGAGAATACTAAATTTCAGAGCAGCGACATCCAAGGCTGTTCCTTGCAACTGCCCAAACGCGAGCGGCTTCCGACACGGAGTGCGCGCTGATACGAATCTAGAAGAAAACTGGGGCCTTACTCTAGCTCGCACGCTCTTATTTATATAGCCGCATTTGCCATACTGGCCAACCGCTGGGGCTAGCAGAACACCAAGTTACTAAATAATTAATTGCTTCATCCGGTGAAGGCCAATGAAGCTCTCAATTTAATTCTGCAATCAGCACACAGGGAAGTATTTGTAATAAAATTCTAATGTGGCTAGGTTAAATACTTTTGGCGAGAGAATTATTTTAGTTGTACTGCTCGCAATAGATAAGCTCTGATCTTGCCCTTTGGAGAGACGCTACAGCTATAGTTTTATAGCTACCTTTTTGAAACTTCTCACATCTTTGTTATTACAGCTTATCTCCATTCTACCTAAATCTAAACATCCTAGCTTTATCTAATCACTTACTTAATCTACCTTGCTTCCATACTCTTAGGATACAAAAACAGAAAATCATGTAACTTCCTGGCAGATTAAAACTGTGTGCCCGACCGAGACTCGAACTCGAGACCTTTGCCTTTCGCGGGCAAGTGCTCTACCATCTGAGCTACCGAAGCACGACTCACGTCCGGTCCTCACAGCTCCTGCCAGTATCTCGTCTCCTACCTTCCCAACTTTACAGAAGCTCTCCTGCGAACCTTGCAGAACTAGCACTCCTGAAAGAAAGGATATTGCGGAGACATGGCTTAGTCACAGCCTGGGGATGTTTCCAGAATGAGATTTTCACTCTGCAGCGGAGTGTGCGCTGATATGAAACTTCCTGGCAGATTAAAACTGTGTGCCGGAGCGAGACTCGAACTCGGGACCTTTGCCTTTCGCGGGCAGACGAGGTAATGGCAGAAGTGAAGCTGTGAGGACCGGGCGTGAGTCGTGCTTCGGTAGCTCAGATGGTAGAGCACTTGCCCGCGAAAGGCAAAGGTTCCGAGTTCGAGTCTCGGTCGGGCACACAGTTTTAATCTGCCAGGAAGTTTCATATCAGCGCACACTCCACTGCAGAGTGAAAATCTCATTCTGGATTCCAGAAAATGATGAATTACAACCAAAATATTACTTTGTGAGATCCAGCATGCTGTTTCCATTAAATTACAATGAAAAAGGAATCCGAAAATAAATTTTGAAGTTTCTAGCTCCTTCCTGTTGCGCCGATGATTTTTACGTAAAACGTCCAAATTTAGAAGACTGCTGAAGTTTTAAACTTTATCATTTTAGCATCATTCCTGACATGCTATCAACTTTTCAGATTATTTACTTTATTTTTTAGTTATTGCGCAACATTCGTGACGTCATAGCTAGTTACAGAGGACTAGGCTGGCACACAATGGAAAGCATATGAATTTTATACGGTGTGAGTGGGCTGCTTCCCTACGAACTGACAACGGCCGGGAGGGCGGTGTGCTGACCACAAGGCACTCCGCATCCACATCCGGTGACGCCTAACAGTGAGGATGACACGGCGGCCGGTCGGTACCGTTGGGCCTCCAAAGCCTGTTCGGGTGGTGTTATTGTTGTTGTTTATTGCATAAGGTGGTTGTTCAGGAGCGCGGAAATTTAGAAGGGCAAAAATGAAAAATATGGTTTACATCTGTTTGACAGCAAGAATGTCAGCAATGTCACGAAACCCTGCCGTGAAGCCTCGAGGCAGGCGCGGCGACGGCGAAGACAGAGAACCCAGGAGGCGGGCAACGAGGCAACTGCGGCCCGTGAAGGAGCAGGCGTGCAAACGGCGCGTGGCGGACAGCTCGGCAGCAGGTCCGGTGGCGCGGCGCGGAGCGGGTTTTACTGTCGCGTTTACGGCGGCGAGCCGAGGAGCCAGGGATTGAAATATCGCGGCCGCTGAATATGTAACAGGCGGCGCGGCGGGGCGACTTCTCGCAGCTCCCACGACACCTCACCAATATGGCGGCGGGGCGCGTCCTGCAAGGGGCGCTCATCCCCCACGGCCCAACACCAAGGGAGCCAGCACATAACGACTAGTTATGTTCAGTCCGCCGTCCTTGTGCTGCGCAACGCGTCATTCGTCAGGTGTTGGGGGATCTTATTCTGACGACGCCTAGCTTCCCACAGCAAAGATGAGACCAAAAGTAAGCTTAAAGTCGTGGCCTATTCTGAGTGACTCAGCTGAGCTGTTAACATCAGATATTTCCTGAACAGTTCGAGATATCGTAATTCTGTTTTCAGCCAAAGGAATTGCTAGAATCTAATTACTAATCTCTTTTCATAACTAGGAGAGACATTCAGTAATGAAACAGACAAATTGATGTACACTACTGGCCATTAAAACAGCTACACCACGAAGATGACGTGCTACAGACGCGAAATTTAACCGACTGCAAGAAGATGCTGTAATATGCAACTGATTAGCTTTCCAGAGCATTCACACTAGGTTGGTGCCGGTGGCGACACCTACAACGTGCTTACATCAGGAAAGTTTCCAACCGATTTCTCCTACGCAAACAGCAGTTGAGCGGCGTTGCCTGGTGAAACGTTGTTGTGATGCCTCGTGTAAGGAGGAGAAATCCGTACCATCACGTTTCCGACTTTCATGAAGGTGGGATTGTAGCCTATCGCGATTGCGGTTTATCGTATCGCGACATTGCTGCTCGCGTCGGACGAGATCCAATGACTGTTACCAGAATATGGAATAGGTGGGTGCAGGAGGGTAATACGGATCGCCGTGCTGGATCCCAACGGCCTCGTATCACTAACAGTAGAGATGACAGGCATCTTATCCGCATGGCTGTAACGGATCGTGCAGCCAAGTCTGGATCCCTGAGTCAACAGATGGGGACGTTTGCAAGACAACAACCATCTGCACGAACAGTTCGACGACATTTGCACCAGCATGGACTATCAGCTCGGAGACCATGGCTGCGGTTACACTTGACGGTGCAACACAGACAGGAGCGCCTGCGATGGTGTACTCAGCGACGAACCTGGGTGCATGAATGGCAAAACGTCATTTTTTCAGACGAATCAAGGTTCTATTTACATGATGGACGCACCCGTGTTTGGCGACATCGCGGTGAACGCACACTGGAAGCGTGTATCCTTCATCGCCATACTGCCGTATCACCCGGCGTGATGGTATGTGGTGCCATTGGTTACACGTCTCTGTCACCTCTTGTTCGCATTGACGGCAATTTGCACAGTGAACGTTACATTTCAGATGTGTTACGACCCGTGGGTCTACCCTTCATTCGATCCCTGCGAAACCCTACATTTCAGCAGATAATGCACGACCGCATATTGCAGGTCCTGTACGGGCCTTTCTGGATACAGAAAATGTTCGACGGCATGGGTGTGTATGTGTTTGTCCTTAGGATAATATAGGTTAAGTAGTGTGTAAACTTAGGGACTGATGACCTTAGCAGCATAAGATTTCACACAGATTTTTGAACTTCTTCCAGTCTTACTTTTTCCTTGTACTAGACGTACGTTGACAAAACGCAGTGCCTCCCCGCAGACTGTAAACAGACCTCCGAGCATATAGTGTAGGTTCCCAGATAAGAGACTGACTGGAACACTTTTTAAGTAACGCAGTCCACTACGTTCAGCGGGACAGCGAGTGTTTAGCGGAGACAGGAGACAAGGGTATCGTCAGGACTGCCCCTAGGGACATGTGACAAGACCAACCTTGCTCTCTGTATGTACACTGACGAAAAAAAATCACAGCACCAAGAAGGGGTTGTGCGCCAAAAACTTACGTTGGCAGGCGTTTTTGTACACCTGAAAGATGATGTCGCGAAAGTCGTGTAATTGTGATGCTAGTAGCGCCACTATGTGGACGCAAATCACGTTTACTTTAAATACACGTTGTAGCGGTCGTGAGCGTTTGTTAGGTTTGAGACTGTCCGCCCGGTTGACCATGCGGTCTAACGCACGGCTTTCCGGGCGGGAAGGAGCGCCTGGTCCCCAGCACGAATCCGCCCGGCGGATTTGTGTCGAACCGGCCAGTCTGTGGATGGTTTTTAGGCGGTTTTCCATCTGCCTCGGCGAATGCGGGTTGGTTCCCCTTACCCCGCCTCAGTTACACTATGTAGGCGATTGCTGCGCAAACAAGTTCTCCACGTGCGCGTACACCACCATTACTCTACCACCATTACTCTACCCGTCAACACCGCCATTGGACTGTTGGTAACTAGAAACATGTTGCCTGATCGGGCGAGTCTCATTTCAAATTGTTTGGAGCGGACGTGTACGGGTATGGAGACAACCTCATGAATCCATGGACCCAGCATGTCAGCAGGGGCTCTTCAGGCTGGTGGAGGCTCTGTAATGGTGTGGGGCGTGTGCAGGTGGAGTGATACGGCATCCCTGATACGTCTAGATACGCCTCTGACAGATGCCACGTATATGAGCATCGTGTCTGATCACCAGCATCCATTCATGTCCATTGTGCATTCCAACGGACTTGGACAATTCCAACAGGACAGTGCGACACGCCATACGTCCAGAATTGCTACAGAGTGGCTCCAGGGACACTCTTTTAACACTTTCGCTGGCCACCAAACTCCCCAGACGCGAACATTATTGAGCATATTTGGGATACCTTCAGAAGAGATCTCCACCCCCTCGTAATCTTACGCATTTATGGACAGCTCTGCAGGATTCATGGTGTCAGTACACGGTATGCCGTGTATTCTCAACACTGCCCGCCACCAGAAATGGAGGGTGAACCTTTGACAGTGGCAGCCAGTCGTCCTGGTGAAACGTCAGAAAACTTAAAAGAGCCGTCAACGGAGGTCCCGAGACAAAAGCCAAGAGGTAATAGGTAGGTCAACAAGCGTCTACGAAGCCTCAACAATTTTGTACATGTTGCTAACCTCTGCACACCAAATATATGATCAGGATCTCGTTCAGTCTAATTGATTTGTCAAGCTGGGCAGCTGGCACAAGGGCCACGTCCTTGCATAATCTGAGGGAAGTAGGGAACTTTAAAAAAAAGAAGGTGCTACTCACATACGGTTGATGAGTAATATTGTACCTGCCAGCGAATGTCTTAGTCGTACCTGGCCAGCATCCGCTCCCGCTGCCGTGTGAACGATACTACCTGTACCCCGAGCGCGCGCTAACAGCTTCGGGGCGACTTTGACCCAGTTACCGCTGCCGGGATATCAAGGGACTGCGGCGCGCTTTTACTGCCATCTCGTTCGGCAGCTGGGGGATGCGCCGAGAAGGAAAGAAGTAATACAAAATAGAAAAGGCGGCGCTGGCGCAAGAGCCACCAACTTTGTCTCCGACGTCGGCTTGTCCCCTGCTCCGCAGGTTGCGGGGCTGCGGGCTTTTGTTGGGGGGGGAGCAGTCTTCACACGGGACGTGAAATCAGAGTGGGGCATGCTCTGTGAGACGCCATAACATGGGGGATTTCACCTTTCGGAGCACTCTCGAGTGCACGTAACTTCAACCTATGCGATGCGAGGTCACTTCCCTCAAAGTCCATTCAATTTGTGATGTGCACCCTGGCCGTTGTTAACTGGTGGCCATCCTTAGAAGTTGCCTCCCAGTTGGTGTGTCTTTTCAACCACATGTTGTCAAGCGTGATTAGTATCAGTTGTAAATTTAACTTTCGTCCAGTATTCCGCTTTTGTGACTAGACTTAAAGCTGAAGCTCCACTCTAACGGATCCCGTGTCCGGCCATCCTGATTTAGGTTTTCCGTGATTTCCCTAAATCGCTCCAGGCAAATGCCGAGATGGTTCCTTTCAAAGGGCACGGCCGACTTCCTTCCCCGTCCTTTCCTAATCCGATGAGACCGATGACCTCGCTGTCTGGTCTCCTTCCCCAAAACAACCAACCAACCACTATAACGGGGCTGCTCCTTATAGCAACACAAACTTGCGCATATGATAGTAATCGGTTTCATGCACAAAGCAGATGAATCCTCAGACTTGCATACTGTAATTACTTCGAACTAACTAATCCGATTTTCAAGAATGGAATGCCGCTAAAGTCGTCTTTTTAATGTCAAAACGTATATTCGTTCTTCGGTCGAACTTTATTGTTTGACGAAATACCGCCATATTTGAATCGTTAATAAGTACGAGATCATTAATGCGTAAGCTGTGGTTGAGCTCCCAACGGATAAATCTGTACGTGCCTGTTGCGCGGTATTTATTTTGCCTGTGACGTCATCGTACCAACGTAGGCACATGCATGTAATTGTTACTAATTACCTTTGTGTAATATTACAAATTGCTGTACGTGGAAACGAATTTACACTCCTGGAAATTGAAATAAGAACACCGTGAATTCATTGTCCCAGGAAGGGGAAACTTTATTGACACATTCCTGGGGTCAGATACATCACATGATCACACTGACAGAACCACAGGCACATAGACACAGGCAACAGAGCATGCACAATGTCGGCACTAGTACAGTGTATATCCACCTTTCGCAGCAATGCAGGCTGCTATTCTCTCATGGAGACGATCGTAGAGATGCTGGATGTAGTCCTGTGGAACGGCTTGCCATGCCATTTCCACCTGGCGCCTCAGTCGGACCAGCGTTCGTGCTGGACGTGCAGACCGCGTGAGACGACGCTTCATCCAGTTCCAAACATGCCCAATGGGGGACAGATCCGGAGATCTTGCTGGCCAGGGTAGTTGACTTACACCTTCTAGAGCACGTTGGGTGGCACGGGATACATGCGGACGTGCACTGTCCTGTTGGAACAGCAAGTTCCCTTGCCGGTCTAGGAATGGTAGAACGATGGGTTCGATGACGGTTTGGATGTACCGTGCACTATTCAGTGTCCCCTCGACGATCACCAGTGGTGTACGGCCAGTGTAGGAGATCGCTCCCCACACCATGATGCCGGGTGTTGGCCCTGTGTGCCTCGGTCGTATGCAGTCCTGATTGTGGCGCTCACCTGCACGGCGCCAAACACGCATACGACCATCATTGGCACCAAGGCAGAAGCGACTTTCATCGCTGAAGACGACACGTCTCCATTCGTCCCTCCATTCACGCCTGTCGCGACACCACTGGAGGCGGGCTGCACGATGTTGGGGCGTGAGCGGAAGACGGCCTAACGGTGTGCGGGACCGTAGCCCAGCTTCATGGAGACGGTTGCGAATGGTCCTCGCCGATACCCCAGGAGCAACAGTGTCCCTAATTTGCTGGGAAGTGGCGGTGCGGTCCCCTACGGCACTGCGTAGGATCCTACGGTCTTGGCGTGCATCCGTGCGTCGCTGCGGTCCGGTCCCAGGTCGACGGGCACGTGCACCTTCCGCCGACCACTGGCGACAACATCGATGTACTGTGGAGACCTCACGCCCCACGTGTTGAGCAATTCGGCGGTACGTCCACCCGGCCTCCCGCATGCCCACTATACGCCGTCGCTCAAAGTCCGTCAACTGCACATACGGTTCACGTCCACGCTGTCGCGGCATGCTACCAGTGTTAAAGACTGCGATGGAGCTCCGTATGCCACGGCAAACTGGCTGACACTGACGGCGGCGGTGCACAAATGCTGCGCAGCTAGCGCCATTCGACGGCCAACACCGCGGTTCCTGGTGTGTCCGCTGTGCCGTGCGTGTGATCATTGCTTGTACAGCCCTCTCGCAGTGTCCGGAGCAAGTATGGTGGGTCTGTCACACCGGTGTCAATGTGTTCTTTTTTCCATTTCCAGGAGTGTAGTTAGGATATCGATTCGGGTGTCATGATGAAAAAAGAATTGCAAATTTGAAGCTCAACAAATACCTCGCACAACCACAAATTACATCTAGTCTAACGATAAACATCATTTCTGTCCGAGACTGTGACACTGTGTTGCATACAAAAGAAATAAAAACACTCGAAAAAGGTCTTAAAAACAATGTCATTACACATAGAGACGAAGAATACATAGAAAGCCGTATAGTTTGGTCAGAAAGCATTATCATACAGGAAAACAAAAACAAAACAATGGAGGTAAACGTTGGTCTGACGGGAGAGCTAGTAAGCAATGAAATCAAAAACACAATATCGCCGGCCGGTGTGGGCGTGCGGTTCTAGGCGCTTCAGTCTGGAACCGCGTGATCGCTACGGTCGCAGGTTCGAATCCTGCTTCGGGCATGGACGTGTGTGATGTCCTTAGGTTAGTTAGGTTTAAGTAGTTCTAAGTTCTAGGGGACTGATGACCATAGAAGTTAAGTCCCACAGTGCTCAGAGCCATTTGAACATAATATCACAGATGAAGGAAACCGAAAGAAACCAAAGTAATACAGACTCCATAACACCGACAAAACTTAAAAAAAGAAACCACAGGAACACAACACTATCATCACAAGAGCGGGTAAAAGCGACACTGTGGTTTTCATGGATAAAGAGCAATAGCAATACATCAAAAAGACGCAGGAGTTAATCAGCAAAAATAAAATTAGAAAATTAAAATCAGATCCAACTAACAGATTCCAAACGAAGATAAGAAACACTCTGAAGAGCTAGAACATACATTAGAAGACAATGAAAAAAGGAAGGACTCGAACCTCCGCCGGGACCAGCCCCACAGTCCATGACTGCAGCGCCTGGAAGAAGTATTAGTAGGATATCTACTAGAGTTAATTTTTTTTTTTCACTTGCCGCCCTGATTTTACGACCCACCACATAATTGCTTGAGGTGTGTCTTTTTTGACCACTTGGCCGCTACGATCGGAGTACAGGTGCTGATGTAGTTGACACTCCCACCAGTTCCCGCATCCGGTCGCACCGTTGCCCGCGTCCCGCCACGTGGAGGCGGCTCTTTCTTTTTTTTTTTCTTGGCAGCTTTCCCAAAACCGTTTTAACAAAATTTTACAAAATTAAAATTTAGATTGGAAGAAGAAAATACACGGAATAGTTTAGACCAAAGAGGAGAAAAGAAGATAGGAAAGGAAGAGATGATAGTCCCACCACCTTAGGGTACCGAGGATGAGCGCCTTGGGATTTATTTCAAGCTACTGATCCTCAGTCTCCTGACCTTAGCCTAGGAAGTTCTATTCTATCTTTAACAATTAATATCTCTATTTATTTCTAGGAGGTTATGTTATATACAGGTTTAAAGTGCCGTGGTAGCCGGTGGCAATTGCGACGGTGCGCCGATACTGTTTAGACCTAGTTTCATGCATTAATCTAGCCAGTATTGTCCATTGCGGAACTACTTATGTGAGTCTAATGCATGTCAGTTATTTTATATTAAGTCTTAGTTTACATCATCCACACTATGGTCTCTGTCTATGTGCTGCATATGGGTTTTTCGTCTGTGGGGTCTTTCGCTCCTGTACTCTTTATGGCATTCATCAGAAATTTTGTCTGTTAATGCGTTCAATTCGTCCCAAAGTTCTGGTGTTCTAATCGCGTCGTATACAGGGTGTCCCAGCTATCTTGTCCACCCAAAATATCTCTGGAACAATAACAGCTATTGGAAAACGACTTTCACCGGTATCAATGTAGGGCTGGGGCCCATGAATGTACATATTTGGAAACATTCTAAAACGAAAGCATATGTGTTTTTTAACACAAACTTATGTTTTTTTAAATGGACCTCCTATATTTTTTCTTCAGCAATCCATAGCATGACAAAGCACATACACAATGGCGTTGATTGCATCGCAATATTCCCATTACACCCCGAGATATTGAGACGCGAATTTGACGCTTGAAACACCCGACATGCGCTGTTAGCGCACGTCCTGAGGCTCAGGCGTGAACCCCATGCTGCCCGTAATCGCAGCAGACCGTATTATTCGTTTCGGACCTCTTGATAAGTATGGAGGTGTGATTACATATGTCAATCACATCGCGATTACGGGCAGCATGGGGTTCACGCCTGAGCCTCAGGACGTGCGCTAGCAGCGCATGTCGGGTATTTCAAGCGTCAACTTCGCGTCTCAATATCTCGGGATGTAATGGGAATATTGCGATGCAATCAACGCCATTGTGTATGTGCTTTGTCATGCTATGGATTGCTGAAGAAAAAATATAGGAGGTCCATTTAAAAAAACATAAGTTTGTGTTAAAAAACACATATGCTTTCGTTTTAGAATGTTTCCAAATATGTACATTCATGGGCCCCATCCCTACATTGATACCGGTGAAAGTCGTTTTCCAATAGCTGTTATTGTTCCAGAGATATTTTGGGTGGACAAGATAGCTGGGACACCCTGTATATGTTGCTCTGTCTGTAGGTGTTGTATCCCAGGTGTGTCCCTGTGCTGTCTGTATTTCCCGCAGAATAGGATCGTATGTTCAGGGGTTCCCATACCTCCGCATGTGCATGTTGACGTGTCTCTTAGACTCACGCGATTCAAGTGCGCGGGGTAAGGTCCGTGGCCAGTCAAGAAATGCACCATGCCGCGGCTAGGATCGGCATGTTTCATTCTTAACCTTTCCGATATGTTCGGAAAAAATATATACACTCTCCGTCCCGTATCACTTGTACCCCATTCCTCTTGCCATGTGTCGATTTTCCATTTTCTGAGGTCCCGCTTATTGTTCAGCGGGGAACCAGTCATAATGTTGACCTGGTCTAGTCTACCCATCTTTAACCGTTACAAAGCGGCCCGATATCTGATTGTAATATCTATCGGGAAGATTCCTAGCATGACACACAGTGCTTCGACTGATGTAGTGCCGAAAGCTCCCGATAGTCGCAGAAGGACGCTTCTCTGCCCTCGCCTAACCGCTGTTCTGTTTGTGGCGAGGTTGAGTCTGTGCGCCCATGTACTGGCCGCAAAGCTTAGCACTGATTCGAAGAGTGCGCAGTGGTAAGTTCGTGTGACTGACAGAGGAAGTCTGTACTGTCCTGAATTTATCCTAGCCAGTTTATGCAGTATTTTTTCTGCCTTGTCTGTTGTTATCCTGATGTGCTCATGGAAGTTCAATTTCTCATCTATGTATACGCCAAAGTAGCGGGTTACTGTCATTCTCTTTATGTTGTTGTTCTCTATCTTTATTGATGGATTGCGTCTGAGTTGTCCTTTCAGCAGTGTGTAAGTTGTTTTGTTACCCGCTACCTTGAGCTTGTTTGTGTTGCACCATTGTGTTATTGTTTGCAGTGTGCCACTCGCCTTCTCCTCTAGCTGGGCTCTGGTATTTGCTGAGATGACCACCTGTAGGTCATCTGCATACGCGACAGCTCCCTCTGTCCTCATATCCTCATCCAGCAGTTGCAGGAGGGGTTCAAAAATTATGTCCCAGAAGATGGGCCCACAGATCGATCCCTGCGGACATCCTTTGGTAATTTTCCTTATTACCTACCGGTTGCCCACACGCCATTCCACTATTCTGCCCCTGCAGTAGTCTAACAGACTGTTGTATAGGGCTGCGGGTATTTCCATCTGGCGTAACCTCAGAAACAGTGCTGGCCGCCACAGGTTGTCAAAAGCTCAGTATGTTTTATCTGTGTTTTGTGTAATTTCTAGAGCTCTGTTTACTGCATCATCAATGCTTTTACCTTTCCGAAATCCAAATTGGTGAGGATTCATTCCAAGTAGGGTTCTGTGGGCCTGCAATCGGTCACACAGTAGCTTCTCTTGAATTTTTGACATAGTGTTAATGAGGCATATAGATCTGTAGGATTTCGGATCTGATTGGTCTCTGTCTGCTGATTTTCGTATGATGACTGCATTTGAGGTCTTCCAGACTGTCGGTACACGGCCTAGCCTTAAGGCGTCATTTAGTAATTCTGTTAGATATGGGGTGATCTGTGGTGCTAGCCTCTTGAGCACTTCTGCGTGGATCTTGTCAGGTCCAGGTGCTTTCTTATTTTTTTGCTCTCTTATCGCTACCGCAACTTCCTCGCGCGCAAAGGGACAGGTGACGGCATCAGTGTCATACTGTTCATGTAGTTCTTGCCTGAGTTTGGTCTGTTCCTATGTGTCTGTGTCCGTGGCGTCCTCCGGGAGGAGTTTGTTCAGCAGATATTGCGCTGTGTTTCTCCAACCCGATGTCATTGTGCCGTCATCCTGCCGTAGCGTGCTTAATGCCAATGGGGTCTTGATTTTTTCTGTCAGAATCTTGTATTGTTCCCCCCACATATTTTGTTGTGTGTGTGTGGCCAAGTAGCTCTCCCAATGTTGTTTTCTGGTCTGAAGTAATGTCTTTTTGAAGAGTTCTTTGGCTTCCCTATATGCAGCTAGTCTTAGTATCCATGTCCTCTGGTATAGTTTACGTTTCCTTGCCATGTCACGATTGAGTCTGAGTGATCTGTGAGCCAGTCGGATACGGAGAGATGAAAGAAACTTTCGAAAGCCGAGGTAGGTCTATATACGCTTCTCGAGTCTCGGTGGCGGCCATGAAATTGTTGCGAAGAAACGTGACAGTACGGTGGGACCGCAATGCGCTGAGTCAGCGGTTCGCCTCACCGCTGTCAGAATAAGCGCGCCTTCCTGCATCGACAAAGGCGCGAGGGAAAGGAAGAGAAACAGTAGGACGAAGCGGGGTTCATAAATTTCGCACTAGTTCGGAGGTATAGGTTCACCCCCCCCCCCCCCCCGGCCATCCGTCGAGGTGCCAGCCTTATTCCACCCACTCTCTTCCCATTACGCGGTTATTTGTTGCACTTCGCACAGACACACCACTGTCGACAGCGAGATCGTCTACCCCTACCCCTCCCCCTCCCATCCCTCCCCCCCTCACCCGTTTCCCGTTTGCCTTCATCACTCCACCTCTCTTGGGGGCCAATCTCTCTGCGCACCGCACCCCCACTCACATCTTCGCTACCCGGCCTCTCTCCCGCGTTGCCAGTTTTTTTCGAGCTCGACTGCTCCTCCTGCAGATATCTCTTCCGATCACGTTTTATTTTAATTCTATATATATCTTTCCGTGCGAGTGGCTCGGCATCAAATTCCCTTTGTAGCGGAAGAGCGCATCACCGCGGTAATAAAATAAAGCCGCGAGGTTGTGTACTGCGGGCGACTGTGTGTGTGTGTGTGTGTGTGTGTGTGTGTGTCGTGATCTGTGGGAGAGGTGGATGGCAACTTCGGGCGATGGGAGGTGCGGGTGGGAGAGGGGGAAATGACGGAGAGTGCAGCTTCAGGGAATGGAAGCATTTCTACGCAGTGCGAGATGACGTCACACGCGGCGGCACGGTCGGGTCATGAATCGCATCACGACGCGGGGAATCCCCGAAGCGTATTTATGTGCGGCGGCGAGAAGAGGGCCGCGGCAGGGGAAGCCCCGCGAACAGATCACCGTAGGCCGCCGGCCGATTGGCCGCAGATCCGCCGCTGACAGCCGGTGCTCTCACCGCGGTGCGGGGAATTGGCTGGCGCCGCGCGTTGCTTTCGTTCCTCCTCTTCCGCGGCGCCGGGCTATGAAAATGGTGCGCCGAGTTTATAAGCCGTAAAGGCGGCTCGTTGTTCCCCGGCCGCCGCCAGTCCACGTGCGTGCGTGCCACGCCACAACACAATCCGCCCACTTGCGCTCCGCCGTTCGTGACCGCGCCCAGCCCCACTCGTGCCGGCTTCTTTCTCCGCTACACGAAACGGAGACAAAGCTGCGCGCGTACCCTTGATATAAACAGTAAGCGTGAGGGAATGTTGCTTCTCGTTAAACTCTTCTCGACTGTTTAGTATACGGAGCAGAATTGTGTGCGTGAAATTTCGAGACTGCTTTATCACGGTAATGCAATGAAGACACTTGGGTGCTACCCAGTGTCGGCCATGCGTGTCTGCGGTGACCAGGCCCTGCACAGCTCCGACTAGTGACGAGGTACTCTGCCACTATACACAGTGTCCCGGGAGGAACGGTCAATTCTCAGGGATATGACAGAAACGATCACTCAAACGGATTTCTTTTCGCACACATGTGGATGACCTCGCACTTTTCCTTACTCAGAGATAACTTCGCACCATACATATTCTTTGTTTCTTTCTTTCACTGGTGCCATGTCCCGCACTGACGCAGGGTCGGCGTTGTTAGGAACGGATTTGGCAAGGTTAGTGGAAAGGGGTGGCCGGATGCCCTTCCTGCCGCCACTCCGTACCCACCAGGACGGAATTAGTATACCCCAGCTGTCTGCGTCTAGTGTAATTCATGGAATAGTGCTAACTTGTTCCGATGTCGGCGAGTCGTGTAACTGAGGCGGAACCTGGGGCCAGCCCGGTATTCACCTATCGGGATGTGGAAAACTGCCCTCGTCGTTAATCTGCCGGGCGGATTCGATCCGGGGCCGGCGCGCCTACCCGAGTCCAGGAAGCAGCGCGTTAGAGGTCTCGGCTATCCTGGCGGGTAATTTCGCACCATACATATATAGTGTCGAAATCATTTTGCAATTGGTTTTGATCTTCTGACGACTTTACTACACCGTAAATGACAGCATCATCTGCAAACGATCTAAGAGGGCTGCTTACATTTTCTCGTTAATCGTTTATATACATGGATTAGGAACAGCAGATGGTCTGTAACACTTCCTTGGGGAATGTCATATAGGCCTATAGCTTCTGCTTTACTCTATGATTTTCCGTCGATTGCTATGTGCTTTCTCAAACGAAATCGCAAATCCAGTCGCGCAACTGGAGCGATACTCCATCTGGAATTTCTGTAGCCAGTGGGAAGCGAAAAGTCATGTACAACTTGTACAGAAACGAGATGGCAGTTAAAAGAGTCGAAGAGCATGAAGGGAAGCAGTGGCTGTGACGGGAGTTCACGTACTTCACAGCTGCCATGGTGCCTTCGATTACTGCCGCAGGAACCGTGGAAGACCACAGGATAATACTGCCCCCCAGCGGCCTGCGCCCTTGGCGAAGTGCATTATTCAGAACAGCCGTTCGGCTGGATGACTGAATATTCGGACGCGTCCGTCGAACTTGTGTTACATGAGACGACATTCATCTGTCCAGACGACACCTTTCCATCGATCCATCGTCAAATCTCAGTGATCCCGTGCCCACAGACTATGTTGCTGGATCAGCATGGGAACACGCAGCAGTCGTCTGCTACGGAGCCTCTTGTGCGTTCTGGGATGAGACAAGGACGTCCAATACGTGGTCGTTGTCTCACAGTCCTTCAATCACTTTCCATAGTCGTTCACGATATCTACATCTACATACATATTCCGCAATCCACCATACGGTGCGTGGCGGAGGGTACCTCGTACCACAACTAGCATCTTCTCTCCCTGTTCCACTCTCAAACAAAATGAGGGAAAAATGACTGCCTATATGCCTCTGTTCGAGCCCTAATCTCTCTTATCTTTGTGGTCTTTCCGCGAAATATAAGTTGGCGGCAGTAAAATTGTACTGCAGTCAGCCTCAAATGCTGGTTCTCTGAATTTCCTCAGTAGTGATTCACGAAAAGAACGCCTCCTTTCCTCTAGAGACTCCCACCCGAGTTCCTGAAGCATTTCCGTAACACTCGCGTGATGATCAAACCTACCAATAACAAATCTAGCAGCCCGCCTCTGAATTGCTTCTATGTCCTCCCTCAATACGACAGGGATCCCTAACGCTCGAGCAGTACTCGACTTTCCGCCTTCCTCACAACTGCCATTACATCCTTGTCCCACTTCATATCGCTCTGCAATGTTACGCCCAAATATTTAATCGACGTGGCTGTGTCAAGCGCTACACTACTAATGGAGTATTCAAATATTACGGGATTCTTTTTCCTATTCATCTGCATTAATTTACATTAATCTATATTTAGAGTTAGCTGCCATTCTTTACACCAATCACAAATCCTGTCCAAGTCATCTTGTATCCTCCTACAGTCACTCAACGACGACACCTTCCCGTAGACCAGCAAACAGCCGCACATTGCTATCCACCCTATCCAAACAGTGGACCTACCGCACTTCCCTGGGGCACTCCAGATGATACCCTCACCTCCGATAAACACTCACCATCGAGGACAACGTAATGGGTTCTATTACTTAAGAAGTCTCCACGCGAACAGTCGACCAGCTTCGCCCTTTGGGAGATGATCGTTTCCAGAGCCGGGCCACAACAATCTGTTCTTTGTTAAAGTCACTTATGACAGTAGATTTGTCTATTTGCTTCGCGTATCGTCGCTACAGTGATTCCCCATTCGCCTGTGCTCCTCTTACTCACAGACCGTACCGCGTCACGCGCTCGCAACGCCATCGGGAGGCATTTAATCTCGCAGTGGGCAGTCGTCATAATGCTTTGGCTCTTCAGTGTATGGTTTCCTGTTCATCACAATTCTTCTTTCTATAATGATTACTATCTAATCGAGTAATTAACCTACTGTGCAACGGAAGGCACGCGGAAGGAGAGGACCCGGTGAGCGCGCACAGTATTTTAAGAGGCGCGCTTCGTTGTTCGCGGTGGGCAGCGCGGACTCTGGACAGGAAGCAGTGGCCGCCAGCGGAGCGAACGTAATCTGGCGCCGGGAGGCACGGCCAGACCTCTGCCGATCCGCAGGGAAAATCGGCGATCGATGGCACTAATCACCGCTAATGCGCTCGCTTGCTGCGGCGCGCCCGCTCCCTGGGGCGGGAGGGGGTGGAGGGGTGGGTTGGGGAGGGGAGGGGGGACAGGGGAAGCCCCGCCGCTTACTGTGTACAAAGGCGCCTCAGATGTGCGCCAAATTGCCGGCGAAAAGGCTCCGGCGAGTAAGGATTAACGATGATGGATTCCCCATTGTATCGGCGCGGCGCCGACATCTGATCGTGATATGTGCGGCGCGCCTCTTCCAGCTGCACAATAAACTCGGCGCGCGGGTCCGCGGACGCAGCCAGTACGGAAAATATTTTCATCCTTTTGTTCGCAGTACCAGCTTTACGGTACCTCCGGTCGTTCAGCGCGCACCACTTTGTCCTTTGAACCAGAGCTATGAGCCGCCTAAGGTGCTGCTACGGCTCAGGCCGCATCTACATCTGCGCTCTGGTCTTCGTTTTTACGTCCTCACTCTTTCCAGCGGTTTGATACTGTCCATCTTTTCCTCTACCTTGCTGCTCTTTTCGATGGAGCATGAAACGGAATCGACAATATTAGTGTAAAGTCTTGTAAGTCTTGAGGTCTGTCTTTCCACAACTTTCACTTCAAAAAATGGTTCAAGTGGCTCTGACGTTTGCAAGACGACAACCATCTTCACGAACAGTTCGACGATGTTTGCAAAATGGCTCTGAGCACTATGGGACTTAACTTCTTTGGTCATCAGTCCCCTAGAACGTAGAACTACTTAAACCTAACTAACCTAAGGACATCAGAGACGTCCATGTCCGAGGCAGGATTCGAACCTGCGACCGAAGCAGCAGCCGGCCAACTTTCGCTTCCTTCCTTACTCTAAAATAAGCAACTTTTTACCTTCAGAGAAATTCACCTGTAACCACGGACGTGACACAGTCGGAACATCGCAAAAGGAAAGCTGAAGTTTTAAATTTCGCATTTAAGGAATCATTCACATAGGAGTACAGTAAAAGACACACCTTCGTGTGACCGTCCCGCAGACTCCCGTATAGAGGACATAGTAAGTGGGATTCCTGGCGTAGAACAGCTACTGAGAAAGATGGAAACAAATATCCAGTCCTTTTGGAATCCCAGTTCGGTTTTGCTGAGAATAATCTATGGCACTGGGCCATGGAAAAAAACACAGGTGACGCTCATACAAGTAAGAGAAGGGTAAAAGAACTAACCCACAGAATTAGAGACCAATATCCTTAGCATCGGTTTGTTCCAGAAATCTTGAACAAATCCTCAGAATGTAATAATTATCCTTCAGAAATAAAAACTTTTTTTCACAAATTAAAACGGATTTACAAAGAATCGCTGTTGTGGTACATGATATCCTGCGAACCATGGGTGAAAGGCGACGAGTAGATTCCGTATTCCTAGACGTCCGGAAAGTGTCTGACAGGGATCCCCACTGCAGGCTCCTTAACGATGGTCCGAGCATGTGGATTACGTTCTGACATGACGTCGCTGAGTGACTGTAGGATTATACAAGATGACTTAGACGAAATTTCTGGTTGCTGTGATGAATGGCAGCTTGCTGTAAATGTAGAAAAATGTAAGTTATTGCTGATGGGTAGGCCAAACAATCCTCTAATGTTCGAATATGGAGTTACTAGTGTACTTCCTGATAGTCACGTCGATTAAATATCTAGGCGTAACGTTGCAAAACGATATGAAATCGGAAGAGTACGTAAGTTTGGTAGTAAGGAAGGCTGTACGCAGAGTCCCTTCACCATGTCTACCTCTCCTTGGGGGACAAATACTGAACGTCAAATACAAGGCAATTCAAAATAAATACAATGATCACAAATTGCTACAGTTAATGCATAGCGATGCATCCAAAAGAATTAGAGAGACTGCAAAAGAAAGTTTAAATTTTTTACACATTGTTGCGCTGTGGAAAAATTTCGTGGGTAAACGCAAAATTTTCTTAAAGTTTTCTCAAGCCAGCGACAAGCCAAGTTAAACCAGGTTAGCGTGCCATGTAGCAATCAGAATGACAAACAGGCAAAGAGCAGATACTGCAAATTATGTGGCACACCCCGGAAGCTATTGCTTCACTTCGCTCGGGCGAGAAGTCTGAATCGGTAACTCAGCAACATGTCACCCCGGAGGAAGTATCATGATGTTGTAGAATGAAGGCTTTCACGACCGGGTGACATGGCTGTTGATATACTTTCCGGGATGTGAGGTCGTGGTCCAAGAACTTTTCTGCTCCTTACGTTTCGTCCAGGACTGCGCTGGACTTCCTCAGAGGCGCTGCTCCGCTGAGTCTTGCCGGCAAGACTCAGCGGAGCAGCGCCTCTGAGGAAGTCCAGCGCAGTCCTGGACGAAACGTAAGGAGCAGAAAAGTTCTTGGATCACGACCTCACATCCCGGAAAGTATATCAACAGCCATATCATGATGTTATTGTGACAGCACAGGGCGATGCCGCAAGAACGACTAGATGAACCACAAGAACATCTATCAGCCCGCTGACATGGCGGAAAAGCACAAACCTGAAGCTCTGAAAGCCACTGTTTCACACTGAGGTGTGGCAGAGAATGTTGATAGGCCCAGGAAACGAGCACCTTTGGCACCACGTAATGTCATTGTCTCAGATGGACAGCGATCAATTCTCAGGCTTCCAGTCTGGAACCGCAAGACCGCTACGGTCGCAGGTTCGAATCCTGCCTCGGGCATGGATGTGTGTGATGTCCTTAGGTTAGTTAGGTTTAACTAGTTCTAAGTTATAGGGGACTAGTGACCTCAGCAGTTGAGTCCCATAGTGCTCAGAGCCATTTGAACCATCTCAGGCTTCCAAGCCCATATTCCATTCAGTCACAGTGAGCCAGCCACGATGCAGACACTGTGACGTGCTGCCTACAATTCGCCAGATGCCTTCTCCCTTCGAGACTGCCGCCTGTCTGATCTGTCAAACCTGATCGCTGTGTGCTGCCAACGTCTCGTCCACTGATGTGGTCTTGGGAACCCCTACCTTCAACTTGAGAGCCGAACTGACGATGGTACACCATCGGCGTGTTACTGTGTCTGGGAGGTGCACTAAAGGCTTCTGCCCCATGCAGAGATGCTGGGCACACCCCTTCAATGTTCATAAGAGTGCCGTAGTAACAAGCAGTCGACGATGTGGTGGTCGCCGCCACTGTACAAGATGCGCCTCCCTCCCACCACCCTACACGACATAGCTGTGTCACCTGAAAGGCCGCGACAGAGACGACGGTCTCGAGACTCTGTTGTGTGAGTGTTAATGTGCTCCAAGGCTGGCGTGCTGTGTCCGCTGGCCGCGACTTTGCCTCATCTGCAAAGCTATTTCAACACCGCACAGAGCGCCAACTGGCCTTCACCACCATCCTGCACCCGCAACAGTCTCAGCCCCATAGTGTTCTATGGATCCCACTGGTCACACGGACGACATCTGCACTTGTCTGTATCATCTGCAACCATACTGGAACAACTTAATAAGAGATTAGTTACTGCATTTGCTTGAAAACGTGTAATACGTCGTCGGGTTGTTGCGTCTCCAGTATGCAGTGCCACAGACAGGCAAGGTATCATTTCGCATGGCACGCAAGATGGTGACGTGGGCTGCCTAACCTACAGGCTGTCGCGCACTCACATTCCACCTAAAAATGCGATTTCTGCTTTACCGCTAAGGATTAGCATCTACTTCCAATACGATTTTTTTTTTTTGCTTTTTACACGCTGTTTTTAAAGACGTCGAATAAACATAAATCACAGGGTTCAAAACCCTAAGCAGTTTCATGGATCGAAGGGCTGCTTAATGCATGAAGGGGGATGTAGTAGCACCGTGACATACGATAAAATGTCTTTTAAAAGTCTGTCTGTCTGTCGGTTTTCGGTGGTTTATCAATAACAGACTCCACTTTAACGCTGAATAACAGATTTCAAGTCAGCAACAGTCGCATCTGCTAGGGCCCTCTAAATCAATTTAGACTCTACATTGTATTTACACCCACACTCCGCAAGCCGTCTTGGTAGGTGGGTACGTGTGGTAGCGCTCTCATTCCTACCCGACTACCATCCAATTTCCCTGATGTTCCCGTCATGGTCATTATGCATGGCGCATGCGAGAGAGAGTGAAGTGTTGCCTGACTCTTTTTCAAAAGAACGCTCTCGTAATTTGAGCGGTGATGCACCTCCCTTGTGGCGTCTGCAGCTTGACTTTGCTGAACATCTCCAATAATGCAGGATTACCTATTTATTCGTTCCAAACAAAATATTCATTCTGGAAATAATCCCCTCACTGCCGCGCGGTGTGGCCGCGCAGTTAAAGGCGCCATGTCACGAATCGGGTTGCCACTCCCGCCGGAGGTTCGAGTCCTGCCTCGGCCATGGGTGTGTGTCCTGTCTTTGGCGTAAGTTAGTTTAAGTAGTGTGTAAGTCTAGGGACCGACAACCTCAACAGTTTGGTCCCATAGGAATTCACACACATTTGAACATTTTTTTTTTTTTTTTTAATAATCCCCCTCGGCCATTTTCTCCGTAATATACAGAGCTTCTGTGACGTTTGGAAGTAGGTAGGCTAAATAGGTACTGGAGCACGTAAAGCTATGAGTAAAGCTCAATAGGTAAAGAGTTATCAGCGCAAGTTAAGGATCCAGGTTCGAGTCGCGGTCAGGGTTTTAATCCACCAGCGCCAGGAAATCTCGAAACAGGGCACAATCCCATGCAGAGTGAAATATGCATTCTGGAAGAGAGAGAGAGAGAGAGAGAGAGAGAGATGGCGGGGGGGGGGGGGGGGTAGATACCCATTATTATGGCAGGATAAGAAACTTCAATGCACTTCTGAATTAACACAGGTACGTGAGAGCATTTTTTTCAGTATAGCCACCAAGTCCCTGTAAAGAATTGGTCGGAACGTTCTGCCAGTCCTCCTGTGTGCAGAAATCCGCTCCTTGGTAACGGAGCCATTCGACAACCGCTTTCGGAACGTCCTTATCCTCGGGAAACTGGCGACTATTGCGAATCAGTTCATCGACTTTTGGACAACATGGTTGTGGAGATGAAGCAGCGATTAGTATGATTAATCAATAATTAAAAAACAGTCTTAATCGCATTTATTATTATTATACCGTCAACCGGTTTCAACCCGACGTAGTGGTCATCTTTTGGGCGTTTGCAACATTGGTCGACTGCTGGTGGTGTCACTCCTAGTTTCCTGCCGTTATGTAGACAGGAGTGAAAGCACCAGCAGTCGACCAATGGTGTAAACGCCCAGAAGATGACCCCTACGTCGGGTTGAAACCGGTTGGCGGTATAATAATAATAAATGCGATTAAGACTGTTTTTGAATAATTGAGTTCATCGACTGCCTGGACAATTGTCATGTGTCGTCGATGTCAATGGCTTTGCTTCCTGAGCAGCATCATCGGCCTTGGACAAATTGTTGGAAGCGACACTGCGTTTCGTCCACATACCAATAGAATTTCACGGTAAATCTATGTGCAGTTTAGACATTTTTTCCCACAAGACTCATGCTGTTCCGCTTACTCCAGCCTTGGAGTACGTTTCCAGTTTCCGGGTAATTTTCCTCCCGCATAGTGACGCTCCTGTAATCCATACCGCAGCAGAAATAAGTCTGAAGGAAACACAGGACATGTATCCTTTTCTGACACTGCACCACTCTTCTTGTACTATGCTCTTAACGTCGGACGACATATGTAACTTACTTTCTGAAGTTCCCTCGTACGATCTGGGAACAAGACGTACGAAAAACGTTTTGTGATCAGCGGAGAAAACGAGAACGATGTTGAAAGAGTGAAGGGACGCAGCTCCAAGACACATACTAGACAACAAAGTTAAACGAGAAGACGGCGCTCCTTTAAGAAATGTGTCGCTGTGATGGCTGTGCTTGCTGAATGCCTAGGATATATCGGCGAACAGGGAGACGAGCTGTATAGGCTGGTTGCGTCCCAGCCCGCCCACGCCGTGTTCGGCAGCACGCGGGCGTACGGGGTCACACACAAAGGCCCGCCGAGGACACGGCCATTAGCTAAACCTGTTTAATTTATAGGAAAATGTGATTTTCCGCTCGATTGGGCCGGAAGCGCTCCTTGCAAGGAGGGCGGACGGGGAAGTTCCCTTCCCGGCGGCAGGGGCCGCGTCGTCGGTGCGTGGCGGAGCGCCGGCCGCCCCTGGAGCAATTGCCCGTTGAAAAGCGGTTACGTAGGGAGCGGTGGGAGGCGCACTGGCCAGACGCTGCGCTGGCCGTCTGCGCGGCCTACCCCTGGATAGCGCGGTGGGCATGTTCCGTAGAATCACGCTGCTACTGTCGTGTTGGCAGAAGAGCCAACACCGTGTTACTAGTGGAGGCCGAAATGCACGCGTTTTAGCTCACGCAGGCTGGCGTGAGGAGGGAAGGACTATACTGACGTGAGGTCTGGAACATGACAAGGAATGAGAATTCAGAAAGCGGACGGAATTAGCATGATACTTAAGTTTAATCCATTAATGATGAACGTCGCTCTTGACGGTACATGATTCACAAAGTAATTATAGTAACTGAATATGGCGCCTTGCTAGGTCGTAGCAAATGAGGTAGCTGAAGGCTATGCTAAACTGTCGTCTCTGCGTAGGTAGGCAGTGAACCATCGCTAGCAAAGTCGCCTGTACAACTGGGGCAAGTGCTAGGGAGTCTCTCTAGACTAGACCTGCCGTGTGGCGGCGCTCGGTCTGCAATCACTGATAGTGGCGACACGCGGGTCCGACGTATACTAACGAACCGCGGCCGATTTAAAGGCTACCACCTAGCAAGTGTGGTGTCTGGCGGTGACATCACAGCTACCATGTTGAAGTTTAGGAGAACAGTCAGCAACATTCAGCAGGGAAAGAAGTGCGGTACTGAAGTACTGAGAAATGATTACGTGTGTTCAAATGGTTCAAATGGCTCTGAGCACTATGGGACTTGGCAGGATTCAAACCTGCGACCGTAGCGGTCACGCGGTTCCAGACTGTAGCGCCTAGAACCGCACGGCCACTCCGGCCGGCGTGTGTTCAAGAATCAGAAGAGAAGGATGCAAATTTAGAAAAGAACCGGAGACACGAAAACATTCCAGATGAATTACATCACGGACAAGCAAATATTCAGAAATCAGCTGTACCCAGGAGCAGATACAAACTCGGATCAGAGTTTAGTAATGATGAAGAGTACACCGAAGTTCAAGAGAATCGCCCTGAAGAATCATTGTAGTAGGGAGTTTGATACAGAACTACTAAAGGAAGATTAGAAATGTTTGAAGTTTGTAAAGGCCGTAAATATTGCGATAATGAATACCACAAAAAAATGGTTCAAATGGCTCTGAACACTATGGGACTCAACTGCTGAGGTTATTAGTCCCCTAGAACTTAGAACTACTTAAACCTAACTAACCTAAGGACATCACAAACATCCATGCCCGAGGCAGGATTCGAACCTGCGACCGTAACGGTCTTGCGGTTCCAGACTGCAGCGCCTTTAACCGCACGGCCACTTCGGCCGGCTACGAATACCACACGGTTGAAGAGTACTGTACATGTCGCTCTAAAGGGCAATCACAGAAGCTGGAGAGACAAATACAGGTACAGAGCAATGAAATGATAAGTCGATAAATGTATGACTATGCCTGTAATAAAGAACGTGATAGCATACGATTACGTTGGTTGGTTGTTTTGGGGAAGGAGACCAGACATCGAGGTCATCGGTCTCATCGGATTAGGGAAGGATGGGGAAGGAAGTTGGCCGTGCCCTTGGAAAGGAACCATCCCGGCATTTGCCTGAAGCTATTTAGGGAAATCACGGAAAACCTAAATCAGGATGGCCGGACGCGGGATTGAACCGTCGTCCTCCCGAATGCGAGTCCAGTGTCGAACCACTGCGCCACCTCGCTCGGTACGATTACGTGACTACTAGCGAATATGTTGAGCACATCACATCGTGTATGTATTTCTGGGTAATACCAAAGATGTCCCGAGATGGCCAATAATATTGCGCAATATTTCGTGATGCGCAATAATACTGGACGCGTAGTTCTGAGTCTGAGAGGTTACGCAATAATATTTAACGTGTACGTGTGAGACTGAGAGGTTGAGCAGTACTATTCAGAATATACAGTGGTCTGGCAAGAAATAATGCACCGTCTGTAGACAGTACTGGCAAATATCCTTGCCAGTCTCTAGCGTGCTACAGAATGTGGATATGTCACAGTGGCCGGTCGCTGTGGAAGAGAGGTTATACGCGCTTCAGTCTGGAACCACGCGACCGCTACAGTCGCAGATTCGATTCCTGCCTCGGGCATGGATGTGTGTGATGTCCTTAGGTTAGTTAGGTTTAAGTAGTTCTAAGTTCTAGGGGACTGATGACCTCAGATGTTAAGTCCTATAGTGCTCAGAGCCATTTGAACCATATAATTCTGTTCACTGCTAATTATTGTTGTTGTGGTTGTGCTGGTGATAGTGGCGGAAACGAGTTCAAAACAAGAGGAAAGAGTTTTATTATTAGAGTGGATCGACATGTATAAACCATTGCCATATGAATACAAAAACATAAATGTTAAGAACGAATCGAATGATTTGTTACTCAAAAATACGGGAGAGGCAACGAAGGACGGCTTTTTTTAGAAACAATGCAAAGATACGTTACCTACCCCCAATATGATTGTTCGGTGCACATATTTCTGCGTGTTACAGTTCCAATGATATGTCTCAAACACTTCAAGATGAAACTGCACATGTAAATTTCAAGTCTTCGAAAAAAGTGCTGGTGGCAAGTTACCGTAGCATACCAGGGACACGCTGACTTGGTGGAATTATGTTTCTCGTTGTAGTATTTTGTTTTTTCATCACGAGGTATGACGGGGTTGTAGTATATTCCTAGAGTCATCATTTAAAACCGAGCCGGCCAGTGTGGCCGAGCGGTTCTAGGCGCTTCAGTCTGGAACTGCGCGATCGCTACGGTCGCAGGTTCAAATCCTGCCTCGGGCATGGATGTGCGTGACGTCCTTAGGTTAGTTAGGTTTAAGTAGTTCTAAGTTCACGGGGACTGATGACCTCAGAAGTTAAGTCCCATAGTGCTCAGAGCCATTTTTAAAACCGATTTTTGATAGTTCAGTCCCCTAGACTTAGACCTACTTAAACCTAACTAACCTAAGGACATCACACACATTCATGCCCGAGGCAGGATTCGAACTTGCGACAGTAGCAGCCCCACGGTTCCGAAAAAACTGCAAAGAACGAAGCTCGTTCAGCTTGAAGGGGGAAACCAGATGGCGCTATGGTTGGCCCGCTAGATGGCGCTGCTATAGGTCAAATGGATATCAACTGCGTTTTTTTAAATTGGAACTCCCATTTTTTATTACATATTCGTGTAGTACGCAAAGAAATGTGAATGTTTTAGTTGGACACTTTTTTCGCTTTGTGATAGATGGCGCTGTAATAGTCACAAACGTATAAGTACTTGGTATGACGTAATATTTCGCCAGTGCGGACGGTATTTGCTTCGTGATACATTACCCGTCTTAAAAAGGACCGTTTACCAATTGCGGAAAGGTCGATCGTGTTGATGTATCTCTAATGTGATCAAAATGCCCAACGGGCGTGTGTTATGTATGCTGCTCGGTATCCTGGACCACATCATCCAAGTGTTCGGACCGTTCGTCGGATAGTTACGGTTATTGAAGGAAACAGGAAATGTTCAGGCACATGTGAAACGTCGACCACGACCTGCAACAAATGATGATGCCAAAGTACGTGTTTTAGCTGCTGTCGCGGCTAATCTGCACATGTAACATCTGCGATGTAACAGTAGCAGACAAATTGCGCGAGAATCGGGAATCTCAAAAACGTCGGTGTTGAGAATGCTACATCAACATGGATTTCTATGCACCAGGAATTGCATGGCGACGACTTTGAACGTCGTGTACAGTTCTGCCAATGGGCACAAGAGAAATTACGGGATGATGACAGATTTTTTGCAGGCGTTTTATTTAGCGACGAAGCATCATTCACCAACAGCGGTAACGTAAATCGGCATAATACGCACTACTGGGCAACGGAAAATCCACGATGGCTGCGACAAGTGGAACATCAGCGACCTTGGCGGGTTAATGTATGGTGCGACACTATGGGAGGAAGGATAATTGGCCCCCATTTTATCGATGGCAATCTAAATGGTGCAATGTATGCTGATTTCCTACGTAATGTTCTACAGATGTTACTACAAGATGTTTTACTGCATGACAGAATGGCGATGTACTTCCAACATGATGAATGAATGTCCGGCACATACCTCGCATGCGGTTGAAGTGGTATTGAATAGCATATTTCATGACAGGTGGATTGGTCCTCGAAGCACCATAACATGGCCCGCACGTTCACCGGATGTGACGTTCCCGCATTTCTTTCTGTGGGGAAAGTTGAATGATATTTGCTATCGTGATCCGCCGACAGCGCCTGACAACATGCGTCAGCGCATTGTCAATGCATGTGCAAACATTACGGAAGGCGAACTACTCGCTGTTGAGAGGCATGTCGTTACACGTATTGTCAAATGCACTGAGGTTTACGGACATCATTTTGAGCATTTATTGCATTACTGTGGTATTTACAGGTAATCACGATGTAACAGCATGCGTTCTCAGAAAGGATAAGTTCACATAGGTACACGTATCACATTTGAACAACCGAAATAAAATGTTCAAACGTACTTGCGTTCTGTATTTTAATTTAAAAAACCTACCTGTTACCAACTGTTCGTCTAAAATTGTGAGCCATATGTTTTTTGACAATTACAGCGCCACCATCACAAAGCGAAAAAAGTGGTCGAACTAAAATATTCATACTCTTTTACGTAATACCCGAATATGTAATAAAAATGGCGGTTCCTATGTAAAAAAAAACGTAGTTGATGTCCGTTTGACCTATGATAGCGCTATCTAGCGGGCCAACCATAGCGCCATCTGGGTTCCCCCTTCAAGGTAGACAAGTTTCGTTCTTTGTAGTTTTTTTTCGTTTGATGCTTATTTCGTGAGATATTTGGCCCGATCAGGAGAAATGGACCAACCTGTACAAAACGAACAGCGAGAGATAGTGAGACTGAGCCAACAGAAATTAGGGTGCGTACGGGGTTACGTAGACAGTCATTTTCCCGTTGCTCAAAGCGAAAAGTGGATAGAACTGGTATGATTGTACCCTCAGCCACGCACTGTACGGTGACTTACAGAGTATACGTGTAGACGTGGATGAGGAACGTTCACGGTCGAGTACATAGGGGAACGGGCGGTGCAGTTTCTTGGTGCTGCAGAGAGCGGGCGCGGAGCGTACAGTAACTTGGCGCGGCTTCGGTCGGCCCGCGGCTGGTAAATTTGTCGACCGGAAGGCGTACACGGCGACGCCGCAACTTGGGCGATTATGCAAAACACGCGGCCGCTTGTTCGGCGCTAACTCTACTCTACTACACTCGGGCGGTCGCGGGCTGCGCGCTCCAGCCCCGCGATTCACCGCGCAACCACCTCGCGTTTCCCAAACGACCTGACCTCGGCCGGAAGTGCAGTCGCCCGACGTGAACCCTTTTGTTAAAAAGGGAGGAAAGACAAGCGTTGTGGGTCTCTGCAAAGACTTCCACGTAGACGACGTTTTATATACAGGGTGAACTCCACTGACAAAATTTCGGACGTTGTTCTGGTATATTTTCCGAATACGGGACCCGGACCCGGGGTCTCCAGTGGTATGTTTCAAAGAAGAATTTTTGCAGTTTGGTCCCCCTATTACGTTTGTTTCTGTGGAAATATTTCCATAACAATGCAAAAGCCTGTAATATACACTACTGGCCGTTAAAATTGCTACACCACGAAGATGACGTGCTACAGACGCGAAATTTAACCGACAGCAAGAAGATGTTGTGATATGCAAATGATCAGCTTTTCAGAGCATTCACACAAGGTTGGCGCCGGTGGCGACACCTACAACGTGCTGACATGAGGAAAGTTTCCAATCGATTTCTCATACACAAACAGCACTTGACCAGTGTTGCCTAGTGAAACGTTGTTGTGATGCCTCGTGTAAGGAGGAGAAATGCGAACCATCACGTTTCCGACGTTGATAAAGGTCGGATTGTAGCTTATCGCGATTGCGGTTTATCGTGTCGCGACATTGCTGCTCGCGTTAGTCCAGATCCAATGACTGTTAGCAGAATATGGAATCGGTGGGTTCGGGAGGGTAATACGGAACGGCGTGCTGGATCCCAACGGCCTTGTATCACTAGCAGTCGATATGACAGGCATCTTATCCGCATGACTGTAACGGATCGTGCAGCCACGTCTCGATCCCTGAGGCAACAGATGGTGATATTTGCAAGACAACAAGCATCTGCACGAACAGTTCGACGACGTTTTCAGCAGCATGGATTATCAGCTCGGGGACCATGGCTGCGTTTACCCTTGACGCTGCATCACAGACAGGAGCGCCTGCGATGGTGTACCCAACGACGAACCTGGGTGCACGAATGGCAAAACGTCATTTTTTCGGATGAATCCGGGTTCAGTTTATAGCATCATCATGGTCGCATCCGTGTTTGGCGTCATCGCGGTGAACGCACATTGGAAACGTGTATTCGTCATCGCCATACTGGCGTATCACCCGGCGTGGTGGTATGGGGTGCCATTGGTTACACGTCTCGGTCACCTCTTGTTCGTATTGGCGGTGCTTTGAACAGTGGACGTTACACCGCAGATGTGTTGCGACCCGTGGCTCAACCCTTCATTCGATCTTTGCGAAACCCCACATTTCAGCGGGATAATGCACGACCGCATGTTGCAGGTCCTGTACGGGCCTTTCTGGATACAGAAAATGTTGGACTGCTGCCCTGGCCAGCACATTCTCCAGATCTCTCACATACTGAAAACGTCTGGTCAATGGTGGCCGAGCAACTGGCTCGTCACAATACACCAGTCACTACTCTTGATGAACTGTGGTATCGTGTTGAAGCTACATGGGCAGCTGTACCTGTATACGCCATCCAAGCTCAATGCCCAGGCGTATCAAGGCCGTCAGTACGGCCAGAGGTGTTTGTTCTGGGTACTGATTTCTCAGGATCTATGCACCCAAATTGCGTGAAAATGTAACCACATGTCAGTTCTAGTACAATATATTTGTCCAATGAATACCCGTTTATCATCTGCATTTCTTCTTGGTGTAGCAATTTTAATGGGCAGTAGTGTACAATCAGCAAAACGAACGAAGCTCAATGCCCAGGCGTATCAAGGCCGTTAGTACGGCCAGAGGGGTTTGTTCTGGGTACTGATTTCTCAGGATCTATGCACCCAAATTGCGTGAAAATGTAATCACATGTCAGTTCTAGTACAATATATTTGTCCAATGAATACCCGTTTATAATCTGCATTTCTTCTTGGTGTAGCAATTTTAATGGCCAGTAGTGTACAATCAGCAAAACGCACAGAACGAAACACGGAGAAGGCGCCTATCTACAGACACAGAAGTACTGTGCTGCGGTGCCGTCGATACGATAGCAGATGGGCATTGTGTCACTGTGCACCTGTTCTGTGGAGCCATGCACGAGATTCATATCGGCCGAATCTTTATCAATAGACCTATACATACTGCTGTGTATCGCTGTTAACGGAGAAATAACACTGTCGGGAAAACAAACCTGCGCCAGAAACGAGCAACAACGAGTTCAAGCTTGAGGGCGTAGACTAACGTAGGCATTACTGTTGTCAACAGCAAGTACTACCTGACCACGATATTACTGCAGCTGGTCTCCTGTGGCCGGTATCGGTAACATGCGGAGAAGTTACAGTAAACAACTACAGTGGAGATGAACGAAAACGCATCGCACTGCGAATGCTTTAAGGACACTTGTGCATATACTGTCAAGCAGTTCAGCGTGTCCCCGTGAGACATCACGATAAAAACTCACGATAAGCCGAGCAGGGCGCCTTCACACCCAGCTGCGATAATAATGTAGACGACTAATACAATGAGTGAAAAAGGATTTATTTTCAAATTAGGCAGCACACAGTGCATACCGTCGACATTTGCTCTTTTCCGCAGACATTTTCAGTTTAATACTGATTCAAAGGTAAGTAGGTGTAAGAAAACAAACATAATACAATTACTCTGTAACCAGCTGCGGGAGATCACGAGTCTCTAATACCAAAACACTCTGGAAATATGCCTGAGCAACCTCCGAAATACGGTCGGTGGAGTTCGAGGTTGTCATGCAGAGTATTTCAAAACGTCTTGTAGTTATTTGTACAGAAATATACTTGTGCTGTGTTCGAGTGCCAATTCTGTAACAAAGAACGGTGGTAGTCGCACTTACAAGTAGATACGGCGTGAAAATTAGGTAAGTGAATGTCACTGTTAAACCATGCTTAAATATGGGTATCAAAGTTTTGGCAACAGACTGTTCTCAGAGAAGAGACAAAGTGAAACGAAGTAATTTATGATCGATGTAACTGGCAAAAATGCTGTCTCTGTACATTCATCTTTTGGTCCACAGAGCGATAAAAACTGTTACTGTACCTTTTATGTAATACCATAAACTGTATTAACTTTTTTTTTCTTTTTCATGACTGGATGACCATGCAATATTAGTCCGCTTCCTAGTCAGTCTATTCGGTAGAGGTGGGAGTGTAAAAGGTTGATACCACGTGACACCTTAACTGCCCTGTACAATCACCATGTTGTGCAGGCGGTATCGGAATACATTCAGGGTGGTATGCCAGTGGATGGGCACGGCTGAGCAGAGAGATGAGAGAGAGGAAATGGATACCGCAACTGATTTCCCGAAAAGTTACAGACATGAAATTAAAAAATACTCTGAACTGGATGAGAATGCAATATTCACTCTCTTTCTTGTCTGGCGTGCGGCCAAGGTTACTTTGTGAACCACTGCCATTTCCCTCCCCTTCCTGTTTCAGTCACGTATGGTTCATCGTAAGCCTCTGAGTGAGCACGAATCTTTGTAATTTTTACCTTCAAGACCCTACTGCAAGGTACACATAGCAGGAAGCAATATAATGGCTGCGTCAGGTGAAGAGAAACTGAAATTTACCACATGTCTCTGCTGTAATCTCATCAAAATTTTTGAAATTAACTGAAAAATTTCACACACACAAGCAAAAAAGCAGAACATAATTACTTAAATAAAAATGAGTTTTTAATGTAACGTGTTTCTCAATTGTACTAAAAAGACTAAAAATAATTTTTTGCTCCTACACAGATTCAAAACACCGTACAGATAGATAGTCCTGGAAAGCTGGAGTGTGAATTTTTAATAGCTATGAAAATAACTGTAAGATTTAACACGAAAAACGTGGGGCATACGCAGTACATAACTGAACGAATAGTTCACTCCGCTATTACGCTCCTTACTAACACATGCTTGAGTTGTTCACCTCCTTACAGCTGCTTATTGCATGTGCGCCATATTTTTCATTTTGAGCCTTTGAAATATTTTCACAGCTATTGAAAGCCTGAAGCACAAATTTCCAGCACTATCAGTATGAGTTTAGGAATCTGTCGGGGGCTAGAAGAAATTATTTCACACTTTTTCGTCCGATATAAACAATATTAAAGATTTATTTTTATCCAAGTACTATTTGTACAAGTTCTGGCACGGTTGCTCCCTAGTGCAACGAACCCAAGGCGCTGATGGAAACTTAGAGAAATGCTCTATCCTCTGATATGTGTCATTTTTCTGTATATCTTGCTTTCGCACAGTAACCCTGGAAGTAGGCTTTACTTATGAATCACCGTGTATTTTTGAATAACAATAATAATAATAATTATTATTATTATTACAGTGAGGCAGAGCGGCAGGGGCAGCGGCTGATTACGCCCCCTGAGGTGATATATTCGCGGCGCCTGCGCCTGCGACCCCCGGCTTCACAATGGCGGCCGGTGGGGCGGCTGGCTAATTCTAATTCCGCGCGCCTCCGCCTCCGCCGCCTCTCTGGCCCCCAGGCCACTCCACGCAGAGGCAACAATCAGCAGCCGCGCGCAAAACACAGCCCGCTCTCAGAGCCCGGGAGCGGGAGTCTGCCGCGCGAGATTATTATATGCGAGCGAGCGAGCGAGCGAGACCAAAGGAGGGCCTGCCCGCCTCTTGCCGCATCCGTGCAGCAGCGCCCAACTGCTTTCCGAGAACGCGGGGTACAAGCAAAGACACGGCCCATCTCGCCAAATGCAACAAATCACTGTTAAATTTTGTATAGACAAGCGTGTAAACGAGTTTATATATATATATATTTAAAAAAAAGAAAAAAGAAAAAAATACGTAGATGCTTCAAAATTATATTAGTAACTGTGTAGTGTCATATCCGCTACCACTCGCAATGTATCTATTCTTTTATTTTATGTATTTTAAGATTGCCAGTTTTTATGTGATGTATCTGGCCAGTTTTGTCTTAAATCATAAGTAACAAATTTTATCAGTAACTTGGTGTATTTTACTGTAAAGAAAAGTTTATGGACTATAACGAGGGAAGAAAAGCATAATCCAATGTACTTTATTTTTGTATGTGTTATAAATGAAATGTAGCCTCGACATTTCATTGTATCCGAAGCTTGCGATTTATTGTATCAATCTATTTCAACAGTAATACATAGAATTGAACAGTTATTTTAGACACTTACCTAAAACATTTTAAACAATTTAGATGGAATAGTATACATATTTACTTAGTCCTGTTTGCTATAATAGAGCCTGGTTGAAGGATGCATCAAGTATTTGTCCGGAGGCATTGTGATGTTTTGTCAGAATTTGTGGTTCTGCACAGTGAATTAGATTGCTGGCGAGCGTTTTAAAATTTATAAGCATACATTTACGAGCACTTACGTCAATGTGAGAGTTTATTAACAGATAACACATATAGTATCCCCTATTATGTTATAAATAAATATTCCCATCCTATCCTACTGCCCATTACAATCATAGCACTATTTAGTAAGCTGTATGATGTCGACAGATGAAAAGACTTTACGATATAAAGCTTATAATTTGTATCCTTGGTGTGCGCTATCTTTGCTACGTGCACAGGCAATAAATGAATTTTCGCGCCAACTGACTTAAGTCCACATCTTGTCAGTGCACTTGAACTTGTATGTGTGATAGATTATTAAAACGATGGTAGCATAGACAGTTCAGTATATAATTAACAACATATTACGATGTAGTAAGTGTCGTACTCATCGGATCTTGTGAGACTCTCACAGTCAAAAGGCTGCATTTTGACGACGACATGTACTCATGTCAGTTTTATATTTTGACAGAATGTAAGTAGTGAAACATTTATCTCCAATTTTTATAACTGAGCTACTTTCTTAATGAAATGTTTGCTTAATTATGTATATACACCCCGTGCTTCACTTTTGTATTTTTGTGTTTAGATAACTTTACAGCGTTACTTGAAAATGGCCATAAGGTCGAAATGGCAATAGTAACAATAAATATTTAATACAGTCAACGGCGACTATGATGTCTTTTAAGAAATCATTGTTAGATTACAGAAAACTGTAAATGATTCATTCATTTTGAAAGTTCTATATTTTCCACAGTATTACTGGTACAAATACGTGTGATTGATACCTGAATAGAACTGCAAACTCACTAAGTTTTTACTGTGCTCACCAGTTGGCGTTACGAATGTAATGGCTTGGCAAAATGGCGACAAAGTAAGAAACTACTTTTTGTGTATTGGAATATGCGAGATGTTTATCTGTTTATCTGTTACAACACAGTAGCCGCATTCAGATGGAAGAACCGCCACGTAAACAGAGCACTGTGCGTTGGTATCGACAATTAAAGGAGGCTGTAAGCAGATAAGTACACGACCTAGTGTGCCAGATTCAACCGTGGACAGCGTGACCGAAAGTTTCATATGCAGAAAAATAAAATCAGCGGTTTGCCAAATATGTGAACTTGGAATGCCGCGGCAAACGCTGTAGGGTCGATGAGACAATGATGTCCAAACCGATTTGGCAAAGTGTTCCCGGGTTCTCGCACTTGTGTGTGAGCGCGCATTGTCGTGTTGGAGCAAGATTTCTGCTGGATTCTTGTCCGATTGAACACGTCGGAAACGGTTCTAAAGTTTATTCGAGTCTTCACGTATGCCTCTGAATTGACGGTTGCCCTCTTGGCATCACATCCACGAGAATGACGCTATCACAATCCCAGAAGACTCTCACCATGACTTTACGGCAGAGGAGTTGTCTTGAATTTCTTCTTTTGTGGTGAATGAGGATGATCCCTGTACACGGATTGCTTCATGTTTCCGGCGCAAAGTGGTGCACCCAGCTTTCGTCCCCTAATGACCCGTGACAGAAAAGCCTCTACGTCGGTCTCAAAACGCTCTAACAAGTCGGATGAAATGGTCTTTCTTTGAATTTTGTGGTCCGCTGTGAACCCATCGTGAACACCTCTTTGGATATCCGAGAGCCTCGATCATTCCAGACGAGCTTCGAATGCTGACCGATTACTGTGGAGCCAATTGTTGAGTTGTGATGCGCCGGTCGGCATGAATAATGGCATCCGCACGATTCAGCATGTCTGGAGCAGTGGCTGTAACAGGACGTCCTGAGCGTGGCTGATCATGGAGCTCTGTTTCTGCATTTCCTGGGGTTGTTAACTTTCTTTACCCGTCGCCCAACTGTACTCCTATCAACAGCAGCCAGCCAGTGTACCCGAGCGGTTCTAGGCGCTTCAGTCTGGAACCGCGCGACCGCTACGGTCGCAGGTTAGAATTCTGCCTCGGATGTGTATGATGTCCTTAGATTAGTTAGGTTTAAGCAGTTCTAGGGGACTGATGACCTCAGATGTTAAGTCCCATAGTGCTCAGATCCATTTGAACAATTTTTTTTATCAACTGCAGCATCGCCATACACTGCACACAAACGTTTATGGATGTTCACTACGGGTGGTCTAGCGGTTCTAGGCGCTCAGTCCGGAACCGCGTGACTGCTACGGTCGCAGGTTCGAATCCTGCCTCGGGCATGAATGTGATGTCCTTAGGTTAGTTAGGTTTAAGTAGGGGACTGATGACCACAGATGTTAAGTCCCATAGTGCTCAGAGCCATTTGTTCACTACGGGATCGTTTTCTGCACAAAAGAATTCAATAAGAGCACGCTGCTTGTAACGTGAATCGTCTGTAGGCGCCTTTTGACACTGTACTACGGCTCTGCCATCTGCCAAACGATAGGAAACCTCAACGGCGCACAGAACAAACATCAAATGTTAAGCACCAACAAGGACGTTTGTCTATGTATATTAATGGCTTTCAAAAAAATGTGTGGCATTACCTTTCATTCAGAGACAATATTTACACTGAAGTTGCTGCAATCTATGATGGTCCCCTGGAGACTACAAAGGGCAGCACGTGTTTGATAACAACGGAGTGCAGTTCATGCTCTGCAACGTGCTCTCATGCTGACCAAAAGGTTGATGAAGTGTTCTTGAGGTATGCTGCTCCATTCCTCCATTAGTGTGTTTGGCAGCTGCTGATGGTCGTTAGTGCAAGCGATCGTGCTGCAATATGTCTCCCCATCGCATTTGTAGACTTAGAGAAAGCTTTTGACAACGTTAACTGGAATACTCTCTTTCAAATTCTGAAGGTGGCAGGGGTAAAATACAGGGAGCGAAAGGCTATTTACAATTTGTACAGAAACCAGAAGGCAGTTATAAGAGGCCGGCCGCGGTGGTCTAGCGGTTCTAGGCGCTCAGTCAGGAACCACGCGACTGCTACGGTCGCAGGTTCGAATCCTGCCTCGGGCATGGATGTGTGTGATGTCTTTAGGTTAGTTAGGTTTAAGTCGTTCTAAGTTCTAGCGGACTAATGACCTCAGATGTTAAGTCCCATAGTGCTCAGAGCCATTTGAACCATTTTTGAGCAGTTATAAGAGTCGAGGGGCATGAAAGGGAAGCAGTGGTTGGGAAAGGAGTGAGACAGGGTTGTAGCCTCTCCCCGATGTTATTCAATCTGTATATCGAACAAGCAGTAAAGGAAACAAAAGAAAAATTCGGAGTAGGTATTAAAATTCATGGAGAAGAAGTAAAAACTTTGAGGTTCGCCGATGACATTGTAATTCTGTCAGAGACAGCAAAGGACTTGGAAGAGCAGTTGAACGGAATGGACAGTGTCTTGAAAGGAGGATATAAGATGAACATCAACAAAAGCAAAACGAGGATAATGGAATGTAGTCAAATTAAATCGGGTGATGCTATGGGGATTAGATTAGGAAATGAGACACTTAAAGTAGTAAAGGAGTTTTGCTATTTAGGGAGCAAAATAACTGATGATGGTCGAAGTAGAGAGGATATAAAATGTAGACTGGCAATGGCAAGGAAATCGTTTCTGAAGAAGAGAAATTTGTTAACATCGAGTATAGATTTAAGTGTCAGGAAGTCGTTTCTGAAAGTATTTGTATAGAGTGTAGCCATGTATGGAAGTGAAACATGGACGATAACCAGTTTGGACAAGAAGAGAATAGAAGCTTTCGAAATGTGATGCTACAGAAGAATGCTGAAGATAAGGTGGGTAGATCACGTAACTAATGAGGAGGTATTGAATAATATTGGGGAGAAGAGAAGTTTGTGGCACAACTTGACTTGAAGAAGGGATCGGTTGGTAGGACATGTTTTGAGGCATCAAGGGATCACAAATTTAGCATTGGAGGGCAGCGTGGAGGGTAAAAATCGTAGAGGGAGACCAAGAGATCAATACACTAAGCAGATTCAGAAGGATGTAGGTTGCAGTAGGTACTGGGAGATGAAGAAGCTTGCACAGGATAGAGTAGCATGGAGAGCTACATCAAACCAGTCTCAGGACTGAAGACCACAACGACAACATCGCATCACACACGTGCTCCATGGTCGGACGGAAATGGGCACGCTGTTACCCCCGAATGTGCTCTCTTTCTAGGAACTCATCTACCTGCGCCGACGCGGTGGCGCATTCTCACCCATAAAAATGAAGTTCAGGGCCAAAGACACCGCTGAAAAGACGCAGATGACGAAGGGGTTCACTATCACAGTACCGTTGACCGGTGAGTGCACCGTTTTCCAATCTTTGGAGGTCAGAACGCCAACGCAGCATTATGCTTCCCCAAACCACAACACCTGGATCATGTTCGGCATTGTTCCTGTGTGAATTGCGTGTCCCACCTCTCACCACAGGAGGGGACGTCCAGCATTATCGAACCTGATCGATTTGGAGCTTCAGGTGTGATGGAGTGGGGAGGCATAATGTTGCACGGGAATACTGACCTCCAACTCTTTGAACACGATACTTGCCAGACAATGTTCCTTCCAACAATGACGATGTTCGGTTTGTGGCACGCTCAACTGCGCGGTCATCAGCGCCCGTACGAAGTCCCAATTTTTACATAGTCCAATATTTTTTGACAGTCCAATGTAGCCACTGTCACGAATGATGATGAAATGATGAGCACAACACAAACACCAATTCCCCTGGAAGAGAAAATCCCCAAGCCGGCCGGGAATCGAACCCGGGACCCCATGGTCCAGAGGCAGCAACGCTAGCCACTAGACCACGAGCTGCGGAAATGTGCATAGTTTCAGAACTGCGTTCGGCCCTTACTTCACGGTTGCGGATGATAATGCGCGACCGCATCGAACTGAGCAGACGGAGAAGCTCTTCTTGAACGAGAGAATACTCGGCGAGCGCACTAGACTGACCGTTTGACTGACTTAAATTCCACCGAGTACGTGCGGGATGCGTTGGGAGACGTACCGCAGCGCATCCACCAGCCAGTAGTTTTCAACCGCGCTAGAGGGGTAACGAAACTCCGTACCACTTGGATTCCCAACCAACTCCGTGATCAGCATGGGAGCACGTTGCAGAGCTTGCATTCGTGTCCGCAGTGATCACACACCCTATTAAGGGGACCACACACTGCCTATCTAACCTATGTTAATTTAGGCAATTATTTGACCCATTTCTGAAAAAAACTAATTGATGCAGGCCCTAAATATTTTTACTCTATGTTACATGATGCTAAGAGAGACAACTGCACTAAAATCTACTTTATCCATTTTATAGTTTTTAACAAATACTTTTTAAATTTATTAACAAAAAATATTAAGTATTTTCTGCAGAAACTATTTTTTTGTGAACTTCCTACTGTGGGAATACTAATGAATGTAGTACCAGAGGTGGCTTTTTATGTTATGCAGAGTTTCTGAAAATTTCATTCATTTATCTATGATAGTTTTTGATATAATGGGGCACATGTACTGAAAATTTTAGCTTGCGTGAAATTGATTTTAAAGAAAAAACTTTAGAGATTTGTTACTTACAGTTCATTAAAACTGTCCTGCTGCATATGCTGGCCCTTTTTTTGGCCTGTAGCAGGTCTTCCAGCTTCTTTTTCACTTTCCTGGATGTTTATCTTGCTTTCTTGGCCATATTAGATGCAGACCTGTTTGCATCGGCTATCCTCATTTTATTGCAATGTTGCAGCCCAGTGATCACATTTTCACCAGGATTTTTCCCAGCTTTTTCAGTATCCAACACTTTCCAATATTACCACAATTGAATGTAATAAAAGCATCGTGAACTCCTAGTTTCATTGTATGCATGCCTACAAATACAGTTTTAGGAAGGCGGTTCCAAATTATGCTATTGAAACATTAATTTGGGTTCTCTGTCTGCCCATGCAGACATTTCCTTAGAAGGTCAGGATGAGCTAAGTCTCTGAAAATAGGTTTAATTGCTGTAATAACAGCAGAATGCTGGTGAGAATAAGATTCTCCAGTTGCCTGAGCCCTATTGTATTTGCACCACGAATTTTCTCCTCATGGATACAATCCACGACATGGTTTATCATCAGTAGCGCACTTATGGAAGAATATGGCCCAAACATCTCTCTTCATTGCCTCCAGATTTTCTTTATTTCTCCTAACTGCCTGCCCATAGTATAACTGGAAGTTTTCTATTTCAGTTTTAATTAACCGACCCTGTCCAGTCAACAATTCTCCATCTTCTAATTTTTTCCTCTCATATCAACAGTTAGTTTTCTCAGCCTTGTTCCCAAACGTTTTTGAACATGGCCTACACATTCTATTTTGCTAATAATGGCATCTCCACATGGCTTAGAGTTAACAGTGGGTGACAGAAAAGTGTGCGTGGCACATAAACACACGTGGTAGGAAACTGCTCTTCAAATGTTCGAAAAAATTTTTTTCTGCAAAATCCCTTTCAGAGTACTTAAATAAAACCTCAATTTATAGAAATATGATGAAAACCGAAAATCGATTTTTTTCGACCTCAACCACGGTGTGGTCCTCTTAAAAAACACGTCCCGCCTTTTGTAATGTCCAGGGGACCATCATGAACGGCGGTGCCTCCAAAGTAATTCTTGTCTTTGAATAAAAGTGTCATTTCCGTTTGTCTCATTTCTTTCATTTACCGTCTGTACTATAGTCTAGCAGTTCTTTCTACGTATGGTCCAAGTTTCATCGAACTACGTAACTCAGCAGCGACACATGATGTGAAAGCTACTTAAGTCCCTAAGTTTTGCACACCAGTGTAATCTGAAAAGCACTGCCAGCGTTAAGATGTTGTTACATAGAAATGGAATTATCCCCTAATGGAATATTTATTTTCAGACTAGGTACATTTTTTAAAGACAAGTGGAACTTCAGCAGAAGAGATGGCACAGTTCACACTTTCAAATGTACTTTGTTTAGTAGCCATAGTGCAATATTTTCCTCCTCGAAATGGCAGCAGGGGCAATTACGACATAATTGTATTGTCGATAAAAAACGTAACTATTCTGCCAGCAATTCTTTGTTTTTGCATTGCTGAGAAATTAAATCTCGTGCTTTCCTGTGAAAACCGCATCGCTCTACTGCAAATATTTTTCAGAATTTATATTTTTTGTCTGTTCGCGGAACAAGGTAAATAATAATAATAAAATTATTATTTTTCGACGATTCGTTGCATTCCTACGAAAAATTGTTTCATAACTACGACAAAAATTAAAAATATATATATTTTATGGTATTATTGGCAGAAATTTATTTGGAAAAAATACGGAAAAACATTTCCTTTCTGATATTCGGAGGGCACAAACCCAGATTACAGTTTCATTTTACCGCTCTAATTATATCAGTTTCACTATTACCCCTATTTTTAGTTGACATCAATTCGGAAGGGTCAACAGCAATTTTCCAGGACACTACATGTCAAGAAGCCAGTTTCAGGATAACCTCTTGGCAGACTCGGCCCAGTTTCTTTTTGTACGATCACTGCTGGAACCAGTGTCACGTACGATAAAAGAAACCAGAATAAGATCCGGACTTTTCCGTAACCAATCTTTGTTACGTATTTCCTGCAAATGCTACACACTCTCTGCTTCAAAAAGCTCCCACCTGGGTTATTGAACCCATTACTCACTTCCTTTACACCACCTGCTATCGGAATCATTTGTCTCCTTCAACAGAAAGCCGATGTATTTCAGTTCCGCAAAATACTTTCCTAAAATCAGAGCCTGGTGACTGTCAGATAATCCGCGACATGAAGGCTGGCAGACTATTAATGACTACAACGTTTATAACACGACGCTGTGAAGCCCGAAGAGTAATGGCGAGCTATTAGTAGCGAATCGCGCATCAAATTTGACGTGATGCATTGACGTATATACGGGCTTTGCTGTTGATTTTTTAAAAATAAATAAACTAATTCGGTGTAGGTGGGCTCGTCCTAGTCACAAAGTAGAGGGGGTTATCCTCCCAAGTTTTCAGAATATAACTCGCACTCTTACTTTTTTTTTTTTTTTTTTTTTTTTTTTTTTTTTTTTTTTTTTTTTTTTTTACCTACACGACAGAACAATGATCCGAGGTCACAGAATATACGAAGTTTCCTTGTGGACCGCTTGTAGTAATGGAATGGACAACGGAATTCTTAACGGAAGAACACTGTGAAGAGTCCCTTTCAAGCTTACCCCGTCAGCCCAAAAAGTTTCTAGGCTGGATTAATAAAAAAAATTGAGAAAAGTTAAGACAGTGGTTTTAATGCTTCCACTGTAATACATTGTCTGCCCCCACTTGAGTACCATGCACAGAACGTTCGAACAACAATTTGAAACTAGCAGAAAAGTCTTTTTTTTTTTTTGTTCATTCCGCGCGTCACATTCGCGCCTTCTTCGGCCTTGGCGAACAATCACAGAGAACCATTCTGAACTTCGTCGTTTCGTATTGATAACACCGAGTCTCTCACCAGTGACGATTTTTGTAGTGAAAAGAACTGTCCGCGTTGTGCTGTTTCAATCATCTCGCAGCAGGTGTCCACAAGTCGGAAGTCGAGGTGTGCGACACAAACTTTGCGCACACTTTTCTCTTCTTCAAAACGATATGGAGAATGTGTTGAACACTTGATTTAGATGTGTTCAGTTAGTTGCTCCATTGCGATTTGTGATGCAAAGGCGTTGACACCCTACTGGCACACGTCCACTATATAACACTGTCTGCTCACAACTGACAGGTCGAACGCAAATCTTTTGTTTACAGCTATTAACTGATCCAGCCACCGTAGTTACTGCTCCGACGTGGCTTATACGTTTCCACACCTGGCGCAGTCTCGGCCGTTCGGAAGAGGGCTTTTTTGCGCTCGTGCGTGCCTCAAGACCAAGAAGACACTCCGTTTAAACTTGTACCCTTTTAACGGCTGCCGCTATGCTGAACAATTTATTAACTCCTCTCAAAATGACGGCAGCCGAATTATCAGGTTTCATTGCAATTATTTAGGTGCTTTAATTCGCGGTTGAATCTTTAGATCGAAATAAAATTGATGTGCAAATTATGGGTAGAGCATCTGTTTCTTCCTCGTCGAACGACCCGAATCTGTCATCTGATTCCATATTCATTAATGGCTTCTAGACTCATCCTTTGTTTCTGGCCTTAGGCGGCCACGCACGTGCTCGTCACTGCAACATGGTGTCCTTGGGAGGGGTCGTAACACGATGTGTTATCGTCCACTACTAACACAAACTGCTCACAACCGACTGGTTGAATGCACATCTGTCGCTTACAGTTATTAGTTCATTCTGTCACCGCAGTCAATACGCTCGCGTCGCTTATAGGGCAAGAAAAAATCATGGACGGCGTATTTGCAAGTTAGCTTTTATTTCAACATACGCAGTTATTAGCATCTGCTGCATAGGGCTGCATTAAATATGGCCTTTGTTTTTACCTGCTGTCGTGAATGCACAGCGCGCTATTATTTCACGTGACAAAGCGATTACAATATTTTTATGTATGCAACTAAAAAAATGTAGTCGAGTTAATTCGGGTGATGCTGAGGGAATTAGATTAGGAAATGAGACACAAGTAGTAAATGAGTTTTGCTATTTGGGGAGCAAAATAACTAATGATGATCGAAGCAGAGAGTATATAAAATGTAGACTGGCAATGGCAAGGAAAGCGTTTATGAAGAAGAGAAATTTGTTAACATCAAGTATAGATTTAAGTGTCAGGAAGTCGTTTCTGAAAGTATTTGTGTGGAGTGTAGCCATGTATGGAAGTGAAACATGGACGATAAATAGTTCGGACAAGAAGAGAATAGAATAGAAGACTAGAAGCTTTCGAAATGTGGGGCTACAGAAGAATGCTGAAGATTAGATGGGTAGATCACATAACTAATGAGGAGGTATTGAATAGAATTGGGGAGAAGAGAAATCTGTGGCGCAACTTGACTAGGAGAAGGGATCGGTTGATAGAACATGTTCTGAGACATCAAGGGATCACCAATTTAGTGTTGGAGGGCAACGTGGAGGGTAAGAATTGTAGAGGGAGACCAAGAAATGAATACACTAAGCTGCTTCAGAAGGATGTAGGTTGCAGTAAGTACTTGGAGATGAAGAGGCTTGCACAGGATAGAGTAGCATGCAGAGCTGCATCAAAAATGGCTCTGAGCACTATGCGACTTAACTTCTGAGGTCATCAGTCGCCTAGAACTTAGAACTAATTAAACCTAACTAACCTAAGGACATCACACACATCCATGCCCGAGGCAGGATTCGAACCTGCGACCGTAGCGGTCACGCGGTTTCAGACTGAAGCGCCTTTAACCGCACGGCCACACCGGCCGGCAGAGCTGCATCAAACCAGTCTCTAGACTGAAGACCACAACAAAAACAACAACTAACAAAGATAGAAATCGCCAATTTAAATTTTATGTCATTAAGGCGACATCTGTGTGTTATGAAGGAACCGGAAATTCCAACAAGAGTGTCTTTATATCTCACCTAGGGCGTCCTAGTAGTTTATTTATTTCTGTTCAACTGGTCACTCAGCACGACACGACAGTCGTCGTAAAATTGTTGAGACCTCTCTGGCAGATCCCATCAAGATGGGGGTGGAGCCAGTGGGCGGCCCAATCAAGTATTCTGGAGGGGATTTCCAGTTCTGGCACTCACATCACAACCAAGACAAACCTCGCAAAAGGCCTTGTGAGTACATGGGGACTGAACTAATTTGAATATATTGTTGGAACAGTACCAGTATACATGTGATCTAGCGACGTGGCGCAGTGGTTAGCACACTGTACTTGCGTTCGGGAAAAACTGATTTCAAATCTACGTTAGAAATTCCTGATTTGCCTGATTTGTACTTGCGTTCGGGAAAAACTGATTTCAAATCTACGTTAGAAATTCCTGATTTGCCTGATTTGGGTTTTCCATGGACCGCCAGATCGATGAAAGCGGATACCCCGGACAGTTCCTTTGGACAGGCCACGGGAGGTTTCCTGTTACGTCCACATCCAATCCGCTTTTGAGCACCGTTTATGATTCTCGTTCTTTTTTTGTGCGCGCGATGAGAAGAAAGTCGGTGACTTTGACGCGTAACTCAATGACGCGCTCCAGAGTGATGTTCTCGCGATACTATACGATATGCTTCGAATCTTCAATTCGTCGGTATTGATATCTGGAATACAATGATGGGGCAGGTGCCAAATGACCATACGGCAGACATTCAGTAGCAGATTTAACCAGAGAACGGACACCCAGTAACGGTGAGTTCCGGAAAATACTGTGAAGAGTGTGTGACTATTGTACACGTATGCGATCGGGAGGTATCTTGTTACACTACGCCGCTTATGGAATAACAACTCTATTTCTAGCTGAAGGTGCATTTACAAAATACTAATTTTGTGCTATGACTATCTTCTTTTGCCAGTTCAGGATTATGCCTTACGACCTATTGCTGCCTAACCTTTTGTCCCTCGGCCTTCCTACAATCCTTCTTCCAATAGGATTGTATTCCATTGTTTCTCCAGGGTGTCTCTGAGATAACATACGCAATACGTGCTCTTTCCAATCCTGCTTTCGATGGATTACTTTTTCAGTTAATGGTTCTACCCTAGTTATTTCCTTATTTCTTCATTTCTCATTCTGTCTTCTCTAGTGCAGTCTTTCACTGATCTAACTAACTTTATTACTGGTGTTTCAAGTTATCGTAGACCTTCTGAATGTCCAACTTTTTGCTCCATAGCACTCTGACTAGTGCCATGACTTCATTAAATTAATTTGGGTTTATGTCCTTCATCAGACAGGAAAAGGAACGGATAAGGACACTGCATATACAGGCTTTAACATAAATGTGCGACACAAATTCAAAAATGGCTCTGAGCACTATGCGATTTAACTTCCGAGGTCATCAGTCGCCTAGAACTTAGAACGAATTAAACCTAACTAACCTAAGACATCACACACATCCATGCCCGAGGCAGGATTCGAACCTGCGATCGTAGCGGTCGCTCGGCTCCAGACTGTAGCGCCTAAAACCGCACGGCCACTCCGGCCGGCGCGACACAAATTGCAGGACACATTCCTCACACGTAGGCAAAGAAATTATGTTATATGAACACGGATTTTCTCCAATCATTAACCACGGGAAACAAATGCAAAAAGAACGCACCAGCATACCATGTGCACACGTGTTCAATAAAGCCTTCGTGGGCATTGATAAATACGTCAGCCCGCCATCGTAGTCAATCCCGGATGCGCTGATGTATCTCTGGAGTATTGAGTATGGTTGGGCAGCCCTCCATAGAGCGGGCACGGCAATTCTGAGCGTCATGTACTGGGGATCAATACACAAGAGCTTTCGAATGCCCTCCCAAACAAAAGTCCAGTGAGTTTAGACCCGGAAAGCAACTGAACCATCTCTACCTACCCATCTGTCACTGAATCTGTTATTTAGAAGACAATGGACATTAACACTAAAGTGGTCCGCCCCCGGTAGCTGAGTGGTCAGCGTGACAGACTGTCAATCCAAAGGGCCCGGGCTGGGTCGGAGATTTTCTCCGCTCAGGGACTGGGTGTTGTGGTGTTCTAATCATCATCATTTCATCCCCATCGACGCGCAGGTCGCCGAAGTGGCGTCAAATCGGAAGACCTGCACCAGGCGAACGGTCTACCCGACGGGAGGCCCTAGCCACACGACATTTCATTTCAACACTAAAGTGAGGACGTGCTCCATCGCGCATGATGTGCGTGTTTTGTTTTGTCACACAGTTAAAGGCACATCTGCTAACAGATCAGATAGAGCATTCTTTACGAAATTTGCCCGTTGAGTCTGCGTGGAAGAAAGTGAGGCCCTAGCAAACAGTCACCAACAATGTCGGCCCAAACACTAATAGAAAATCTTTGTTGATGACGTCCTTCAACAGTTGGGTGAGGATTGATGTCTGCCCATACACGCCGATTGAGAAAGTTTGCCGGCCGGAGTGGCCGAGCGGTTCTAGGCGCTACAGTCTGGAACCGCGCGACCGCTAAGGTCGCAGGTTCGAATCCTGCATCGGGCATGACTGTGTGTGATGTCTTTAGGTTAGTTAGGTTTAAGTAGTTCTAAGTTCTAGGGGACTGATGACCTCAGAAGTTAAGTCCCATAGTGCTCAGATCCATTTGAACCTTTTTTTGAGAAAGTTTGCCATCTGATCTCCCTGATACGACGCCTCATCTGCGAACAGCACGATTGGACTAAAATTATGGTTTACATATTGTTCAATAAACCATTCGCAGAAGAGTACCTGTGCAGGATAATTAGCTGCCGATAGTGCCTGCACATGCTGTAAACGGTATGGATGCATCTGGTTTTCGTCATGTGGCCAACATTCAGTGTAGCAGCTACATGGTCGTCGTCAACTGCATGAAGAATTTCCACCTCCCATTGCGTTGTCCTCGTCTTTATACGCCTCCTCCGGTGTCGAGTATTCGGCTGAAATGCCCCATGTTCCGTAAGTCGACGACCGATGGCCTCAAACGTTTTCCCGTCAGAGCACCTTCTACCCGGAAATTACGAGGGCAGTTCAATAAGTAATGCAACACATTTTTTTTCTCGGCCAATTTTGGTTGAAAAAACCGGAAATTTCTTGTGGAATATTTTCAAACATTCCCGATTCGTCCCGTATAGTTTCATTGACTTCCGACAGGTGGCAGCGCTGTACGGAGCTGTTAAAATGGCGTCTGTAACGGATGTGCGTTGCAAACAACGGGCAGTGATCGTGTTTCTTTTGGCGGAAAACTGGGGCATCTCAGATATTCATAGGCGCTTGCAGAATGTCTACGGTGATCTGGCAGTGGACAAAAGCACGGTGAGTCGTTGGGCAAAGCGTGTGTCATCATCGCCGCAAGGTCAAGCAAGACTGTCTGATATCCCGCGTGCGAGCCGGCCGTGCACAGCTGTGACTCCTGCAATGGCGGAGCGTGCGAACACACTCGTTCGAGATGATCGACGGATCACCATCAAACAACTCAGTGCTCAACTTGACATCTCTGTTGGTAGTGCTGTCACAATTGTTCACCAGTTGGGATATTCAAAGGTTTCTTCCCGCTGGGTCCCTCGTTGTCTAACCGAACACCATATAGAGCAAAGGTGAACCATCTGTGCGGAATTGCTTGCTCGTCATGTGGCTGAGGGTGACAATTTCTTGTCAAAGATTGTTACAGGCGATGAAACATGGGTTCATCACTTCGAACCTGAAACAAAACGGCAATCAATGGAGTGGCGCCACACCCACTCCCCTACCAAGAAAAAGTTTAAAGCCATACCCTCAGCTGGTAAAGTCATGGTTACAGACTTCTGGGACGCTGAAGGGGTTATTCTGTTCGATGTCCTTCCCCATGGTCAAACGATCAACTCTGAAGTTTATTGTGCTACTCTTCAGAAATTGAAGAAACGACTTCAGCGTGTTCGTAGGCACAAAAATCTGAACGAACTTCTCCTTCTTCATGACAACGCAAGACCTCACACAAGTCTTCGCACCCGAGAGGAGCTTACAAAACTTCAGTGGACTGTTCTTCCTCATGCACCCTACAGCCCCGATCTCGCACCGTCGGATTTCCATATTTTGGCCCAATGAAGGACGCAATCCGTGGGAGGCACTACGCGGATGATGAAGAAGTTATTGATGCAGTACGACGTTGGCTCCGACATCGACCAGTGGAATGGTACCGTGCAGGCATACAGGCCCTCATTTCAAGGTGGCGTAAGGCCGTAGCATTGAATGGAGATTACGTTGAAAAATGGTGTTGTGTAGCTAAAAGATTGGGGAATAACCTGGTGTATTTCAATGCTGAATAAAACAACCCCTGTTTCAGAAAAAAAAAATGTGTTGCATTACTTATTGAACTGCCCTCGTACTTCCGGCACAAACATTGAGCACGAGCGTCATTGTCGTCTGCTAATCCACACATCACATGGGGGTCTGCCAACTCTGCATTTCTGTACACTGCCCATTGCACGGGCAAAGTCTCTGATTAACCCTACGTAGTAACACGTGTGCTTGCAATGGTCGTACTGATCGCTGGAATAGTTGATGTTACCTACTAACAAGCAACGACGTATGTCGCAAGGCAACCAGGACATGTAAGACGAAACATTGGACGTGTGCAACGTAACCAAACGTCACCAAGAGTGCATTTTCCCCATGATTCAAACGTTCTGATCTTGTGTGTTTCCAGTGACAAATGTGTTGGAGAAAGTGAGTTGTAACACGGAAACAAAGGGTTTCCAGACCCATGTTCATATAATTCCATCACCTACGTGCGAGGACGCCTACGTGTGAGTAATGTGTCCTGCAATCTGTGCTGTCCATTTTTGTTACACAAAGTAAAAATATCGTTCCTTCAAAGGACTGGGAAAATCGTTACAACAAATTATGATATAATCCACGAGCAGAAGAACCAACGGAAGAAAGAACAGAGGAAAGAACAGATATAATAGTTTTGACAGAATTAAAACATGCATTCAAGAAAAGAAAATAGAGAACCACCTAAATAGAATTAGCTCGGAACTGATAATAATCGGTGGAACATTTGCAGAGTTCAGATGCTGCACCTCTGTAATAGGTGTTGACGTACAGGCGAAGTACGAGAAGAACAGAGATGCGCTAAGTTATTTCACTATTCAAAAAGGGGAACAGAAGTGACACAAATAACTACAGCGCAATCTGTCTTCTGAATGTCTCATATAAGATCCGCAGCAAAATAATTAAAAGAAAAGGTTCGAAACATCTCTATCACTTTTATTAGAACAACAAGCAGGATTCTGTAAGGAAAGGTCCTGTGCCAATGATGTTTCTGCGCTGAAACAAATCATATAAAAAAGACGAAAATTCAATTTGGAAACATACGATGCGTTAATCGCTTATGAAAAACATTTGACCGCTTGCACAGAAAAAAGCTCAGGTACATTCTGGAGAAGAGTGTTTTCCCCATGAACTTGAGAAAGTATGCCATGGTTTATATAAAAATAGATACTGGCAAGAATTGACACCAGAGACAGATAAACCGGGGACAGGAAACCTCAAGGTATAAAAGTTGGGCAGCTAAATTTCTAAAATACAACACTTTTTGCTGACGACCAGGTACTCATACAGGACAGTGGAGCTTATCAACTACAAACAGCGGTACATAGATTAAACCATATAACCCTAAGCCGAAAATATCAACAACAGTGGCCTTTTTAGGAAAATACTCGATAACTACCAAGATAATCACCAGTGACACAATAATACAACAGGTAGCGTATTTCCAGTACCTACGATATGACATAGCTTTCGAAGAAGAGAAATAAACAAGAAAATTAACACCTATGAACATCTACACTGAGGCGACGAAAGTCATGCGGTACCGACGTGGCACGAGCTCAACAAGTCGCTGGAAGTCCCTTGCAGAAATACCGAGCCATGCTGCAGCTTTAAAAGTCGATAACTGCGAAAGTGTTGTCGGTGAAAGATTTTTTTTTGCCCAGCTGACCTCTCGATTATTTTCTAAACGTTCTATGGGATTCATGTCGGCAGTCTGGGTGGCCCAACCATTCGGTTGAATTGCCCAATATGTTCTTCAAACCAATAGTGAACAACTGTGGCCCAATGGCATGGCACATTGACATCTACAAAAATTCCATCGCTGAATGGCTGCGAATGGTCTCCAAGTAGCCAAACGTAACCATTTACGGCGATTGGTTCAGTTGGACCAGAAGACCCAGTCCATTAGATGTGAACTTAGCCCACACCATTCCGGAGCCACAACCAGCTTGCACTGTGTCCTGTTGACAACTTGGGTGCATGGCTTCGTGGGGTCTGTGCCACAATCGAACCCTACCATCAGCTCTTGCCTACTGAAATCGGGATTCATCTGACCCGCCCACGGTTTTATAGTTTTCTAGGTTCCAACTCATCTGATCATGAGCCGAGGAGAAACGCTGCAGGCGATGCCACGCTGTTGGCAAAGGCACTAGCGTCGGTCGTCTGCTGTCATAGTCTGTTGACACATTTCGCCGCACTGAGCCGTTATTTCACGCAGTGTAGCTTGTCTGTTAGCACTGACAACTTTACACAAACGCCGCTGCTCTCGGTCGTTAAGTGAAGGACGTCGGCCACTGCGTTGTCAGGGGTGAGAGGCCTGAAATTTTGTATTCTCGGCACACTCTTGACAATGAATTCCCTAAAGATTTCCGAACTAGAATGTCCCATGCGTCTAGTACCAACTACCATTCGGCGTTCAAAGTCTCTTATTTTCCGTCGTGCGGCCATAATCACGTCGGAAGTCTTTTTACATGAATCACCTGAATACAAATGACAGCTCCGCCAATGCACTGTCCTGTTATACCTTGTGTACGTGATGCTACTGCCACCTGTATATGTGCATATCGATATCCCATGACCTCTTGTCACCTCAGTGGTATGTGGCACAATAAGGGTGAAACAAGAAGCTATTATTGTGAGGCATTAAATGTTAGAATTACTATAAAACTATCACTGCCGTTTTGTTAGTATTTACCCTGTTACGGAGGAGGAATAATTGAGTATATTTATCTTATCCTTCTTGGATTTGTCTTGCATCTGTCTTCAAAACAGCGGTTGATTTTCACCGATACAGAGACAGGTCTGTTGGTATGGGCCCGCACATACGGTGACCTTTTAGAGCGAGACACAGCAATATGGTGGCGGGAGGCTGAAGTTTATAAAGTGGCGCCTTCTTCCAGCCAGCGAGGAAGCACAAAGTGGCTGCGGCCGCCGATGAAACTGGAAGGAACAGCAAGTTGTGGCGTGTAATCTGGCGCGCGACCTGTTCCGCGCCTAAGATAATGAGATACGGCGCAGTGCACTTTTAAAGTGGATGTAAAGTGGAGTTCGCGGTCGGCCAGAATGTAATATAAGCCGCCCCGAGTTCCGCGCGCGGGCGCCGACTGATACGAAACGGAACGCTCCTCTAACAGATGACGGAAAGTGAATTTCCTTGTAAACCTGGCGAAATGTGGCTCCAACTTCTGAAACAGAGTCCGCGGCTCTCAGCCTCTTTGTCTGCGTTTTCCCTGAGACGTCTCTCCTCGCGCCGCATCTGTCGCCATCCTCACCGCGTGCTCATCCCTTTCCTTAGCCTGCATCTGCTTCACAATAATATGCGATTGGGATACATTGAAGATTTTTTTATCCCTCTTTAGATTCGTTTGAGTGCAACTGCTATACGAAATGTGAGGTCTACACTGAGGAACCAAAACCTCATGGCCACCGGCTTAATCCTCGTAGCGTGTTTGGTTCACCTTTAGGACGCAGTGTGACAGCAACTCTTCTTGGCATGAATGCGACAAGTCCTCGGTGGACTTGGGTGGTATTATTCACCAGATGCCTATGCACAAGTCAGGCAATCCCCGTAAATTACGGGCTGGTGGTTAGCATGCGCTGACTTTGCGATCGATATCGCTCCTGATGTGTTCCACCGGGCTCAGATCAACTGCTAAACCCGACTGGAGTTCCGAGAAAACGTGTTCCGTCTGGTGTCCAACAGACAGTCTGCGCAATACGTCATGCCAGTTGAGGCGCAATAACGACACAGTCCAGGTAAACACTTTTATTAAGAATACGTAAACAAAAAAAAAAACTCCTCCGTGGAGAAAAAGTTAATCATAACAACCGTTTGTGAAGGTTCGTAATATGCGCTGAATTTACGCAAGTCTGACCTTCGGCTGACGGCACCAATGAAGAAGTCAAGTCTGAGATTCAGTTGATAGCGGAACCATACCGCGAGGTAAGGTCGTTAGCGGATACCGAAAGTCCTTACAGTACCCGAAATAGAGGCCACGTCCTGGAGGTGGCAGTGACAGAGACTGGTGTCTCCCTCGGTGGCTGGTGCGAAGTTTCCAACGAGTGATTAAAGAACTGTGGGTGCAGTCGACGCCTGGCCCAGAGACTGGATGAAAGTCTGCTTGGAGTGGCTCTGAGCCGACCTAAATACCTAGGCAGCACACAATGCTATTTGCGATTACATGGCCTGTGGAAGCAAACAGATCCACGGAGCCAGTGACCTCTAACGGCGCTCAAGCTGCCGCCTGCTAGTTTAGTCAGCGTGCTTAATTGTGGCTCTGTAGCTGCCGATGTAGCCCCTTCCATGTTAGGCCACTTGCATATCACAAATGTGAGAAAGGTTGCAGGCCTGTCGGGCGAAATGCCCTCTTCTGCAGGCTGAGGAAGGGGATGAGCACGCGGTGACCCTTCTTCTAAGCTGAGAGAACTGTCACTGCCTCGACATGCTGCAACCATGACTCATGCGAGAACTTGAAACAGAGCAGAGGTTTCATCGTTCAGCAAGACAGCACACCTCGACAATTCCACAGTTCTGAAGTAGGACCAAAGCTGACTGTCTTCCACCTAAGTGCCAGGCCCACTCTGTCTAAATAGCGGCAGGAGTGGTCAGTGCTGAACAGTAAAGTTGGCTAGAGGAACTACATTTTTCTATTTTTCTGTAATAGGCAGTCCACTGTATCTACTCCAAAACGCCCTGCTCACCTAGCCCACTCTTATCCAAATTCTTGGCGGAGCCCATTTTGAAGCAAGTTCGCGACGGTGCTGTCAAATAATTGTAAAGAATCAGTGTCGAGACGCCGTTATCTTTACCTAACATTTGCTGGTCTGCGTTACTTGGGAGTCAGTCACGTGTGAAATCACATCGGCAGGATGGGTGCTGTGTGATGAAGGATGGACACATAGAGCATCATACACATCGCAAAAAAACGAGTTAGATCTGCTAGTGTCACCGCAATCGTGTCCACTCTACTAGTACACTACTGGCCATTAAAACTGTTACACCACAGACGCGAAATTTAACCGACTCGAAGAAGATGCTGTGATATGCAAATCGATTAGCTTTTCAGAGAAATCACACAAAGTTGGCGCCAGTGGCGACACCTACCACGTGCTGACATAAGGAAAGTCTCCAACCGATTTCGCATACACAAACAGCAGTGGACCGGCGTTGCCTGGTGAAACGTTGTTCTGATGCCTCGTGTAAGGAGGTGAAATGCTTATCATCACGTTTCCGACTTTGATAAAAGTCAGATTGTAGCTTATCGCGATTGCGGTTTATCGTATCGCGACTTTGCTGCTCGCGTTGGATGAGATCCAATGACTGTTAGCAGAATATGGAATTGGTGGGTTCAGGAGGGTAATACGGAACGCTGTGCTGGATCCCAACGGCCTCGTATCACTAGCAGTCGAGATGACAGGCATCTTATCTGCATGGCTGTAACGGATCGTGCAGCCACGTCTCTATCCCTGAGTCAACAGATGGGGACGTTTGCAAGACAATAACCATCTGCACGAACAGTTCGACGACGTTTTCAGCAGCATGGACTATCAACTCGGAGACCATGGGTGCGGTTACCTTTGATGCTGCCAGGACAGGAGCGCCTGCTATGGTGTACTAAATGACGTACCTGAATGCACGAATGGCAAAAAGTCATTTTTTCGGATGAATCCAGGTTCCGTTTACAGCATCATGATGGTCGCGTCCGTGTTTGGCGACATCGCGGTGAACGCACATTGGAAGCGTATATTCGTCATCGCCATCCTGGCGTATCACCCAGCGTGATGATATGGGGTGCCATTGGTTACACGTCTCGGTCACCTCTTGTTCGCATTGACGGCGCTTTGAACAGTGGACGTTACATTTCAGATGTGATACGAACCGTGGCTCTACCCTTCATTCGATCCCTGCGAAACCCCACATTTCAGCAGGATAATGCACGAACGCATGTTGCAGGTCCTGTACGGGCCTTTCTGTATACAGAAAATGTTCGACTGCTGCCCTGGACACCACATTCTCCAGACCTTTCGCCAACTGAAAACGTCTGGTCAATCGTAGGCGAGCAACTGGCTCGTCACAATATGCCAGTCACTACTCTTGATGAACTGTGGTATCGTGCTGAAGCTGCATGGGCAGCTGTACCTGTACACGCCATCCAAGCTCTGTTTGACTCAGTCGTTATTACGGCCAGAGGTGGTTATCCTGGGAACTGATTTCCCAGGATCTATGCACCCAAATTGCGTGAAAATGTAATCACATGTCAGTTGTAGTATAATATATTTGTCCAATGAACACCCGTTCATCATCTGCATTTCTTCTTGGTGTAGCAATTTTAATGGCCAGTAATGTAGTTTGTACCAGAGTGCGAGAACGAGCAGTGATTCGATTTCTTCTGTTTGAACGTGTGAAAGGGGCTGAAATTGATCTTAGGTTATCAGCACAATACAATGACAGTACCATGTCATGTAAAAGTGTTTATATATGGATCGATATGTTTCAAAGTGACGGGGAGAAACACGAACTTAGATCTGATTTAAATTACATACAGCTTTCGAATTCCGTCGCAAAAGGCAGATCCAGTCGCTACGATCTGACACTCTGTGGCGAGCTGTTTGCAACTGGCTGTCCGCTGTTCAGGACACAGCAGGAGGGCTTACAATACTTTCAGCACTCCGTGTGAGAATGGAATGGGAAGAAACGATGGTAAGTAGCACAGGGGAAGCACCCTCTGCCATGCAGTTCGCAGTGGCTGGGAGGGTGTAGATGCAGGAGTAGAGGCTCTGTGTGGGTTGGGGTGCGGGCCGCACAGTGTTTCAGAGGCGGCTGGGCTCGGTGTGGAAAGGCCTGTAGAAGGCGAGGCGGCGCGGCGTGGCGTGTTGCGGCGGGCCTTTTAGCGGCCGTGATGCACGGCGCTCTCAGGCTGACGTCCCGGCCTGGACACCGGCAATTACGGCCGCTCCCACGCACCGGTCTTAAAAGCCCATCGCCGGCGCCGCAGCCGCAGACGCGGCGAAAAAGGACCGCCTGCCTCGCCGTCGTAACCGCCCGCTCCCAGCCACACACAAATACAACGGCGCCGGCTAATGACGCCGTTCAATTATGTACACGCGGCTGTTATCCTGCGAGGACCTACTGGGCTCTCGTCCATACCGTACCTGCGCCAAATCCTTTCCAGCCTCATCTTCGGCAGCGATATTCCTATTTACAGCTACACCTATATGATTACTCTGCAATGCACAGTAGAGGATTTGGCAGACGATTTATACAACCACTTTCAATTTCTCGACCATTCACCTATCGAACAGCAAGTGCGAAAAGTAAGCACCTAAATCTTTACGTGCGAGCTCTGATTTCCCTTTCACAGGCTGAAGGCGAAGAGAGAGAGTATATGCGGGCACCGAATAGGTAACTCTGTATGTAAATGAAGCTGATAATCTAATAATTAGGAAAGGTTTCGAACGCTGTGGTAGACCAAGGAACTGAAGCCAGTGTTAGGCGAGAATATGATCTTGGTAGTAATAGAAGGAATGTGGTCCTATAGAAGAATGTTGAAGGTTAGACGGGTAGATCACATAACTAATGAGGAGGTATTGAATAGAACTGGGGAGAAGAGGAGCTTGTGGCACAAGTTGACTAGAAGAAGGGATCGGTTGGTACGACATGTTCTGAGACATCGAGGGAGGGCAGCGTGGAGGGTAAAAATCGTAGAGGGAGACTAAGAGATGAATACACTAAGCAGATTCAGAAGGATGTAGGCTGCAGTAGGTACTGGGAGATGAAGAAGCTTGCACAGGATAGAGTAGCATGGAGAGCTGCATCAAACCAGTCTCAGGACTGAAGACCACAACAACAACAACAACAACAACAACAGTAATAGAAGAGATAGGTTAAGATTCATCTGGAGTAAACTCTAGCTGGTAACCGTGCATCCACAGTTCAACAGTCACAAGGGGAGGAGGTGTACACGGAACAGGTCTGAAGAAACAGGAAGATATCAGTTGGATTACATCATGGTCAGACAGAGATTCCGAAACCAGATTGTAAGGTGTGTCCAGCTGCACGTACAGACTCAGACCACAATTTAGTAATGATGAGTAGACAGCACAGAGAATCGTCAAGAGGAATCAACGTGGAAAGAAGAAATATACTGAAGTTCTGAGGAATGATGACGCGCACTTGAACTTCTCTGAGGCTGCAGACAGTGTGATAATGAAAATTATTTACACTTTTCATTCTACAATGTATTTATAAAATAATGATAGTTTGACATGTACATTATTCTTCAATGTATGCTCTTTCGTTTGCAATGAACTTGGTACAAAAATCCAAAGGCTTGTGTTCTCCTGACGAGAAGGTGGTTTTCGATTGTTCGAGAACCCACATCTGCAGTGAAACTACAATGAAATGAACACCCTTAGCTGCTTACAGGCGTTGACATACGTCAACGGGGCAGATTAAAATGTGTGCCCCGACCGGGACTCGAACCCGGGATCTCCTGCTTACATGGCAGACGCTCTATCCACCTGAGCCACCGAGGACACAGAGGATAGCGCGACTGCAGGGATTTATCTCTGGCACGCTTCCCGCGAAACCCACATTCTCAACGTATTGTCCCACACTACATTCGTAGTGGCCCCACCCATTATACTCATTACTCGCGGCGCGTTGCTGATTCCCGTAAGAGTTCGGGCACTGTTTGTGCATTCGCAAAGACATGTCCGAAAGAACAGATACCATCTTAATGAGTATAACGGGCGGGGGCGCTACGAATTTAGTGCGGGACAATACGTTGAGAATGTGGGTTTCGCGGGAGGCGTGCCAAAGATAAATCTCTGCAGTCGCGCTATCCTCTGTGTCCTCGGTGGCTCAGGTGGATAGGGCGTCTGCCATGTAAGCAGGAGATCCCGGGTTCGAATCCCGGTCGGGGCACACATTTTCATCTGTCCCCGTTGACGTATGACAACGCCTGAAAGCAGCTAAGTGCGTTCATTTCATTGTAATTTCATTCTAACGAGCTGCATGGTCACCGATGGTATCTGTTCTTTCGGACATGTCCGAAAGAACAGATACCATCTTAGTATATATGGAGTGAAACTTCCTGGCAGATTAAAACTGCGTGTCGGACCGAGACTCGAAATCGGTACCTTACGCAAAGCAAGTGCTCTACCAACCGAGCTACCCAAGCGTGACTCACGATCCGTCCTCGCCGCTTTGCTTTCGCCAGTACATCTCCTACCATTTCTGTGCTGCTCTCTGCTCTTCGAGGTCTGAGGAAAATTGACGGTCTCGTAAGGCATCCTTGAGAGCCCCAAAGAAATGAATGAGTGAGCAAGATATGATCTGTAGGGAGAGTTCAGGGGTGTTGTCAGCCCAATGCGGTATCACAAACCGCAGCACTTCGATAGGCACATCCATGACTGATGTCCATCGAAAACTCTACCATATCCATGGTAACTCGCTTATTTGTTAAACCATTTTTTGAGCTTGCTGAATCTCTTGGAGCATGGTAGATACTGAAGGGAAGCGTGCTCCCTCTTCGTGGGTCGTCTGGCCGCTTTGAATCATCCTGATCCACACATAAACGTCTTTACGTAACACGGCCCTGTCCTTATGTTGTGCAGGAAGACTACGATCGATTTCAGCCTCTTTCACCCCTTCAAACCATAGAAATCGAATCAATGTTTGTTCTCGAACATTGGGACACACTGTTAGAGGATGGTTGCGATGACGCTGACAGTATGTAAGTGACAAGATACTTCAACTGAAGCGGCCGAGGTAGAGTGGCGTCCACATGGGTGCAGAGGTGCCACTGCAAGCGTTCATGCGCAAAAAGCAGTGTGAGAACTTTAAAGGTGTTTCACGACAAAAGTACGGATACCATTTGATTGACCCTAGTAGATTAGTGAAAGAATTCGATAGTGCACAATACTGGTGAAACAGGACGAGCTTGCATGCTACACTTCGCAAGGCAGTTCGCTCAGGTTGTGAATCTGAGACTTTTCCGCGGTGTATGAGACACATGTAGAGAGACCTCAGTGACTGTGTCGTTCAGCCCTTACGAAGAAAAAGTACTTTATTACTCGATTCATGAAATTTCTAATCACAGACTCATACAGGGGTAAAAATTAAAACTCCAATGGCCTCCATAATGGGCCGATTACCTGAATATTGAATGGAAAACTTAATATGTAAATTTTTATTAAAATATTAATTTTTGCAGAATTATGAACTCGCCGATGTGCTGTCTCAATACACGACCATTTGACTGTGTGGACAAAGTAATTTTAATATCGCAGAACATATTGTTTAAGAAAGTCATAAACTGTTAAATAACGGAGCCGTTACTTTCAAACTGGAGAGACAACCTTTCTTTTATGTGAAGGTGACCACCTCGCGCCAGGGCAGAATGATCAACCTAGTTCCCAAGGAATCTTCCACGGCCGCTCTAGCTAAATAGCTGCAGGAGTGGTCAGTGCTGACCCGCAGTAAGCTGGCTACGAAAACTACACCTCCCTAGAGTAGGCACTCCACTGTGTCTCTTCCGAGACAAGAAAACCCAGGAGATTCGCTCTCCCAGCCCGCTCTTCTTGAAGGAGTCCATTTTGTTGCAGGTCCGCGAAGGTTCTGTGAAATCACTGTGAGCAATCGGTGCAGCAGTCATGTCTTCTAACATGTACCTGACTGACATACATCACGTGGCGACTCGGTACAGCCGACCGGTGTGGCCGTGCGGTTCTAGGCGCTTCAGTCTGGAACCGCGTGACCGCTACGATCGCAGCTTAGAATCCTGCCTCGGGCATGGATGTGTGTGATGTCCTTAGGTTAGTTAGGTTTAAGTAGTTCTGTTCTAGGGGACTGATGACCATAGATGTTAAGTCTCATAGTGCTCAGAGCCATTTGAACCATTTGACTCGGTACAACCGACCACGCCTGGTCCGCGCTGGTGAGCCACACTGCCCTCCCATGTCCACCCAACACCGACTCAAAGGAAGGCCTCGGCGCTTGTTCGTGACGTCACGTCAGCTAGGCACGGCGAACGCCAGGTCTGTTGCTTGCAGAAACGCCTGGGCGTGCTTATCAATATAAATCTCTTATTTTTGGACAAAATGTGTGGTATTGTTTTGGATTCTGCAGTTTTATTTAGATGAAAGACTTTCTTACCATCGTAAAGCTACAAATGAAGATGACAGTTCTGTAGTACAGAATCCTGGCGAAACAAACGTAGATCAATATGAGAAGATGCTTTGCCCCATTGCAAGCTTCGGAAATTTTGCATTCAAGTAACTATATTTACTTGATCCATTTTGCTATCGAAACTTACCCCAACCCCCTTACAATGAACTCGTTTCTTTTATTTATTTATTTTCGTTTGATATCGTCACTGAAAATGTGAACTAATTTACGTGTGTAAATGTCCAACTGTTGCCAGTCATTAGATTACAGTCGTTTTCAACGAAAGGAATTCTAAACAGAAAACATCGAAAATACTCCTAAGCTTAAACTTTTTTAAACATGCACATTAAAATGGTTCAAATGGCTCTGAGCACTATGGGACTTAACTTCTGTGGTTATCAGTCCCCTAGAACTTAGAACTACTTAAACCTAACTAACCTAAGGACATCACACACATCCATGCCCGAGGCAGGATTCGAACCTGCGACCGTAGCAGTCCCGCGGTTCCGGACTGCGCGCCTAGAACCACTAGACCACCGCCGCCGGCATGCACATTAGAAAATATAAATATTCCCCTCTTGCAACTGAAAGGAGAAACTTTATAAGATAAAAAAAATTTATTTGATGAAACAAGTATCTCTCTTTTGCCTCTTCTTCTGTCCCCCATCCCTCCCCCAACGTGTACAATCGCATACTGGATACTTCATTAACATTCAGTGCTCCTCACCCCACAGTCAACCAAGATACCTAAAGAAGAGCACCAATATGTTCACAGTTTCTTGTAAAAGCAACCCAGTACAAACGTAACTTCCTCAGATTTACAAATAAGGTAATAAATAAGCAAGAATGCTGTTGCTGCTGGACCATGAAATTGTTTTTGTATCTCAATCCCTAAAACAGGTGGAAATTTAACTTCAGGAGTACACTATTTGTTAGGAAGTGTAATGAATTGCACAATTAATTGGTTGCAGAAATCTCTCAGAACAATGTGCGTTAGTCAACTACCGCCAATAGTTTCACATTTTCCTGTGTCAGAGAGGGAGACACCACCATTATGAGTATGCCTGCAACAGGCCTGGCGTTCGCCGTGCCTAGCTGACATGACGTCACGAACAAGCGCCGAGGCCTTCCTTTGAGTCGGTGTTGGTCCACCAGACTCTCTGCGCGCACCACGCCCCTCCTTCCGCGCCACCACACAAGGTTATCACCGGTTAAAGACCTCACTTCCTCCGTAGCAGTTTCCCGGAAGCAAACGCAGATATCGATAGCAGAGGGAAAAGACAACCAAGCAGCCACTTAATGACAGACAACATATCAAACAAACATGTCAGGGGAAGAAAAGGAAAATTCCCGGCGGGGTCAGGGATTTTCTCTGCCTCGTGATGACTGGGTGTTGTGTGATGTCCTTAGTTAGGTTTAAGTAGTTCTAAGTTCTAGGGGACTGATGACCATAGATATTAAGTCCCATAGTGCTCAGAGCCATCTGAACCATTTGATTTGAAGAAAAGGAAAACCAATGCAATCTAAATACAAGGTGTAGCACGAATCGATACACGGCTCAGTTTCACTTTCACCTTTCAAAGCAGCCGCAAGGTCAGTGTCTTGGGACAGTTTTACCGCGGTCTCCCGAAATGTGAAATGGGAGCCTGTGATGGACGGGACGACGAGAGAGAGAGAGAGAGAGAGAGAGAGAGAGAGAGAGAGAGAGAGAGAGAGAGAGCAGGCGTTGCGGCCGCCGACTGTTTGCCGATGTCCGCGGCGAGTGCCTACGGCGAAAGCGGGCCCTGGTCGCGCCGAATATCGCTGCCGGCTTACAAGTTGAGTCGCCGCAGTAGGCGGCAGCCCGCTACTGGCGTGTTGACTCTGGCGCGCCCAGATTATGCAAATAGGCGCTACGGCCGGCGCTGATGCCCGGGCCGTTACAGTAATCTGCCCCAGGAAAGGCACCACTAGTCTACTGCCGCGCAGAGGTTAGCCGGCTCGTAAGAAACTTTGGGCATATATCTCGGCCGCGTGGGTGGAGCGTGCTGGGGGGGCGGGCGGCGGGGGAGGTAAACAGGGAGAGGGCGCCGTGTAGCGACTCGCGTCTGCGGCTGCGACGTCTGGGCGGCGCAAATCAGGACGCGTGTTCTTGCCATGGCGCGGCGCGGCCTGCGCGCTTTACGACCTCGGTGCGCGCCGCGGCGCTCTAATTACGGCTTCTTGTGGCGTCGCGACGTCGCTAAAACGCGCCGCCGCGCCGTCTGTGTGCGATCGGGGGCGGAGGAGCGTCGCTTCGGCTGGCAGGGGGCGGCAATAAACGGCTCGCGCAAGACGCATGGCCGCGCAGCACCGCCCCGCTTGCCGCAGCTTCGCCCGGGTTGCGAGCCACTGTTTGTATTGCTGCCGTGTGCCTCTGCAGACGGACAAGTCGCAGCCTGCTAGTCCACGTGTATGGGCCAGACGTGGGGCGACCGATTTATGCAGCGTGGGACAGTACCATCACATACAGTAGTGGAAATCAGTATAAAAGGACGGGTCCACGAAAGTGATAATACAATACACTGGAAGTATAAGAAGAAAAACGCCTTGAGACACAAATTTTTCATGTTTTATTAAACACAAGATGCATTTCGCACACTGTGGGTCCATCATCTGGTGTAACTCCTCTTAACACGATTTATTTTTGCTCTTGAATGAGGTGAAATGGCCGTCCAAAGTGGCCGAGCGGTTCTAGGCGCTACAGTCTGAAACCGCGCGACCGCTGGGGCATGGATGTGTGTGATGTCCTTTGGTTAGGTTTAACTAGTTCTAAGTTCTAGGGGACTGATGACCTCAGACGTTGAGCCCCATAGTGCTCAGAGCCATTTGAACCACTTTTGAGGTGAAATGCATATTCCTGCAGTGAACTGGTTTTATGTTCGGTTTGTCCAACCTTCGTTTTTCCTAATTACGTCAATTTCGTAAGTCAAATGCTGAAAATAGGTGCGAAACGGTGGAAAAAATGAACAGGGTAAACTTGACACATAACCCAAGAAGAGCGTTTTTAACTTTTTATCATCATCACACATCCTTTACTCTATCCTGTTCATGCATATCACACCACTCAAGAGGCACATTTGCATACACATGTTTGTAAGCACTTCACAGATGTTCTTGTACGTCTTTCATCACACCATATATAACAACATCTACGAAGTGTTTACAAACTTGTGTATGCAAATGGCCGGCCAGAGTGGCCGGGCGGTTCTAGCCGCTGCAGTTTGGAACCGCGTGACCACTACGGTCGCAGGTTCGAATCCTGCCTCGGGCGTGGATGGTTCAAATTGCTCTGAGCACTATGGTACTTAACTTCTGAGGTCATCAGTCCCCTAGAACTTAAAACTACTTAAACCTAACTAACCTAAGGACATCACACACACACCCATGACCGAGGCAGGATTCGAACCTGCGACCGTAGCGGTCGCGCGGTTCCAGACTGTAGCGCCTAGAACCGCTCGGCCACCCCGGCCGGCGGGCATGGATGTGTGTGATGTCCTTAGGTTAGTTAGGTTTAAGTAGTTCTAGGTTCTAGGGGACTGATGACCTCAGAAGTTAAGTCCCATAGTGCTCAGAGCCATTTGAACAATTTTTTTGATGATGAACCCACAGGGTCCGAAATACATCGCGTATTTAATAAAACACGAAAATTTGTGACTCAAGGCGTTTTTGAATTCATATTTCCAGTGTATTGAATACAGTCCGTTTGGAGCTGCAAAATATGGATAAAATTAAATTGGTAATATAAAGACTGAAGGATACATGTATCGAATTTATTATGAAAGTAGTACATACGTCTAAGACAAACAATCAAGAAGGAATTACAAAGTTTCTTTCGTAGCACGAGTAATAAAATAAGGCATTTGCATATCCAGAATGAAATTAGGTATAAAGGCACTCTTCTGTTATTGAACCGTTAGTACTTTGTCCAACCTCCGCTCTTCCAAATAACGTCAAAAATTCTCTTCGGCATTGATTTTGTTAGTGTGTGTAGTTCTTGCAGTGAAACTGTCGCCTATTCTTCTCGTATCGCTCTTTTCAGCTCACTTACGGCCTCAAATCGCCTTCCATTGCGATAAACATGCCTTGCACGTATTCCACAAAGGTTTTCCACGTGGTTCAAATGCGGGCTACGTGCAGGTCAGGGCAAGACAGCGATATCTTTATCTTCAAACGACTTTTTCGTTCTAGCAGAAGCATACACAGATGCACTACCTAGCTGAATCATTAGAGTTTCGTCCCCTAGGTCCTCATACATTCTGATCAATTCTGTGTCTAACATCTCAATGTACATAACGCTCCCCCAAATTATAACTCTTCCACCAAAAAAAGTCTTCTCATCCATACCGCCTGTTCTGTTCTCAGATCATGCCAATAATATTGAAATCCACCCTGCCCATCTAAATTAAACTACTTCTTATCACTGAAGATCACTTTATCCCATTCTGAAGTCCACGACATATGGTTTTCAGCAAACTCCAATGTAGCCTGTTTATGTTTAAGTTTTAATGAGAGTTTCTTCATTCTTTTCATGAATGCAAATGTTTCTCATGTGACAAAATTTGTTGCACGCGTGTGGAAGTTACTGGCAACTGTAAATCAGCAACAAGATGAGACAAATAACGGTCTGTCGCCCTTGCTTTGCGCAAAAGCAGCTCATTCTATACCTCATATAATTTTCTACATTTCCCTTTCTGTCCACATCGCGCGCCCATTCTAACGAAATTATCAATCACTGTACCTGAACAGTTCATCTTCTTGAAGCCGCACGGTCTCAGGCGCCTTGTCACGGTCCGCGCGGTTCCCCTCGTCGGAGGTTCGAGTCCTCCCTCGGGCATGGGTGTGTGTGCAGTCCTTAGCGTAAGTAAGTTAGTTTAGTTAGCTTACGTAGTGCGTAAGCTTGGGGACCAATGACCTCAGCGGTTTGGCCCCATAAGACCTTACCACAAATTTTCCAAATTTCATCTTCTTGGCTATTTGACGATTAGAGACTCCCATTTCGAGGTACGTACCGATTTTTGTTTTATCATCACATGATAACTGTTTTTCACGTGGCTTTGCACAACCGTGGCGTGTGTACACAACATCCACTGTCTTTAATGGCGTCTGCTTACTAACGGCAGTAAAGGAACGTACGCACATATGTACCGTCCTACGATTTTAGGACTCTGCGCTCGGCACATTCATTGGCGTCACCAAACCATTTGCGACGTGCCGGAAATTGATTTACCAGCTGGATGCTACAGCTACATCTACATATATACTCCGCTAGCCACCAAGCGGTGTGTGGCGGAGGGCACAATTCGCGCCAAGGTCATATTCCCCCCCCCCCCCCTTCCCTCTGTTCCACTCGCGGATCACGAGAGGGAAAAACGACTGTCTGAACGCCTCAGTACGAGCTCTTATTTCCCTTATCTTTGAATGATGATCATTACTCAGTTTGAAAGTTGGTGGTAATAATATATGCTATACATCCTCGGTGAAGATTGGTTTTCGGAATCTAGTGAGCAGCCCCTTCTGTACAGCGCGTCGTCTACCTGCAAGTGTGTCCCACTTTAAATTTTCTATGAGATTTGTAACGCTCTCGCGATGGCTAACTGTACCAGTCACGAATCTTGCCGCTCTTCTTTGGACCTCCTCAATCTTTTGAATCAAACCCAACTGGTAAGGGTCCCATACAGACGAACAATAAGACTGGACGAACTACCGTATTGTAAGCTATTTCCTTTGTTGAAGGACTGCATCGTTTCAGGATTCTACCAATAAACCGCAATCTAGAGTTCGCCTTAGCCGTTACTTGTGTAATCTGATCATTCCATTTGAGATCATTTCGAATAGTCACACCCAGATACTTGACTGATGTTACCGCTTCCAAAGCGTACTCATACATTAATGGATATTTAGCCTTGTTATACGCAGTAGGTTACACTTACTAATATTGAGAGAGAACTGCTGGTCATTACACCACGCATTTATTTTCTGAAAATCCTCATTGATTTGTTCACAACTTTCGTGTGACACTACTTTCCTGTCGACTACAGCATCATCGGCAAACAGTCTAAGGCAACGCGCACACCCGGAACAGGCAGTCTACTGTGAACAGAAAGTCGCTCGTGTGAAACAGGCCTAACGCTACATTTTATTTATTCCTGTTGTCGGCATCCTCTGGGTGGAGCCTGCGACAGAGAGCGGTACGCAGCTGCACATATGGCTGACAGCTGCCATTCAGAGCTGACTTCCCACGGGGTCAGGCTCTCTGAGGGCCCGCCTGCCGTTGCCCAGACACTTGAGACGGTGCCGCAGGGGGCGCGCGGACTCACACCCCTTTCGCCAGCAAAGTTTTTGTACCCCGTGCAGCTGTCACACGGCGAGGAGCGCACGTTAAATCACAGTGAAGAGGGAAACACAACTCTGTTTTACAGCTTCATTCATTCTGAATGAAACCGTCGGCTGAAATTGAACGGATTCGAACATTTCAGTTTTCCCCCACTTGTATACACAGGGTATCCCTCCTAACAGTAGTCACCCGCATTTTCTCTGGTGTTTCGGCAGATATTTGGCATTTCCTTTTTGCAACCTGTAGCCGGAGGCAACCCAAAAGGAAACTGCTCATCACGAGTTTCATGCGACGCCCACTGACGACTGAAAGCGTCAGCTTGTTTCCCTTTGAATGCGGAATTTTACGTGCCCATTCGATATACACTACTGGCCATTAAAATTCTGGCCATTAAAATTCCTACATCAAGTAGAAATGCAGATGATAAACGGGTATTCATTGGACAAATATATTATACTACAACTGACACGCAATTTGGGTGCATAGATCCTGAGAAATCTGTACCAAGAACAACCACCGCTGCCCGTAATAACGGCGTTGATACGCCTGGGCATTGAGTCAAACAGAGCTTGGATGGCGTGTACAGGTACAGCTGCTCATGCAGCTTCAACACGATACCACAGTTCATCAAGAGTAGTGACTGGCATACTGTGACGAGCCAGTTGCTCGGCCGCCATTGACCAGACGTTTTCAATTGGTGAGAGAACTGAAGAATGTGCTGGTCAGGGCAGCAGTCGAACATTTTCTGTATACAGAAAGGCCCGTACAGGACCTGCAACATGCGGTCGTGCATTATCCTGCTGAAATGCAGGCTTTCGCAGGGATCGAATGAAGGGTAGAACCACGTGTCGTAACACATCTGAAATGTAACGTCCACTGTTCAAAGTGCCGTCAATGCGAACATGAGGTGACAGGGACGTGTAACCAATGGCACCCAATACCATCACGCCGGCTGATACGCCAGTATGGCGATGACGAATACACGCTTCCAATGTGCGTTCACCGTGATGTCGCCAAAAATGGATGCGACCATCATGATGCTGTAAACAGAACATGGATTCATCCGAAAAAATGACGTTTTGCCATTCGTGCACCCAGGTTCGTTGTTGAGTACACTATCGCAGGCGCTGCTGTCTGTGATGCAGAGTCAGGGGTAACCGCTGCCATGGTATCCGAGCTGATAGTCCATGCTGCTGCAAATGTCGTCGAAGTGTTCGTGCAGATGGTTGTTGTCTTGCAAACGTCCCCATCTGTTGACTCAGGGATAGAGACGTGGCTGCACGATCCGTTACAGCCATGCGGATAAGAAGCCTGTCATCTCGACTGCTAGTGATACGAGGCCGTTGGGATCCAGCACGGCGTTCCGCATTACCCACCGATTCCATATTCTGCTAACAGTCATTGGATCTCGACCAACGCGATACGATAAACCGCAATCGCGATAGGTTACAGTCCGACCTTTATCAAATTCGGAAACGTGATGGTACACATTTCTCCTCCTTACACGAGGCACCACAACAACGTTTCACCAGGCAACGCCGTCAACTGCTGTTTGTGTATGAGAAATCGGTTGGAAACTTTCCTCGTGTCAGCAAGTTGTAGGTGTCACCACCGGTGCCAACCTTGTGTGAATGCTCTGAAAAGCTAATCATTTGCATACCACAGCATCTCCTCCCTGTCGGTTAAGTTTCGCGTCTGTAGCACGTCATCTTCGTGGTGTAGCAATTTTAATGGCCAGTAGTGTAGTTGCCCCAAAATTAGTCTAGTGCGATATTTGTTTCATCGGTAAGCATTAACGGGGACAGTAAAACAGTAAGAATAATCACTACTTCAGCAGTGAATAAGCAGTGTTGCTGCATGGCGGTAGTATACAGCTATGGTCAGGGCGGTATTGGCTGGAGTACTCGTTATTCTTCGTGTTCTACTGGACCTATTACTACACATCAATAAAACAAATATCGCTCTAGCTTGACCTGAGACCGCTCCATCGAAAGCGCCAGTAACATTCTGCTTAAATAGTCATTTTGTTTGTAACGGAAAATAAAATGACGCTTTCTGTTGACATTGGGCGTCGCTTGGTGAGCGGTGTTGGTTTGGACTCCAGCTGCACATTAGAAAAACGAAATTGCAAATAACTACCGAGACACAAGAGAAAATACACTTGACAACTCTTAGGAGGGACATCCTATACGTTTCTCTTTTGTGCCAATCTCTTCATCTACAACTATATTTTGGGTGTGATCCAATTTCTGTCTTCCGCTATACTCTGTCCACAACTTTACACGTTGCCCGAAGACCATTTAGATGACGCACTGAACTCTGAATTCAGAAAAATGTGCACTCGTTCGAACACCTCGCTAAAATGAGCATTCCGACAGCAGAACATCCATCTGAACACAGCCAGTTATGTACAGCACGTTGCAATGACCCCTATAACTTTTACTTTTCCAGCTGCCTTACTAAAATTGATACAAAACTGATTTAAATTAATTTGTATACCGTTCCTTTAAATACACAATCTGTATTATGCACAAAATAGTGTTCTAATTAAAAAATTATAACTCGCTGCTGTAGTTTTCCGGAAAATAACTAAACAAACCATATCCATCATTTAGCAGAAAGAGTAACATTTCTTACCCCCAGCACGAATCCGCCCGGCAGATTCGAGACGAGGTCCAGTGAACCGGCCAGTCTGTGGATGGCTTTTAGGCGGTTTTCCACCTGCCTCGGCTGGTTCCCCTTATTCCGCCTCAGTTACACTATGTCGGCGACTGCTGCACAAACAAATTCTCCACGTATGCGTATCCCACCATTACTCTACCACGCAAACATAGGGGTTACACTTGTCTGGTATGAGACGTTCCCTGGGAGGTCCACCGGGGGCCGAACCGCACAATGACCCTGGGTTTCTTATGGGGCGGCGGAGGGGTGAAGTGGACCGCGGTAGTCGTTGTGGGGTTTTGGACCACTGCGGCTGCGGCGGGGACGGAGCCTCTCCGTCGCTTCTAGGTCCCCGGTTAACACACAATACAATACAATACAATACAGTACAACATTTCTTACGCTTACCCAACTAAATAAATATTCCTTTCACTTGTTATTTTGTAAGTTAGAGACAAAACCAACTTATCTCAAACACTTTGCATACTATAAAAGCATGATGCTTGATAAATGACTTCTGGATCCTGCTTGCACTTTTAATGTCAACGAATCGTCTTCCCATGTTCTATTGATAATATATGTCGATCAGAGGACGATTTAAGATCGAAATTAGTCAAAAAAGTATTCTTTTCTGAGGAACCATTAGTTGTAGAAGACACGAAGCAAGACAGATGAATATTAAAGCCAACACTACTCGGAGACAATACGTCGTTAACATTAGTTTCGGAACTGTACTGTTAGCCCCAGCATTGCGCGAAAGTCGTTGTGGAAACTATTCGGTTTCGGGGTGCTTGTGGGATGTTAATGATATTCATTATAAGAACAAAGTGCGACGCAGTGTTAAACTTCAAAGAACAAGTCTTCGTATTATGAGCAACGAAGCATTGCCACTGACGGAGTTACTGACCGTAATATATTCTGTAAGATATTACAAGACACATAAGATTAATGATCCCTTTCTGCGGTTGGGAAGTTCTGCAGATTCTTTCTGATGAATAAGAAGCCATCCAGAAGAGACCGAATTCACTAAAATCACAGTAGCGTCCTCACAGCTTTACTTCTGCCAGTACCTCGTCTCCACCTTCTAAACTTTACAGAAGCTCTCCTGCGAACCTTGCAGAACTAGCACTCCTGAAAGAAAGGATATTGCGGAGACATGGCTTAGCCACAGCCTGGGGGATGTTTCCAGAATGAGATTTTCACTCTGCAGTGGAGTGTGCGTTGATATGAAACTGGCAGATCAAAACTGTGTGGCGGACCGAGACTCGAACTCGGGACTTTTGCCTTTCGTGGGAAAGTGCTCTACCAACTGAGCTACCCAAGCACGACTCACGCCCCGTCCTCATAGCTTTACTTCTCTCAGGGGTGCTAGTTCTGCAAGGTTCGCAGGAGAGCTTCTGTAAAGTTTGGAAGGTAGAAGACGAGGTACTGGAAGAAGTAAAGCTGTGAGGACGGGGCGTGACTCGTGCTTGGGTAGCGCAGTTGGTAGAGCCCTTGTTCGCGAAAGGCATAGGTCTCTAGTCTCGGTCCGGCGCACAGTTTTAATCTTCCAGGAAGTTTCAGTGTGCCAGCATCTTGGCTGATATGACAGCGCGCTAAAAAGCATCTATATTACGTTGAAAACTGGTACTGTCGTTTTCTCAGCAACGGTCGAGTATATACGGATAAGCCGAGGCACGAGTTCGCTTATTTTGACTCTTCCAGGGAGCGACGTTGCTGTGAACTCGGGTTATGGCATTTTCCGTGTTCCCGCCAGTGGCTGCGTGTTTTCTAGGCTCGCGTCCTCGTCGACGTCGATCGCTTGCCAAGCACCGCTGGCGTGGGAGGAAGAGTCAAGCCGCGTCCTTTGTGAGTGATTCAGGGCGGGGCCGGAGGAGCCGGCCGGCTCCACGCCTTCAGCTCAGAGAGTTCCCCGGCGGCCGGCCGCAGCGGGCCGTGCTCCGCCCTCGCGGCAAACACAGCCGGAGCGGGCTGTAAACACGGGCCGGTCGATACCGCGGCCACTGGCCGCTGCTCACTGGCCGCTCCATTAGGCTGACAGCGGCCTCTGTGGTGCGGACGCGGCTACTGACGACGGGGGCGGACACTCCGAAACTTCGAGGGCGGGCGGGAGAGGGCCGCGGAGGCCGTCTGGCCGCCACACCGCCGTGCAGGCCGTACACCTCGCGGGAACGTCACAAGTTTCCTAATATTTTGAGAAACTAGCCTTAATTACTGTTTTTTTATTTTATTATTTATTTTATGGCATCATTGGACCACTGTAGTCAAAAATACAAAGTTCTAAACATGTTGTTACACATGGATACAATTTGGTTCGACAATAACTTAATATATTTAGATAATATAATTATTAGAGGCTATTCTTATATGAAAGGTGTTTTGCTCTTCTGTCTGCCCAATATTTCTTCATACTTTCAGGTATTTTCTTTCTTTCTTCATCTGAGACAACTCTTCCTGTACTCCTTTTATTGATTTTCATTTGTAGTCTGGTTTGCGGGTCTTGCAGTATTCTGGTTTTCTCTGTCTTGTTTTTTAGGTCATCTACTGTAATTTGAAGTTCTTTTATATCTTCCTTAATTTCTGTGATCCATTTAATGTCGCTCTTGCTATTCCACAATTTTTGTATTATTCTTTTACTAATTCTGTTTGCTGGAGTTCTCATCAGATGTCCAAAGAATGAGATGCGTTTCTTCCTGATTGTGCTCATGACTGGTTCTATTTTCTTATATACTGTTTCATTTGATGCTATTCTCCAATGTCCATTTATTTTATACTGTTTATTTATACATGTCCTAATTATTCTTCTTTCTATTTTTAGTATTCTGTCAATTTCTGCTGTATTAGTTGTTTTGAAGATAGTTTCAGCTGCATACGTTATTTCTGGTTGTGTAACTGTTTTATAGTGTTTTAATTTTGCATCTATAGATAGGCTTTTTCTGCTGTATGTAGTTTTGGTAATGTAATTTGCATAGTTCAGTTTTTTAATTCTATTTTGCCATGATGGCTTCTCATTTAGATTGTATGTTATTATTTCGCCTAAATATTTAAATTTATCAACAATTTCGATTTCCTGTTCTCCTATTGTAATTTTGTTTGCAAGTGGTGGATCGGTTAGCATAATCTCCGTTTTTTCAAATGATATGCTAAGGCCTACTTTCTCTGCTATTTCTTGTAGTGATTTCACTTGTTGCCTGGCTTCTTGAACGGTGTTGGCTAGGAGAGCACGATCATCTGTATCAACTTTATAAATAACTACCTTCGAGATACGTGTAAACCGGAGTGCACCTACTCACAGAGGACCAGTGTAGGCTCTAATTATCGTAGGAAGAGAAACATGGTAGATATGCCACTGCGTTAGTATGGAACCGATTTACAATGGAAAAAAATTAGTTCCAATGTTTGCTACCAGTTGCAAATTTGGCGCTGTGAATGCATCAAGGGCGCACTGAAGTGTTTCCCTATGTAATGGATTAAGAACGGTCTAACAACCCTACCACAACAAAGGTCAAAAATTAATTATGATTGTGGTGTTGCTCACGCTGCTAAATACTGTATTTTCGGGCAACAACAACGTTATATTATGTGGCAGGTGACATTAGAGCACAGTTAATAGAGTCATTTCATGAAATAATGAATAAAGTAGGGACTCATCTTTTCGTGTTTCCCACGCTGGTCTCGTTGTGAACTCATGGCTCAATCGTCGAAAATCTCGGTGGTGATGATTCCAAGCTCGGATGCAAAGAGGCCTAGGTGTTATTCTGCGATATTCAGAAGTTTTATAGATGTGTTTCACAAACCATTCTTGAAGATTAAACCTTTGAGAGTTAGCACAATGGTGATGTAAAAAAGTTATCAGCACTCTGAATTTAAGTTACACTTCTTTTTTATTACTTTTGTTTCAATATCACGTAACATACAAAACATCACTTCACAATATAAAACATACTTGAAAATATCTTCCTCACTGTTAAAGATGACATTTTATAAACTGACTACAATTTGCGTCTTTCCAACATGACGACCAAGACTTGACTTTTTAATAACCGCCTACGCGCCAAAAAATCAGAGTTACAAGTACGTCAAAGATCATAGTGACATAAGAATAATATCATTGCAATACAAACATATCGATGTATCAAAGTACCTCTACATTAATGAAATCAAATCTGAATGTTGTCTCAGAAATATGTTAACTACCTTACAGAAACCCAGAATATTGCTGGTATCGAGAGGTTGAGGTGAGGTGCCGTAATGGTTACGTAATTCAAGTACCATTACAACGGGACATGGGCAGAGAAGGTCAAACAATCGAGACAGGCATAATTTTGATGTTGTTACACAATTTGTTCAATATGAGCATCCGAGATGCTGTACAGCGCCAGATTTACATCTGATGGCCAAAACTGGAAGTAATTTTTTTCCAGTGTAAATCGGTTCCACATTAACGCATTAGCATATCTACCAAGTTTCGCTGTCATACGATATTTACAGCCCACACTGGTCCTCCGTCAGTGTTTTGCACTTTAATTATAGCCATCCTCTACAAGATTAATTGTACAAACGCAAGTAAGGAAGTCAGAATGGTTCAAATGGCTCTGAGCACTATGGGACTTAACTTCAGAGGTCATCATTCCCCTAGAACTTAGAACTACTTAATGCTAACTAAGCTAAGGACATCACACACATCCATGCCCGAGGCAGGATTCCAACCTGCGACCGCAGCGGTCTCGCGGTTGCAGACTGTAGCGCCTAGAACCGCACGGCCACTCGGGCGGCAAGGGAAGTCAGAAACTATATTCACAACACCAGGCTTTCATCACGGATCGCTGATCTCACCGTTAGTGTTTAATATGCAACGTGAGCGAAAATTCGCTTACTCGGACGCCACAGTGTATTTGCTTGCATACTAACCGTATGCGAGACAAGCTGCAATGAGACAGATTTCCGTACTGCAAGAAATAACTCAAGTCGATCACGAAAGGATCGCCTTCTCCCGACTTCTGATGTGCACTTCGAAAACACCAGAGAGCATACGACTTGTGCACCCCACAAGAGCTGCCGCCCGACTCTTCGATTTAGCAAACTTGAAACTTATTTGATGGAGTCAGAAGCAAAGAGGTATAAGTAAAGGGGTATAAGTACACTTCTTGTAGTTTTGGGAAAACTGAAGCTAAAGTTCATAAGGTTACAGAATTGTCTTGAGATAGAAAAACGGAATTTCAAAATTTTTGTGTATTACTTTGTAGCATTTTCCATTAGCATTCTGGCATAATTGATCATTTGTATTGACTTGTTTTATACCACAGTTCGTAAGAGTCTATATGCGCTTGTATCCCTTTGCTTCCACAATATTATGAATTAAGACGAATGTGATTTATACTTTCTCTATAATGCTTTATTATCGGTAGTTATCAATTCAGTTAATCATAAACTTGCCATTTAGACCTATAACAAAACATTTATGTAATCCCACATCACACCTTTCGTCCTCACATTACTGAAACAAAATAAGGAAGAATACTGTTTAACGCATTATCCCATTGTTAAAAATATTTCATACTACCTGGTTGATTCCTTATTCTCATGTATCATTAAAAGATTATCTAGATAATACACAACATTATACGTCAGTATAATTCTACATCAACATACTGCAATTTGTTGATTCAGTATTTAAAGTAGTGGTACAAAATAAGAAAGACTATATTCATAATCTCGTTCCAGAAAGTCCTTCTCATCATCTGGTTCAAGTACCTCAAGTCGGTCAATCCTAGTTGTTGTTATTGATTGTCCTTCTTCACGTCCAAGCGAGTGGAAGAATGCATGATAGATAGCCAGGATAAATGGAAGCAAGTCCAGAAGATTTTTGCACTGAGAAAGATTAATCTCTGGAGATTGGATGCACAGAGCTGACAAGATGACATTCATGGGATTTTACCTTTTCTACCATGCTTTGTTAGATCGCATTCAGGAATTCATCTAGAAGTGGACATGTCTGTCTTTGGTGCCAACTGTTTCGTGACATCTTGTAACTAGTTTTCTTTTCGTTCATCAGGAAGCAGCAAAGAGAGGGATTTTACTTGTATCGCTTTGCCACATCAATGTTATATGCTTTACCATCCTCTTATGTGCGTTTATCTCTTTTTTTTCTACGGGATGTCGCTTGTACAACTTTGCTTCAGATCTCTTCATCCAACATTTGCTCCTTTAAGGGAATCAGAATCTGGAGTAGAATACAGATACTTTCACTGGTCATTTCTGCTCCACTTATATCGCTTGGTAGTGTGGTGCTTCCCCTTAAAGAGCCAATGCGTGTTAGGAAGCACCGACTGCTATGTGGAAGTCATTCGACCTTGAGCCGTCCTGGAGCCCAGAACACCGCCTATTTAACAGGATCGGGGCAGAAAGACCCATCAACTACAAGCTAAAGAAAGCCTCCTTTCGCCCAGAAACAGACCCTGTTGTAGACAATAGGCACAGAAAGACAACAAAGGCACTGTGCGGAAATGATATAAGCCAACTCTGATTTTTTCACAGGGAGTGTGGAGAATCAACCAAAAACCACGCTCAGGTTAGACATTTCAACAGACGAACGGTCGTCAAATCAGCACGCGAAGTCATGTGGGTGCCCGTCATCTCTGCATATAGCAAGGTGGTGTCCTTTGCATTACGATGTACGAGTAGGCACGTTAAAAATAAACAACTGAAAAAAGAAACAGTATAAGTAAATCTAAAACCAATAAAGTGTTTACAGGCAAACGGGTAATCAACAGACGAAAAGTGCCAGAAATAATGCCTGAATGTTCTTGCTAAAAAAAATAATTTTGGAAAAAACGAATTACTTTGCAACAAAGGAGACGAAAGGCAGAAGCTCTGGGCGTAGGCATACAAACAAAAGGTATGGTGCTTGGCTAGCTTTCGGAATACACTTCCTTTTCCTAGCCGTAGGAAAAACAAGCTCGCTCTCTCTCTCTCTCTCACACACACACACACACACACACACACACACACACACTAACATACACACACCTGTCTCCCCACACTTAGCTCAGTCGGCTAAAAGAATGTTTGCCTATCGATAAGTCGTCTCCTTTCTTCCTAAATAAATCGTAATTTTCAACCAGAACTTTCCGTACGTTAATATTGAAAAAAAGAATGACAAAAGAGAAGAAACTTCTACATGTTTATGGTCTTTGGATAATAAATTTAATAAGTTTCTTTTAATTTACGTCTATGGTCACAAACGTTTTGTTAACAGATTACCGGTTTCGGTCTTCAATGACCATCATCAGATCCGTTTCATAAAAACAAAATCCTAATGTACTGCAGCCATAGTGGCATCAAGTGAGTGTTAAATGCGGAATCAGCACCAGCATCCGCATCTCGTGGTCGTGCGGTAGCCTTCTCGCTTCCCACGCCCGGGTTCCCGGGTTCGATTCCCGGCGGGGTCAGGGATTTTCTCTGCCTCGTGATGGCTGGGTGTTGTGTGCTGTCCTTAGGTTAGTTAGGTTTAAGTAGTTCTACGTTCTAGGGGACTGATGACCATTGATGTTAAGTCCTATAGTGCTCAGAGCCAGAGCACCAGCATCGTCAAATACACATAAATATATATTTGACGATGCTGGTGCTGATTCCGCATTTAACACTTGACGATGCCACTATGACTGCAGTACATTAGGACTTTGTTTCTGTGAAACAGATCTGATGATGGTCATTGAAGACCGAAACCGGTAATCTGTTAACAAAAAGTTTGTGACCACAGACGTAAATTAAAGGAAACCTATTACATATACGGGTCACTCTTTCTTCGCTACGGTGTCGCAGCTTGTGAAAATAAATTTAGAGTCATAAGCATACAATAACGTTGAAAAACGTACATTTCTGTCGACTCTTCTGAAAAATGTATGTCGGTGAGGTCCTGGAAAACCGTTAGGTACAGTACGGCATTGTTGTCAGACGTAGTGAACTTAGCCATAAACATGAACAGCAGGTCGTAACTCTTTGGTTTCCTCAGTTCAACCGTAGTGTTCGGAACAGTACTGATATCTTTGGCCACCCAGTGCAGGTGGTAGCGGAGATATACGTGTACATTTCACGAACGCGTCTCTGGCCAGCGGAACAAATGAATATCACCCACAGTTCCAAATCGAATCGGACGTGTCGGTAGTTAATAAAATAACAGCTGGCCGAGCGAGGCGGATGACAAATGGCGCCGCCCCGCCGTATCTCAACGAGCCGGAATATTTTCCTTGTGCCGACGATAAATTGCGGGCACGCGCTCACAGAAACACACACACACACACACACGTGCAGGAGCGGGGGGCTGGTAGCGGTCCTTGCTGCTACGCGGCGAACACACGCGCGGCGGATAAGCAGCAGCTCGCTCTGACAGACGGCGATGGAGTCTCAGCCAGGGCGGTATACAGTGGAACTTTACAAGAACGGGATTTCCTTTACAGAGGGAAAAAAGCCTCTCTTTAATCCCCCCTGAGACATCTTTTATACAAGCAGTGACGCGGCTGTTCCGGCGGGCACATTACGATGGTGATGCATTCGGCCGTGGCAGGGCGGCGCGGGGAGAAAGGACGACGAATTGGAAAGGGAGAGGTGGAGCGGAGAGCGAGAGGGGGGAGAGAGGGGAGGGGGGAGAGAGGACGAGGAGGAGAGACAGAACGTCGAACGGGTAAGTTGCGGCTGCGCTGCAGACTTCTTAATACGGGAGACTTGCCACGAGTCCCTTGTCGTTGCTCCCGCTCTCCCGCTCCGTGTATTCCCCAGCCGTCAGCTCGCAGACATCTTCCGCCGCTGTGATTGCTGAATGGCTTCGCTCTTTGTTAGCTGGCACAAACTCTGCCCGTCACAGTCAAAGGCCGACGTGACGTTGGGGGACCTGGGCGAGATGTAGCACAGCGATACGACCATTTGGATGCCCAACTCGGCTCCATCGTGTGTGTGTGTGTGTGTGTGTGTGTGTGTGTGTTCCCCAAGTGCCGCTACTGTCGCTCGTGCACTCCGGATCGAGAAGTTGGCACACCTGAGACGAATTCAACTGTCTATAGGGTCAGTCCTGAGTCACGATCGTGTATCCAATACAAGATTCGATACATTTAGCACCAATACCGATCCCACTTGTAGCATCGGAACAATTATATCGATTCTAGCAGTGTGCAAAGTACTGACTCCTTTCATATACAGCGTGATCCTTATTAACGTTTAAAAACCGTAGCCGAGCGCTTCTAGGCGCTTCAGTCCCGAACTGCGCTGCTGCTACGGTCGCAGGTTCGAATCTTGATGTGTGTGATGTCCTTAGGTTAGTTAGGTTTAAGTACTTCTGAGTGTACGGGACTGATGACCTCAGATGTTAAGTCCCATAGTGCTTAGAGCCATTGCTTTAAAAAGCCCGAGGCGACGCAGATGACGCTGGGACAGTTTACTTAATAAAAGGCGCTTGGAGCCTAAAATGTTGGGAAATAAGCCCAAAAGTGGACGACAAACGTTGAACATGCGACGTCACCAGATGACGTACCTCGCCGCAAGTGCAGCAATTGGGGTTGTCGGTCCTGCCCTCCGATAGGGGACAGTGCTACACATTGCTCCGCTAAGCTACTCTGTTTTCGAACACCTTTTGTAAATGTGGTCGGCTGAAAACGCAGAAATTACAAAATTATTGTCCTCGCAGTAACCAAGCAAAAGCTGTTCTTATTTTGTGTTTCTTTCCTTTTGCCCTTTCCTTTTTTTGTTTATAGACTTTATTTAGTAAAGAACAATAGGCAAATTAAATGGTAGCGATGCAGTTCGGAAGCTTATATTTATTTACTTGTGACGCAATATCGTAGGTTTTTGTTGTACTGTACTTCGGAGCCGCGCGGGATTAGCCGAGCGGTCTAGGGCGCTGCAGTCATGGACTGTGCGGCTGGTCCCGGCGGAGGTTCGAGTCCTCCCTCGGGCATGGGTGTGTGTGTTCGTCCTTACGATAATTTAGGTTAAGTAGTGCGTAAGCTTAGGGACTGATGACCTTAGCAGTTCAGTCCCATAACATTTCACACACATTTGAACATTTGTACTTCGGAATTAACCAGCGGAGACCGCAAGACCGGCAAATAAAATAATGAATAGTATCTCAGTGTAAACACATAACTGTCAAGCGTAACGCAAAAGAACGCTGCCTGTCAAGACACAGAACTTCAACCCTGAGCCCCACACGCTGAATTCGCGCACGTAGGCTCAGAGCCGACACACCGACGTGAATACTTCACTTAGGTTGGGCTGATCAGGTGAAACATACCCATATGCTCCACCGCTCCATGAGTGGCAAGGTACGTCATCAGGTGACGTCACATATGCCACATTTGTAATCCACTTTTGTGGTATTTCCACTTTTGTGGTATTTCCCGACATTTGCAGCCACGTGTGTCCTGTATCAAATCACTTGTCACGGCGCCATCTACGTCGCTCATCGCTTCAGAAGTTTCCAAACATCAATACGAATCACCATGTGTAACCCATTTCACTCAAACGCACTGAGGACAGCCGCGCGTTGTGTAGCCGCGAGGTCACGGGCGCCTTGTCACGAATCGCGTGGCTCCCCGCGTCGAAGGTTCGAGTCCTCCCTCGGGCATGGTTATGTGTGTTGTCGTTAGCATAAGTTAGTTTAACTTAGATCAAGTAATGTGTAAGCCTAGGGACCGATGAACTCAGCAGTTTGGTACCACAGGACCTTACCAAAAATTTCCAAACTTTTCCATAATGAAGATGATTATAACTTTTATCTGGATATGTAACAATAGAAAAAAATCGGTGGGCTTGCGACTGATTGCTGTGTTCCTATCCTTCCTAATAATCGTCTATGATCGCTGTGAGCAACGGTTCCATACGGAATCAAAGTTGGGTAAGTAGTTCAAATGGTTCAGATGGCTCTGAGCACTATGGGACTTAACTTCGGAGGTCATCAGTCCCTTATGACTTAGAACTACTTAAACCTAACTAACCTAAGGACATCACACACATCCATGTCCGAGGCAGGATTCGAACCTGCGACCGTAGCGGTCGCGCGGTTCCAGACTGTAGCGCCTAGAACCGCTCAGCCACCCTGGCCGGCATTCCTCTACAAACCGACAGCGGTGAACCGTCTGGAAAGTAACTGAAGATATATAAACATATGCGTAACCTACAGAAAATTATTGTTCTACAATTATCCTTCTGTCTGTTACTTAGAAGCAAAAGTATTTATACCATAATTGAAATTTTCAGTGTTTAATTCGGGTTTTGTTCGAAAATTATTGATTTGCAACAAGAAACAGAAGGATGGTGTATTAAAAATAAAAAATTGTTATTTATCGTATAGCACTAGAAAGCGCAATTACCTCAAAAAAGGATAAAACTAAAACAAAAACATATCAAACATAACTTCAGTACTTTGTCAGGCTTATATAAAATATGTTTCTGTTATTCGCAAAAAAATTTCTCACTTATCAATAATAACAGGAAACTCTTGCCTTTGATCATGCTGAAGAACATTCTACCGAGTACAAAATAACAACAATAATTATATAAATTTTTGTTTGAGCATGTAAACTGCACTTGCAACACAAGTAACTACTTTGGTAACATGAAAGCGCAGAAGTTACGCGATCAACTAATTATTATTACTTATAAAATGCAATTTATTTTCTGGAACGATATAAAATACACAATGCTGTAACACTGAACGATGAGCGATTCTAATTATGTGCAAAACAGATAAGAATAAAGAGAAATCGTTTGCTCCCAATTTGTGTCATGCATTCATTTACGTTGATTCCCCTAACAATGCTATCAATACAAACTGTAATCCTAGCATTTACTACGTCATTCATGTACTGTACTAAACTATCGAACCGTAGCTTTGTTAGAGCGCAGCTGAAGGAGCGGCCGATTGGTAAAGTAGAATCGTGCGGTAATTCGATTTCGACAGCAGGAGAAAGTTTTAGTAAACGTACAATAGAGTAGGTTGTACGCGCAAAACTCTGTATTTATAGTATCTTAAAGGAGAAAACATTTACTAGTAGCATCGGGAAGAAGAAACAGAACTGAACAGCTTTCTAAGCAAAGCGAATCTATTACTCGCCTTAATCTGCAATGATATCTCCAAATGAACTGCTGATAGTATTATGCGAAAGATTGTGCCACTTTAAACGTATGTAATACGTCCAGAAAAAAACGTAATATCATCTGAGGGTTTCCCAAATGTACGAGCAGTTCCATACAGGGTGAACATTAATAAAACAAACTGCAGGGACGGATTCCTGAGTGGAAATTGAGGAAGAAAGGTTCTATGAACAAGTGTCTGCAAATACATCGTTGGCACGGTCGCTGACGAATGAGAGTTCCTCTGACGACGTGCCGTTACGTTCCATGTGCGTTGCAGGTTGTGTGATTGACGTAGCGTGCTGTAAGCTGCAGAATGGCCCGGTATTCACGTCGAGAACAAGCCGAGATAGTGTTCGTGTACGGCTAAGCAAACGGAAACGGTTAAGAGGCAGCACGGCTACAACAAGTACCTTCGCAGCCACCGACCACAACATTTCAAGCCCTTCTTGGGCGCTTGTGTGATTGTGGGTCCTTTCAGACAGATGATCGTGCAGGAAGGCGATGGACAGTGCGTACACCAGATTTGAAGGACCGGGTTCTAGAGAATATTGAGGCGAACCCTAGTACAACCCCTAAGCTAGTGGCTCGCCAACAGGGAGTACGCCAAAGTACTATTATGTGTATCCTGCACGACGACCGCTAATATTCCAATCACCTGCGATGCCATGGAGACCACTTTGAATATCTGTTGTGACGTGGATGCGATGGAGCTATGTACTGCGTTACGGGACGATTTTTGTCGTTGCACGCACACCGTGCATTACCGGACACATGATCTGTGGTGTCACCGCCAGACACCACACTTGCTAGGTGGTAGCCTTTTAAATCGGCCGCGGTCCGCTAGTATACGACGGACCCGCGTGTCGCCACTATCAGTGATTGCAGACCGAGCGCCGCCACACGGCAGGTCTAGAGAGACTTACTAGCACTCGTCCCAGTTGTACAGCCGACGTTGCTAGGAAAGGTTCACTGAGAATTACGCTCTCATTTGCCGAGACGATAGTTAGCATAGCCTTCAGCTAAGTCAATTGCTACGACCTAGCAAGACGCCATTTATCCTTTGCTATGTATCTAATGAAGCATGTACAGTAACAAGACCAATGTTCACCAATTGTGGATTAAAATTAAGTATTCCAGCCGCTACGTACTTTTCTTTATAGCATTCATTACGTATCCTGTTTCAGACCTCACGCCAGCCTGCGTGAGTTTAAGCGCGTGCCTTTCGGTTACCCGTCACTGTGGATTGCCTGTCTTGCCAGTCCACAATATGATCACCCTGTATATTCTGCTTGTCTGGCACTATACGCACACCAGAATTCACAGCAGCTGCTACAAACCTTCTAAGGCAACCATGCGTGCTTCGCTGAAAGGGCTTGTTCTTTGCTTGTCTTGTCACCACATACTTCAGCGTAAAGGTTAACAACAATAGCTCCACAAGCCACCGAAACACTTAGAAGAAATTACAAAATGGCTCTGAGCACTATGGGACTTAGAACTACTTAAACCTAACTAGCCTAAGGACGTCACACACATCCATGCCCGAGGCAGGATTCGAACCTGCGACCGTAGCGGTTGCGCGATTCCAGACTGAAGCGCCTAGAACCGCTCGGCCACTCCGGCCGACGAAGAAATTACAGCGACGCCTCTAATACACCTGAAAATTAAACTGCCAACGACAATTTCTGAGAAGATACACCGACTGAACCGTTGAAGCCACAGTTCGGGAATGGATTTACAATAGTGGTCCAGACCCGTAATGAGCATTGCCCGTTACTGTTGGCTATACGAAAAGGCGCACAATACGCGGCAAATTCCTGGAATGCCGGCGGGCATCACCGTCGGTGCCACATCTCATTAAACCAACGAGTATCGTAGAAACGCGAGTCAAATATCTCACCAGAAGACGAGATTATGCGTGCGTGCAGTAGTATGGCTGCTATAGTTCAGTGGGCGAAAGCTGATCCCAGACAGTTTGCAGTGGGCTGGGCGCGGCACGTTCGCTGGCCTATCTTAACCAACGACGTAACGCGATTTTGTAAACGTGTCTATGGCAACGCTCCAGAGTTGTCACAGCTCTCTAGAGTGTAGGCGGCTATTGTTTTGGTCGGCAGCTGTTTCGGCTTTGGGTTGAAAGCCGGCAATAGCGCTGCGAGCTGTCGGCGATCTTCTTGTTGCATCTCGATTACAGTACCCGATCACAACACTCTAAACACGGTGTGTGCACTCCGACATTAATTACTTCATTTTATTATATTTAGTTATTCATTTGCTGGTACTGAATAAAGAGCTGCTGCCTCGGTACCACAGCAGCGACACCTATTATTAGAAATTTTTAATTAAACGCATATGTATTCCGCTCTACAAAATAAGAATATTATCCAGCTATGTTATTTTAATATTTCAGTATATTACAACTACTCCAGAATAAAAACGGTTTAGATTGCGAAATTATTTAATATCAATTCCGCGTTTCACGCTTTTGGGGCATCATCAGATTGTGTACAACTAGCTGGATATATATAACCCATCCGTCATAGCCGGTCGGAGTGGCCGAGCGGTTCTACGCGCTTCAGTCTGGAACCGCACGACCGCTACGGTCGCAAGTTCGAATCCTGTCTCGGGCATGGATGTGTGTGACGTGCTTAGGTTGGTTAGGTTTAAGTAGTTCTAAGTTCTAGGGGACTGATGACCACAGAAGTTAAGTCCCATAGTGCTCTGAGCCATTTGAACCATCGGTCATAAGCCACATACGATAATGGATAATGGACCTAACATTAGCTGGATATGTAATCCATCCGTCATAAAAACATATATAGCACCCTCCCACAATCGAATGGAATAATGTTTATTACAACTACGTTTCTTATGGTAACATGTTAGTGGGTTAATACATTATAACTTACAAATAATATGCCAAGTCTATGTTAATGTAGCTAAAATGTCTACGCTCGTTTATAAATAATACGCTCGTATATAAATAACGCATACGTTGATCACACAAGAAAAATCTTCTGGATTTATTTTCTAGCCGGCCGTTGTGGCCGAGCGGTCCTAGGCACTTCAGTCCGGAACCGCGCTGCTGCTACGGTCGTAGGTTCGAATCCTGATTCGCGTATGGATGTGTGTGATGTCCTTAGGTTAGTTAGGTTTAATTAGTTCTAAGTCTAGGGGACTGATGACCTCAGATGTTAAGTCCCATAGTGTTCAGAGCCATTTTTGATTTATTTTCTAATATTACGAGTATTATAGCGCATTTCTACGTTTATGCGAACACGTTTCGCTCATGTGAGAAGAGTGAAAAGGTATACAGATCTTACTTACATTCTCACATGTGGCGATAAATGTTATTTTGCGTAAACAGGCGTAGGATGATGAAAGCAGACACTGCAATGTTATCTGGGGAATGGCTAGAACTAACCTGCCTTAGCCGCGCGGGATCAGCCGAGCGGTCTGGGGCGTTGCAGTCATGGACTGTAAGGTTGGTCCCGGCGGAGGTTCGAATCCTCCCTTGGCCATGGGTGTGTGTGTTTGTCCTTAGGATAATTTAGGTTAAGTAGTGTGTAAGCTTAGGGACTGATGACTTTAGCAGTTAAGTCCCATAAGATTTCACACACTTTGAACATTTTATAACCTGCCTTATCATTTGAGAAACAAACATGCAGCTTTTTTAAGAAACAGTGATATTTCGTCGCCGGAGAACAGGACGTGTTTGACTAAACGCTTCGAAATACTTTGTCGTAAAAATCAGCAAGGCCAAAGCATTACGGATCGTTATGTTAATCTGCTGCTTCCATTGTACGATGGAAATGCAGATTATACTTAATCCTAAGAGTTTCACCATAATGTGGGTTTTAAATTACTATATATATCTTCAGGAACTGCTGTTCAGCAGATCGTAAATAAACACATCACAAAAAGTTTTTCATCACACCGGTTCCCAGAACTTCTGAAGATAGACGTTTACTGTGGGTATTGTATCACAGACACAGTCCCGTGTACTGTTCAGAGATGTCACTAAACCCGCCCAAAGATGTAAGACACCACGCATGAGCAGTGCCTATTAGAGAGAGGGGGTCCGACAGCCCATCAGTTCCAGTCATTCCACCAGGAAGGAGGTACACGGCTCGTGTTGTCTGTAGTTCAACCATGCCTAGACAGTCAATACCGCGTTTCTATCGCGTCCGCATTGTTACTTTGTGCCAGGAAGGGCTCTCAACAAGGGATGCGTCCAGGCGTCTCTGAGTGAAACAAAGTGATGTTGTTCGGACATGGAGGAGATACAGAGAGACAGGAAGTATCGATGACATGCCCCGCTCAGGCCGCCCAAATGCTACTACTTCAGTGGGTGACCGTTACCTACGGATTATGGCTCGGAGGAACCCTGACAGCAACCCCACCATTTTGAATAATGCTTTCTGTGCAGCCACAGGACGTCGTGTTACGACTCAAACTGTGCCCAATACGCTGCATGATGCGCAACTTCACTCCCGACGTCCATGGCGATGTCCATCTTTGCAACCGCGACACCAAGCAGTGCCAAGTACGAGTGCCTGCTGCGATGTTCCGCCTGATTTCATGCTACCCCACATAACGTTACTGTCACGCACACTGCAGGGGCAATGGGGACACTACTGCAACGTTTTCAATGGGAAGTATTCGATCACTCACCATACAGCACCGATTTGGTTCCCTCTGATGTTGTCCTCTGCTCACATTAACCGCTGGCTATGAAGACAACATTTTGGCACAGACACCGAGCTGCAGACCAGCGCAGAAAGTGACTGAAAGCACAGGTGGCTGCCTTCTATGATTAGGATACGGGAAAGTTGGTACAACGCTACGACAAATGTCTAAGTCGGAGTGGCGACTATGTAGAGACGTAACTGGGAGGTGTAGCAAACTGCTGCAAATAAAATATCTTTGATTTTCACTATTTCCATTTCGCGACCGATCTTTCTTACCGAACAGCCCCTGTATATTGCAGGTTTGTAAGACTCATCTAGGAGACAATGAAACTGCTTCCAAACAACAACTCCATACAATACAGTCTTGACGTTACAAAATTACTATATCCCGACAGCCAGCTGAAACTGCATTAAAAGTCTTTCCTTAAGTAGCAGGAAAAAGGCGCATCTTACAGCTCCTCTTGAAGCCAGAATAGTTTTTTCCTTAGTCCTCAAACATTATATATCAACATTTTTGACGTGAAGGAGAAAGATTACAGAACGTGGCACTAATACTGATGAAGAAATACGACACTGCATACATTAAAAAAGAAACTAACTCTTTAGACGCAAACTAGATCAAGAATGAAACTTCCAAAAAGCCTGTAACTGGATAACAAATGAATACATAGAAATGCAATGCGTCCGAAAACGAGTGAACACTGACAATTCATATTCCTCGTTGCCAATATCTTGTATATGAAAGTCAGATCGCAGGATGTCCATAAAAGAAGCGGAGCTAGCAGTGGTTGCCATCTAGGGTCTAAGACAAGCGACAGAGACGCGTCTGTCGCATTTCTTAAATATTCAGCAGGCTATATGCCTGTGCTACAACAGAAGAACCTCGTCGCACTCAGATAAAATGATGAGTATTTCGTGAACATAAAATATTCACGGGACGTGACACTGCACTACACGATGACAAAGTTCTCGCAGCTGAAAGGAACTTGACTCTCCCTGTGTTCTGCGGACTGTGCCTGCTTTCTCGTGTCGCATAAATATTTCAGTGCGCTTTTGTACAAAGATATTACCCACGCATCGAGTAAGGAAGTTTTGCGCCAAAATGCTTTCATTTCATTTTATACGTGGCGGCACCTCGGTCACATCCGAGGCCGAATATTTGGTTTTATTTTCGTTAGTGTCCGTAATGCAATCAAGATAATACGGACGTGTTAAAAATCGATCTCTTCTGATTGGTAAACTATAACCTAAAATTCTATGTAATAAAAGTCGGTTCTGATGTAACACACGTAACACCTCCACTCATTATATGAAATTCGTTAAAGTTATCATTCCGTCTCCATATCGATCTTTTTACTTGCACGTACTTTATCAACTATCTTCGTGTGGTGCAAGTTTTCGTATTTGGTTTCTTTTTTAGGAATTATCGCCACCTTTAACAACATTTGTTGAAAGTCAGAAGCTCTTCTTATTCGTAGTGACGTAATAGGTTTCGCGGGGCAAAAACTGATACGAGAACCACTGCTCATCGTAATTTCGACACTTTTTAGAAAAGCTTTTTGAAGGAACTGATCTATTACAATCGAAACACGACGTCAAAATACCTCGATACTGGTTACTAGTTTGCTTAAAAGACGATGACTTAATTGATATTAATTAATTAAATCACTGATACAGATCGATCGGTACCTCCCGTACTAAACGAGGCGATCAAACGGTTTCCGTTTGAGGTTGTTCCTGCACCGTACATGCAACGTAGCGGTGTCTTCCATGCGGGAATTTAAGCACCGACATGTAGGCAGGGAATAGTGTGGCATTCGTGTCTTTCCGACGTGCGTGCGGCAAATGCGGAAACGTGAACTATGGCAACGTTATTAGCAAACGCGCAAACAGGACCAACGTGGCCGAGCAGTTCTGGCACTTCAGTACGGAACCGCGCTGCCGCTACGGTCGAAGGTTCGAATCCTGCCTCGGGCAGGGATGCGTGTGATGTCCTTAGGTTCGTTAGGTTTAAGTAGTTCTAAGTCTAGGGGACTGATGATCTCAGATGATAAGTCCCATAGTGCTTACGAGGGGCGTTTGAAAAGTCCGTGCAAAAATAAAAACTACTTATGTATTTGGGGTAAACTATTTTTATTTTTCGACATAGTCTCATTTTAGACTTATACCCTCTGTCCAACGCTGTTCTAATTTTTTGATCCCTTCCGAATAATAGGAATTGTCCAAGTCTGCAAATTAGCTATTAGTTGCTGCAATCACCTCCTCGTTTGAATAAAATCTTTATCCCGCCAGCCATGTCTTCAAACTGGGGAACAAATCGTAGTCCGAGGGAGCCGTCTGGAGAATAGGGGGGATGTGAAACGAGCTAGAATCCTGTTTCCATTAATTTTGCGACCAAAACTGCTGAGGCGTGTGCTAGTGCATTGTCGTGATAGAAAAGGACTTTTTTGCGGTCCAATCGCCGGCGTTTTTCTTGCAGCTCGGTTTTCAAACGGTCCAATAACGATGAATAATACGCACCTGTAATAGTCGATGAGGATTATCCCTTGCGAATTCCAAAAGACAGACGCCATAATCTTTCCGGCCGAAGGAATGGTCTTCGCCTATTTTGGTGCAGACTGTCCCTTGGTAACCCATTGTTTAGATTGTTGTTTGGTCTCAGGAGTATAGTAATGTATCCATGTTTCATCCACAGTGACGAAACGAAGCTTAAAGTCCTGCGGATTCTTCCTGAACAGCTGCAAACAATCCTCGCAACACTTCACACAATTCCGTTTTTCGTCAAGCGTCAGCAATCGCGGAACCCATCTTGCTGATGGCTTTCTCATGTCCAAATGTTTATGAAAAATATTATGTACCCTATGTACCCATTCATTCCAGATGCCCGCACCACTAGCAATCTCACGCACCTTAACTCTTCTGTCATCGATCACCATATCATGGATTTTATCAATGATTTCCGGAGTCGTAAAACCTCCACAGGGAGTCCAGAACGTTCAGCATCGCTTGTGCCCATATGGCCACACCGAAAATTTTGAAACCACTTATAAACTGTTCTAATCGAAGGTGCAGAGTCACCGTAATGTTTATCAAACTTCTCTTTAGTCTCCGGAGGCGTTTTACCTTTCATAAAGTAATGTTTAATCACCACACGAAATTCTTTTTCGTCCATTTTTTGACAATCACTCGACTTCCTTGATTCACACGAATGCCAAACATAAAGAAATACACAAATATGGCTGAAACTTGGTGTGCGTTCTATCCAAAGATGCTACTAACTAAACATGACCTAGATACGCGCCGGTGGTGCCATCTCTCGAACTTTGCTCGGATTTTTGAAACCCCCCTCGTAGAGCCATTTGAATTTGAGGTCCAACGTGCTGTTACTCTTTTCTTTGCTGCTGGATGACAACCACCGGTAGACATCCATCGGAGAGTGAAGAATGTATAAGGGGCAGCACGTCGAAAACCACCTTTGTCATGGTAACGCACGTCCCCCCTACCACAAATATCGCAACGCGGAAGTTACGCCATATCATGTGCGAGACACTCGAACACCCGCGATACAGCCCTGATCTCTCCCCATCCGATTAACACGCCTTCGGTCCCTTAAAAAAGCGTTGAAGGGTCGACGATTCCTGTCGCACCAGGCTGTGCAGCAGGCACTTACGCACTTCTTCACGCAGCAGGACACGACATTCTAACAAACGGCTATCTCCAGCCTGGTCATTCGGGAGGACGACGGTTCAATCCCGCGTCCGGCCATTCTGATTTAGGTTTTACGTGATTTCCCTAAATCGCCCCAGGCAAATGCCGGGATGGTTCCTTTGAAAGGGCACGGCCGGCTTCCTTCCCCGTCCTTCCCTAATCCGATGAGACCGATGACCTCGAAGTTTGGTCTCTTCCCCCAAACAACCCAACTCAACCAGCCTGGTGTGTTGGTGGGATTGTATCAATGCTGAAGGCGATTTTGCGTGACTGGCATACCGATTGTGGACTGCATGGCCTTTGAACGCAAACGTTTTGATCGCCCCTTATACCTTACCTAGACAAAACCCAATTTCAATTTAGTAATCTTCTGATCAAACGAAATAGTTTGATATACACAACAGTAACATTCTGTTTGATTTTTATTTCGACATTTGATTTTTGTACATTTTTAGCTCTTCTACATCGTTCCAAAACGATTTAATAAACACATTATACTGCACAAAAAATTAAAGGGTCACTGCTTTGAAAGCCCATCAATTCCCCCAATTATGAGGCACGAGTTTTAAAATTTGGCCCAAAGGTGACGTCAACCTTCCTCTGTAATAATGAAAAAGCGTGGTGCCCTGCTACGTCATCGTCGGACGTGGCGATGCTTCGAACAGCAAGGCGTCGACACAAAAAAAAGGGGGGTCAGAGCTCAGAAGTTCGTGTGAGGTGTACCAAATTGCACGACAATTCTGCTCAACGGCAGTGTGGACGTCTCACACAACGGAAAGTCGTCACGCTCCTCCTCTCCCCCCCCCCCCCTCCTCTGTTACCTAAATCACGGTCTCTCTCTTGACACCCCTGCGATTGAGAACAGAATGGCGACGCCCAGCGTTGAAACGTGCATTTCTTATGGACGTCATTTCAGACACACCGCCGCTCAAAATCGACACGGAAAGGTCTCAGGAGCCGGCACAAAGGGCGTCAATGAAACAACCCTCTCCCTTGGGGCGTTCATTTACACACACTTCATGGTTAAAAACGATCGTTTACAGTGCGGTGTGCAACACTGCGGCGTTCTTGACAACCTTTTTTAATGCTGACACCCCCCGGACGATTTAACGCTTCTCTAAGGACATCGGGGGGGGAGGGGGGCGGGGGGGGCGGGCTGCAAGCCCACTGGACGTCATCTCAACTCTTTAGAGTGTGGTGCGACAGCAATTTTTGCTTTGGTATACAGGATAGAAATACTAGCACTATTCAAAACCATTCACTGAAATTATAACGAGATCTGAAGCAGCAAAGTGTATTTATGCTTTTTGATCCCTCTGGTTTCGCGCCTCCTGTGGCAACAGGGGGACGGGGAAGTGGGACACTGGCAAGTGCGTGAATAGAATGGCAAAAGGTCCCTCTAAGAACCCCCACTTCGGCAACATCCTCAGTGTCACCAGCACATCTTTGAGGAGCACTTTAAAAATGTACCTTTACAGAGACAGCCCTTCACTCCGTCCTAAGCGCCTGCAAGCAGGCAACCCTTCCACACTCTTCACCTGAGTGGCACTACGAGGCTGCCGACAACGCTACAGTGTGTCCACTGCACTGTTCTCTGTTTTATTTGTAGTAAAAGGCGAGGACGAAAGGGATGGGTTGTAGGAGGAAACGAAATAAGCGCGCCGACATCGAAGGCGGTGGTGCTTTTCCTGAAGCAGTAACAGTCCTACAGCATTCGGTTAAACGATTTGTGGAAATAGCGTAATGGTCACACGAGTTTGAGCGGACAGAAATTTGAGCGCCGGTGCTAACTAATAGTAGGCCAGTGTCACATTGCTCTGTTACCATACTGAAGAACTGGTCGATCTGAGAGTAGAGTTGTTTATTTTCTTCAGACGACTATAAATAAATGGCTCTAAGCAACATGGGACTTGACTATAAATAACACTTGCACGTTAGTCAGTTCGGATTTCAAAAGGAAGAACAGAATAATGGCATTTAGCTCAATAACACAGTATGTAGTTTTAGGAGAGCGTAGCGTAGCTCCATTTGTGACTCAGTCGCGAGCTGCATTAACTATACAGGTCTCATATAACCTTCAGTGAATTTACGAGGAAACCTTTTCGTTCCTTTCTGGATAACTGTCTTCCTGTGTCTGTATACTAACATAAAGCTACAATAATTTGCGGGTACCTTTTGCAACAAATAGTTCATCTTCGGGAATCTTAAATTGAGGCACTATAATACTGTGGTCAAACCAGAATTCCTTTATGGTAATGAATGCCTCGCGATGAAGTACAAGCTAGAGAAATTGGAGATCCTGCAAACGAGAATCCTACGAAAGATCATGAACTGAGACTAGCTGGAAACTTCGGTGCAACAAAGAAGGCTAACAGAATGTGAAGAGGATCTCGGAGAGCTTGAGGGAAATGAGGCTGATATTTCTTGGACACGTCTACAGAATGGACAAGAACTATCGAAACAAATATCTCTTACCTTCGGAACAAGAAGACCACCACGATGAGAATCAAAGAAACTCAGAAAGAAATTCAGAGGTACAGCAAAGAAGCCCTCCTGTTAGAACAGGACATGTTTCGAAACAGAATACAAAGTTTAGATGGGTTTTAGGTCGAAAGAAGAACTGCAAAGACCTCAACAACAACGACGGAGGAACAAAAGCAACAGCATAGCTACCATATGAAGGAATATTGGAAACACAGGAAATTCTGGAGAGAGAAGACAAACTGAAATTGTAACGACATACTTTGTGGTCAACCAGCTAATAAGAATAATGAATGGTTTATTAACTAACGTAGTCCGCAAAAAATTATTTGAGTTATTTTGTGCTTGACAGAGTGTTCTTCATCAAAGGTAACAGTTTTCTGTTATTATTGATAAGTGTGAAAGTTGTTTATGAATAACAGAAACTTGTTTATTATAAGTTCGACGAGGTACTGTGGGGATGTTTGATATGATTCGGTTTTGTGTTACGTTTAATTTAATCTTTTTTTAGGAAATTGGATTTTCTACTCATATATCATAAACCTATGTTGCCTTTTTTATTTTTACTAATATGTCCCTCTGTTTCACGTTACAAATCCAACATCTTCGAATAAAATCAGAATTAAAGAATGGCAATGTCAAGTTTTCTGTAAATAATGCTTTTTATTAACAGACAGGACGATAAGTATGTGGAACAAAAATGTTTTGTAGGTTACACGGCCCTTTACATATCCTAATTCAGTTTCTCGACGGCTTCTAGGGGAACCTAGTGTGAGAGTGGTCGCATACGCAAACAAAGCGATCGAAACGACGCCAGAAAGGTATGCAACACACCTAAGGTACAGGTAATGCGGTTACAATCTTAACTGAACAAAGTTACGAGGAAATCTACCGTACTCTACGGTAGTAGACGGTAGCCTACGGTAGTTTTGCAACAATAGTCATAAAGTGCTGCTACTGCAGTATGTTAGTACGAAACTTCCCCCATTTTCTTGTCATTCACGTGCGAAGTGCGTTCAGTATTTTTTCCCTGTAGATACTACAGATGTGATGAGATTTAATTTGGCCAAACATAGGCAAATGGAGCAGAAAACAGGCACCGCCTCGTCGCCTAAGCTGCAGCACGTATTGGCGTGAAGTGTGGCCGCTGGCGCCGCCGCCCGCTGTCAGCGGGGGACAATGAAGAGGCGAGACGGGGGCGGCCTGGCTCCGTGCTGCGGGCTGCGCGCGCGTGCCTACCACCACTTTTACTTTTTTGTGCGCCCGACTAATAAAGTTGTCGAGGAGCGCGTAATGAGCAGGCGGGCACAGACGCACAGACACGGAGGCGCAGCCTGGCCGCCAAACCGCACAATCACGCCGCCGCACTCGTTAGTTTTAACGAACGCCCGGCGCCCAGCCCGTCCCGGGACAAGGAGTCTGCGAGCTACGGCGCACCAGCAAATCCTGATTAACCCGGCGCACAGGCGCGCGCGCACACACACACACACACACTGGTACAGACAGACAGGCGGCGTAATCGCGGCAAAGCTGCTTGTTAGATTGCCCATTAGGAGGGATACGCCGCACCGCTCGGAAAGAAGGCAAGCGGGCAGAGGCCCGTGGGGGGGGGGGGGGGGGGGGGGGGGACTTCTTAGCGAGGTGGCGGCCGGCGACCGTCGCTCGTTATTCGCGGCCTCACTGAGCAGCTCCTGTCCCAAGACGGATCGCCTCACGACTCCCACCACACTCGACTTCCTCTCTGATAGGAAGTCAGGGCAACCAGAGGGTGAAGAAAACACGCTACACTTGGCGGTCGTCACGCGATACCTCATCCCAGTTCAAAACTTGTACACTATTGGCCATTAAAATTGCTACACCACGAAGATGACGTGCTACAGAAGCGAAATTTAACCGACAGGAAGAAGATGCTCTCATATGCTAATGATTAGCTTTTCAGAGCATTCACACAAGGTTGGCGCCGGTGGCGACACCTAAAACGTGCTGACATGAGGAAAGTTTCCAACCGATTACTCATACACAAACAGCAGTTGACCGGTGTTGCCAGGTGAAACGTTGTTCTGATGCCTCGTGTAAGGAGGAGAAATGCGTACCGACTTCGATAAAGGTCGGATTGTAGCCTATCGCGATTGCGGTTTATCGTGTCGCGACATTGTTGCTCGCGTTGGTCGAGATCCAATGACTGTTAGCAGAATATGGAATTGGTGGGTTCAAGAGGGTAATACGGAGCGCCGTGCTGGAACCCAACGGCCTCGTATCACTAGCTATCGAGATGACAGGCATCTTATCCGCATGGCTGTAGCGGATCGTGCAGCCACGTCTCGATCCATGAGTCAACAGATGGGGACGTTTGCAAGACAATAACCATCTGCAACAACAGTTCGACGTCGTTTGCAGCAGCATGGACTATCAGCTCGGAGACCATGGCTTGACGCTGTATCACAGACAGGAGCGCCTGCGATGGCGTACTCAACGACGAACCTGGGTGCACGAATGGCAAAACGTCATTTTTTCGGATGAATCCAGGTTGTGTTTACTGCATCATAATGGTCGCATCCGTGTTTGGCGACATCGCGTATCCGTCATCGCCATACTGGCGTATCACCCGGCGTGATGGTATGGGGTGCCATTGGTTACACGTCTCGGTCACCTCTTGTTCGCATTGACAGCACTTTGAACAGTGGACGTTACATTTCAAATGTGTTACGATCCGTGGCTCTACCCTTAATTCGATCCCTGAGAAACCCTAGAATTCAGCAGGATGATGCACGACCGCATAGTGCAGGTCCTGTACGGGATACAGAAAATGTTCGTCTCCTGCCCTGGCCAGTACATTCTCCAGATCTCTCACCAGCTGAAAACGTCTAGTCAATGGTGGCCGAGCAACTGGCTCGTGACAATACGCCAGTCACTGCTCTTGATGAAATGTGGTATCGTGTTGAAGCTGCAAGGGCAGCTGTACCTGTACACGCCATCCAAGCTCTGTTTGACTCAATGCCCAGGCGTATCAAGGTCGTTATTACGGCCAGCGGTGGTTGTTCTTGGTACTGATTTCTCAGGATCTGTGCACCGAAATTGCGTGAAAATGTAATCACATGTCACTTCTAGTATAATATATTTGTCCAATGAATACCCGTTTATCAACTGGATTTGTTCTTGGTGTAGCAGTGCGCAGCAATCAGCTCTTGTTTGCTGAACGATGCTGTAGTTTACGGTAAAGTCTCGAAGTGCAGTGACTGTAGGTGGATACAACATGATTCCGACAAAATTTCTAGTTGATGAGATGAATTGTAGCTAGCTCAAAATGTGGAAAAATGTATGTCAATGCGGATGAGTATGACAAACAAACCTGTAGTGTTCGGATACAGCATTAGACGCGTCCTGTTTGATATAGTCACGTAGTTTAAATATCTGGGAGTATCGTTGCAAACCGACATGAAATGGAACTACGATGAGAGGGTTGTGGAAGGTAAAGCGAATGGTCGACTTCGGTTTATTGGGAGACCTTCAGGAAAGGGCGGTTCACCTGTAAAGGAGACCGCATATAGGACGCTGGTGAGACTTATTCTTCAGTACTGCTGTAGTATTTTTATTTTGTACTATTATTCCACAATAAAAATAACCCAGTCTACTGTACGCACAGGACAGTACTGATGCATTACAACAGCGACTTGATGTGGGGACCACCAACGTAATTACATACATTTTACCTACGAAGCATGTTCTGGTAGACACTCTCCATCTCACCTGGTGTCTCTTCAGTTTCCAGTGCAGCGGCCAGAACTCGTGCCAACAGATCTTCCTCTGTTCCTACAGTAGTCTCGTAAATTAACCTTTGTATACGACCCCAAAAGGAGTACTCCGCGTCATCCTGTCTACCCTCTTGCAACCAGAATCAACCAGCTCTGAAACTTTTCTCTTTCCCTCAGCATACATGGACGCGTTACACATCTAAACTGAAACCGATCTAGAACGGAAACGGTACGATTCTGAACAAGTGTTATTAATCAAAATATTACATACTCGCTCCCCTCTACAAGTCCTTGAAGTTTGTAACGGGAAATTCCGAACATCCTTAATACTATGGGTGCTGCTCCAAGCCTGACAAACTCTGAACGATATCAGAGGCACGATCTGCCAGACAATGGTACCGGAAACTAATATTTCTTCAAAATTCATCGCACAAACAAACTATTGTAGTAATTAATCTGTTATAGGTAAATAAACACAATTAATACTACTGCTTAACCTAATGTCATTCAGCGTTGGCAGAAAACAGCAAGTCTTAAGTGTTACGTATCTGCAGTAATGCACTCTGGAAGCGTGCTGCGAAAATGCTGCCTCTTCACGAGCAGGTTTCCTCAAGGACACTAATCATTGTTACAATGGATATTCTGCGAAAATGAGAGGGAGCTTTTAAAATAAACTTAGTCCCTGCTCAGAATTGCACGACGTCTCCTGTTAACTGCAACTGTCAAAGACATTTCTCAAACTTGGCAGAACACGATTCGGCCATTAAAGTAATAGCAGAATAATGTAAATGCTATAACACTGGCAAAGTAAAAAAATATTATTCAAACTTTTTCATTTCACAATTTTCTGAAAGTATTTTCTGTTGCTTGTTTGCTGGCTCGTATTTCTGCATTGCAACGGCGTCGACTTTTGATTGTTCTAATTTCGTGTAGACGGTTTTAAATTATTTAAAATAATGAAATGTTGTAATCTCTATTAGTGAAGTTGACGAGTTTTGCCTGTGCAGGTATACGTTATTGAGAGATAATATTATTTCGATTGTAATAAAGTGAGTTCACCATTTAACTATTTTGTACAGATTATTTTCATGTTTTCCGAATTAATACCTTTGAGTTTCTGTAGCAATTTAAAACACTAGTCAATATTTGTCTTTGTTATTTTGGAAGTGTTTTTGTTGATGTCGTGTGGGAACTCTTAAGTCGCCACGCGTCTGTTCCGTTTGATTTCCTGCATGCTACACAAAATTTCGTGGTACTTTTCGTTGTCCTTGTTTTGTGTGATTTGCACTACTTAGTAACATCCATTCAAAATTTACGCACGAAGAAAGTGAATAAGCTTTTTGTTAGGTTAACTTCTCGTACACTTTCCCAGCACTCAGTTGGTATTTTGAAAAAGACTGCTTCAATTTTCTGAAGAGTCACGCGATCACGGTCATCTACATGATTAGGGAGGGAGAAATGTTGCAAAGTGGCATGATAAAACAATGGGAAACCAATATTATTCTCACCTCCGTGGCTTTTGGTGTCAGAAAGATGACTGGTAACAGTCTCGATGTTATCTGCGAGTGTGAGTAGTGGGTGGAAAGGAAGTTACATGGAAATAAACTACTTTTGACAGATTCCATTCCTTTTACTGTATAACTAAAGACTGGGATAAAGAAGTAATCTGGCGGGCACGAGTACTCAGTGGAGGATACGGATGGCAGAGCAACGTCGCAGGTAGATGCGTGCAGTGTAACAAGGTCCAGCAGCACAGAACCGTGCAGAGGCCAAAAGACGGCGAGGATGGTGGTTTATCTAGATCGGCATTAAGACTGGTAGCAGGTGATGGTATACACAGTAGCAAATACTCCGAACGCGAACCCCTCTGAGAGAGACGGTGAGATGTAAGTTGGTACCATGAACTGCTTAACCCGACCTAGTTAATCATGTTTCTGGCTTAAGTATTTCCTTGAGAGGGTGTGGCAAGGATGAGAACGTTGCCGTAAGTCGCTGAGTGGCCAGAGAAAACAATACCAGAGCACGTCATCGCGGAAGAGGACGGCTGCGCGGTGACTTCCATTGTGCGATGCTCACAAAACATTTACAGCATTCACGTGAAATTTTATGAAGTCCTACCCCCCTTTTTTTGTAACAGCAAATCCTCACACGTCCCAGAATAGCTGCCGTATTGGTGACCGAGAGATACTTTCTTTTCGTGTCTCTTCATGACTTAGCCTATTTTTGAACAATTCATATCATACAGAAGAAAGGCTATTGACTTAACAAACATCCTATACTCTTCCGTTCTACGTCAACACAACGTGAGCAAGGGTACAAAACTGATTTCCTGTGGATCTCTGTCTACACTTGTGGAGCTATTTTGACACAAACAAGAGAATTTCTTTTATTTGCCCACCACTTGGAGTACGGCGTAAAATTATTCCGCAATGTTATTTACCGCGCATTAAGCTACCACTTAATTTCACGGGCCCATCCAAATAGTAAATATTGTTTCATCAATATTTACACATCCGTTGCACGCGGTAGTCCATTTGCATACAGTTTTTTTTATTTCCGCATCTACACAGCTCGGAAGGGGGCACAAAGCGAAGAAGAGTACGAAACTAAGTGCGACAAATACAGACAACAGGTGTCGGAGACCGAACGAGATGTTATCTAAAGGTAGGGCGTGATCGGCACCACGGCTCAGAGTACGCGACAGGGGAAACTATCGTCATTACCCACGTTAACTGGACTGTCCCTCCGATTTTATTCAGAATTCGAAATAAATAAATTCTGCAGCAAGAAGAAATGGAGAAATATTTCCAGGAATGCGTGGGTACGTGAGTGATGTGGAAGTAAGCGCGTTACGTAAAATTACTCAGCAATGGTATTTACTGAGCACCGACCCATCCAAATATAGCGATAGTGTTTTGGAAGATTAAAAAAAAAAACAAAAAAACAAAAAAAACTGCATCTTGCCTCACGACCTCCCGAGCTGTCATGGTTTGTCGGCGAGCGGCGAAAGGCAAACTTTTCCCACACTTATACATTTGTGTGCGGAAGGACAAATGGGCGATCGGGCATGTATGAAACTTCAAAGCAAACTTCCGCAATCATTAACACGTATGAACACATTAAATATTAGCGCCAGAAGCCACATACAATTTTGTTTACCGTTCAAGTTGCGCATCTTCGGAAAGTTAAAATTGTAAGACGATTCTAGCACGACAGCAAATTATGGAAATACGAATATATCTATATGCGTCCCCCACAGGCTCTGTTGTTCAATTGCTCAAAAAAATGGTTAAGTTCAGTGTGGAAGAGGAACTAAATTTAACTGCAAATATGAGAATGATTGGATCCAGCCGTTGTTACGAAATGTGTTAGTTATCATTTCAAAGCAGCTTTTTCACTTAAAGCTGAAAAATTTTAGCATCTGTGAATAAAAGATACATGTTTTCGTTTTAGGCAACACGGATAGGTTTCGCACATACTGTCCTTGTTAATCATGTCGGACTGTCACAAAGAAAACCGTTTCAGTTAGAAATCAGTAAAATATAAAGGAAGGAGGTTAAATGTGTTAAACAGTGACTTAATATAAAGTGATTGGTAGAAGTGTAACATAAACATTTATCAAGGTATCGTGTGTATAGATGAAGTAGTAGTAGATTTTGTTACCGTTGTTGTGGTTTTCAGTCCGAAGACTGGTTTGATGCAGCTCTCCATGCTACTCTATTCTGTGCAGATCTCTTCAGCTCCAAATAACTGCTGCAACCCACATCCATTTTAATCTGTTTACTGCGCTCGTCTCTTAGGCTCCCTCTGCAACTTCTACCTCCGCCACTTCCTCCCAATAGTACATTCACGGTTACTTGATGTCTCAGAGTGCGTCCCATCAACCAGTCCCTTCTTTTAATCAAGTTGTGCCACATATTTCTTTTCTCCGCAACTCTATTCAGAACCTCCTCATTAGTTACACGATCTCCCTATCTAAACTTATGCATTCTTCTGGAGCACCACATTTGAAAAGGTTCTATTCTCTTCTCGTCTGAATTGCTTATCGTCCACTTTCCCTTCCGCACAAGTATACATTGCAGACAAATGCCCTCAGAAGAGACATCTTAACGTTTATATTCATAATCGATGTTAAAAAACACTCTCCTTCCAAAAAGCTTTGCTTGCTATTGCCAGTCCATATTTCATTCCTCTCTACTTTGCACATCATCAGTTATTTCGCTGCCCAAAAAGCAAAACCAATCTCCTGTTTCTAGTGTCTCTTTTCCTAATTTAATTCCCTCTGCACCGCCTGACTTAATTCAACCACACCATTGTTTCGCTTTTGTTAATGTTTATATTTCATCCTCCTTTCAAGACATTGCCCATTCTGTCCAACTGCTCTTCTAAGTCCTTTGCTATTTCTGATAGAATTACAATGCCATCAGCAAACTTCAGGGTTTTCATTTCCGCTCCCTGCACTTTATTTCCTTCATCAAATTTTTCTTTGGCATCCTTTGCTGGTTGCTCAACTGCAGATGGAAAAACATTGGGAATAGCCTAAAACCCTGTCTCACTCCATTCTCAACCACTGCTTCCCTTTCATGCCTTTCGACTAACTGTAGTCTAGTTTCTGCGCAAGTTGTATATAACCTTTCGCACCCTACATTTTACTCCTGCCACCTCGAGAATTTCAGAGGTAGTATTCCATTCAACATTGTCAAAAGCTTTCTATTAAAGTCTACATATGATGTAAACGTTGGTTTGCGATTCCTTAACCTGTCTTCTAAGACAAGTCGCAAGGTCAGTATTGCCTCGCGAGGTCCAAGGATTCTCTCGAACCCAAACTCATCTTTCCCGAGATCGGCCTCACCCAGACTTTCTATTCGTCTGTAATTCGTGTCAGTATTTTGCACCCTGTCAGCACCTGCTTTCATTGCATTTCTAATGGGTCAAGTTATACTTGTAGAGATATGAAAAACTTCATTATTCAGTTCCACCTATTACGTAAACAAGTCTTCTTTTCATACACTTTTGTGCCCTCATCATTGGATACGTTTCTTCAGTTCTCATTTCACAGATTGTCGATCCTTCTTTACAGCGTTGTATAGCTTATCATTGTCATTCTCGGTGTAGATGACCCTATCTGCACCCACAGCTATTGTAGAAATACACAAATAAACATAGAAGCGCATGGAAAGAGGGGTGCCTGCAGGCGAGAATTGATTCAAATGCTACAATACCGATTACTCTACACGTTCTGATGCAGCTGGCCACTACTGCAACTATGCCCTAGCGCTATTACGAAAACTGAAGACACACACTATCCACTGACACGCATTATTTTTCTGTTTGTACACAGCTGGCCATTAAAATTGCTACACCACGAAGATGACGTGCTACAGACGCGAAATTTAACCGACAAGAAGAAGATGCTCTCATATGCTAATGATTAGCTTTTCAGAGCATTCATGCAAGGTTGCGCCAGTGGCAACACCTACAACGTGTTGACATGAGGAAAGTTTCCAAACGATTTCTCATACATAAAAAGCAGTTGACCGGCTTACCTGGTAAAACGATGTTGTGATGCCTCGTGTAAGGAGAAGAAATATGTACCATCACGTTTCCGACTTTGATAAAGGTGGGATTGTAGCCTATCGCGATTGCGCTTTATCAAATCGCGACATTGCTGCTCGCGTTGGTCGAGATCCAATGACTGTTAGCAGAATATGGAATCGGTGGGTTCAAGAGGGTAATACGGAACGCCGTGCTAGATCCCAACGGCCTCGTATCACTAGCAGTCGAGATGACAGGCATCTTATCCGCATGGCTGTAACGGATCATGAAGCCACGGCTCGATCCCAGGGTCAACAGATGGGGACGTTTGCAAGACAACAACCATATTCACGAACAGTTCGACGAAGTTTGCAGCAGCATGGACAAACAGCTCGGAGACCAGGGCTGCGGTTACCCTTGACGCTGCTTCACAGACAGGAGCGCCTGCGATGGCGTACTCAACGACGAACCTGGGTGCCCGAATGTAAAAACCTCATTTTTTCGGATGACTCCAGGTTCTCTTTACAGCATCATGGTCGTATCCGTGTTTGGAGACATCGCTATGCAGTGAACGCATATTGGAAGCGTGTATTCGTCATCGCCATACCGGCGTATCACCCGGCGTGATGGTATGGGGTGCCATTGGTTACACGTCTCGGTCACCTCTTGTTCGCATTGACGGAACTCTGAACAGTGGACGTTACATTTCAGATGTGTTACGACCCGTGGCTCTACCCTTCATTCGATCCCTGCGAAACCCTACATTTCACAAGAATAATGCACGACCGCGTGTTGCAGGTCCTGTACGGGCCTTCCTGGATACAGAAAATGTTCGACTGCTGCCCTGGCCAGCACATTCTCCAGATCTCTCACCAACTGAAAGCGTCTGGTGAATGGTGGCCGAGCAACTGGCTCGTCACAATACGCCAGTCACTACTCTTGATGAACTGTGGTATCGTGTTGAAGCTGCATGGGCAGCTGTACCTGTACACGCCATCCAAGCTCTGTTTGACTCAATCACCCGTTTATCGTCTGCATTTCTTCTTGGTGTAGTAATTTTAATGGCCAGTAGCGTATTTTAATTTCTGTGCAGTTGTCTTCTGAAACGCTGGAGACACTTACGGATGACCCCGCACTGGCGTCGTGATTGAGTGGATGCAAAGCACGGCAGCTGCATTTAATAACAACCAAATAAATTTTCGGTAAGTGTAGTAATGGGCATGCAGCTACACCGGATTAGCAGCTGGCGTTCCAAATAATGACTTGTATGAAAACGCCACTAATTTCGCTAACGAATGGCGGCGGTAGGGGAGCATTTGTACCGGGTGCAGTTTTTGCTGGTTTGCTGGAGTGACTGGCACAGCAGGAGCGGGCGCGACACACACACACACACACACACACACACACACACACACACACACACACGTGGCGCCGCCGGACAATCGATAAGCCTGGTGGGCGAAGCAGTGTGGGTGGGGAGGGGGAAGGGGCCCCTGCTATTCATTACGCCAGGTGCCCGCCGGACGACAGAATTCGCCTCCCCCGCGACGTCTGCGTGGCAGAGAACACCGCCTCTGTTGTGCAAGTGGACAGCCACGGGCCAAAGTCTGACAAAAGGGGACGCTCTGTGAAACGGGCTAAATTATCCGCCGTATTACGTGCAGGTTTAGAAAATCAGGAAACATTCACTCCCGCCCTTCTTACCGTTTTTTGTGCTCTTTGTCCTTTTCGCATACGATACCTTGCGAATCACGAATGCAGAGAGACAGAATCTACATTCCTACAAATTTTAAAAACTGTTGCATATTGCAGTGTGCGGACAAAGGTCCTAGAGCACGGCATAGGTTTTCAAAAATTCTGAGTAAGAGAATCCAGCAAGTTGTTCTGGAAACTGAGTGTTCCATCAGTGCCAAAGATAACGTCACGGGAAAGAGTTCTGGGCTGGGTGATGTCGCCCCGTACCCCATGCCGAGTTATATTCGCAGCCCCAACAGATGTGCACGGTGATTCAGCTGTCCGTACCGGTGGGTTTTATGGAAACCACAACGCCTTCCAAAACCACGTACGAGCGTTTCATAGTCTCGTTCGCTACCCGCAAACTAAGAGTCCCACAAAAAAAAAAAAAATGAACAGAACCTTTTTGTAGGAAATTTAATGTAGTCAAATTTTCCACTGGGGTAGTTTTCGCTGCAGGCCACAGTTTCGGAGTTATCCAAGAAAAACGCGTTTGAAGGTCACTATTGTACATTTTTCTTAAACAATTCGAATACTATGGCCTCTAGCGAAAACGTAACCCAGCATAAAATTTAACTACATGTAATTTAGATCTTTATTAACAGTTTGCGAATAGCGAGCGAGAGAATACGAAAGTCTCATGCTTGATTCAGGGTGACTTGGACATAAATCGTGTTTGGTCCGGTGAGTGGCAGCTTGGTTTAAATGTGGATAAAAGGAAATTAATACATATTGGAAGGAGCAACATTCCTTGTCATTTTACAACTAATGTTAAGCTGCGTGACTGACGCCGTCAAGTAAATATTTGAACTGACTGTTCCGAAGCGACATGAAACGGAACAGGCAGTTATAGGGCAGGCCGAAGGCCGCCTACAGTTAATTGGGACAGTCCTGGCAAAGTGTCGTGTACCAACGAAGGAGATCGCGTACAGAACGCTTGTGAGGACCATTTTTGAGTACTGCTAGAGTGTTTGAGATTCCCAGCAAGTCGGATTTAAAGAACACTTCGAAGGAACTCCAACGCATTGCGCTAGGATTGTTACCGATCGGCCCGATCAGCGCGAGAGCGTAAAGGAAAAGCTCACTGATCTTAGCTGGGAATCCTTGAAGGGAACAAGGCGAACTTTTCGGATAACGATATTTAGGAAGATTACTGAACCACTATCTGCACCAGACTGGAAAACGATTCTACTGCCTCAATCGTTCACCTCTTGTAGAGACCGCAAGGACAAATGAGAGAGTTAGGTTCGTACAGAGGAATGCAGGCAAGCATATTCGCATCGCTGCATCTGCGAGAGGAACACGAAACTTAATGACTATCAGTGGTACAAATTACCATCCGCTATCACTGTGCAGTAGCCTGCGGGATATGTATGTAGATGTAGAGTGAGAGAAACAGAAGCGATTAAACTGCTGCCCCACCTACCCTCCCTTGCACTTTCATTCATACTCCGCGATTCCCTGAAGGAGACATGACAGAGGCCACATTTCACTGTACCGTATCCGACGTTTCTCCTTATTTCATTCAGGGGATGAATAATTGTTTCTATGCCTATGCGCATGTTTAAATTGGGCTAAGCTTACATAGTCCCAGTGGAACTGTCTGTATAGAGCTTCCATCCAATTCCGGATTCTTTGCAGAAAACCTTTACGTGTAGTGCCAATTACCTTTCTAGAGCTCCTATTTCTTTTGTGTTATTCGTCACACACTTCCACAAGCAAAACCTAACTACATCCGTTCGCGTAACATTAGTTCCCATTTCGAATTTGCAACGCAGCACGATATTCTGGTTTCGCAGCAGTTCTTACTCCCTTTGTACTGTTTCAGTGCCACACTTTACCTATTACACATCCGACATCCTTCACGATTTGTTCTGAATATTTTATTGTTTCCTGTTGCCTCTGTTTCTCTCTTCTGCTATTCCTGCCAGTGCGATGTTAACAAAAATGATATGACGTCCCACCAACTTGTATCTTCGGGCAGAAACTTTATGTAAAATTCTTTACTCGCTTGTTCATTCCAGCCCTTCATTTCAATTTTTAGAGTCTGCTCGTCCACTTAATTTTTAAAATTCTCCCGCAGCTCCACATTTCATATTCTTACAGTTTCTTACGACGGTCGACTACAATATGCCGCATATTCACTTTTACAGATCTCTAAATGTACTGTCAATATTCGATATTCTTGGAATCTTTTTATTGCAGAAAACTTTCTTCGTCTCTAACAATCTTTTCCTGGGACATTCTTTGCACCGCCCGTCTTATTTACGCGTGATGTCAAGATAACACAACGCTTATACTCTTCTGCATTAATGTGTCTAATTCTGACGTTAATTACGACGCTGTTCTTTGTGTACAACTTTTCGTTCATCCTATTCGCCCCGAATCTAATCTACCACGTACGTTGGGCCGAGTCAAAAACAGACCGGAGCAGTTACGTCATCCGTGTATTTGTTCCTCTTATGTGAGACATGATCGCAATACGTCAGGCCATACGTGTTGAGCAAGAATACACATCCATCAAATCGTACACGTATTCCGTCTTATTGTACTTTCAGTACCGTTGTTGACTTCCAGTGCCCCTCTAGGACCGAATGAGGTGATGCAATTGTGGTATTTATAGAGGCGGATGCAATATCCCCTCCACCTCACTTTGGTTTGTGTAACGTATTACACGTGAGTTACTTGACAGTGCCTTCAAGAACGGCACTGCCCATTTCCTTCGTCCTCCTTGCATAAATTGTACAAATACGCCAATGCCTGCTTCTAATGAGCGCGATGTCGACGAGGACAGCATCGCTCCGTATTTCCGTGACTGTAAAACAGTACGGCACGCTGAACCTAAAGACAGCATCTACCACACAAAATACATGCGGGGTTTATTAAACACACGAAAGGTGGCGTAGCAGGCGATTTACTAGTACAGCCAACCTTACTGTACTCATACAGCAACGACGGAAACGACCGTACGCTACAGAACTCCCACGGCGGTGAACCTCAGCGTAACCATTCTGGACAAAATCATCGAGGTAGCGGAGCGAATCAGCCAATCAAATTACTCGCCGAAGCCGCGAAACCGCACATTATGTTGAAACGAGAGGATTTTGCACACACACACACACACACACACACACACACACACACACACACACACACACAGAGAGAGAGAGAGAGAGAGAGAATTATGATTAATCTGTTTCCTCTCAAACGGAAAGCGGAGGACGATAAAACGCATTGCATTTACTTTACCGGTCAAACACGTTTAAACATCCGTACGTGGTAACAGCGGCTTGTTGTGACACGCCCCGCGCTGCATGAAATATTTGCGCCGGACAATATTTACGGAAGGAAGTAGATAACGCGGTAAAAGCGTAACAACAGCACTTACAAAATGAAACAGCGCCGACATGACCGCTCAATACACATTCCGCGCCATTGTCAAAATTAGTCCGTGCGCAATAAATGTTCGTCGCGCGACGCTAGCTCACGAGTAAACAGTGGCCTACGCCTGAGTGAAAATGCTTACAGCGACCATCAGGTGCGGATTATTTGGACCAGCACAGGCCGACAGCAGCTCTTGGTACAATACTTCACAGGCGAGTACTGAAACCTGATTTTATACTGGAGTTTAGGGTTTCTTGACAATCGGTAAAGGTACGTTTACGCGCTTCACAGAAATTGCATCTTGCCGTCAATAAGGCACGGCAGTGCTATTCGGCAACATTAGCGGCACCCGAATTGCAACCACGTGATCCGCAACACTCACAAACACTACTGCTCGCCAATGTTTGCGGCATCACGTATCCAGGCTGAAAATGTTTTCGAGGGCCACAGTATTTCAGCGAAATGGGCGAAACTGAATTAATGGTAATGAGTGTAGCTCTGCTGTTTCTGCATTCCACTAGGCAATAAGTCATAAAATGGGGGGGGGGGGGGGGGGAGGAGAGAGAGAGAGAGAGAGAGAGGGGGGGGGGGGGGGAAGAAACCAGGCTCTGCTGATGTGTTCATTTTTCAGTAAGCGAACCGCTCCCTAAACTTTAAAATGTGAACTGATGCTGGATAAATACGGGGCTCGTTCAATAAGTAATGCCCCACATTTTTTTTAAAAAAGCCATTAATATACGTAGATAAACGTCCTTGTTGGTGCTAAACATTTTATGTTTGTTATGTGCGCCGGTGAAGTTTCGAACCGTTCCGGCAGATGACAGAGCCGTAGTACAACGTCAAAATGCCATCTACAAACGACTCACGTTACATGCAGCGTGCTGCTATTGAATTCTTGTGTGCAGAAAAAGAAACCATCGTGAACATTCATAAACGATTGTGTGCAGTGTATGGCCACGCTGCAGTTGATAGGAGTACAGTTGGGGGTTGGAAAAAGAAAGTTACAACCTCAGGAAATGCAGAAACAGAGCTCCATGATCAGCCACGCTCGGGACGTCCCGTCACAGCCACTGCTCCGGACATGCTGAATCGTGCGGATGCCATTATTCGACCGACCGGCGCATCACAACTCGACAATTGACCCTACAGTCGTCGGTCAGTATTGGAAGTGCGTCTGCAATAACGCACGCCCACACACAAGTCTGGGAACCAGGGAACAGATCGCCAAATTTGGTTGGACATCATTGCATCATCCACCCTACAGTTCATACCTGACACCCTCAGACTTCCATCTCTTTCGGCTACTTAAATAGGCTCTACGGGAAATACACTTTGAAGATGATGAAAGTGTCAGTCATGCAAGGAAACATGGGTACGCCTACAGGGCAAGAGCTTTTACCAGCAGGGAATACATGCTCTTCCACAACGCAGGCGTACGGCCGTATAACGTAGAAAAATAGGTCATGGACAAGAGATGTAGATGTATACTGTCACCAGATTCTGACTCCGAACAATAAATATGTTCTAAGAAAAAAATGAGGGGCATTACTTATTGAATAACCCTCGTACATATTCCAGAAGTATACTGCAATGTCGCAAGCAATTTTGAATGTGTTGTAAAAGTAATTTTCGAGAACTGGTAAGACCAATACGAATATGAAAGACTCTGTACCAGTTATAAACAGCATGACGCTCACCCTTCGACAGTTAGCTACTGGTAATGTACCTGTAGGCCTACTTCTAGAGAGCGCTTCCCACTGATATACCTCTTCGTAACAGAGGTTTTCACTGCTTTGGTAGAAAATCTCAAGGAATTCATTAACGTAGTTTGAAATAAATCATATACTTGTGTTAATATTCTATTGTGGTTCACGAGTACAGTGAGAGAATGACAGGGGGTGGACAAAAATGTGGAAACATTCAAACACATTACCATACCTACTACGGTGTAGGAAAACCGTTGGCATTCAAAACAGATTTTCAGTCGACTCGGAATGGATGAATACAGGTCTTATATGGTTTTCTAGGAAATTACACTACTGGCCATTAAAATTGCTACACCACGAAGATGACGTGTTACAGAAATGAAATTTAACCGACAGGAAGAAGATGCTGTAATAAACAAATGATTAGCTTTTCAGAGCATTCACACAAGGTTGGCGCCGGTGGCGACACCTACAACGTGCTGACATGAGGAAAGTTTCCAACCGATTTCTCATACACAAACTGCAGTTGACCGGCGTTGCCTGGTGAAATGTTGTTGTGATGCCTCGTGTAAGGAGGAGAAATGCGTACCATCGCGTTTCCGACTTTGATAAAGGTCGGATTGAACCCAATCGCGATTGCGGTTTATCGTATGGCGACATTGCTACTCGTGTTGGTCGAGATCCAATGACTGTTAGCAGAATATGGAATCAGTCGGTTCAGGAGGGTAATACGGAACGCCGTGCTGGAACCCAACGGCCTCGTATCACTAGCAGTCGAGATGATAGGCATCTTATCCGCATGGCTGTTACGGATCGTGCAGCCACGTCTCAATCCCTGAGTGAACAGATGGGGACGTTTGCAAGACAACAACCATCTACACGAACAGTTCGACGACGTTTGTAGCAGCATGGACTATCAGCTCGGAGACCATGGCAGCGGTTACCCCTGACGCTGCATCACAGACAGGAGCGCCTGCGATGGTGTACTCAACGACGAACCTGGTTGCACGAATGGCAAAACGTCATTTTTTCGGATGAATCCAGGTTCTGTTTATAGCATCGTGATGGTCGCATCCTTGTTTGGCGACATCGCGGTGAACGCACATTGGAAGCGTGTATTCGTCAACGCCATACTGGCGTATCACGTGACGTGGTGGTATGGGGTGCCATTGGTTACACGTCTCGGTCATCTCTTGTTCGCAGTGACGGCTCTTTGAACCTTGGCCGTTGCATTTCAGATGTGTTACTACCCGTGGCTCTACCCTTCATTCGATCCCTGCGAAACCTTTTCAGCAGGATAATGCATGACCGCATGTTGCAGGTCCTGTACGGGACTTTATGGATAGAGAAAATGTTCGAGTGCTGCCCTGGCCAGCACATTCTCCAGATCTCTCACCAATTGAAAACGTCTGGTCAATGGTGTCCGAGCAACTGGCTCGTGACAATACGCCAGTCACTGCTCTTGATGAAATGTGGTATCGTGTTGAAGCTGCAAGGGCAGCTGTACCTGTACACGCCATCCAAGCTCTGTTTGGCTCAATGCACAGGCGTATCAAAGCCGTCATTATGGCCGGAGGTGGTTGTTCTGGGTACTGACTTCTCAGGATCTATGTACTCAAATTGCGTGAAAATGTAATCACATGTCAGTTCTAGTATAATATATCTGTCCAATGAATACCCGTTTATTATCTGCATTTCTTCTTGGTGTAGCAATTTTAATGGCCAATAGTGTATATACCATTTTCTTGAAAAATATTAGCAGCTTCGGGTAACGATGATGAAGGCCGACAATGATATACGAAGTAGTCCACAAAGGGAAAACATATAATATTCACTGTTGATGGACAACAGCGGCAACACCTGGACAACTAGTTGCGGTGGCGTTGAGTGATAGCTGAAATCGTTGGCACTGAACAATACGCCAGGGCCCGATGGAATCCCTATTTGATTCTATACCAAATTTGCAGTTGAGTTAGTCCCTCAGTTAATTGTAATCTATCATAGGTCCCCTATACATGAAGGGTTGCAGTAGTGATTCACAGAACTACCGTCCAATATTATTGACATACGTTTGCTGTAGAATCTTAGAAAATATTCTGAGCTCAAAGATGACGTATCTTGAGCAGAATGAACTCCTCCATGCCACAGCACGGATTTCGCAAAACGTAGATCATGTGAAACCTAACTTGCACTTTTATCACATGACATACTGAAAGCCACGGATCAAGACAGTGAGGTAGATGCAATATTTCTCGATTTCCGAAAAGAATTTGACTCATCACCATACCTACGCTTATCGTCAAAATTACGAGCGTATGGGGTATCAAGCGAAATTTATGATTGGATTCAGGATTTCTTGGTGTGGAGGGCGCAGCAAGTTATCTTGAATGGTGAATTATCGTAAGATGTAGAAGTAACTTCGGATGTACCCGAGGACAATACGTTGGGTACCCTGCTGTTCATATTGTATAATAATGACCTTGCAGACAACGTTAAAGAAACCTCAGACTTTTCGCAGATAATGCAATTATTAAAATGAAGTAAGGTCTGTCAGTCAGCTGTTGATAAGTGGTGCGCAGATTGTTTTAAATGTTCAGAAATGTAAAACTGAGTACTTCACAAAACGAAAAAAAAAAACGTAATATCCTGTGATTGTAATGTCAATGAGTCACAACTGGAATCGGTAAATTCAAACAAATACATGGGTGTAACACTTTGTATAGACACTAAATGGAACGGATCATATACGCTCAGATATGAGTAAAGCAACTAGCAGACTCCGGTTTGTTGATAGAATACTCGGGAAATACAACAGTCTACAAAGGAGATTACTTACAATTAACCCGTGTGACTTGTCCTACAAAACTGCTCAAGTGTGTGGAACCGGTACAAAATAGGGCTGACAGGAAATATTGAACGTATACATAGCACAGCACGAAAGGTCACCGGTTTGTTTGGCCCGTTGGACAGCGTCACTGAGATGTTGAAAGAACTGAACGGCAGACTCCTGAAGATAGACGTAAACTATCCAGAGAAAGCCTGCTTACAAATTTTCAGCAACCGGCTTTGAATGATGACGGGGTGTTAGACAAGGTTGTTGCCTTTCCCCACTGTTGTTTAACGTATACCTTGAAGAGATTATTGCGAAAAGCTTAGATGGGAAAAGAGGAATATGTGTTGGTGGAAAGAGAACAGAATGTATAAGATTTGCTGATGACACGGTATTAGTGGCAGAAAGTGAGCAGACAGTGAACAACATGCTGAAAGATCTGAATGAAGCTTGTATGGAATATGGGATGCAAATAAACACAGCAACAACAAAGAGTATGGTCAGACAGTCCAATATTAAAATAGGACAATCTACCATTAGCCAAGTACGTGCATTTAAATATCTTGGAAGCACAATAACTGAAGAGATGTCACCAGGAGTTGAAAATTCGAATTGCCATAGCGAAGGAGGCATTCAACAGACAGAGGAGACTCTTATGTGGCAAATTAGATAAAGAACTAAAGAAAAGGCTTGGCAAATGTTTTGTCTGGAGTGTGGCACTATATGGGGCAGAAACATGGACGCTGAGACGAGAGGATGAAAAAAAGGTTAGAAGCATTTGAGATGTGGGTGTGGAGGAGAATGGAGAGAATAAGCTGGATGGAAAGAGTGTGTAATGAAAGAGTACTGGAAAGTGTTGGTGAGAGAAGATGTCTGCTGAAGGTTGTAAGAGAAAGGAAAAAGAACTGGTTGGGACATTCATTGAGAAGGATGCTAGCAGATGCATTGGAAGGATTGGTTTGTGGGAGAAGACTAAGAGGAAGAAGGAGATACAAGATGACAGACAACATAAAGGGAAGAGGAAATTATGCAGACCTGAAGAGGATGGCAGAAGACCGGAGAGCCTGGAGAACTACCATGTGAAAACCTGCCTTTTGGCAGAACACTGATGATGATGATCAGGTATATACTACAATCCCCAACGTATCACTCACTAATGGATAGAGATGGCAAGATCAGATCAATAAAAGCAGGCACAGAGGCATTTAAATAATCATTCTTCCCGCGCTCGATACGTGAATGGAATGGGTCAACGCACTAATAATTGGTATAATGCGACTTATCATCTGCCATGCACTTTACAGTGGTCTGCAGAGTATGGATGTAGAAGTAGATGTAGGTGTAGGTCAGCAATATTGCTGGACCATACCGCATTACTGCCGTGTTTTGCAGCCACATTGCAACAGTTTCGAGGGTAACATTATTGCATCCGTAGATTGCCGTACAATAGCTACCGTGCAGGCGAATGTTAAGCAGCCAGCTCCTCCGAGAATGGTGGGTGCAACGGGTGCCCACCAGTAGCACGTGTCCTACACTTCCAGCCCTCCTCTCTCACCCCTTGCCCATCAGCTCGCTGTACGAGCGGTCGCTGGCCGATTAATTTCCTTTAATTCGCTCATTTGCCGGCTCCGTGGCGTTCAGTCGGAAAACAGTTGCAGCAATTAAAGAGCAGAAGCACGTACCCTCAAAGGGCGCGCGAGCGTGTGTGTGTGTGTGTGTGTGTGTGTGTGTGTGTGTGTGTGTGTGTGTGTGTGTTCCTTAGTGATAATTAACCACCTGCCGCAAACTTAAACTAGCCACACAGACAACACAATGACGGCGAACGCCTCTGTCACAGCTAAAGTTGCAGAACTACCGTATGGTACGGTAGAATATCGTAAGCAAGCGTCGGTTACGGCAGTTAGTAGTTTTGCTCAGTTCAGATCGTAGCCGCATTACGTGTCTCGCATACCTGTCGAGCGGTACCTCATTTCGACTGCTTTGTTTCCGCATGCGATCAGTGTCTCCCTAGATTCCCCTACAAACCGGCAGCGGTGAACCGCCTAGAAACTGAGTGAGGAAGCATAAAGGGCCTTGAAAACTACGGAACATATTGATAAAACATAATTATCCTCCTGTCTGTTACTTAAAAACAAACAGTATTTATGGCAAAATTGAAATTTTCGGTATTTAATTTATGTTTTGTTAGAGCATTGCTTATTTGTAACGTGAAACATAGGGAAGTTGCACTAAAACTTAAAAAAAATTATATATATCATATAGTGCTAGAAAATGCAAAACAAAGACATATCAAACATCGCTTTAAAACTTCGCGGAGACAATTCTCACAGAATATCTAGCCGTTATGAACTCCTATTTTAGAAAGTGGCGACTTAAACCCAGTACAAGTAAAACTGAAGTATGTTCATTCCATCTGAACAACAAACAAGTTAACACGGAGCTCAAATGAAACTTAACGGAAACACTCTTTGCAATAACAAGTACCGTAAGTACCTTGGTGTCACCCTTGAACGAAGCCTTTCGTATAAAACACATCTTGAAAATACTGCTGCCAAGATAAAAACTCGTAATAATATTTTTTTTTTTAAATGTGTGGAATGACATGGTGAGTCTCAGCAGATACCTTGCGCACATCATCAATTGCGCTGACCTTCTCAGTAGCAGAGTATTGTGCCAGTAATAATTTAACAGCTGCCACACCAACCTGATCGGCGTCTAGTTGAACAACACTATGCGGTTAATACCTGAGACGATCCGGTCAACGCCCATTTACTGGCTTCCTCTGCTTAGCAACATCTATCCACACGCAATGCGTAGAAGCGAGACCTTGCTTAAGGAATACGGTAAGCTACAGGAGAACCAGGAATTACCCATACAGAGAGACATACCACATCTACGAAGAAACAGATTCCATTCAAGAAATGCATCGTATGGGAAGCAGAATATCGAGGTGAGAGACCTGTGGGATCAGAAGTGCCAACTTATTGAAAATCCTGAAGAGTGAGAGTGATTCCGAAAGTATATCTGTGATACTACAGGCAGAGACCTCGACAGGAAGCTGTGGGTCAAACTGAACAGAGCTCGCACTGGCCATGTACGATGCGCAGACTCTCTTTACAAATGGGGTCCTATAGAGTACCCGGTTTGTGACTGTGGGGCTCCGAACCAGACAAAGGGACGTGTCGAAACAGCATCTCAACAGTGCAATGTCAATTATGACGATACGGACTTGAGAAGAACACAACATCCAGTTCCCGAGGGGAGAAAATCTCCGACAAGACCGGGAATCCGGGAATCGAATCCGCGCCCCTTCACTTAGCAATCCGCCGCGCTGACAGCCCAACTACCGAGGGTACAAGTTTCCTTGTAATATGGGCACTGACTGCAGTAACTTACGAACGCAGAAAACACGTCTTCCATACTGAAGGAGTTGCACAGTGCAGCACAACACAACACGGAAACACTCTGACAAACGTTTAAATGGTGGATAACGTGCGGAGCAAGTTACTGATTAATAATTTTGGTGAATTTATTTCGCAGATGAGACGAAAGGTTGAGCGCATTGGTGATAGTCGTCAGGGATTTCTCTGTAAACGTCCCATTTCAGCGGAAATTGCATTTCAAAGCAAAAGCTTTCGTCCACGGAGCGCCATTATGCATTAGAGCATTTTCCGCCAGTTGAGGTCACAGCATGTCGCGCAAAATGAACACATACGCGCGCGTGCGCACGCAGAGAGCACACTGCAATCGAAGCGGCCTGTGCTCTTCGAAACAAGGCTCTAAACGCTTGCGCGTGCCGCCGTTTTCTGCTGCAGCGATTTTTTTTTTTTTTTTTTTTTTTTTTTTTTTACCGCTGTGGGTTTCAAATTAAGGCTAGCAATTATTCCGGATACGTGGACTAGAATCACGGTCAATGGCACGGCTAGCGCTGAGTTTCAGAGGCATTTGACGAGAATAATGAGACGATACGGAAAAAAAAAGACCACACAGTCACAGTGCTTTCTCGCTGTATATATTTCTTTTTTCTTTTTCGCCTGGCAGCCGTCATGGAGACTGGGTCGCTGAGCGCCGCACATCGGCCACTATTTTAAAATTGTGAAAGCGGCGCACTTTTCAAGCGTTTAAACGCGGCGGCACGCATCAAATGAAAGGGCGCTCCACCTGCGGTCGCACAGACTGGAAAAAAACGTGGGAGCGAGAGGGTGAGGGCGGGAGAGAGGGAGGGAGGGGGAGGGGGAGGGAGAGAGAGAGAGAGAGAGAGAGAGAGAGAGAGAGAGCGACGATGTGTCCGGAATGGGTGACGCGCGCTCGCTTTTGTGAATTACGCACGTGTCTGCCGTACGTGACACGCAGAGACCAAGCCGGCATACGCAACCCATCGGTCGCTTTCGACAATCTGCACGGTAAATAAATTCTCTCTGGAAACAGGTGTCGCTCAGATGTATTTTTATCGGGCAAGAAATAGGTCCAAAATGATTTCACCGCATTATAACAAATATACGGCATTAGGTTATACACTGAATGGCCAGACCTCATAGCAAGGCAAAGGGAGACGAGTGCTGGAGTCTATGAGGCACATTTGTCTCCGTACAGTCTTGGTAGAAACAGAGTGCTGACAGCCCACAATCAAATCAGAAGCATTCCCGCTTGTAGTGATACTAATATTTAGGTCTTAACGCAGAAACGATACATCGTAAGTCACAGGGCTTTTTCAGTGCCGATTTACGAATGCCTGTTTCGACTACCAATTTCTTCTTCTTTTTTATTTTATTTTACTTTTTTTTTTTTCATGGGTGGTGCAATAACTAGTTGGCATCCGACGGCAGATTCCAACTACGCACGAGTAGTTGGCACCACCGTATGTATTCGCCAGAGTGTCGACGACCGTGCGAATAAAGAAAATGCCAGGGCCTGCAATTCATTGGTCATTCGTTAAAAATGAATAAAGACAGAAAATGTTGCAGGTGACGTAAGGCTTTCACTTACCGTTTGAGACTTGTCAGATTCTGTACAACACGTATATGCAGGCACGATGATTATAATATGCACTGTGTGATCAGAAGTAGCTGGACACCCCCCAAAATATACGTTTTTCGTATTAGGTGCGTTGTGCTGCGTCCTACTGCCAGGAACTCCATATCAACGACCTCAGTAGTCATTAGACATCGTGAGAGAGCGAAATGGGGCGCTCCGCGTAACTCATACACTTCGAACGTGGTCAGGTGATTGGGTATCATTTGTGTCATAAGTCTGTACGTGAGATTTTCACACTTCTAAACATCCCTAGGTTCACGTTTCCGATGTGAAAGTGAAGTGGAAACGTGAAGGGTCACGTACAGCACAAAAGCGTACAGGCCGGTCTCGTCTGTTGACTGACAGAGACCGCCGACAGTTGAAGAGCGTCGTAATGTGTAATAGGCAGACATCTATCCAGACCGTCACGCAGGAATTCCAAACTGCATCAGGATCCAGTGCAAGTACTATGAAAGTTAGGCTGGAAGTGATAAAACTTGGATTTCATGGAGCGGCTGCTCATAAGCCACACACCACACCGGTAAATGCCAAACGACGCCTCGTTCGGTGTAAGGAGTAAACATTGGACGATTGAACAGTGGAAAAACGTTGTGTGGAGTGACGAATCACGGGACACAATGTGGCGATCCGATGGCAGAGTGTGGGTATGGTGAATGCCCAGTGAACGTCATCCGCCAGCGTGTGTAGTGCCAACAGTATAATTCGGAGGCGGTGTTTCGCTGTGGTCGTGTTTTTCATGGAGGGGGCTTGCTCCCCTTGTTGTTTTGCGTGGCACTGTCACAGCACAGGCCTACATTGATGTTTTAAGTACCTTCTCGCTTCCCACAGTTGAAGAACAATTCGGGGATGGCGATTGCATCTTTCAACCGATCGAGCACCTGTTCATAATGCACGGCCTGTGGCGCAGTGGTTGCACGACAATAATATTCATGTAATGGACTGCCGGCCGATGTGGCCGAGCGGTTCTAGACGCTTCAGTCTGGAACCGTGTGACCGCTACGGTCGCAGGTTCGAATCCTGCCTCGAGCATGGATGTGTGTGATGTCTTTAGGTTAGTTAGGTTTAAGTAGTTCTAAGTTCTAGGGGACTGATGACCTCAGATGTTAAGTCCCATAGTGCTCAGAGCCATTTGAACCATTTGTAATGGACTGGCCTGCAGAGAGTCACGATCTGAATCCCATAGAACACCTTTGGGATGTTTTGGAACGCCGACTTCGTGCCAGGCTTCACCGGCCGACATCGATACCTCTTCTCAGTGCAGCACTCCGTGAAGAATGGGCTGCCATACCCCAAGAAACCTTCCAGCACCTGATTGAACGTATGCCTGCGAGAATGGAAGTTGTCATCAAGGCTAAGGGTGGGCCAACATCATACTGAATTCCAGCATTACCGATGGAGAGCGGCACGAAATTTTAGGTTATTTTCAGCCAGGTGTCCGGATACTTTTGATCATATAGTGTATACAAGTACAATAATTTCAAGTTATTGCTTGGCAAAAATCTGTACTCTACTCTGTACACTAAAACTTTTTGATGTGTTGAAGTGAATAGCATATGTTAATATTTATAGTGAACCTAGAAATTTGAAAATTATCTATAAAAATAATTTCAAAATAACTCGAAAACATTAATTTAAAATCAAGACTGATTACGGCACTCAAGCAATAATGCAAGGATATCTATGGCCACTACATATTACGTATTTCTGAAGTCTGAATACTGTGATGTTCTGAAGGGAAAGAGGTGACATGAGGTGGAACGTGCATGAGAGAACTATGGTACGGAACGCGAATGGTCGATCTCGGTTTATTCGGAGAATTTTAGAAAAGAGAGGTTCACATGCAAGGAAGACCGCATACAGTACCCTTGTGCAACCTGTTCTTGAGTACTGTTCGAGTGTTTGGGGTAGGTAACAGGTCGGACTGAAGGAAGACATCGAAGCAATTCAGAGGTGGACTGCTAGATTTGTTACTGAGAGGTTAGAGCAACACGTAAGTGCTACGAAATTGCTTTGGGAACTGAAATGGGAATCTCTGCAGGACGTTCTTTACGAGTAACACTATTGTGAAAATTTAGAGAACCGGCGTTTGAAGCTGACTGCCGAACGCTTCTGCAGCCGCCAACATACATTGCGCGTGAGTACCACGAAGATGAGGTACGAGAAATTAGAGCTCATACGGAAGCATCAATGGATCACCAATTTAGTACTGGAGGGCACCGTGGAGGGTAAAAATCGTAGGGGGAGACCAAGAGATGAATACACTAAGCAGATTCAGAAGGATGTAGGCTGCAGTAGGTAGTGGGAGATGAAGAAGCTTGCACAGGATAGAGTAGCATGGAGAGCTGCATCAAACCAGTCTCTGGACTGGAGACCACAACAACAACAACGGAGGCAAACAGACAGTCGTTGTGCCCTCGCTCTATTTGCGAGAGGAACAGGAAGGGAAATGACGGGTAATAGTACAGGGTACAATTTACCCTACCGTGGCCGGCGGAGTATCGATGTAGATGTACACGTAGATGCTTTTGAATAGCGAATAGTGGTTTGGATATGTATATTCAAATACAAATTCGCAATTAACTGAGAGTGACTGTCTCATATATCAGAGAGTATTGCATCCTAGTCGCGACAGTCAGAAGTTATTTCTGCTTGATGCATACGACACAACAGAATACACCCAAGAGCTATTGCCTACAATTCGATTGCAAGAGCAGGAAAGAACCTGAAAAGAATCTTTAATTTCTCCAGACGTAAATGTAGACCTTCGCAGGCCTAGCGAATGAGCAAGTATTTTATTTTATTCATCGTATCCAAGACATCACCATTTTACAAAAAAAAAAAAAAATTAAAAAAAATTATATTGCAATGCAAGAGAAGCAGTTATAATACAATAATACATGGTTATAAGGTAAATTAACTACAATAATATAGAAAAGTATGTAACATATAACGATATGCGCTAAGGAAGCGAAACAGAGCGATTTTCATATCCCACGTGAAGCCCAATACACTGCAGCTTGAATAGCCTTGTCAATTGCTTCAAATAGGTCTTGAGTCGAACACGGGTTGTTTAGTTTCCTGCAGACCAGTAGGTGTTGTGGGTCTTGCTGTTCTCCACACTCGCAGGGCTCGTCTGCACTGATGTAGCCTCATTTTTCCAAGTTTGCTCTGCAGCTTGATACGCCTCTTCGTAGTCTATTCAGGGCTTTCCAGGTCGTATATGGGAGTTCAGAGCCAGCTGTGGGTACTTCCCTTGGGGCTATTCCCTGGTCTTCCTGGGTCCACATTGCACCACAGCTCTTCTCGTCGTGCTCTAGGCGATAAAAGAGTTGCTTCAGTTGTTCGTAGGAAACTCTTCCTTGATTTAAGTCGGCGAGGTTGAAGATTGTATCCGAACATTGGATGCCTGGGATCTGTCTCCTGTTTATGTTTCTCGATTTCTGCGGCAGTCCTTCTTCTGATGTCTGGCGGGGCTATGCCCATGAGGTGGTACAGCTGCTTTGTGGGAGTTGGGCGGAGGCATCCTGTCACGATGCGTCCAGTCTCATTCAATGCTATATTTACTTGTTCAGCGTGGATGGAATTTTGCCAAACTGGTGCGAGTACTCCGCAGTGGAGAAACATAAAGCTAAAGTTGACGTGCGGAGAACTGTAGGTTGCGCTCCCCATCTGCTATTTGTTAGCTTGCGGATGATGTTGTTCCTGGCACAATGAGCAAGTGAAGCTAAGATACATAGCCACACTCACATACCGCTGCTTCATAATGCTATTGTATCGCATCAGAAAGCCGTACAACTACAGACTCACGACGGACTGTAGATCGCCCCGTATGGGTCTGAGGAAACGACCTGCGATCTTCCTTTACGACGATTTATATGGGTGGAAATTTTGCTGTACTGAAGAACTACACAGAGCCTGTTGACCTCGTAAACCCGAATTCTTCTGTAATCTCCAGTATACTGAGCCATGCGCCTTGCACCAATTATCATCCCACTTCCAAAGCAAGTTAACTCGCGACATTTTACCACATTCGCTGCACACGTGATCGTAGCAGACCGCTCAGGTGTCGCTTCTATACTCGTCCCGTATGTACCATTTAGCTGCAACTTTTGATCGCCATACACGGCACACCTTTAAGTGTACCAAATGTTTCTGTGAGCTTTGGTCACAGTTTATAATCATCTCACAACGAAGGTTGAGTCTGGAGACACGCCTAATGAAGCGAGACCAGTGTAATCTGTTGCGCTGACCAGGCAGGGTTGCATAAACGGACTGCGTGAAGTTTGCGAAATGACGCTGAATGTCGCGCGGGCCGCGAGGCAGAAACACTGTTCGTGAATGTACTGAGTAAACCCAAGCCAAAAGACACCGCAGATTATAATAGAGCAAACGCAAACAAGGTTTCACGTTTCAATGTCTGGGATAGCTAAGACAATTCTTACAGCGAAACTAAAATTCAGTTTCTGCATAAGATCTCAACTGTGGTACGTCTAACACAGATTTTCAGCCATCTTGGATGGTAACAATGTGGACTTCACAGATTATTTAATCACCCTGCGATAGCAAGTTGGACTTTTACGACAGTTTCTAGTCAGAAACGGTATGCGTTCAGTCGCGTCTGTCCAGAAGAAAATTATTTCTATTTCGGATACTTCGGCTGATTATCGTACGTCTAGTTTCAGTGTGAGTCGGTTAATAAATTAAAACAACGTGGAGCAAATATACTGTGGGGCAAATGGGCGTGCGTCACAGATAAAGCAATTGGCACAAGAGCATCAGTCATATATAAAACTTTATGTATCTAAGAATAACACATCAAATTCATAGTGCTTACTAATTAGCTGGTTAATTATTAACATGCGGGGCGTATGTTGGAATGTCAGGCAGCAAAGACTCATGACAACAAACCTCTGAGACCGCTATGTTAAATGAGTGGTTTCCATGATCCGTCGAGCTGGAAACTCACTTCAAATGGTTCAAATGGCTCTGAGCACTATGGGACTCAACTGCTGTGGTCATAAGTCCCCTAGAACTTAGAACTACTTAAACCTAACTAACCTAAGGACAGCACACAACACCCAGCCATCACGAGGCAGAGAAAATCCCTGACCCCGCCGGGAATCGAACCCGGGAACCCGGGCGTGGGAAGCGAGAACGCTACCGCACGACCACGAGATGCGGGCGGAAACTCACTTCTCGGTTGAGCAAGTTGTGTGCTAAATATATTTCTAGAGCTTCCTTGACCGCTGAATCCTGACAGTACAAACCTATGGCCAGTATTTTACTTTCTGATAATCCATGAATTGACCACTGAAAATATAATGTAGTAGAGTTGTTGGCCTGTAGAAAGCTCGTGTCTCACTTGTGTTCGATGTACGGTTCTAGTATAGTCCGTATTGTTGTCGTATGTAGCTTTTACTACACCGGCAAGGAATTTCGTAACTGACCGTTTTTCGTAAAAGCAGATCGTCTTTCACGGACCCCGGTCGGTGGGCAGAAGGTAGCATCCACTTTATGCTCATTCATTATTCTGGTAATTTTTGAAGAAAAATTTTCCACATACGGTTAAAACATATCTTTCTTCTCGGTTGGCCTGGCGTTTTTGCTTGAACAGCTCCCTTAATCTGATGTTCTGTATACCCATTTCTACTGAATACCTCTCCCAAGCGTGTCACATTTGACAAACGCGCATTTACTGTACAGTGTCAAGTGGTTTTAATTTAGTAACCGACTCACCTTGAAGATGGATGCACTTGTTATCAGCAAATTACCGGAAGAAGTAATAATTTTGTCCCAGATGCACGCAAGAAAGTTGATGCAATATTATATACGCCGGGATAACCTCAAGAAACATACCCACTCCTGCGTCTGCTAAATCATATACATTAGGCTGACAAGAGCACATGACAATCGGTGTTTCACTTGGGGCTAAAATAATACTGTTATTTCTCAAGAAAGCAGAAGAAATGTCTAGCTGTACATTTTCCCTGTGTGTTTTTCTACAAGTGTCAATCTATAATCACAACAAATTTTGGCAGTCGATTAGCACGAGAATTACCATCTTTTTTAATAAATGCTTCGATGTTGGCTAATTTAATTCTCGCAATACGGCACTCGCTGCTTTTCGGCTGGACCTCGGAACGCGCGACTACTTCAGAGAAATTTCGCACAATAGTCCATAATTACCTGAAACGCAGAGCTCCAGCTTCTATTAAACATTTATGCGGCCATCTGAATGCGACCTTAAGTTACTGCGCAAAGCGGGCGCAGAACGCAATCTCCCAGTCGGCGCGGTAATCAGATACCGGCCGGCTTCGCGACCTCGCTGTCTGAAGATGCTAAGCCGGAAAAAGAAGGAAGTTTGATCTCTTCTGCCGTGCTCAATCGTCGGATTTCGCCGGCAAGAAAAGTGCCGAGTCGGCAGTTAAATATTATTTCTTCTTAAATTCTGTGCCGCGGATGAAACAAATGAGGACTGAGTCAGCACTTTTTTTAAAGAAAAAAAGAAGAGTCGGGAGAAAATGTAAGAAAAATCCGGTAGCGGCTTGCGTAGAATCGGCAGTCGGCAGCGGCAGCTTATTCGGAGAATTAAATTTCTCCGCCGTGCGCGGCGGGCAAGATAATTAAGCGATCGTTTCCTACAGGCGAGTCCGAGAAATGGAGGAGGACAAGAGAGAGAGAGAGAGAGAGAGAGAGATATTTGGGGGGGGGGGGGAGGAGGGCAGGGAAGGAGGATGCAGCAAGATCATGCGGACATCTCTCTCTCTCTCTCTCTCTCTCTCTCTCTCTCTCTCTCTAACTCCCCCCCCCCCACTCACAGATGCCGCGTTTCAGGTGAAAATGTCTCTGGGCAATTTCCTCCAAATACACCGCCGGACAAAAGGAAAAGAGAGACTTGCAAATTCAACCATTGAACAGCCACGAGGGAACAGACAGCAAATAACACACTAAAATACGAACAAAAGATACAATGCAGCTACAAAAACAACTCCATGTCTGGACGGATGCCTCCCCCGTTTTGAAGGACGAGGTTTCAAAACTTTCGTTTATTTACTGGCTACATAGTTAGCCTTTCACGGATAGATGAGAGCTCTTTGCTGAATGGAGGCGAGGAATCCCTGGTCTCTAGTAGCTCGTTACGAGACAAATCGTTCGGTTCTTCTTCTTCTTTTAGCTTTTCAGGTTCAGCCTAACATAAATCTCGTCGGTCTGCCAACTGATGTTTTAACATCTGGTTTCTGGACAGCGTCTGTGTGTTCTACCTCTGGTTATTGTCTCAATAGGGCAAGTTTCTAAGGGAAGAAGGCTTTCTTCAGCCTAGAACTGAAAGGTCGGTCTTTCCCTAATCCTCCTAAATGGGTTGTCGCGGGAGTCTACGTAGCTGACTTAGGGGTTTGTGATTTCCCCTGATGGCCGCTATTTTCCTCAAAGATCTATAAAGTAAGGCCTTGCTTTGGGGTTCTGGACTCCAATGTGTGTAGAACACGCTCCTCCTAATCACTTTTATTGTTTTTAGGTTTGTCTGCTGTGTATTTTACACCTGGTCCAGCGTTTATGCAGATATTCGTCTCTGCTGCAACCTATTACTGATTTGAAGTACTTCGTTTAGAATGTTTCCAACTATCGAAGAGTTTTGTTTCTTAGAGACCGACATTCTGATTCGTTGAAAATGGTGGAAACTGCCAGTACTTTATAAAGTTTGATTTGCAACCCTTTCCTCACCTTCTCTTTGAGAGTTCTTGCAATTGTCTTCTTATTCTAGGAAAGGTCTTTGTCTTATATCTTACATTCTTATCGTTTCGTACGCTAACTCGCAGCTAAGCGGCTAGAAACGGGACACTTATTCAAATATGTTACCATCGATACGGATTTTTGCTCTCACTCGTTTCATTTGTAGGAAAGGCACTACCTTAATTTTAGTTGGTGAAATCTATAAATTATATTTAGATCTCAAGACAAGTTGTTTATACACTGGTCTTGGTTTGTCTTCACTTTCTTGAGTAATTACATCAGTACACTTCCATAATGTTGACTTACTGATCTGATTCCCAGAGATACACTGTCGTCGCACCAGATTCTTATTAAGTCCTCACAAATGTTAAATAGCGATGGAAACACATTGTATCCCCGTCTAATTACCTGTATTACGTCTGTCTGTGGTACTGCTTTACAATACCTATCATGAATCTGATATTGGTATACAGACTCACTTCACTGTATCATAAGCAACGACAGTTCCCCCATTCTTCCTCGGAGCATTATGCTGGGATCTAAGAAAGGTAGAAGATAGGAGGCTCCTGTACCTTTTACTTGCGAACACAGTCAAATGATTTTCCGAAATCTTTGTAAGGTAGGCGTGTTGATTTTCTGTATTTTTAAATTATTGGTTTTATTGTAAAAACATGATTACAGTACCTCCCTTTTTAGAAGCCTGTTTTTCTTCAATCAGATTTAGGTATATTTCGGAGACTTTCATTTATTATTTTTCCATGCAATATTTAAGTTGTATTTACATGATTAAGTTTCTTTTTTCCTTTCTTGAAAAGAACAGTTTGTTACGAATTGCCCTTCTACAAATCACTTCTGGAACGCTATTCTTCTCCTGATTTTTACGTTCAGATGTGTGTGAATTCCTAAGGGACCAAACTGCTGAAGTCATCGGTCCCTAGCCTTACACACTACTTAAACTAACTAATGCCAAGAACAACACACACACACACACACACACACACACACACACACACACACACATGCCCATGCCCAAGGGAGGACTACTGCTTTTATCCTCCTCCTCCTCCTTCTCCTCCTCACGAGTTCACTGACGGTCATCAGGAAATCGTGCTCTCTCTTTACTAATACGAGAAACTTAACTTTACCGCGCTGAAGAAATCGGAACAACTATTTTACAGACACCATTCGTGTACAAATACCGACGCTGGGGGAACTGGTATTTAATCGGGCAAACCAAAATCGATTCAGTTTAACATGTTAACACGAGATCGAAAATCAGTTTCCGAAGTTCGATTTTCGTTTTCCGCAAGAAACCGTGGCCACCGAGACAAGTAAGCTTTATCCGCAAATCAAATGGCAGATTAACGTGTGGTACAATACAAACCGAAGAAAGAAAAGATGGCACGCGACAGGAATTAGTGGCGGGCCGAATCAAATCGGTCAGAAGACCAATATATCTAATAAAACAAACACTACCACGCACCTCAAAGTGTTGGACGGAACAAAAAGATAAAATTCCACAGTAATTTACGTATGTTCTGGAATGGAGAGCAGCTACAAAGGCGGGTGCGTCGCGCATTCTCCGCAGAGAGAGAACGATGATACGTTGCGACGCTGCCAATATCCTTCCGTCAGTTCACGCACTGAGACAGCTGACGTTAGCATACACATCGTTCCACAGTGAACTTTAAGAACTGCATTCTTAGTAACGAGGATCCTTACGCGCGCACACACACAAAAAAATGGTTCAAATGGCTCTGAGCACTATGGGACTTAACTTCTGAGGTCATCAGTCCCCTAGAACATAGAACTACTTAAACCTAACTAACCTAAGGACATCACACACATCCATGCCCGAGGTAGGATTCGAACCTGCGACCGTAGCGGTCGCGCGGTTCCAGACTGTAGCGCCTAGAACCGCTCGGCCACTTCGGCCGGCGCGCACACACAAACTTCCACATAGAATTAATTAATGTTGAACTCACTCACAATTCCCAGTCGTATAAAATATCGAGATAAACAATTTCTCTACATTATGTTCTATATGGCTGAAGACTCTAAATGTAAAACAGCTGTAAAGAAAAACATATAAACCAGGAAAACCACTGCATGTGGTAACAACTACTGATGCAAAACTTTATGCAGTTTTCAGATTTGTAAAAACTTTCTTAAAAACTCTAATTTATATGTAAGTAGTAACAGATATTTTTCCTGTTCTACAACATAAAGCAAATAAAAGCCCAGCGATGAAGCTGAAACCTCAACGAAACGTCTCTGGATGATAGCACAAAAAGAAACAATTGTGTTTTGCTCAATGTGGATCCCTTCCAAAACACCAGTTTATGTGTAAAGCAAACACAGGCGGAAGAGCTTCATCCTCAAGACGATACACACACTATTTTGTCATTAATCATGATGTAGCTTCATTCTTTCTTTAAATACTGTCAATGTTTAATGTTCCGTTTTTGAGTGACAACGATTTGTTTCGTTAATCAAACGACTTTTTGCATTGCTTACATTATGCACCCACAGTGATCGAATACATTTCAAGCATTTTCTAGTTTTAATAATTTGTGATTATAAAAATATCAGAAACAGATCGTTTCATATGTTACTAAAAGCTGATTTTCTTTTATTGTGCAACCTGCTACGGCGTTATAGTATGTGTACTTAATCGAACGAAATGTGTTTTATTAAAAAAATGGCACTGTTACGAGGTCAAAGATGAAACTTAAGTTACTAATAATTTCTTATGCTGCTGCAGGCACAGTCATACAAATAAATTCATAAGTAGCAGTAATTGGTACTTACTTACTTCACAACAAGAAACCCACGCCATCGTCTTTACTGTCCGACGTAGATGAATCAGACTCAGCAAGATTTATGACGAATGGTTCCATAAGCATGTCCCTGCAAATTTCCCTGTTGTAATCTTCATCTTGCAGTTTTTCTGCGTGTCTTACGCAAGGTGCCCATGCTGATGTTGAGATGGTGTCTATTGCCTCATGTGTATGTCTCTCAACATCGGCAATTTTGAATGTATTGTTCTTTTCCAAAATATATGCTTTCACCTGAAATCATACCAGCTCGACTGAATTGTAATGGCAATGGTATGGGGGTAATTTAACGATACGGTGACCATGTCCATACTGCTTTGCAATTTCGTCTCTCTCATAAACTCGGTATGCAGGCCTGTTTTGATTGACAAGACCCAGCAATTCTGCTCTGTTAAGCGACGAGTTACCAGGTATTCCATGCAATGATGTTTGCCTTTTTGGAGTTCGTATTTTGAGCTTTGTTCACTTGCACTGAGTGGATGCTCGCATTGTCCACGACAATAACTGAAGACGCAGGAATATGCGGCAATAATTGTTGTGTAAACCACTTTTTGAAGACGCTGTACGTCAGTTCAGAGTGGTAATCTTTAGTATTCTTAGCCTCTGACACCTTAAAAATCGCCAGCCGGAGTGGCCGTGCGGTTCTAGACGCTACAGTCTGGAACCGCGCGACCGCTACGGTCGCAGGTTCGAATCCTGCCTCGAGCATGGATGTGTGTGATGTCCTTAGGTTAGTTAGGTTTAAGTAGCTCTAAGTTCTAGGGGACTGATCACCTCAGTGCTCAGAGCCATTTTTGAACCTTAAAAATCAGCTTACCCTGGGGAATAAAACCGATATGAAGCACTATAGTTCAACTACCCTTACCAACAGGAACTCTTAATTCATCGTACCCACCGCTCATTTTCCAGCACATAGCCCTTGCGTGGTTCTGATTAATGGAAGTTACATCTAAGTAATAAATTCGAGATGTGCCTGCTTCACTGATCTCCTGCATTGCTCTCAAAAACACGGTCCTTGCAGCTATAATATGGCTTCGTTCCATTAACAATTTCCTACTATCATTCGTTTTCTGATACCTGAACCCCACGTCTTTCAGTATCCTCAACGTGGTCAATTTGCTTCCGTTAAAATTTTCGGCTTTTTTCATACGCGAAACTAGTTTCTCTGCTGTCGGATACTCGCCTTCAGCATACATGCTGAACACTAGGCGCTGCAAAACGTTTTTCGCGAAACCGTCTACCTCACACACTTCTTTTTTGCAGTTGTGTTGCTTCCCCAGTGATTTGAAAACAACTGAGCTGTAGGCTTGCATAGAAGTCTTAGATTCGCTGGATATTCTCTGAACGGTCCTCAAATCAATACCACAGGCTCCAGCTGTCTGCTCCTGGCGTTTGACAACGCCGCGACCCGCGGTCGCGCCTTGTGCCGGCGTGGATTCAGCGGAAGATTGTCTCTGAAAGTATTGGTAAAAACGGAAGACTATTTGTTACTAATTACTATTAAAAACAGTCTTGATCACAATTTATTTTATAAGGTGACCGGTTTCGACCACTGCTGTGGTCATCTTCAGACCATTGAGTGGACCATTGAGTGGAGTTCTCCAACAGAAAGGGGTTTCCACTCAATGGTCTGAAGATGACCACAGCAGTGGTCGAAACCGGTCACCTTATAAAATAAATTGTGATCAAGACTGTTTTTAATAGTAATTATTTACAATTTTATTGATCACTGCTGTTCCCATAATGCATTCAAAAGTAATACTATTTGTTACGTTTGCCACCGACGGCCCCTGCCACGCAGACTACACTCACGACATCCCTGTGTACCACATAACATACACAAGCACTTGCAGGCGCAACCAAGAGGAAAACAATTCTTCAAAATAAACAGAACTTGCTAGAGACTAATGCGAACCTTTTTCTGCAGAGGCCGCCTCACAGACACAGGGAAAGTTGGAGTACTCCGCCAACCTCCGCCGGCTTTATAAGGCCAGCGCAGCAGCAGTACAACCAGTTCCTCGCCGAGCTAGGACCAGCTCCGACGGACCTCACCGACGCTCTTGATGAATAGTCGTCTACATGTTATTTGTTTTCTTTGTGCGTATATAGTGATTGTTCGAGAAGTGTAGTTCAGTTTCAATAAACGACATTATACTGAGTGTTCTACAATACTGAGTATTCTTCACTATTCCTCTTGCCTGTTTGCGAACCATTTGGCGTGATTGCTTACCATCACTAACGATGAACATTATGAAGGCAGTCAGCAGTCAGCACGGAACACTATGACTGAAATAAACAGTTGGAACTTCCATACACAGCACAGTACGAAGACGCGCGATTGGTTGTGAGTCACGTGGTACACTTCCACATCCGACCCTGACCCGCCTTCGTAGCTGCTCTCCACTCTAGCTGAAAATGATTGGTCAATGTTCGAAACAGATTTGGCTAAATGAAATACATATTTCTCGCCAGCCTGTAACTTGCAAGCTACTTACCTGTACGTCATTTAGTAACTGAACTGTACAGCATGTCACTTGTTAACAGAGCCAAAATAAATAACATCGTGCGACGAAAGGATCGTCAAGTCCCAAATGGCCTTGGTGGAACAAGAGAAGTGAAGCATTGGCAACAGGACAGCTGTTTCCTTCTCCGGCGGAAAACATGAAAGTGACGGCTGCGAGAGAAGCTTAGCCGCTTGTCAGCAAGTGATCAAGGAGGCGGCGCTGCCACAGCCGCTGGACGGCGCAGTAGGTGGAGGGGGCGTGGGATGGGACGGACGCGTCCCCCGGGGGAATTAGGCGCTCCGAGCCGTCACCTGTTCAACAGGCGCCGGACGGGCCCGCCATACATAATGCAACGCGGGGCGGATGGAGGCGGAACGGAGGTCGCGCCTTCGAGACCCACACCGCGTCGCCAGTGGCGCGTGACGTCATGCACGGCGACAGCCGGCTGACACGCCGTTATGAAGGGAGGCATCTGCTTGCCGCGGCGTGGCCGTTGCGGGGAGTTCCGTCCGCTCCTCCCAACGACGTGCCACGGCACGTAGGAAGTCTCAAAAGAAACACTCTCGTAATTTCCACAGTGTCGATCAATATGACTAAAGTTTGCAGTAGTGCCAAGTGGTTGCACTGAGGTGTCTTCATACTTGACACATCCATAACACTTTGTCACAACCTCTTTCAGAAGATAACACAATCCGCAGATTTGGTGGTTCCTGCGTTCAGTAAAATGACTTTAAGATGATGCCGTTTCGGTCTGAAATCCACTTGCAGTCAATAAATGCTGCTTAATAAGTTTCATAAGCCACGGCTGCAAAATACTAACACGAATTCTTTACAGACGAATGGATAAACTGGTAGAAGCCGACCTCGGGGAAGATCAGTTTGGATTCCGTAGAAATGTTGGAACACGTGAGACAATACTGACCGTACGACTTATCTTAGAAAATAGATTAACGAAAGGCAAACCTACGTTTCTAGCATTTGTAGACTTAGAGAAAGCTTTTGACAATGTTGACTGGAATACTCTGTTTCAAATTCTAAAGGTGGCAGGGGTAAAATACAGGGAGCGAAAGGCTATTTACAATTTGTACAGAAACCAGGTGGCAGTTATAAGAGTGGGTGGTAGCCTATCCGGGATGTTATTCAAACTGTATATTGAGCAAGCAGTAAAGGAAACAAAAGAAAAATTCGGAGTAGGAATTAAAATCCATGGAGAAGAAATTAAAGCTTTGAGGTTCGCCGATGTAATTCTGTCAGAGACAGCACAGGACCTGGAAGAGCAGCAGAACGGAAATGACAGTGTCTTGAGAGGAGGGTATAAGATGGAACATCAACAAAAGCAAAATGAGGATATTGGAATGTAGCCGATTTAAGTCGGGTGATGCTGAGAGAATTAGATTAGGAAATGAGACACTTGAAGTAGTAAAGGAGTTTTGCTATTTGGGGAGCAAAGTAATTGATGACGGTCGAAGTAGAGAGGATATAAAATGTAGACTGGCAATGGCTAGGAAAGCGTTTCTGAAGAGACATTTGTTAACATCGAGCATAGATTTAAGTGTCAGGAAGCCGTTTCTGAAAGTATTTGTATGGAGTGTAGCCATGTATGGATGTGAAACGTGGACGATAAATAGTTTACACAAAAAGAGAATACAAGCTTTCGAACTGTGGTGCTACAGAAGAACGCTGAAGGTCAGATGGGTAGATCACATAACTAATGAGGAGGTATTGAACAGAATTGGAGAGAAGAGAAATTTGTGGCACACTTGACTAGAAGAAGGGATCGGTTGGTAGGACATGTTCTGAGGCATCAAGGGATCACCAGTTTAGTATTGGAGGGCAGCGCGGAGGGTAAAAATCGGAGACCAAGAGATGAATACACTAAACAGATTCAGAAGGATGTTGCAGTAGGTACTGGGAGATGATGAAGCTTGCACAGGATAGAGTAGCATGGAGAGCTGCATCAAACCAGTCTCTGGAGTGAAGACCACAACAACAAATGCAGCTGAGTTCACCTGGCGTACTTTTCCCTACACTGAGTTCCGTCTGCCTCCAATGGTCGTCTACCCTTACTCGACAGGGTCAAAACTGCGTGGGTCGTGATCGCTGTGTGCTTACAATTTGTCGTCTGATTAGTAAAAGTGAGGTTATGAGGGACCATCAATCTTACGAAAAAATCGAAATGAAGTGAGAAAATGAAGGAAACAAACAATCATGATAATTTATCAGTAGCAAAAACAAAATTCACAGTGGATGTTCCTGACAAAGCTCATATGGTAAATTCTCCACACTCCCGAGAACTGACAGAATGGGAAACGTGCCGTCCATACATATTAAAACACTGGTCGAGAAAATATACATGGTGCTTGTTTTAAGTTGAGGCAGCTAAATATCTCGAAAAAAATACGTTACAGGTGAAAAAAAAAATCAGTAAAGGGACATCTGTCTGTGTGACGACTCGTCGTCTCGTAACCACCTCTTCTGCGAGGGCGGAATCAACTGTGTATTTTCAAATGGAACCGGCCCCCCTCCCCCATTTTTATTGCATACTGAGATTGTACGCCAAAGAATACGTGTGTTTACCCACACCATTCTCGTCCATTCGTGGTAGACGCTGTTGCATCCGACAAATATCAAGTGTGCCTGTTTTTGCAATTTAGAAATGACACATTTGATTTTACATTTCATTTACAATGTAAATGTAAATCTGTGTGTTCCAACAGTTGACATTTATTTTCAAAATTTACTTTAGTATTGAAAATTTGATTGTACAGTACAATACACACGGTTAGCAGTTTCAATGTCAGGTTAGGAACTACGTTTAGCGTGGTCCAGGAACAACTACATGGATGTTTTCTTTTCCGATTGGGATGGTTGATATCGGTTAGCCCCGTTGCCTCTCACGGTTATGGCGCTTGATTTCGATTAGATCCACCGCAGGTGCGTCTGTGAACCGGCCAGCGCGAGAGTTAACGGCGATTGGATGGAAACACAACCGAATTCAGTCAGCCAGATGGCAGGATTCGAGAGCGGCCACCGAAATCAAGCATTCAGATTGTATGCGGACTCACCACATCCACCCTCTACGGAAAAGAAAACTATTTAGCATACACGTAGCTGGGCGGTCTGTGTGGCCGAGCGGTTCTAGGCGCTTCAGTCTGGAACAGCACGACCGCTTCGGTCGCTGGCTCGAATCCTGCCTTGGGCATGGATGTGTGTGATGTCCTTAGGTTAGTTAGGTTTAAGTAGTTCTAAGTTCAAGGGGACTGATGACCTCAGATGTTAAGTCCTATAGTGCTTAGAGTCATTTCAACCATACACGTAGCTTATTTGCCAGAAATGTCAATGTCTTGCGATATTATTTGTACTATACGATCACATTCGCAACACTCAAGTACCGACTGAACAACACTTTCAAACGGTAGAAAACAAATGTTTAGATGTAGATTGTAAATGAAATGAGGAACCAAATGCGTCGGCTCTTCACTGCAAAAACAAGACGCATACTTGATATTATTTGATAAGAGCGCCATCTACGACGAATAGAAGATAATGGTTTGAGTGAACCGTAAGTATTTTTTGGTCTAGAAACTCAATCTGCAATAAAAATGGGAGTTTATAGAGATCGATTCTGTATCTCGAAGACCATGGTAGGACTGGCTACTTGTGACATCAGAAAGAGAGAACGGTGATTTGGCTGTAAGGGCACGACGGTGCCGCCTTATCACTGCACAGCAACGCATCTGATCTCGCAGCTTACACTGATGTGTTGTATCGAGGCAAACGGTGTACAGAAGGCTTCGGCAGAGTGACCTTTATTGTCGGAGCCCTACTGTATGTGTGCCTCTGCCGCGTATTCGCAGAAGGGAACTTGTAGAGTCGAGTGGTCAACATACCACCCGTACAGCCGAACAGTGGTCCAATGTTATTCTTACAGATAAGTCCTGATTTCGTCTGGAGAGTGATTCTCGACGCAATCGAAATCTGAAGGGAATTAGGAAGACGATTTCGAGACCCGAACATTATGGAAAGAAACAGATATCGAGGAGGATCGCTAAAGGTGTGAGCAGGGATTATGTTGACCACTCCAAATTGAATGGGTTAGTCGGAGAGATTTAGCTGCTGTCAGGTACCGTGACGAGGTCTTGGGACTTCATGTACGGTTGTTTCAGAGTCCCGTGCTCCCAGACTTCATACTGATGGACGATAATACTCGACCTCTTAGACCACGAGAGGTTGATGTTTTCTTGGAAACGGAAGATACTGCACGGATGAAGTGGCCTGGTCGCGCTCCCGATTTGGGGTCCCATAGAGCACGTCTGGGACGCGCTAGGGAGACAGCATGACGTCAACATCCACCAACCACTCTCCAAGACTTGCGAGCAGCTCCGCAGGAAGAATGAGCGTTATTGCCTCGACATCACATTGATGAAGTTATTCACAGCGTGCCCCGTTGTTGTCAGACGTGGTCACACTCCATAGTGAGCAAATTAACCTGTTGTCGGAAAGTGTGCGTTCAAATCTGTTAATTTGGAAAAAACGAAGAACATTTTCGTCTAATGTTCTGTAAGTTGCAGTTGTTTACGTTCTGTATTCTTTACATTGTTTCTACTTTGCAAAATTTCCATGTGTTGCCTTAATTTTGGACACAAGTGTATAAGTGGCGTGTTAGCAGACGTCACCGCTGTCCCCCTTTTCCTCGCATGCGCAGTTTGGAACATACTCAAATTTTAGAATTCAACGCTCGGTCCAGTCAGTTGATCACTGACGTCACTGCTCATCCGGCACGTGGCTGAAGGGTGACTTACACGCAAGCACGTGACGCGCACCCGCAGCGAGTAGTCGATTTTGGCCAGAGAGGCGCCTCAGCGTGGCTTCCCCCTGGCCACGTCGCACCGGACGCCACGTGCAGGATAGGGAGGAGACGGTGGGGGAGGGATGGTCGCCCTTTATCAGCCAAGTTGGCGCCGCGGCCACGTGTAATTGCGCCTCGCCGCACCGGGCCTTACAACTTCCTCTGCAACGCGCCGACAGTCCGCGCTGCCGGCCACGCCCCCATCCCGCAGATGAACAATTTCATCCTCCATCGAACAGCCATTACGGCGGCGCACCGATGAAATTTATCGTCGCCGAGGAACGCTCCGCCTGCCAAAGAGCCCGCCGCGGCCCGCGGTGGTCATCAAACAGCGGCGTTTTACGAGCCGTTCCCCCCACTGCCAAATACCTACTGATCTCCTCCGTTCGGCAACAGAGTTTGTTCGTCAGGCAAACTAAAGAACCCAAGTCCGATTAGAAAGACACACAGGACAGAAAAAATTCCTTCCCTAAATGACACGGTCCTTATTCCAGTTTTATCGCATACTATCTGCACTCGGCCACGCTTTGCTGTGGCTCGGTCTGCTTATGTGGAAACAAAAGAAAAGAGAAAGCACGCGTTTTTAATAGGTACAGGAATTGGATACACGTGCTAATCTCCTTCTCTCCCCTGTCTCTATCCACCTCCCTCTCCCCTCTTTTTTACACATCTCCTCCTCATTCCCCTTCTCTCCGTCCATCTTTTCCTCCCCCTCCCTCCGTCCATCTTCTCCTCTCTCTCTCTCTGTCTGTCTCTCTCTCTCTCTCTCCTCCTGCCCATCTCTCCCCCTCCAAAAATCCACCACCTCCTTTCCCCTTCCTCTCTCAATCATTTCTCCCCCCTTTCTATCTCTCTATCTGTCCCCATTCTCTGTCCATCTCCTCCTTCCGGTTTCTGTGTCCACTTCCCGCCACCCCTCCTCTTCATCCCGTCTCTCTGACGTTGAGCCTTGTTTATAGTTAATGTAAAGTCAGATTCCATATTATGATCATCAACCAATAAGCCATAAATACAATTTCGGTGTAAGCCAATATATAGGATGGTCCATTGATAGTGACCGGGCCAAACAAATATCTCACGAAATAAGCATCGAACGAAAAAACTACAAAGAACGAAACTCGTCTAGCTTGAAGGGGGAAACCAGATGGTGGTATGGTTGGCCCGCTAGATGGCGCTGCCATAGGTCAAACGGATATCAACTGCGGTTTTTTTTTAATAGGAACCACCATTTTTTATTACATATTCGTGTAGTACGTAAAGAAATATGAACGTTATAGCTGGACCACGTTTTTCGCTTTGTGACAGATGGCGCTGTAATAGTCGCAAACGTATAAGTACGTGGTATCACGTAATATTCTGTCAGTGCGGACGGTATTTGCTTCGTGATACATTACCCGTGTTAAAATGTACCGTTTACCATTTGCTGAAAAGGTCGATATCGTGTTGATGTATGACTATGGTGATCAAAATGCCCAACGGGCACGTGCTATGTATGCTGCTCGGTATCCTGGACGACATCATCCAAGCGTACGGACCGTTCGCCGGATAGTTACGTTATCGAAGGAAACAGGAAGTGTTCAGCCACATGTGAAACATCAACGACAACCTGCAACAAATGATGTTGCCCAAGTAGGTGTTTTAGCTGCTGTCGCGGCTAATCCGCACATCAGTAGCAGATGAATTATGCGAGAATTGGGAATCTCAAAAACGTCGGTATTGAGAATGCTACATCAACATCGATTGCACCCGTACCATATTTCTATGCACTAGGAATTGCATGGCGACGACTTTGAACATCGTGTATAGTTCTGCCACTGGGCACAAGAGAAATAACGGGACGATAACAGATTTTATACACGCGTTCTATTTAGCGACGAAGCGTCATTCACCAACAGCGGTAACGTAAACCGGCATAATATGCACTATTGGGCAACGGAAAATACACGATGGCTGCGGCAAGTGGAACACAGCGACCTTGGCGGGTTAACGTATGGTGCGGCATTAGGGAGGAAGGATAATTGTCCCCCATTTTATCGATGGCAATCTAAATGGTACTATGTGAGACCTGAGTTTCTGCTGGCGTATACAACTTTAAAATAACTTCCGGGAATTCTGCCAGGTAACACTTTCAGCGACCGCCGATTTTTCGGCGTAAGAACACATAGTTTAAGCAAATATTTCGTTACACTAAAAGATTTTAAAACTTTATTTATAAGAGTTGTTAGGGGATTAAAGTTGCTGTGGAAATATCTCCATGAGAGCCAAAAACTTTGAACTGAATCTAGAGAGAGAGAGAGAGAGAGAGAGAGAGAGAGAGAGAGAGAGAGAAGATAGGGAAAGAAAGGGAAAGGATGGGTGGGAAACTCCTGACTTCTAGCCACACAGGGCACTGGATAAGGCAGATCGCGACTCGAAACCGGAATTACCGCTTTTCATGAGCAGTTGCTTTACCCGCTTCGGCCATCAGGATACGGTCCCTGACCGACTCAAATTTCAACTTATCGTACGCTGCAATGCAGCGCTCCTCGTCCATTATGCCCCAACCGGCAAATTATTTATTCCCATAGGAGTTCTGGCGGTACTAGTGCATCAGCACTGAAACTAAAGCCAAAGAGCCATTGCGCTCTTATACAGGGTGCCGCACGAAATATGTTACCAACTGTTTCTTTCACAATTTACGACGCACATTAGATATCCCGCTGGGATCTCTACAGCAGTACCAACAGAGCTTGGAAAAACAAATGAGTAACGAAATGACGTGTAATTCACGATACTGCCGCTAGGACACTAGTAAGCAGCAATGACTGACAATAGAAGACTGACGACACAGCAACAATCGGCAACTGTGTTACTTTTTCATGAAATGAAAAGGTTTGTTGTGACTCAGAGGCGTTTTCGACAACAGTTTTTAACACACGATGGGTCCCTTGCAAGAAAACCATCCACAGGTTGTACGATAAATTTGTACAGGAAGGAACAGCATTGGAAGTGAAGCGACCTTGGCCTAAGCATGTTTCTTCGCCGGAGAATATTGAAGCGGTACGAGTTGCTGTACAGAGAAGTCTCGGGAAATCGTGTAGAAAGGCAGCAGTGCAACTGGGAATATCCAGACGCTCCGTTCAACGCATTCTTAAAAGTGACCTCCATATGTACCCATACAAGATGACCTGTGCACAGAACCTCACTGAAGAACACAAGCAGCAGAGACTACTGTTTGCTCAGTGGGCGGAGGATAAGGAAGAAACTCTCAACAACGTTTGGTTTTCAGACGAGGCACATTTTCATTTAGACGGTGTGGTTAACAAACAAAATGTTTGCTTTTGGGCCACTGAAAACACAGAAGTGCTTCATGAACGACAACATTTTGCTCCGAGGATTACAGCGTGGGCAGTAATTTCCAGTCACGGACTTATTGGCCCCTTTTCTTGAAGAAACTGTGAACAGCGAGCGTTATTTGAGCATGCTTCGCAATAGCTTCATTCCACAGCTTCTTGCTACTGCCTTGCCCTTCAACACGCAGTGGTTCATTCACGATGGAGCAAGGCCACATACTGCAAACACTGTTTTGGAGTTTTTACACGAGCATTTCGACATGCGGATCATTTCACTCAGGTTTCCAGGTCGCTTCAATGGCGGACAAAATTGGCCCCCTTCAACACGCAGTGGTTCATGCAAGATGGAGCGAGGCCACATACTGCAAACACTGTGTTGGAGTTTTTACACGAGCATTTCGACGTGCGGATCATTTCATTCAGGTTTCCAGGTCGCTTCAATGGCGGACAAAATTGGCCCCCCAATAGTCCAGACCTCAATCCATGTCACTTTTTTCTTTCGGGGAACCTAAAGGAAAAAATTTTCCCGCAACGTACACGTGATTTAATGGAGCTCAGAAGACTTATTCTTCAAGCTTACAGTGAAATTACGGAAGACATGTGCCGTAGGGTAATCACTAACTTCAGTGTTTGTTTGAAGGAAGTTAGAAAACGAAATGGTGGACATATTGAGCATGTGCTGAGTTAGAACAAATCTCCATGGACGGCTCTTCATTGTAATATATGTTCCTTTCAGATTGTATTGACAATAAAGTTTATATTCAAAAACAAAATGGTAACACATTTCGTGCGCCACGCTGTATATGTGCTCAATGCACAGGAGAAACTGGAATATAGAGCTGCATGAAAGCAGGCTTCGGATTAAAAACAACAACAGCAACAATAACATACGTAGAGCGCTGCGCACGTCAGAAGGCGGGAGGTGGAGCGATGTTCTGTAGCAAGAGACAGTGCGCTGCCTGTCGCACCAGGTAACAGCCTCATTGTGCTGCATTTGTGGGAGGACATCGCGGTGCTGTCGACGAAACGTACCTACTACCCTAAGAGACGAGTCATTTTCCTGCTCTCGTCAGATCTGAGGGAATTTGTCTCAAAGAAATTGGAGTGTATTTGCTGTTTCCTGTGTCGCATTTCCTCTCGAAATTTGTTCTAGCTGCCATAAAAGAAGAAAAAGAAAATAATGTAATACCAACGAGCGCTTTATTATATTTCGGACGCCCGCAACGAAGCGGCGACACAGATGAACAGCATCTTGGGTAAAGCTCACGCTGAAGGTGTTGGTGTGTGAAATATGAATGGCGCCCTCGAGCGCGAATTGCCGCAGCCGCTAAGCCCCGGTAATCCCTTTTTGAAGGGCCGCCCCGACCCCGGCTGTATTTTCGCCGGCGGCTTCCCTGCGGCCCGCGATTGTTTCGCGCGCCTCGCCTACTTTGCATGGCGCGCCGCGCGGGCGTGCAGATTAATAATAATCCGGGGGCAGGAGGAGGCGCCGCCGCCAGAGACCGGTGCCGCCTCCGCCCCCTCCGCCCCCCGCACACGCGCGCCGTCAGTCTTAATTAACGCGCGCCGTCTTTATTAGCCTGTGAGCCGGCGCCGGTGCCGAGGTATGCCCCGGCGACACCCGCCCCGAATTAAACACGCCGGGAGGCCCCGGGATCGCGCCCTCTGCGGTCTCAGCGTCGCCCCCAGCAGCCACAAGGCGGCGCGCCACGGCGGCACCCACGTGCCGGTTCGTCGCGCTGCCTCACTTCGTCTACGAGAAACTGTGCCACAGGTCTTCCTGTTTGGGGAGAGTATTTCCAAAGCAACTAAAAACAAGGTGGTGAGAAACAGCCTGAAAATTTTGTAAGGATATTGCAGACTAAGGCTGTGCTGAGGAATAATTGCTAGATGAAAAAAAGGCAGTTAGGTGCGAGTAAGAATCGCGCAACGAGAGTTTAATTATGTGTACAGGTAGTTCACCCACCCCAGAAATCGAGAATCTAGATGATTTTTGCCCGTTACTAATATCGATAATGGCAATACATACATCTACCCATCATTGAGGAAAAAAGAAGTCTTAGCAGATGGACAGTCGGATAAAAAATAACAAAAAAATATTTTTTCATATAATATAATTGCAAATTAACGACTTTCTCTCGTGGGCCTCCCGTGGGCACGAGGCCCACGAGAAAGACAGGCCGAGGTGCGTACGTCACGAAGGTAGTCCTGAACTCACTCGCTCGCTCGCTCAACTCAGCAGACAAACTGTCTTTCTAAACCTGTTAACTCGCAGCTGGGTGTATACGCACTAACGAGAATTGCATCTTGACTGGAGACAACTATTATGAAATCTTCGAGTACTACAGTACTACAACAAAATTTAATTTACGATCAATACTCGATGTAAATGGTATAATGGCACCTTGCTATCACTAGTGGTGGGGAGTTTCTATACAACACGTGCATACGTAACGCCCCGAATACAGAATACGAGGTGTGGCTAGAAAAAAACCGGACTAGTACTGGTGAAACAATAAAACGAATGCAATAAGGCTGAAAGTCGCGTGGCCTGTCACGTGACTCTCGCTCCGCCTACTGCTCGAGTTTCATCTGCCTCCTGCACTCAGTCTGCCCGTGGCGTCTGTTTTAAGTAGTTGACGTTTTGTCTGTGCGTCGGAAAATGTTGAGTCTACAGAAAGAACAGCGTGTTAACATCAAATTATGTTTCAAACTAGGAAAATCTGCAAGTGAAACGTTTGTAATGTTACAACAAGTGTACGGCGATGATTGTTTATCGCGAACACAAGTGTTTGAGTGGTTTAAACGATTTAAAGATGGCCGCGAAGACACCAGTGATGACACTCGCACTGGCAGACCATTGTCAGCAAAAACTAATGCAAACATTGAAAAAATCGGTAAACTTGTTCGACAAGATCGCCGTTTAACAATCAGAGCAGCGTCTGAGTTAACAGGAGTTGACAAGGAAAGTGTTAGGCAGATTCTTCATGAAAGTTTCAACATGAACAAAGTATGTTCAAAAATGGTTCCAAAGTGTCTCACAATTGAACAGAAGGAACGCCGAAGAATGATTTGTTTTGACATCCTGGAAAACATTGAAAGTGATCCCACCTTCTTACAAAATCGATGCATTGGAAAACTCCTGGTTCTCCACGACAAAAAAAAGCACGAATGTCAAAATAGAAATTCAAGGCAATGATGATTGTTTTTTTTGACATCAAAGGGATTGTGCACATTGATTGGGTACCAGAGGGACAAACAGTGAATCAGCATTACTACATTAGCGTCCTGGCTACCCTACGTGAGCGAGTACGGAGAAAACGGAACGATTTGTGGAGAAAAAAGTCATGGATCCTTCACCAAGACAATGCCCCAGCTCACAGTGCGTTGTCAGTGAAGACGTTTTTGGCAAAACACAACATTCCCATCTTAGATCATCCACCCTACTCACTTGATTTGGTCCCCTGTGACTTTTTTCTTTTCCCTAAAGTCAAGTCAGCTTTGAAAGGAACTAGATTTGAGACTGTTGAAGCAGTAAAAGAAAAAGCGACGGAAGTAATGTATGGACTTACCGAAAATGATCTGCAGCATTGCTATGAACAGTGGAAAATTCGTATGGAGCGGTGTAGAGACCGAGGAGGAGAGTACATTGAAGGAGATAACATGAAATTGTAAATAATTGTAAATAAATGTTTTTCCCAGCATCAGTCCGGTTTTTTTCTAGCCGCACCTCGTATCCTCCTCATTTCTTGGGAATACCTATCATTAACTACTAACGTGGAAATTGTTACAATAACAGTAGTTCCCAGAGTGTTCGCCTCGGTAGGAGCCCGATCAATGCGGCGGATTGCAAAGCTAAGGGACCCGGTTTCAAGCCGAGTCGGAGTTTTTCACCGCTCTGAAACCGGGTGCTATCTTCTCCTTAGATTCGTGTCTTCGTAAATGACACTATTATTGAGAGGGCGAATTGGCATGGCCCGAAAGCCAATACACTGAAAAAAAAATGCTTCCCAAAGTGAGCAACTGGACTTGTGTGGTACTATACTGCAATGTAACGCCCCTTTCGCTGCACGGTGTTGCTCGTGCGACCTGTTTACTCCGGCGCTATCTTCCGCGGACGATCCACTATCGGGTGCAATACCTTCTTCTCCGCCTTTCATTAATAAGTTAGCAAACAATGGCGTGCGTACGGTGTAACTGCCAATCTCGTCTTTAACTTTCTGCGATGTTAATAGCTTCTGAAACATTTTGCCGGAACTTTAAAATGGAGCACAATTACGTTTGTGAACTTTTAATTAATAAAGCTCGCAGGCGCATGCATTACGATCGACGAGTTGCGCGGCGGCTACAGAATTTTATCTCATTACCGCGATGCACGGCGTTTCGCTCCTCGGTCGGAATCCTGCGCTAACTTTCCGGCAGCCTGGCAGCCCATTATACATCCCCTTTGTCGGCTTCGGTATCTTCTAAAGGAAGCAATCAGAAAGCTCTACACTACGGATTAACAATCGCTGCTTTGCGTTTGGTTTCCAGGACAAGCTAAGCTACCTCTGCAGTCGTTCTTTATTTTCGTTCCCGGCACAGCAGTACAGTACAAAGTATTTCTCTCTCTATGCAGTCTCGTAGCCGGGAGAGTTTTGTTACACCCACGGCAGACGAGTTACCAGAATAAGAATAGACGGTCGCTATTAGCATTTTTTCTCTTGCCTTTTACATCCTTCATCGTTCAGCTGACGTCAGCGCAGAACGTGGTACATTCGAGGAACTTTGCATTTGCGAACAGTGCAAGCACCTCATATTTAACAGAACCGTATTTCGTTTATTAATGCGTTTCGATTTTAGCTTCGGGAAAGCGTCAGTCAAGTGTGTGATAACATCCTGTTGAACGAAAAAGCGACTCGCTAGTAGGTTTATTATTATTAATGCGGAATTATCGAGCGAGATATTTAAGAACATCCACTGTAATTTTTTATTCAGATGAGCCACTATTTTAAAATATTCCTAGAGTAACGACAGTGGTCACCGCGTTTCAGATATCCCGTCAATTCCTCGAAATCATTTGAACCGAATGCCGGAGTGGTTCTTCCAAAGCGAAGCCACGGCACCAATCTTACACATCTGAAGACCTCGGCTGTAAACAACGGTGGGGGACGAGTTGGTTTTTTTGAGAAATTGCGCACCAACGTTTCAATAAAATCTCATAAGATATTTCAAGAACATCCACTGTAATTTTTTATTCAGATGAGCCACTATTTTAAAATATTCCTAGAGTAACGACATATTTTTAAAATCTTAAACTGTATTCAAAATATGAATATGTTATGACTAATTAACATTGTTTAGTTGCACATTGAATGCACTTAACATGAGTCAGCACAGTACCACTGTGTACTGTGTGAGCAAGTTAACGAGACATTGTAGTAAAACCTCCCAGAAACAAATTAAAAAGGTTCCAATTGTTTCAGTTTATGATACTAACGAGGAGAACACGGCATGTGCCACTACCCGTTTTTCCTCAGTGGAAGGGGGAGTCAAAATAAGGGAACACGTGTCTCGCCTTATCCGTAGGCACTCCGCCGTTTCGGAGAAAACGATGATCAAATTTCTCGAGGTACTTTATGCTTCCTTTAGCACGTAATTACGTCACCCGAGGTGGTGGGATAGAGGCTCGCGCCGCGGCTTCATAGTTCTGTGCCCCATTTTCGAGACCTGGATATTATTTATATTTTTGTTTTCCATTTATCCACCATGTCCGTAGAAGATTACTACACGAATGTTTTCGAATGTATGTTGAAATAACGTTGTCCTTACTCTCCCACTAATTGCATGTCTGGTGAATGAATTAAAAAGTAACAATAAATGACTAGAAAAGTTATTTAAAATCGTCGGTAAAATTCCTGTAGTGCATCTTGCTCCATAATCAATTGCAAGCGCCAGTTTCAGAAAAGTGATCCATTATGCGTAGTTTGCCACGAAATTATTGCCAAAGCATGAAATGTTCAGAAATGTTAACGAGTCTTGTTTCCCGAATGAGATTCACACGAAGAAATGTCACTGTGGCAAACCTACCTTCGGTCGATGTTCGCGGGTTTCGGAGCTGCTATGTTTCGAATGTTTGAACGATCGTAATCATCCAAGAGAATGCACTAAATCTTCCTGAAGAATAAACATACGAATAGAACATAAGAATTAGGAATTGACGTAAGAATGAAATATAAGAATAACAAAATTTAGAAAGATTTTAAATCGTGAAAGCACCACACATATATATATTACGTTATAAACGTATGGCACTAATCGTGAAACCCAGTAGTAATTTTACAATTAATATAACAGCATTATATTTCTTAGCTTGACAAAAAGATTCGTGCAGTAACTTTCTACGGACATGTGTAGATAAAAGAAAAAAAGAAAAAAAAAGAAAAACAGTAATCGGGTTTTGAACACAGGACGAAAAAGTGAGAGACCGCGATGCTAGCCACTATGCCAGCAGTTGGACTGAGCTTATCGCCCGCTGAAAGGCATCTAGATTATGTCGAAACTTTGACCGTTGCTTTCTCAGAAACGGTTGAGTACCTACGGATAAGCCGAGACAGTTATTCGCTAGTTTTGACCCCTCTTCCACTGAGCAAAATTTTTGGGAAATTGGGTTATGGCACTTGCCGTGTTCTCGTAAGATTTGAATTTCACCTACGAAGTCCATCCGCACTGCTGCCAGACAGTTCCAACTACCACGTTCAATTGTGCATAAGGTCCTCCACAAGAACTTACGGTTGTACGCCTACAAAGTGCAACTGTTACAGACACTTGAGCCAAATGACAAGCCAAAACAGACAAAGTTTGCACTCAACATGCTGGAACGTCTTTCAGAGGCTGAAGCATTTCTCAAGCGAGTTTGTTTCAGTGACGAGGCAACTTTTCATGTTTCTGGGACATTAAGCGGACACAATTTGAGAATCTGGGGATCTGAACTCTCCCATATGACTAGGGAGCTTCGCCGGGATGGTCCAAGAGTGAATGCGTGGTGTGGAATCATGTGCAACCGAATAATTGGTCCATTTTTCTTCAACGAGTCAACAATTACTCCAGATGTTTACCTCGACCTTCTGACCGAATATGTAGCACCACAACTGATTGACTTACAACCAACTATCATTTTCCAGTAAGATGGTGCACCACCACATTGGGGACTGCATGTTCGCCGGTTCCTCAATGAAAGCCGGCCGGGGTGACCGAGCGGTTCTAGGCGCTTCACTCTGGAACCGCGCGACCGCTACGGTCGCAGGTTCGAATCCTGCCTCGGGCATGGATGTGTGTGATGTCTTTAGGTTCGTTAGGTTTAAGTAGTTCTAAGTTCTAGGGGACTGATGACCTCAGCTGTTAAGTCCCATAGTGCTCAGAGCCATTTGAACCATTTGATGACCTCAGATGTTAAGTCCCATAGTGCTCAGAGCCATTTGAACCATTTGACCTCAGCGAAACATTTCCAGGCAGATGGATTGGGAGGAATGGGCCAATTTTTTGACCACCGCGTTCGCCAGATATCACTCCCTTGGACTTTTTTATGGGTGTGTGTAAAGGATATCGAGTACCAAACAGACATGGGACAACGCTGACTTGAAGCAAAGGATTCGTAATGCCATTGCCATCATTGATGACGCTATGCTACAGCGAACATGGCAAGAAATCGAGTACCGTCTTGATGCGCTTCGTGCAACTAAAGGCGCCCATATAGGGGTCTATTAAATACTGCCAAAAAAACTTTTATAAACACTCATTACAATAAAAGAAATTTTGGTAAAATATTTCAACAACTGCTGTTGTAATACAATTTTTAAGTTGTAAAGGGGCTTTATGGGCACCGTGTATATCAAAAATTGACTCAAGGTTTTTGGGCGGTTTCCCTTCGTTATCAGGCGAATGCCGGAATTGGAAACACCTCTGAAATTCAATTGGAATTCCACACATCCGGCTTCTGGCATATTGGGCTAGACAATGAAAAATACAAAATAAGTAAGTTACAGCACCAAGTGGCACTGCAGCGCTGCAGGGAAAGCTAAATAATATGGATCAGCCTCTAAAGGCAACAGTGGATTGAACATTGCCCCCACGTCTGGAAATCAGGATATATACGCCGCCGCCTCTCAATTGCTTATTCTCGAGATGATGCTGATGCAATATCTCTCAACACCAAGTTATGACCTGGCTACATCCAGGTCGAACATAGTTGCACTATCGTGTATCACTGTAGGAGGATACATGAGGCCATAAACCTGAACGAAAACATATTAGCCACGTGATCTATTTGTCGCACATCAGTACAAAGCATCCTTCCCGAGACGAGTAAACTCACGTTTTGTCTGTCTTGTCGCGGGAAACGGGTGCCTCGATGCGCGGTGTGGCGTGCCTTCTGAAATACTGCCTGTCGTAACCACAAAGTGCGGAACGGATAAATGGCGGGAGAGCCGTTCGTTCAGTTTACCGCTGCAGGAGGAAATACACGCGGCATACGTCGTCCTTTGTGCGGGGCCCCGCCTGCGAATGCCATCGGCGCATTGCTCTTCCTGGCTCTGCAATGCGGAGTTAGTACAATGCTAAAATTAGATTCGATTCTAATCCGCTGCTATTCGCCCGTGTGTTACGGCTCTTGTATTTCGCTTCGTTCACGTTTGATAACAAACGCAGCAGTCTTTTCATTCCGCATTTGAGACGGATTTCAATCAACATAAACGCATTTGCAGCAGCTGTTTTTGGCATGTAAACAGAACAGGCCGAAATCCGTAACGCACGTACTAGGCAAGTTGAATTATTTTGTGACGGCCGCAGGCAAAGAAACTCGAGAGTTAGATACACTCTAACAGCAAGTTCCGGACAGTTCAAAGTTTTTCATGCTGAGAAGTCTTTCACTGCATTAGCTTTGGTTGGTAATTCTGTTTATTCAGTACTCTGAAAATTAAAGAATAGGATATAAAAGTTAATACAAAGCAACGACGGTGTATGGAATATCTGGAAAAAGATAGCCAAAGCTTGGTGCAAAATGTACGAATGTCATTGACGTGTGTAAATTTTGGTGTTATCACACTTTTTCATGTACACTGTTCTTTGTTACGTAACTTTGCTAACTTTGGTAACTTGTCTTTCGCACAACCTGATACTCTACAAGAACTTCAGTAACTTGTTCTAAATAAATAACAAAATTCAGAGGAAAATTTCTTTTTCTTGAGCCAAAGATATTCTTCTCTACTATGAAACATTTCTTCTGCTGAAGAAGCGTTCATAGTTCTTAATGTATGCGTCTTTCTCTGCTGTAGAAGTGCTCATAACTCGTATCTCATGTTTAACGGCCTTTTTTCCCTTTTTTCCGTATTATCTCCTCGCAAAATACGGAAAGCGAGGACATTGCAATAGAAGAGTTTCACAGTATAGAAGATGAAAAAGTGCTCATATCTATTAAGGTATGCATTTTAGAGCTAATGTTCAGTGATACATTTTTGCTTCGAATAATGGCTCCTCTCATATCCCTGAAAATTAACCATTTCTTCTGCGACACTCTGTATAATGTTGTTGTTGATCTGAAAGTATCGTCCTTAAACGATCATACGGAAATGCTGAAAGGCTTTCCACTTCGAGTGAACGGCACATCTTTTTAAATGTGGATAAATGTAAAGTAATGCGCTTCACAGAGATAAAGAACTCGGTAATATATACATCGAGTAAACGGTATAAGATGCCAAAAAATCCTGTTAGTGGAACACACGTAACTGATGTAAAACGTTAAGTACCATGTTTGTCCATTTCCTACGATTGTCCCAGACAAAAAAAGTACGTCGTACACCGGCATAGTGGTGGAGGAGAGAATGTTTTCGAAGATGCAGAATTGGAGACATTGCTGAGTGAAGACTCGCGTCAAACTCAAGAAGAATTGACACGATTCGTGGGAGTGACACAGCAAGCCATTTCAAAACGTCTCAAGACTATGGGCATGATTCAGAAAGAAGGAACTTGGGTACAGTGTGAGCTGCAACCAAGAGACGTTGAACGGCGTTTGTGAACTGTTGCTTCAGAGGCAAAAACGGAAGGGATTTATGCATCGCATTGTGACCGGGGACGAAAAATGAGTTCATTACGATAACCCTAAACGCAAAAAATCATGGGGATATCTCGGCCATGCTTCCGCGTCGACGGCCAAACCGAGTATTCACTCCTCCAAGATCATGCGCTGCAGTTGGTGGGACCAGCTCGGCGTCGTGTACTATGAGGTGTTAAAACCAAGTGAAACAATCACAAGTGCTCGTTATCGAACGCAGTTAATGCGTTTGAGCAGAGCATTGAAAGACTAACGGCCGCAATACGGCGAGAGGCACGATAAAGTGAGTTTGCAGCACGACAACGCTCGACTCCACGTTGCAAAAAGAGGTCAAAACGTACTTAGAAACGATAATATGTGAAGTCCTGCCCTACCCGCCATATTCTCCAGACATTGCTCATCACCTGTTTAGATCAATAGCGCATGGCCTGGCTGGCCAACACTTCCGATCTCATGAAGAAGTCACAAATTGGATCGATTCGTGGATCGCTTCAAAAGATGAACAATTTTTTCAACACGATATTCGTACACTGGCCGCGAGATGGGAGAAAGTAGTGGCCAGCGATGGAAAATACTTTGAGTGATACATGTGTACCAATTTGTTTCATTAAAGCCTCAAATGTTGGGGAAAAAACGGCGGAAGCAAAGTTGTACACCTTGTAGCATAGATCGATGAAACTAGGACCATACATAGTAAGAATTCCTGCAGTATAGCACAGGCGGTAAGCGAGAGAATTACGCAATTAGACGAACAAAAATGATACTTTTGTTCTGCAGAATCATTACAGTGAAGTCACAGCTCCTTATGATGGTCCACTGGACGCTACAAAAGACGGGATATGGTTCTTAATAAGGTTTGTGATGACTACGGATGGTAACGGATGCTGTGTCACATGCTCCTACACAGAACAATCCACTCGCCGAATACCCTCTGGTTCGAAGAGCTTATCCACCTGCGCTGAAGGATGCGATAGCGCATCGACAGCGGTAAGACTGAAGTCAGAGTCCAATGCACCCTGAAAAGATGCGCAGGGGAAAGCAGTACAGTACTGCAATCACGTTCACCGGTGAATGCACCGTGTTCAAAAATTTGGAGGTCAGTAAGGCCGTGCAACATTATGCCTCACCAGACCATTACAACTGGAACACCAAACGATCATGTTCGACAATGTTCCTGGGCGCTTTACGTGTTCCCAACTCTCGTCATGTGACAGTACGTCCAGATTGAATCTAATCTCACCCAAGAAGGGCACTCGACCGCACTCCTCGACAGTATAGCACAGTGGTTCCTAACAGATGGTCCGCAGACCGCCAGGGATCCGCGAGCTATGCCAAAGGGGTTCGCAAGATGCTATTAGAATCAAAAATATATTTCGTATAACAGATTTTTTGTTTTGGCCGCTTCCTGCATGAGCAGAGCTTTAGCGAACGCTAACTTCTGCCTCTAGCGTGTTCCTAGAGTGTGAATAGATCGGCAGTGAGCATGAGCAACTTCTTATTCATACGGAAGTAAGATGGCTTTCTCGAAGTAGGATCTTGTCAAGATTTTTTGAACTTACAGACAAGGTTCGTGTCTTCCTCCTTGACACAAAGTACGCGGATTTTATCACTAACTTCTCTCGGCTTTGCTCAGTTGGGTACTTAGCTGATGTGTTTGAACACTTGAATGTGTTAAACTTGTTTACAAGGTAAAAATGTAGACATGTTCAAAGTTGAGGATAAGATTAGTGCTATGGTCAAAAAGTGTCAGATCTGGGCGTCAAGGATAGAAAACGAGTCACTAACTAACTTTTCTACTTTAAAACAATTCTGGGAGTCATCAGTGGAGAGTTTGCCTGACTAGATCAAGATCAATGTAGCCGAGCATCTAAGCAGCCTAGCTACCACTTTTAGAGAGTATTAACTTGACCCTGACGATAGATGGATTCGAAATCCCTTTAGCTGTGAAGAAATAGACAAAATCCAAGGCCTCACTGAAGAAGAGCAAGATCAACTTGTGGATCTGTCCAGCTGTGGTACCATGAAAAACATTTTCGGTGATACAATTATAGACTTCTGGGCATCAGCACGCAAGGACTACAAGAAACTTAGAGATAAGGCAACGAAAAAGATCCATTTGCAACTACATATCGGTGTGAGCAAGCGTTTTCTTCCATGTGTTTCATGAAAAACAAATATAGGAATTGGCTCGACATGCGGTCGAATTCCAGAGTGAAAGTTTCAAGTTTGGAACGTAATATTTCAGAAATAATGGACTCACAGGTCAGACTGAACTCATCTCATTAAGAACTGAAAATCAAAGCTTACTGTATACTGATGGAGTACTCTATTGTAATTGTATTTTTTCAAATAAATAATACCTTGTATGAAATTAGTGTTTTCTTATTTTTCACACATGTCTGCTCAATGCAATCTCAAGTGTAGTACACTTGAAAGACCAATACACTCAGTTTTAATTTTTCCTGTCATTTTCAGCTCATACTCAATTTTCATTTTTTAAGGAGTTTGTTATACTAAACATCCAGATTGGAAGACAAAGATTTTGAGCAATAATCAAAAATTGACCATCAACAATGATGGCTATATTGAAAAAGTTTTAAGCTCAATATTTTTTCAATAATGATATGTCAAAGTTTTTTCTAAGTACCAAAAATAGAAAACGCATAAAAAGACTCTTAATTTGGCTTTTTTAGGTACTTGATGCTGTGATATGACAAGGTACCAATCATTATCGATGAGGGGGTCCTCTAGAAAATTTTGTTGGGAACCCCTGGTATAGTGTAAACGGTTTTGGCACCACCGCAAATCTTGGCACAGGTTACATTCACCGGTCAACGCAACTGCGACACAGTTTCAGAATATGAAATACGCTTCCAGACAGTGTATATGGAATTTATCATGCGAATCACTTTTTACACAGTCATGTGATTCTTCCATTCCCACTCCACTGATCGTTCGGCATTGTGATCCAGACACAAAGTTCAAAACTCATAGTATATATGCTGTCCGCACAAAAGGAGCACCGGGTGTGTCTGCAGGGCCCATAAGCGGCGAGTTAACGAATCTGGTTGCAGAGGACGACACGGAAGCTCGGCGGAGGGCGCGATGTTTATTTAAATCACGTCGCCTGCACGGGCTCGGGCACGGGGCACCTGCGCTGGCCTGGCGCGCGGATGAATATTTACGAGGGACGAGGCTCAGCCGGGCAGTTTCTTCGCGACTTGTTGCTGGGCTGAGCGGCGGCGCGGGGGCCATGTGTTGCTCCGTGCGCGCTCAACAAGCGTCCCTACAACGCTTTACCCCGAGCGGACGTTTCTACGACGTCTCCAAAGCGGGCTCACTGCAAAGCCAGGCTCTGCTGGAGGTCTCGCAAATTGTGGTTCTGACAGTAATACATTTACCGCGTAAGAGTTGTACTATGACTGTTTTTCTGTACCACTGTATTAGACAATATATTATTGTGCTCGTACAGTTTTTGACATAGCGTTATCTCCTAGCAGTCTTTATAGCTCAGAGAGGTATCAACAACTTGTCTACGATTACAGTACACCTCATATATACACGACTTGTCAGAGGTCTTTTTCCCCAGTCAGATATAAAATAACAAAGGCAATGACTACTTACTTAGGTAAGTGTAAGAACCCTACACTTTCTGCAGAGTTTTAAGCATACTTTCTTTTGTTATTTTCCAGAAAGAAACAGCAATGAGTTAAAATTGTTTAGATAGAAAGCAATTCTTTCAGTCATGTAGTCGATGAATTTAATCATGCTGTCTTTGTGTATAAATCAATTTAAATGAAATTTGTATCAATTTTACGAGGCGTATTAGGAATGTAAGATCCGATCGGTCGCGAAATGGAAACCACTGTGAAAATGAAAAAATGTTTTATTTGCAACGGTTAGCTATAACTTCCAGCTACTTATCTACATAGTCGCCGATGCGACTTAGACGTTTGTCGTAGCGTTGTAACAACTTTCCGTCCGCCCCCGGTAGCTGAGTGGTCAGCGCCACAGAATTTCAGTCCTAAGGATCCGGGCTCGATTCCCGGCTGGGGCGGAGGCTTTCTCTGCTCGGGGACTGGGTGTTGTGTTTTGTCCTAATCATCATCATTTCATCCCCATCGACGCGCCAAGTCGCCGAAGTAGCGTCAAATCGAAAGATTTGCACCCGGCGAACGGCCTACCCGACGGAAGCCCCTAGCCACATGACATTTACATAACAACTTTCCAATACCCTCGTTTTAGGATGCATCCGTCAATGCTTTACGGCAGTTCTCTACGCTGGCCTACACCTCGTTGTCTGTGCCAAAACATTCTCTTCATATGCTCATGTTCATGTTGGCAGCGATGAAACGGCTATATTGTGGATAATCAAACACTTTCAACTGAAAACGCTGCAGGAGCATCTTCATTGCCCCTGCAGAATGCGGATGAGAATTGCCTTGAAGAAAAAAACGCAAGACAGATATGTGATGTGGGCTGCATAACTTCAGGCGATATTTCCAAGCAGGCCCTCGTACTTGGCGAGAGAGACTATTTTCTAGGCATCTTTATGTGCTCACTGCGGGCTCACAACTGAAAAGAGCAACGTGATGGGATCGACGGGTGTTCTAGGGAAGCTCCTCTACACATCAAAGCTTCATCAGATTTTCACAGTGGTTTCCATTTCGCGACCGATCGGACGTCACTTTCCGAATACGCCTCGTAGTTTGGGAGCTAGAGACATTCAACGATTTAGGGGTGGATGGAACACGGTGATGTTTCCATTTGTGGTGCGCTCACCTGCGCAGTCATCAGCGCTCGTACAAACTCCCAATTTTTACACAGCCCAAGTTTTTACACAATCCAATCTAACCAGTGTCACGAATGATGATGAAATGTTGAGGACAACACAAACACGCAGTCCCTGGGCATAGAAAATCACCAATCCGGCCGGGAATCGAACCCGGGGCCCCGTGATCATGGAACACGGTGTACATAACGTGCTGTGTTTGCATGGATGTTCTGAAGTGTTCAAATGAGGGCCTAGTCTAACCGACCATGACTCGGAACAGCATAATGAATAAGCGTGTCGTTCCGGGACACCAGCTGCTTTACATTTCGTGTACAATTAGTTTCAAGACATAATGAGTTGCAATTTCAAGAAAACGACACTCGTTCTAACGCCTCATTTACCTTGAGGCGACAAAATTCTTGGGATACTGCATTGCCTGACGATTTCCGAAATGGAATACCCCATGCGTCTAGCTCTGATTACAATTCAGCGTCCGAGGTCTGTTAATTCCAGTCGTGCGAGTATTGTCAAGTCGGAAACCTTTCCACATGAATGACCCGAGTACAAATGACAGTTCAGCCAATGCACTGCCGTTTTATACCTTGTGTACGCGATGTTTCCTCCATTCGTATAAGTGCATATCTCTAACACCTGACTATTGTCACCTCAGTATAGGTGAACATTCTTATTGTATCGTACGCTATCGCCTGAGACCCACCAGCCACTGCGGGCGGTCGCCTTCCTCGGCCGCTCGCTACACAGACACTGGCAATAACAGGGAAGCAATCAACCGCACGCATAAACATGAGGGACTGCTCCGGGGCTGTAGCAGTGGCCACGGTTCCCAGTGGCGCGAGTCTCCCCACACGTGCCACTGCCAGCGCTGGCATTACATCGCTACACCCAGTCACGTGCCTCCAAGCGCTGTATCCATCCGCGATCCCGCGAAACATTTCTAGGTCGCCGCTCGATCGATCTACGGCAGTCCACATTGGGAGTCGCCCCGTGGCGAAGCGCTCACCGTCAGCGGTCTCTCAATACGGAGCATTCTTCGCCGATCTCCGGTCCAGCGCCAGCCGTACCTCGCGGTTTCCTCAGCCCCAACACCGCCTCCGAGCTATCGCTTCACCGGATTCCCCCCCAGAACCGAAGCAATCGCAGGCCATGTGTCAAACCGACGAGCGAGCGCCGAGTGCTTATTCCGCACCGCTTCGGGGGACTACTCCATCACAATATCCACGGCTTCTGCCTTGCAGCACTGCATTCTACCACTGACAGCGGCCATCTACAACGTTTCTAGTGCCTTCCCGCACACAGAGATTGTTTCGAGAGTGAAATTTTCACTCTGCAGCGGAATGTGTGCCGATATGAAATTTTCATGGCAGATCAAAACTGTGTCTCGGACCGAGATTCGAACTCGGGACCTTTGCCATTCGTAGGCAAGTGCTCTACCGACAGAGCTACCCAAGCACGACTCATGACCCGCCCTCACCGCTTCAATTCTGCCAGCACCTCATCTCCTACCTTCCAAATTTCAGAGAAGCTCTCCTGCGAACCTTACAGAACTAGCACTCCTGGAAGACAGGATATTGTGGAGACATGGCTTAGTCACAGCCTGCGGGATGTTTCCAGGGCGAAATTTTCGCTCTGCAGAGGAGTATACGCCGATATGAAACTTGCCTGGCAGATTAAAAAACTGTGTGCCGAACCGAGACTCGAACCCGGGACCTTTGCCTTTCGCAGGCAAGTACTCCACCCACTGAGCTACCCAACACAAGCACGACTCACTACCCACTACCCGCTCCTCACCTCGTCTCCTACCTCACAATCTTCACAGAAGCTCTCCCTCAAAGGTTCCGAGTTCGAGTCTCGGTCTGGCACAGTTTTAACCTGTCAGAAAAGTTTCGATTACTCTTGTGTTTGTACAGTGAATTAATACAGTTCTATTGTTCTGGCTACCTGCGCTGATAGCTAGTAACGTGTCGTTTCCAATCGGACATGAACAGAAGAACTCTACCGCCAGAACGGCCACTTAAAATACAGCAGTTAGGTGGAACATGTTGCATCCACCCTTAGAACTTTGTATATTTTTATGTCCTTAACTGAAATTGATAGAAATTTGGTTTATTTGATTTCAAATGCTTCAGACATATCAGCTGCATGATAGAAAAGGTAATGTTCTATTTAACAATTTATGAACCGTACTGTAGCTGCATGGGAAATAATTAAAAAGCTATGTTGATAACTCCGCTTAAAGACTGACTTTAAATATTTAAGGAAATGTTGGCTGGCTCTTAACATCTGAGGTCATCAGTCCCCTAGAACTTAGAACTACTTAAACATAACTATACTAATGACATCATACACATCCATGCCCGAGGCAGGATACGAACCTGCGACCGCAGCGATCGCGGTTCCAGACCGTAGGGCCGAGAACCGCTCGGCCACTCGGGCCGGCACAGAAATGTTGGTTTCGCTTATTATTTTGTAAGTTACAGAAAATAACATCTTATCTTAAACCCCTGTACACACCAACGCGAGCGTATTATAAAAGCGCATTTTGAGTTCTCGAACTGGTTTCGACAAAGGAGGCTTTTACACGACGTCTTTGACTTAACACCACAAAAGATCATTTCCGTTTCCAAGAAGCGTCGTCGAAAAGTCGCATAAAATTATAGGCTACATCTTTAACATCGCTCAGTTGTAGATTTTTGGGAAGTTTCATGCTGGCATATTATGACATTTCTGGAAGCTGAAAATCTCCTCTGTACATTTCGAGCGTGCATAAGGGAAGTGTTATGGAACTATTACTCTTCACGATATATAGTGTACAAATGAGCAAGTGGATAACGTTGTAAGTTCCATGAGACTTTTCATGGATGATGCCGTTGTATTGTGACGCTAGAAAGTTGTAGCGAAATGCAGGAAGACCTGTATGTAGATGATCGACACTTGATGCAGGGAGTCGCAGTTGACTCTCAACAGATGCAAACGTAACGCATTGCAAATGCGTAGACAGAAAGACCCTTAATTGTTTGATTACACATCTGCAGATAGATCACTGGAAGCATTACTCCCATAAAATATCCAGCAGTATGCCAACGGAGGGATCTGAAATGGAAAGACCACATAAAGTTAATCGCGGGTATGGTAGTGCCACACTGAGATTCACTGGCAGATGCCGAAGAAACCTAGTCCACCAATACCGGCAGTACATTACAAAACACTCGTTCGACCAGTAACTTGGGTATTGCTCGCCAGTGTGGGAGCTGTACTAGATAGGAGTCATACAGGAAACAGAGAAGATCCTAATAAGAGGGGGGCGTTTCGTTACAGAACTGATTAACCAGCTCCTCTTGCAGACGTTGCAAGAGAGGCATTCTGCATCATGGTATGGTTTATTGTTAAAGTTCCGACAGCGTACATTTCTAGAAGAATCAACCAATACATTGCTTCCTCCTACGCACATCTCGCGAAAAGATCATTAAGATAAAATTAGAGATCCAGAATGAATTTTCACTCTGCAGCGGAGTGTGCGCTGATATGAAACTTCCTGGCACATTAAAACTGTGTGCCCGACCGAGACTCGAAGTCGGGACCTTTGCCTTTCGCGGGCAAGTGCTCTACCATCTGAGCTACCGAAGCACGACTCACGCCCGGTACTAACAGCTTTACTTCTGCCAGTATCTCGCCTCCTGCCTTCCAAACTTTACAGAAGCTCTCCTGTTCGCAGGAAGGTTCGGAAGGTAGGAGGCGAGATACTGGCAGAAGTAAAGCTGTTAGTACCGGGCGTGACTCGTACTTCGGTAGCTCAGATGGTAGAGCACTTGCCCGCAAAAGGCAACGGTCCCGAGTTCGAGTCTCGGTAGGGCACACACTTTTAATCTGCCAGGAAGTTTCAAAATTAGAGATTTTCGAGCTCACACTGAGGGTTATCGCCGGCCGAGTTGGCCGAACGGTTCAAGGTGCTACAGTCTGGAACCGCGCGACCGCTACGGTCGCAGGTTCGAATCCTGCCTCGGGCATGGATGTGTGTGATGTCCCTAGGTTAGTTAGGTTTAAGTAGTTCTACGTTCTAGGGGACTGATCACCTCAGAAATTAAGTCTCATAGTGCTGAGAGCCATTTGAACCATTCTGAACTGAGGGTTATCGGCAATCGTTCTCATCGTGAACTGTGAGAGACTGGAACCTGAAAGGGGGGAAGTGACAGTGGGACAAGAAGCACTCTCCACCACATACCGCAATTGCGGATTGTAGATGTAGATATAAATGAAAAGAAATCCATCTGTGTAATTTCTGACGCACTGACGTCGGTGACTCCACGTATGTTTCAAAATGGATGGCGTGAAATCGATTACGCTGAGATGTTGTCCATGTGGTCAATGGGATTCATACAGAAATTCTATAAAGTATGTAAAAAAAATTGAACCTTCTCTTACATAGTCTTGCAGTGTACAGTTATAGCTGTTTGTAAGGGCTGCATTCACTTTGAACTACCTTGAAGAGCCATTCATGAAACATATATGGATATCAAGGAGCAGGCCGAAGTGGCTGAGCGGTTCTAGGCGCTACAGTCTGGTACCTCGCGACCGCTACGGTCGCACGTTCGAATCCTGCCTCGGGCATGGATGTGTGTGATGTCCTTAGGTTAGTTACGTTTAAGTAGTTCTAAGTTTTAGGGGACTGATGACCTCGGTTGTTAAGTCCCATACTGCTTCGAACCATTTGAAACGTGAATGAAGTTATAGTGGAGCGAACTGAGCATGAGCAGTCAATCCTAAACGAAGCGACCATTCTGGACAGGTAGAGCGCAGACGCACGAGCACGTGGGTCTGCTAGGCCGGCGGCTAACGTCGCGCAGCGCAGTGTTTCGGCGGAGTTGGCGCAGATTCCCGCCGTGTGTGCCTAATGCGTGGTCCGCCGGCCCGGGAGCACAGCCCGCTGTCTGGAATGGAGGCAGTTACCGCTCTAACTGCCCGCGCCCGGCCCGTTTCTGCTGACCAGGTCCGCCTCCGCCCATAGTCACCTCGTTAGCCACGCACATAATTAATTGTCACATTTTGCGGGGCCCTCGCCCTGCGCCCTCCAGAAATTCCGCGTATCAGTGCAGATGAGTTGTTGCGCTTATAAATACCTCATCAGCCGGCCGAAATTTCGGAGCCTCTAACCAGTAACGAAATTACGCAGAGTAGCGGCTCACGCTGGCCTCAAAATAACGACGGCGTCCATGAAAACGCTTCCTCCAAGGTAGTCAAAAGCGTAAGTCCTTTTGTTTTAAATTTATGTAGACTGTTGTCTGTATTGTCCCCGTGGCTCTATTATTTTCATAATAAAAAGAAATAGCCGCATTCAGGTTAAATCGTGAGTTTTATTTCACTGCAGATGTGTTTAGAGCCATGGGGACTCATCTTCAGGTGCTTGATCAGCTTACATCATTTTACGAAAACAGGTTATTAGACTTACTAGTCCTGGCAAACATTTATTACCTTGCTAGCACACTAGCATCTTACTTATCTCTTACACTTGACACAGGATATGGCTGTGACCAGTGGTGCAAATGTTTAAATTTGTTGTAAGGTCTTATGGGACCAAACACCTCAGGTCATCGGTCCATAAGTTTACACACTACCTAATCTAACTTAAACTAACTTACGCTAAGGACAACACACACACACCTATGTTCGCTGAAGATTATGAAGATATTAATATGTAATACTACTGTCAGAACTACAAATTCGACAGGCAGCGAAAAACAGAAGATTCCCTAAGGAAAAATTTCGTCAACCCGTTTGGTATCAGTAACATAGTTCAAGTGCCCATTTTGATACTGCACACTGATTTACTTCAAATTCCGTCATGATTTAGCCTTTCCAACATTTGCCTAAATCGGTTAGGACGCTTCGCTTACCCGTATATCACAGCTGCGGTCAATTAGTGTGGCGTCGTAAGAAAATTGGTCGAGGAGTGCAAATAAACTGAGAGTTACCTGTTTCCTAAATTTTTCTCTTGAGTGATAAGTGAAGAATAAATATTTCATGTGAAAATAAAGCACACTAGCATGCCCTATAGTCGACGTAAAACACTAAAACTAAACTCCGTCCGAACAGGCCTCGCAAGCCCAACGGTACCAACCGACTGCCGTGTCATCCTGAGCCGAAAGGCGTCACTGGATGCGGATATGGAGGGGCATGTGATCAACACAAATGTCAGTTTTCGTGACCGGAACCGCTACATCTCAGTGAAGGAGCTCCCCAATTGGCCTCACAGGGGCTGAGTGCATCTCGCTTGCCAACAGCGCTCGGCACACCTGAGCGATCACCCATCCACACGCTAACCAAGCCCAACAGCGCTTAACATCGGTAATCTGACGGGAACTGGTGTTACCCTTCAGCAAAGCCGTTGCCATAATCAACCTACCTATATTACTAAAACACATCCCGGCACTTAGCATCAGTTGTTGCGCAGTGGAAACAAAAATTTTGTCTTCAGTATTTCATTTAATTATTGGCCAAACTCATAATTTTAAAATGCTATCATAATCTAATCATTAAGAGGTATAATCTTACGCTAAAAGTTTGACACAGTAGACAAGTACTATAGTTAGAAACTACGTGTTTGCCTTGAAGTTGCGTAACTCTCGGCCCACAAAGACCCGAGCTTCAGTCGTCCAATATTTGAAAATCAGTGTACTTAGCGACTTCCAACGAATGAAATGATAATTAAATCGACACTCCAGCTGCAAACAGGCGTTGATATACATAATTGAGGACATGTTGGAAATGTCCCCAATGATGTATATAAACGCCTGTTTGCAGCTAGGGTGTCGATTTAATTATGATTTCATTCTAGAGAAGTTGCACGGTCATTTATGGTATCTGTTCTTTCGGGCACAGATACTATCTTCATATATATTTCCATCGAACTTCACATGCAATTTCAAACCTTTTAGAAATTTTCACTCGCCTACACCCCCGTCCGCAAATTGGTGAACGTAAAAAATTTCATCTCTAACTACGTTTCCGCTTTTCATGCAGTCAGACTTAAGCACTAGACATGACGCTTTATTTTATTAATTCTTTACTACTATTTCTACTCTCAATACAGTTTTCAGACAGTATCTTTATATACCACTCTCTGTATCTGTAAAATTATATCGTTGTACGCCACATCATTCAGGAGATATGACGTCATAATCGTTTATACACGTGAAAAGCCAGCGTTAGCTTAAAATGGTGCGCAGTAAAACTTCAACATCGAGCTCTAAGTTTTAATTTATAACTTCTTTACTACTAACTCTGATTGTGACACATTCTGCATATAGTACCCACATATATCACTGACTGTATCTGTAAGATTGTATCATTGTACGACACACAGTTCCGTGTGTATGACTTCATAAATGTTTGGATACGTGAACTGCTTAAAATGGGGTGCAAATCCCAATGAGAGCACTTAGCAACTTCCGACAAATCTACGCATAATTTCCAGTCTTTCCTAAAATTTTCTCTCTGAAATGTTTAAAGGCAAATATTTAACACATTAACTCATTTGTAAAGCAATCAGACGTTTGAAGCTGCTTTATACATGGGAGTTTAATTCTTTAAAGAATCGGAGGGTTGCTGGTGGATTGTGTAATCCATGAACACGAACTCGACGTCAATATGCAACGCTGCCTTTATAATTTTCATACATTACTGTCCAGTAACCACAATATCGGGCAGCTCGTCCTCTTTTGTTCCGCGGCGTTGGCAGCCCTGTGGCTATCAGGGAATCCCCTTCGCCGCGCGCAGCAGGTGAAACACCGCGTGATTAACGGGCTTTGCGCCGCCTATAGGCAGGCGTGTCACCCGCATTAACCCTGCCTTAACTACATATTAATGTACTTTTGATGGAGCTAATCTACTGGCCCCGCTATCGTGATGTACAGTGGCTAAGTGGAGCTTCAATATTACTGCACATGTGCTCCTAAAGCCAGCTCTGATTGCCTCCCGTCGCTGTCCACTGATATTTATGCAATGACGTACGATTCGATGCGAAGCCCTCCTGCTTGTCAGCTGGGTATGACCCGACTGCGCGAGTGTTAATGTTACTTTTAGCCAGCGATACTGAACTCGTGTCTTCTGCTGACGGAACTGATTACGTTCCTGCAACAAAAGGAACGAGCCGGGGGAGTAGCGTCGAAGGTTTTCATTACAACTGAATACTTAAAAGCTTCTTTGGCAGTTTGGGTTGTGCATATCAACTTCCTAAGAACTAATACAAGGGTGTAACTGACATAGTTTTTGTTCTGATACCCATCTAGGCTCCAGTCGTCGCTAAACCCCGAATGTAAAACTTTATTTTCATGATGTATTCTCGTGGTTTGGAAGTAGTTTATGCAAATTCCGTTAATTTTTGGCGTTCATACTTTACGCATATAGGAATAAGGCATTTCTTCATCATCCAGCGGAGTAGAGACAAGTTAATAGTGAGTTGTGCCGAAGTACCTCCAACAGAAATGACTTGGATGTTATTGTAGAGCCGGCCGCGGTGGCCGAGCGTTTCTAGGCGCTCAGTCCGGAGCCGCGCGACTGCTACGGTCGCAGGTTCGAATCCTGCCTCGGGCATGGATGTGTGTGATGTCCTTAGGTTAGTTAGGTTTAAGTAGTTCTAAGTTCTAGGGGACTGATGACCTCAGATGTTAAGTCTCATAGTGCTCAGAGCCATTTGAACCATTTTGCTATTGTAGATCCATGATAATAAGTTCCACGCGTCACATGATACTATTCTGCGTTTCCAAAAGCAACAAATGGGAAAGTGAATTACAGTGCAGAACACCGGCATATCTCGTGTTTTTTACTTTGCTAACAGACTAATGAGGGATCCTCCCCCTCCCCCCCCCCCCCCACACACATCTAATTTACCTTAGGGGTCTGTACCACGAACAATGAACCAAGAGAGGCAAAGAAGACTTCTCGCACGGAGGTTCGTATTCTGAATAGATAAAACGCTGTTCATTCCGCAATGAGTATGCAAATGCTGCTGTAAATCAACCACACCACAATCAGCAGATCACGCAAAATGTGCGACCACAATACACTTACGCGTTCTACTGCAGGCTGCAAAATCAGTCTAGCTACATATGACTATTTTACTCGCCATTCAGTATAATATCTTGCAGCAATACAAAATATAGATTCTGTCCGAGCCATACGCATTATTAAAAACATAGTAACCACATGTTTACATCTGTAATCAGAACTCACGTTCATATAAACATGAAAATTAGTAAGTGCGTTATTTCGGAAGAAAAAAACAGAAAACAACTGAATTAATGGAAAATTATTTCTACGAAAAACATCATTACCGCGCTTGCGCTGCTAGTTGCCCCTGGCAGCTAGCGATCAATTTGCGCAAACAGCTGGAGTTTCAGTCAGTTGAACACGGAGATAGATTCACATGAATATTATAACAAAAACTATCGTGATGATGTTATACCATTCGAGGCGCCTGAAACGACAAAAACCTTGCTAGACAATTCTCTCAGAATCGAGAAGAACAAGAGAAGCGACCAGAATAACAGCAGCTATTTTGTAACTGCTAGAATGTGGATACAACAAACACGAATGAAAAAATATTTTATCAGAGAAACAGGGACGTTTGCCAACGGAGGCACTTCGAAAATCGACGACGACTCGATAATTATCACAGAATAACATGAGGCATTTCTATTGGATTTTCATTTTGAAAGCTTTAGATTTCCTAACGCTTTTTTGGTGTCACTGCCAAGCTTTTTCAAAAGTTCAAAAATGGTTCAAATGGCTCTGAGCACTATGGGACTCAACTGCTGTGGTCATTAGTCCCCTAGAACTTAGAACTACTTAAACCTAACTAACCTAAGGACATCACACACATCCATGCCCGAGGCAGGATTCGAACCTGCGACCGTAGCAGTCGCACTTTTTCAAAAGTTAGTAAACTACCGAAACCATAGTCATAGTATCTGAATACAACAGCTAGTATCTGTTATTGAATACTGAAAAAAAGAACTGAATTTAGATCTTCTGTTCTTCTGGCAAGGCTCGTTTTCGATGCTGTCTAAATAATTTAATTTTACTAGCCTTATTCTACTCGGGTAATTTATTTTTGATCCAGGTCTCCCTACCACACAAAAATTCATGCATGGCGATCATTTTATAAAATTTCATGCCATACCAGGGTTTGTTCTAATTCTTTCACACAATTCATTCATTAAATATAATTATTATTACTGATCATAAAGTCGCTTTCGAGGCTTTTAAACTGAATTATTTTCAGTTTTAAAATAATAGACCTGTTCCCGTTGAGGCTGTTTGAATTTAAAAAGGGAATTTCATTAACAAAACAAGTTGTCTTGCCAAGTAGTATCACATAGATAGTCGAAATATTCACCCTATGCGTTACTAATCTAATCAAGTTAAGGGACATATACACATGATGATTAAATTTAGAATACTATGCAGTGTGACCACAGATGTCACATTTCACCACTATCGCCAAACAATGCACGTCCGGTTGAGTGGATTTCGATTAAAATGAACAATAAAGTATAATTATCTTAAGTTTGAGAAGACTATCCAGTATTATAGCCACCAGAACTTAAAATTATTTCGTAATATTCAAAGACTGTCCTAGGGCCTGTGGTGAAATAAAGACACTGGACAGAACTGCTCCAAAATTGTGACAAAGTCACTTTCAGTATAGATCGATTCCAAACGGCCGTAAACCTGTAACCTTGATGAAACTATGAATCACAAGTAGATCGAAGCAGGTTGTGGATTTTAGTTTCTACTGCTAGGGGCTCGGTTATAACAATTGTTGTATTTAGTCCTAAGATAGGTTTGATGTTTCTCCACACGCTACTCATTCCTGCTCAGCCGGCCGCGGTGGTCTACCGGCTGTAGGCGCTACAGTCTGGATCCGCGCGACTGCTACGGTCGCAGGTTCTAATCCTGCCTCGGGCATGGATGTGTGTGATGTCCTTAGGTTAGTTAGGTTTAAGTAGTTCTAAGTTCTAGGGGACTCATGACCACAGTAGTTAAGTCCCATAGTGCTCAGAGCCATTTGAACCATTTGAGCCATTCCTGCTCAAGACCCTTCTTCTCTCAGCAAGTAGTGCAGCCTACATCCATCTGAACCTGCTTACTGTCTGCTTGCCTAGCCCTCCTTCTACAGCTGTTACCGACCACACGTACCTGTATTACCAAACTGACGATTCGCTAATGCCTCACCGTGTGTCGTATCAACCGATCCCTTCTTTTAATTCAAGTTCTGCTACAGACTTCTTTTTTTACTAGTTCTATTCAGTACCTCCTTACTAGTTACTCGATATACATACCTAACCTTCAGTATTCTTCTATAGCACCACATTTTAATATTTCTGTTCTTTTCTTGACTGTATTGGCTATTGACCACGTTTCACTTCCATAAGAGGCAACATTCCAGACAAATATTTTCAGAAGATACTTCCTAACACTTAAATTTATATTACATGTTAAAAAATTCTACGTTTTCAGAAAAGCACTCCTTGCTGTTGCTAGTCTGCATTTTATACAGGCTTTTCTTCGACCATCGTCAGTTGTTTCCCAAATAACAAAACTCATCTACTACTTATAGTGTCTAACTTTCTAATCTAATTCCCTTAGCATAATTTAACTAATTTGCCTACATACCATTACTATTGTTGATATTTATAATCTCGTTTCATGACACTATCTATTCCATTCAATTTCTCCTCCAAGCCCTTTTCCATCTATGGTAGAATTAACCGCGCATTATCAACGTCAAAGTTCTTATTACTTCTCAATAAACTTTTATTTCATTTCCCCAAATTTTCATTTATTGCTTGGCCAGTGTACAGTTTCAATAACATCGAGGATGTTATTTCTCAGCCTCAGCTTCGCTTTCATGTCGTTGCAATCTTATAGCGGCAGTCCGGTTTCTGCTCAAGTTGTAAATAGCTTTTCGCTCGCTGTTTTCATTTCTGCTACTTTCAAAATTTTAAAAAGTACATTCCTGTTAACATTACCAAAAGCTTTCTCTTAGTCTACAATACAAATGCTTTCCTTCTGTCTGTCTTGTAAGGTAAACCGTAAGGTTCTATTGTTTTCAACTGTTCCTACATTTCTCTGGAACCCGAACCTTCCTCCATCATTAAATACTTCCTGTCACAATTTTGCAGCCACGACTTATTAAACTGATGAACTGATGATTCTGTAATATTCATAGCTGTTTTCTTTTTAAATTGGGCTTTACAGACGTAGTTGTCGTTTTCGTACAAAGATTGGTTTGCTGCAGCTCTCCACGCTAATCTCTCCTGCGCAAGCCTCCTCATATGTGTGTAACCACCAGAACGTACATGATCTCCCTCTGCAACGTTTACACCCTCCAGCCCAATTCCTTTCATTACCAAACTGGCAATTCCTTGATTCCTTGTGATATGTCCTATCAACCAATCACTTATTTAACAAATTTACTTTGTCATGAGTTCGATTCAGTACCTACCCATATGTTGTTCGATTTAGCCATCTAACCTCTAGCTTTCTGATCTAGCGCGGTATTTGTAGGCCGGAAAAACATCGGTAGATGTCAAACAGTATGGAAGAATAAAATGGAAAGACCAAGAACCAAGTACTCGGATTAAAAACGGTATCAGACAGGAGCACAGTGTCTCGCCCCTACTGTTCAACCTACACATCGAAAAAGCAAAGACAGAAATAGAATGAAGATTGATGAGTGGGATTAAAATTCAGGTTGAAAGGATATCAATGATAAGATTCGCTAACGACTTTACTACCCTCAGAGAAAGTGGGAAGAATTACAGGATCTGCTGAATAGAATGAGCAGCATAATCAGTAAATACTGCGTATTGAGATAAAATCGAAGAAAGACGAAAGTAATGAGAAGTAGCAAGAGGAGGACAGCGAGAAACCCATCATCGAAATTAGTGATTGCAAAGTAGAGGAAGTAAAGGAATTATGCAACCTAGGCAGCGAAGTAACCCATGATAAACGGAGAAATGAGGACATAAAAGGTAGACTATCACTAGAAAAAGAGGACATTCCTGGCCGAAAGAAGTTTACTAGTGTCAGAGATAAACCTTAATTTGAACAAAACATTTCTAAGAATGTACATTTGGAGAACAGCTTTGTATGGTAGTGAATCAAAGACAGTGGGGAAACCAGAAAATACACTACTGGCCATTAAAATTGCTACACCAAGAAGAAATGCAGATGAAAAACGGGTATTCATTGGACAAATATATTATACTATACCTGACATGTGATTACATTTTCACGCAATATGGGTCCATAGATCCTGAGAAATCAGTACCCAGAACAACCACCTCTGGCCGTAATAACGGCCTTGATACGCCTGGGCATTCAGTCCAACAGAGCTTGGATGGCGTGTACAGGTACAGCTGCGCATGCAGCTCCAACACGATACCACAGTTCATCAAGAGTAGCGACTGGCGTATTGTGACGAGCCAGTTGCTCGGCCACCATTGACCAGACGTTTTCAGTTGGTGAGATATCTCGAGAATGTGCTGGCCAGGAAAGCAGTCGAACATTTTCTGTATCCAGAAAGGCCCGTACAGGACCTGCAACACGCGGTCGTGCATTATCCTGCTGAAATGTAGGGTTTCGCAGGGATCGAATGAAGGGTAGAGCCACGGGTCGTAACACATCTGAAATGTAACGTCCACTGTTCAAAGTCCCGTGAATGTGAACAAGAGGTGACCGAGACGTGTAACCAATGGCACCCCATACCATCACGACGGGTGATACGCCAGTATGGCGAAGACCAATACACGCTTCCAATGTGCGTTCACCGCGATGTCGTCAAACACGGATGCGACCATGATGATGCTGTAAACAGAACCTGGATTCATCTCAAAAAATGACGTTTTGCCATTCGTACACCCAGGTTCGTCGTCGAGTACACTATCGCAGGCGCTCTGTGATGCAGCGTCAAGGGTAACCGCAGCCACGGTCTCCCAGCTGATAGTCCATGATGCTGCAAACGTCGTCGAACTGTTCGTGCAGATGATTGTTGGCAAACGTCCCCATTTGTTTACTCAGGGATCGAGACGTGGCAGCACGATCCGTTACAGCCGTGCGGATAAGATGCCTGTCATCTCGACTGCTAGTGCTACGAGGCCGTTGAGATCCAGCACGGCGTGCTGTATTACCCTCCTGAACCCACCGATTCCATATTCTGCTAACAGTGACGGGATCTCGAACAACGCGAGCAGCAATGTCGCGATACGATAAACTGCAATCGCGGTAGGCTATAATCCGACCTTTATCAAAGTCAGAAACGTGATGGTACGCATTTCTCCTCCTTACACGAAGCATCACAACTACGTTTCACCAGGCAACGCCGGTCAACTGCTGTTTGTCTATGAGAAATCGGTTGGAAACTTTCCTCATGTCAGCATGTTGTAGATGTCGCCACCGGCTCCAAACTTGTGTGAATGCTCTGAAAAGCTAATCATTTGCATGTGACAGCATCTTCTTCCTGTCGGTTAAATTTCGCGTCTGTAGCAGGTCCTCTTCGTGGTGTAGCAATTTTAATGGCCAGTAGTGTAAGAGAATCGAAGCATCTGAGAAGTCGAGCTTCGGAATGTTGAAAATTAGGCGGACTGATGAGAAATCGGCAAATAAAGGAACAAATCGGAAACGGTGACAAAAAGAACGGAAACGACGACAGGACGTTTGCTGAGACGTCAAGGAATAACTTCCATGGGACTAGAGAAAGCTGTAGCAAGTAAAAACTGCAGAGGAAGAGAGATTGGAATACATTGAAGAAGTTGGCACAGTAGAGGTATGCGTGACGGGCCGCATGAAACCAATCAGCAGGCCGATGACTCGAAAATACAGAGCGAGTGATGTAGCCGCGCGAGTGCTGTTGGCAGCAGCAGCAGCAGCCAGAGCCCTGTGGCTGGCTGTGCCTCAGAGCGCACAGTGTTTGCGCGCACTAATTCAGACTCGGAACGGAGTGGCGCAGGCCGGCGCCGAATCACGGCGAGGGCGCGTATCAGCGGCGCGCCCATCTCGCAGGCAAACTCAATTTTCTGCCTTCGCGGGGCCTCTCGTGTTTGGTATAAACGTTACGCGGCTCGGCAGTCTGGCAGTCTGGCGGCACCAGCAATAACGCAACCGCGCTGCCGCGATAATACGGCCTGCCGAGCTACTGGCGCAGCGGCTCGAGGCGCCAGCCGCCGTCTTACACAATCCCGCGCGCCCCAGAAGGCCCGCGGCAGCAGGCGAAGAGGAACAATCCCAACAGCGCAGCTGTGATGCTGCGGAGCACCGCGTACGGCATGCGTTGCCAGGTCAGCGTATGTTCCGAAAGTCGTACGAACGGATATTCTTCTAGAGCACGGCTTTCCAACCACTGTTACCTATCAGAACCCCTTGGAGAGCATTACAGATAAACACCAGTCCTAATTGTTCAATTTACATACAAAAAAAACCACTATTTCAGTATACATATAATTCGAAAACGATGCTTTGCTGATTAACATTGTTCTTATGTGAGAAACATAATATAAATGTGAGATTAATACTGTAACTAATCGAAAGAAATGTAGCACATGGTCAGGATATACCAGTAAACCTATCAGTATAAAATTACTACAGCAAATTAAATAGAACATATAAATAAAGCATGTTAATTGAATCTCCGATATATGTTAGCACTGAAATTCAGGCACTAGTTGATTTGTTATAAACAAATTTAGAAATGTAATTGTTATCTGTAACATAATTGGTCAGAAAATGTTATATTAACTCGTAACTAAGTTGGAAATAGGTTCACTTTGTTCAGCACTGAGATTGTAAATTTTTAGCAATGTGTATCTCATATTCGGTTTAACTTTTAATTGTGATTTTACATAAAATTGTAATTTTCATTGCAGGTAATTGTTAACAAAAGTATCAATAGAGGTCACGCAAGCGCCTTCGAGCACTCGTTTTTTGGCTAGGGTTGCGAGCAAATGTATTGTAGGCACACTCTTTTGTTGACTGTTGTGAACTCTGTGTCGTTTGATGTCAACTTTGGGTACATGTAATGTAACCGGTACGGTTCACCAGGCTCGGACACCAGAGTCCAGGAAATATATTGGTGTTAAAACTGCACTGTACTTTGGAATTTATTTGGGAGTCTTCCGCAATCCTTTTCATAGGCTGAACAGCGACGAGACATGAATCCAGGAATTTTACAAAACCCCGAGAACTAAACAGCTCTCAATGTTGGTAGAATTGACGTGAAAACAACACCGCATCGACTGGGCATGTCACTCAAAACATTTGCAACGCGGAGGTGGAAAAATATAAACATCTCAGCGGCCACCTTTCACCGAATCGTGTAAAATAATGAGTAAAACTATTGAATAAAAATGTGAAAATCAAATTCATCACTGTTTTTTTTCGTGTGAAAAACATGTGTACTTTTACTTCAAGTCGTATCCCCAAGCAGCCTTTGCGGTTCCTAAGTGAGGACGTATACGCAGTTTAGTGCCGGAGAATGCGGCTTCTCTGATCGACTGTTAAGCAACAATACGGGGGTCGTTTGTGCCCCAGCTCACGGCGCTAGATGCGCTGAAACCTTTTACGCATGCGCGGAGCGAGCTTTGTCGACCAATCACAGCGCTCGCTGGCACATATGCGGTCCCAGGCATCATTAAATGTTAAACTTGCTCCGTCAGTGCACTACCTATTTCATAAGTCGATTTTTGACCAGTTTATCACTTCTAACATGGATCGGTGGCTGAAGTCAGGATCATTGAAGAAGGGTGCAGTTTCTCCATCGCCTTCAGAACAAGGGAAGTTTCCAATTGAAATGAATGAGGAGGGAGGACAACCAAAGGAAGACTTTACATACATTTGAACATTTTTCTTCGGATTACACGAAAAACCACACCCAACCACCCACCCACCAACTCAAACCCGCACACACACACACACACACACACACACACACACACACACACACATACGACTGTTACGAAATATGCATGCTCCTTACACAAAAGTAGCCAAATAGTGGGAGTGAACAGACCAATAGCGGCAGCTTGTCAACAACGAACAATTTGGACGTGACGTTGATTGCTCTTGGAGGAAGACAGCTCCATCGTGTGAAATTTCAATTACCAAGTAATTTTAATCAGGCTATAGTGTGTTGAACAAAGGGAGTAAATCCACTAGTAAGTGTCTGGATACAGTGGGAATTCAAACTGGGTCGTTAATTTCAAGTTGTTTTCATTCATCTCTACACCAAAGACTATTGATACTTCGGGGGGGGGGGGGGGGGGGAGGGGGGGGTCATTGGGAACATGGCATTTCCATTAAGAAGCTTTCAGTTCCCATGGGTTTCGCTCTGAAATTTAAATTTACTGTGCTCCTGACTGACTAGGTGTTCGTCATGGATTTTCGAAAAGGTTGGGAAGCCCTGTTCTAGAGCAACCAGTCAACTTCAGAAATGTAACAGTGACAAGTGGGACCTGGGCGCTCAAAAATACTATCGTGTAGTCCAAATACACATGGAGCAACGAAAAGATTTGGCCAGACCCTCAGCACACATTCCTCGTTCACAGAAGTGAGACACTAAAAGCATTGGGCGCGTTTTGCTTTTTGGGCAGCAAAACTACCTGACGATGGCCGAAGAAAACAGAATATACGAGGCGTGTATTTAAGTAATTGCCGTTTTGAAATTAAAAAAAGACGTCCTAAGATATCTCAATAATTCTATTTTTACATGAAAGCCTGTACCTCAATCTACGCACTGACGCCATTACAGCCTGATTCTTCCTTGTTTACGTTGCGTACTGAGTGTTTAAGATGCCTCTGATAATCGTGAGTCCCGCCGACTTTGAAGTACGGGCTGTTATAAGATTTCTTACTGCTAAAGGCCTAAAAGCGATAGATATTCATCGTGAGATCTGTGCAGTTTACGGAGAAAACATTATGAGAGATGGAATGGTAAGAAAGTGGGTGAGAGCATTTAAAGATGGCCGCACAAATGTGCATGATGAACAACGGAGTGGGCGTCCTTCGGTTGTTAATAAAAGTTTGGTGCAGGAAGTGGACAATAAGGTGAGAGAAAACAGACGCTTCACGATTTCCTCCTTGCGGGATGACTTTCCTAATGTTGCGCGTAGTAACTATAACAAGTATTTGTGGTTTGAACAAACGACAATCACACTGTGTTCTGGTGTAGTGACTAGTGTTTTACTACGTTATTTGTGGAAAATATTTGTTACAGTTACATATGCATCACAATATCTCAGCATGATGCGGAGAACAGAAGTGCTTGCCACACGAAAAATGACGAGCTGCCTGTAATAATTAACACAAAAATGATCCAGAAAATTCATGTTCACTAAATGTGAAGAATAAAAAAAACGAAAATCCACTGATGATAGCACAGTGGTGCCGAAACATGTTTGGGTACTGAGAAAAACGATGTTTTGCATACCTGGCGGACCTCACACCCAAAAATTTTAACTGCAAACATGGCCAATACAAGGAGCTGCAAATCCGAAAGATGGCAAATGTTTTATTACTCGCAAAATTTTTCTCTTCGCGTGCTCGAGAGATATTTCGGTGCTGATCCGCCGACGGCTGGACGCAGCAGGCTGGCGGCCGGCTGCCGGTGAGTGGTGAAAGTGTAGAGTGGACGGCGGGTACTCACCCTCGTAGACGACGAGGTTGGCGGTGGCGCTGACGGCGTCGCCCACGCCGTTCTCGGCGTAGCACTCGTAGGCTGCCTCGTCGCGCTGCACGCGCACCGGCTCGATGCGCAGCAGCGAGCCGCCCGCGAAGTCGTGCAGCAGGTAGCGCGACTGCGTGTTGGACATGCGCTTGCCGTTCTTGCGCCACGTGATGCTGGGCGTGGGGTCGCCGCGCGCGCCGCACACGAACGCCGCCACGCCGCCCGCCTTCACCGTCAGGTCGCGCGGCCGCTGCGTGATCTCCGGCGGGTCTGCAACACGGCACCGCACACGCGTCCGTCAGCACCTGCCCCCGCTAAAATCTGCCATACACAGTCAACAGTGCGACAGCGGATGATCTGCGCGGCAACTGTGACTAGCTGCTTTATAATATATTTAAAAATTCTACGTTCGCTTCAGTTTTTGTTCGTTCCAACTTACGCTTCCTGCAAATGAAGAATGTTCATCACCTGACCGTTTCTGCTTTCACTTACAAAGCATCTTCTGAGATCATTCTGTAAATACGGTATACATAATGTTCCTACATTTTGTTATTTATATACAGTTTGGATTCCGGAGAAAGTTGGACCATGCGAGGCAATACTGACCCTACGACTTAACTTAGGATGAGGAAACGCAAACCTACGTTTATAGCATTTGTAGACTTAGAGACAGCTTTTGACAATGCTGACTGGAATTGTCTCTTTCAAATTCTAAAGGTGACTGGGATAAAATACAGGGAGCGAAATGCTATTTACAATTCGTACACAAACCACATAGCAGTTATAAGAGTCGAGGGGCACGAAAGCGAAGCAATGAATTAGAAGGGAGCGAGTGTTACGGAAATGCTTCAGCAACTCGGGTGGGAGTCTCTGGAGGAAACGAGGCGTTCCTTTCGTGAATCGCTACTGAGGAAATTTAGGGGACCAGCATTTGAGGCTGATTGCAGTATAATTTTACTGCCGCCAATTTATATTTCGCGGAAAGACCACAAAGATAAGGTAGGTTAGGGCTCGTTCAGAGGCATATAGGCAGTCTTTTTTCCCTCGTTCTGTTTAGGAGTGGAACATGGAGAGAGGATGCTAGTTGTGGTACGATGTACTCTCCGCCACGCACCGTATGGTGGATTGCGGAGTATGTATGTAGATGTAGATGTAGGGTTGTACCCTATCTCCGATGTTAATCAATCTGTATATTGAGCAAGCAGCAAGAGAAACAAAAGAAAAAATGGGAACAGGAATTAAAGTCCAGGAAGAAGAAATAAGAACTTTGAGGTTTGCCAATGACATTGCAATTCTGTCAGAGACAGTAAAGGACCTGGAAGAGCAATTAAATGGAATGGACAGTGTCTTGAAAAGAGGATATAAAATGAACATCAACAAAAGCAAAACGAGGATAATGGAATGATGCTGACGAAATCAGATAAGGAAACGAAACATTTAAAGTAGCAGACGAGTTTGGGAAGCAAAATAACTGATGAAAGTCGAAGTAGGGACGATATAAAATGGAGACTGGCAATGGCAAGAAAAGCATTTGTGAAAAAGAGAAATTTGTTAACATAGAGTATAGATTCAAGCGTCAGGAAGTCCTTTCTGAAAGTGTATGGAATGTAGCCACGTATGCAAGTGAAACATGCAAAATAAACAGTTTAGACAAGAAAAGAATAGAAGCCTTCGAAATGTCGTGCTACAGAAGAAGGCTCAGGATTGCAAGGGTAGATCACGCCAGTGATGAGGAGGTACTGAACAGAAGTGGGGAGAAGAGAAATTTGTGGCACACCATGACTAGAAGAAAGGATTGGTTGGCCGCGCGGGATTAGCCGAGAGGTCTAGGCGCTGCAGTAATGGACTGTGAGGCTGGTCCCGGCGGAGGTTCGAGTCCTCCCTCGGGCATGGGTGTGTGAGTTTGTCCTTAGGCTAATTTAGGTTAAGTAGTGTATAAGCTTAGGGTCTGATGACCTTAGTAGTTAAGTCCCGTAAGATTTCACACACATATGAACAAAGGATCGGTTGGTAGAATACATTCTGAGGCATCAAGGGATCACCAACTTAGTACTGGAGTACAATAAGAACTGTAGAGGGAGGCCACGAGATGAATACAGTAAGCAGATTCAGAAGGATGTAGGGTGCAGTGGTTACTCAGAGATGAAGAGGCTTGCACAGGATAGAGTAGCGTGGAGAGCTGCATCAAACCGGTCTTTGGACTGAAGACAACAACAACATACTGCCTGTTACGCACAGCTGCTTTCGCGTACCACTAGTGTTCTTATGCGGAGTGATGGTGGGTACGTCAGCTACTGCACGTGCAACAACGTCAGCTGCCCTCATGCGCCTGCTTTCCACGACGCGTCACGCGCAGTGTCGCTGTCGAGCGATGCGTGCGCAGGAGCGCGGGCAACAGCGCCCGTCTACGCTGCGTGATGTTGAAGCAGCTATGCATTATACAATGTGTACATTATGCAACAAATTTAACAATTTTTAACATAGTTTATGGTTACTAAAGTTAAAAAAGACGTTACATTCCCCTCTATGGGGTCGAAATCATTTCCCTTTCTAAATGTCTAAAGCAGCCTAAGTTCTTCCTCAGGGGTCAAGCTATATCTGGACCAAATTTCATCGAAATCGGTTCAGCGGTTTTCTCGTAGAAAGATAACAGACAAACACACTTTCGCATTTATAATATTAGTGTGGATTAAAAAACAGTTTTCTCTTTATAAATGTTGCTGTAGAATTTACTTAAATTTTCTTTCCACACCTTCTGAACACTGATTTTTTCCTCCGTGTCAACAGAGGTGGAAGTTAAAATAAAATTGGTTTTACTTTCTTTCCCCTTTTCGCGATTGTTCGTCTTTGCGAACTGTAATTTCATATGTCCCACGTTCAGCACAAAGTTTTTGCGTCTTCATTCGTAAAGAACCAGTAGTATTTCAATGACGTCGAGTTTTGCTACGTTTTACAAAATTATGAGCAAGAAACACAAACACAGAAAACGTGTGTTCGTAATCCGAAAAACTGTGGAAGGTGAAAGGAGGTCTTTTGTAACTTCAACATCCGCTAACAACGAGGGGAAAACCAGTGAACTTTGAAAAAAATATGAAAAAGAGGGAAAACACCCTAAGAAAATTTTACGCCAAAATTTATGAAGAAAAACTGTTCTTAATGTACAAATAATAAAATATAGAAAAGTGTTATCTATATTACGTTTACAGAATGACCACTGAAGCTGGTATGTGAATAGAAGCGACACAGTTCAGGTGATAGCTGTCTTAAATTACAGGGAGGTTAAGTCGGAAAAAACAACAATAACTGATATAGAACAGGCGCTGAGGCACATGGTCGTGGAAGCAAACATCTTTACGTTCGTGTTAGCCAGCTTCGTAGTCACTGCATGCTCACCATCAGATCGTGGACATTTACGAGAACTCCACATTTCTTAAGTCTGTCTAAGTTGCTGAGTGGCCAACGTGTTTCACAGCCTTGCGGAGGAAAAAACTATCAAATATTGCTACTATCACGGATATTTTTCATGGTGGAAGATCTGGCACGGTGCGAAAGCCTTGCGATGCCAACTGACGAGTTACTTGAGCGAGAAGTAGCGGTTCCAGCGTCTGGGAAGCCATAAGGCGGCCGGTCGGCTCGAACGCGACGCCCGTATACATTTCACAAATCCAGTTAGCCGCTAGGAATACAGTACTGGTGATTATAAACTGCTCCAGTCGATGCTTTTTCCTAATCTGGTACCACTTCCTCAATATTCTTTTGGCATAGAAAATTATAACGCGTAGGCACAAGCGTAACTGAGCTAAAAGACCGAGCAAATCTTCATTCCCAGTGCATTTCAGTGGTTGGCACAATGCAACTCGTGTACGCTGCTCAGGCTATCAGCAAACCTCGGGGGGTCATTCCAAATTTCGACTGTGCTCACAATGTCACTTCCAGGCTAGAAGGCTTGATCTCATGGGAACTGCGTGACGAATTGGTATACACCACAGTGACGTCGTTCGACCGTTCAGCCGATATTGTGAGACATTAAATATTGAAGACAAGTGGTCAGTGAGGGGATACCCGTGGTCTAGGGGTAGCTTCTTTGATTCATAATCAAAACATCTTCGGTCCCGGGTTCGATCCCCGCCACTGCCTAAATTTTGATAAATAATCAGCATTGGCGGCCGAAGACTTCCGGCATAAGAAGTCAGCCTCATTCTGCCAACGGCCTTGTCAAAGAGGGCGGAGGAGCGGATAGAGGTTCAGGGCACTCTCTTGTCCTAGGGGTGGGAAATTGCCCCTAAAGGCAGAAGAATCAGCAATGATCAACGACATGAGGATGCAGAAGGCAATGGAAACCACTGCATTAAAGACACGTAACGTGTATCCACAGGACATGTGGCCTGTAATTGAAGAAGTGTCATGATGATCTCTCCATTGGCAAAAGATTCCGGAATAGTCCCCCATTCGCATCTCCGGGAGGGGACTGCCAAGGGGGAGGTTAACATGAGAAAAAGATTGAATAATCAACGAAAGGATAACGTTCTACGAGTCGGGGCGTGGAATGTCAGCAGCTTGAACGTGGTAGGGAAACTAGAAAATCTGAAAAGGGAAATGCAAAGGCTCAATCTAGATGTACTAGGGGTCAGTGAAGGGAAATGGAAGGAAGACAAGGCTTTCTGGTCAGATCAGTATCGGGTAATATCAACAGCAGCAGAAAATGGTATAACAGGTGTAGGATTCGTTATGAATAGGAAGGTAGGGCAGAGGGTGTGTTACTGCGAACAGTTCAGTGACCGGGTTGTTCCAATCAGAATCGACAGCAGACCAACACCGACAACGATAGTTCAGGTACACATGCCGACGTCGCAAGCTGAAGATGAACAGATAGAGAAAGTGTATGAGGATATTGAAAGGGTAATGCAGTATGTAAAGGGGGACGAAAATCTAATAGTCATGGGCGACAGGAATGTAGTTGTAGGGGAAGGAGTAGAAGAAAAGGTTACAGGAGAATATGGGCTTGGGACAAGGAATGAAAGAGGAGAAAGACTAATTGAGTTCTGTAACAAGTTTCAGCTAGTAATAGCGAATACCCTGTTCAAGAATCACAAGAGGAGGTGGTATACTTGGAAAAGGCCGGGAGATACGGGAAGATTTCAATTAGATTACATCATGGTCAGACAGAGATTCCGAAATCAGATACTGGATTGTAAGGCGTACCCAGGAGCAGATATAGACTCAGATCACAATATAGTAGTGATGAAGAGTAGGCTGAAGTTCAAGACATTAGTCAGGAAGAATCAATACGCAAAGAAGTGGGATACGGAAGTACTAAGGAATGACGAGATACGTTTGTAGTTCTCTAACGCTATAGATACAGCAATAAGGAATAGCGCAGTAGGCAGTACAGTTGAAGAGGAATGGACATCTCTAAAATGGGCCATCACAGAAGTTGGGAAGGAAAAAATAGGTACAAAGAAGGCAGCTGCGAAAAAACCATGGGTAACAGAAGAAATACTTCAGTTGATTGATGAAAGGAGGAAGTACAAACATGTTCCGGGAAAATCAGGAATACAGAAATACAAGTTGCTCAGGAATGAAATAAATAGGAAGTGCAGGGAATCTAAGACGAAATGGCTGCAGGAAAAATGTGAAGACATCGAAAAATATATGATTGTCGGAAGGACAGACTCAGCATACAGGAAAGTCAAAACAACCTTTGGTGACATTAAAAGCAACGGTGGTAACATTAAGAGTGCAACAGGAATTCCACTGTTAAATGCAGAGGAGAGAGCAGGTAGGTGGAAAGAATACATTGAAGTCCTCTATGAGGGTGAAGATTTGTCTGATGTGATAGAAGAAGAAACAGGAGTCGATTTAGAAGAGATAGAGGATCTAGTATTAGAATCGGAATTTAAAAGAGCTTTGGAGGACTTACGGTCAAATAAGGCAGAAGGGATAGATAACATTCCATCAGAATTTCTAAAATCACTGGGGGAAGTGGCAACAAAACGACTATTCACGTTGGTGTGTAGAGTATATGAGTCTGGCGATATACCATCTGACTTTCGGAAAAGCATCATCCACACAATTACGAAGACGGCAAGAGCTGAGAACTGCGAGAATTATCGCACAATCAGCTTAACAGCTCATGCATCGAAGCTGCTTACAAGAATAATATACAGAAGAATGGATAAGAAAATTGAGAATGCGCTAGGTGACGATCAGTTTGGCTTTAGGAAAAGTAAAGGAACGAGAGAGGCAATTCTGACGTTACGGCTAATAATGGAAGAAAGGCTAAAGAAAAATCAAGACACTTTCATAGGAATTGTCGACCTGGAAAAAGCGTTCGGCAATATAAAATGGTGCTAGCTGTTCGAGATTCTGAAAAAAGTAGGGGTAAGCTATAGGGAGAGATGGGTCATATACAATATGTACAACAACCAAGAGGGAATAATAAGAGTGGACGATCAAGAACGAAGTGCTCGTATTAAGAAGGGTGTAAGACAAGGCTGTAGCCTTTCGCCCCTACTCTTCAATCTGGACATCGAGGAAGTAATGATGGGAATAAAAGAAAGGTTCAGGAGTGGAATTAAAATACAAGGTGAAAGGATATCAATGATACGATTCGCTGATGACATTGCTATCCTGAGTGAAAGTGAAGAAGATTAAATGATCTGCTGAACGGAATGAACAGTCTAATGAGTACACAGTATGGTTTGAGAGTAAATCGGAGAAAGACGAAGGTAATGAGAAGTAGTAGAAACGAGAACAGCGAGAAACTTAACATCAGGATTGATGGTCACGAAGTCAATGAAGTTAAGGACGGACGGAGCAAGGAGGACATCAGAAGCAGACTCGCTATGGCAAAAAAGGCATTTCTGGCCAAGAGAAGTCTACTAATATCAAATACCGGTCTTAATTTGAGGAAGAAATTTCTGAGTATGTACGTCTGGAGTACAGCATTGTATGGTAGTGAAACATAGACTGTGGGAAAACCAGAACAGAAGAGAATCGAAGCATTTGAGATGTGGTGCTATAGACGAAGGTAAGGAATGAGGTGGTCTACGCAGAATCGGAGAGGAAAGGAATATGTGGAAAACACTGATAAGGAGAAGGGACAGGATGATAGGACATCTGCTAAGACATGAGGGAATGACTTCCATGGTACCAGAGGGAGCTGTAGAGGGCAAAAACTGTAGAGGAAGACAGAGATTGGAATACGTCAAGCAAATAATTGACGACGTAGGTTGCAAGTGCTACTCTGAGATGAAGAGGTTAGCACAGGAAAGGAATTCGTGGCGGGACGCATCAAACCAGTCAGTAGACTGATGACAAAAAAAAAAAATGGTGGACAGTAGCTTATTAGTAGAGGCTTGCCTTTTATTCGCTGTTCTCTCATGACTACACACATTCGCAGATTTGCAGGTCCGAAAAACTACTTCTGATCAGTTCATATAAATTCCAAATTTTTTCATCAGCACTACAATCCCAGCGGTAAGTTGCCCTTGGTACAAATTATCTGTAAATACTATCGTCTAATGATGATCGTGGAGTGACTTGAAAGCTGGAAAATTGGCAAATAAAGAGTTTTAAAACAAAATAAAATGAGTGAATGCCGTTTCTGCGCAAATCATCCGCTGACACCACAAATGGCAGAAACGTGAAGTGATGCTCCCCTCTGACACCTGAAAAAAAACCCACCTGTCAGCATAGTAGGTACTAATCAAAGACGCAATCTGTATAGGATGGGCAGAGAAAAATCTACATTAGACCTTGCCTGACAGTAAAAGGAAACAAAAATAGTTAACATATTAACAGAATCTTCCGTCGGTTCTTGGTAGAACAACATTATAATAATAAATGAAAAGCACCAGTTTGCTTTTGTTCTACAATATTGTAGAAAAATAGTTAATGTTGACTGCAGTGCAGAGACTCACTTTCTCCACAATAGGTGAGAATGCTCAATAAATCAATTTACCTGAGTACCAGTAATAGTGATGAGCTCAATTAAGATGCGATGACATGACATGATATCGGCGAGGAAATAGAATTATGGAGCTAAAATGAAATTAATTTGAGGAAGAAATTTCTGAGAGTGTACGTTTGGAGCACAGCATTGTACGCACGTGAATTATGGACTGTGAGAAAACCAGAGAAGAGCAGAATCATAGCGTTTGAGATGTGCTACTGCAGAGGGACGTTGAAAATTACGTATGCTGATAGAACTACAGATGATGAGGTTCTCTGTACAACTGGAGGGGAAAGCAACATGTGGTAAACACCGACGAGGTGTAGGGACAAGATGTTAGGACATGTGTTAATACATCAGGGAATAACTTCCTCGTAGTTGAGGAAGTTGTAGTGGGTAAAAATCGTAGGGGAAGATAGACTCTGGAATACACCCAAGAAATACTTGAAGATGTTGGATGCTGCCCTGAGTTGAAGAGGTTGGCACAGAAGAGGAAGTCGTGGCGGGCCGCAACAAACCAGACGAAACACTGGTGACCCAGAAAAAGTAACGAATATGCTATTCGAGTGAAAATATGTGTCAGACTGGCACGCGAAACTGGATTCCAAGCTTTTTGCGAAAATACCCGAGCACCTGCAGGAAGTACCACAAGTACGGCAACGGCAACGGGCTGGGGGTGCTAAGGAAACATCAGTTAAATGACAGAAACAAAATCGTACTATTGTCTGCAGTACGAAGATTTACGGAATGGAGAAAGGTACGACCCGCCACACTCATAAAATGATACACTACTGTAAGGGCAGAAACATGAGTCCCCAAGCCCCAAAACAAGTATGAGATTTTTACATTACTAACTAGTTAGCTGTATCAACAACTGGACTTATCATCCTAGATGAAGAACCAATCAGTGAAACGGAGGATATCGTCGCAATTTTCAGAATTAAAAAAGAGGATGATCAGAGGTTAAAGATGCACTGTTGGCTTATTTCATTGAAAAACTCTCTTGGCATAGCGTTTCTGTAGGTATTAGTAGTAGAGTAGTGGACAATGTGAGGAGGGTGACACACAATCGGGTAACAGAGCACACATTACATACACTGGCAGTGGAAAGTGAATGTGAAATATGATGGAATCTCAAATGAATGCTGCGGATTACGTATGACATGATGTCTACAACTTATAGGTAACTAAAACAGGAAGGCCTAAAGCGGAGGTGAGTAGACAACTCCCTCACAAGTACTGCGTATGATTCGCTCATATGGCAGTTATATGATTCGCTCAGAGGACAGTTGTGAGATAAGCTGTCGGTACATCACTGCAACAGAATGACTATTGCTAAAGGATGCAAAACAATCTCAATGCGATACCATTCTTTTTTAATAAAGAACGATTTGTCGTCACATAAAATCACCTTCCGGTGAACCGTTGTCATATGTCATCTTTTTTCGTTGAAATGTGAAACACTTGAAAAGATACTACACAATATTACTCATGGATAGCTAGTTTCATATAAGAATCCCTTCCATATTCACAGCTTTACTGTAATCACGTAGAAACCATACAGGCGGGAACACCAGTACGACCATGAGCAGTGTGTGGGAACAGTCCATTCCCTGGCAACTTCTATGCGGCGCCAATAGTCGTCGGTTGCACTGTATACAGGTAAGTGCGCTATAAAATTACCTTACTATTATTTAATTTATGTATCGTTCACCAGACGTTACGGAGCGTGATTGGATATTACGGGTATTTGGCTTTCGATTTTCTTTAGAGAAAATAAAGTACAAACAACAACACAATATCCAACAGTAAATTTATTACAGTCACAATTCACGTGCACAGTTATGAAGCTATACCGGTTTCAACGTTTCAAAGTACTTTTATTCATTTATGTACCGTATGTATTATAACTGACAGCTCTACACTACGGTAAAGCATTCGTATGTATTTTGCTATGTAAACACAAATTTAAGTAATGCGTGTAAACTAAGCTGTAAACACTCCTGGTATCTAGTTAAGGACTTGCAAAGACTAGCTGCAGTTCGATCGGTTACGATGCAGTGTTCCGCCAAGTCTCATTCCACAGTGTCATTCATAATGTTTTTGTAGTTTATGTACGTAGTTGTGAGCTTCATCAGTGTACTGTGTTTGCGCACTTTGCTTGCACTTTTTCTTAAGTTTAGTTGTACGGTATCTGGTAACTAACACTTTATGAAATCCGTGACAAGCAGCTATCGACATGTCCTTTATTATCACTAACGGTTTCCGTTGATAATCATCACCACAGTACCTGGGCACAGCAATAAAAACGTACTCTATATACAACAAAAGACAAAATCATGGAACAAGCAGAAAAAAAATTTCTGGTTGTTCCATGCTTTTGTTTTTTGCTGTATGCAGGTACTGTTGTGATGGTTACTGACAATAAAGTATATGTAGATTCAGGTTACCTTCCATTAGGAAGGTTCTCCACACAGCCTACCTTCTTTATACAGTAGTATTCAAAGAACTGTGACTGACGCCCGAACAACACGGAACTGACATGCATCGAGAGTAGAAAATAGTGGTTGTTGTTGTTGTGGTCTTCAGTCCTGAGACTGGTTTGATGCAGCTCTCCATGCTACTCTATCCTGTGCAAGCTTTTTCATCTCCCAGTACCTACTGCAACCTACATCCTTCTGAATCTGCTTAGTGTATTCATCTCTTGGTCTCCCTCTACGATTTTTACCCTCCACGCTGCCCTCCAATACTAAATTGGTGATCCCTTGATGCCTCAGAACATGTCCTACCAACCGATCCCTTCTTCTGGTCAAGTTGTGCCACAAACTTCTCTTCTCCCCAATTCTATTCAATACTTCCTCATTAGTTATGTGATCTACCCATCTAATCTTCAGCATTCTTCTGTAGCACCACATTTCAAAAGCTTCTATTCTCTTCTTGTCCAAACTATTTATCGTCCATGTTTCACTTCCATACATGGCTACACTCCATACGAATACTTTCAGAAACGACTTCCTGACACTTAAATCTATACTCGATGTTAACAAATTTCTCTTCTTCAGAAACGCTTTCCTTGCCATTGCCAGCCTACATTTGCTCCCCAAATAGCAGAACTCCTTTACTACTTTAAGTGCCTCATTTCCTAATCTAATTCCCTCAGCATCACCCGACTTAATTAGACTACATTCCATTATCCTTGTTTTGCTTTTGTTGATGTTCATCTTATATCCTCCTTTCAAGACACTGTCCATTCCATTCAATTGCTCTTCCAAGTCCTTTGCTGTCTCTGACAGAATTAGAATGTCATCGGCGAACCTCAAAGTTTTTATTTCTTCTCCATGAATTTTAATACCTACTCCGAATTTTTCTTTTGTTTCCTTTACTGCTTCCTCAATATACAGATTGAACAACATCGGGGAGAGGCTACAACCCTGTCTTACTCCCTTCCCAACCACTGCTTCCCTTTCATGTCCCTCGACTGTTATAACTGCCATCTGGTTTCTGTACAAATTGTAAATAGCCTTTCGCTCCCTGTATTTTACCCCTGCCACCTTTAGAATTTGAAAGAGAGTATTCCAGTCAACATTGTCAAAAGCTTTCTCTAAGTCTACAAATGCTAGAAACGTAGGTTTGCCTTTCCTTAATCTTTCTTCTAAGATAAGTCGTAAGGTCAGTATTGCCTCACGTGTTCCAGTGTTTCTACGGAATCCAAACTGATCTTCCCCGAGGTTGGCTTCTACTAGTTTTTCCATTCGTCTGTAAAGAATTCGTGTTAGTATTTTGCAGCTGTGACTTATTAAGCTGATAGTTCGGTAATTTTCACATCTGTCAACACCTGCTTTCTTTGGGATTGGAATTATTATATTCTTCTTGAAGTCTGAGGGTATTTCGCCTGTTTCATACATCTTGCTCACCAGATGGTAGAGTTTTGTCAGGACTGGCTCTCCCACGGCCGTCAGTAGTTCCAGTGGAATATTGTCTACTCCGGGGGCCTTGTTTCGACTCAGGTCTTTCAGTGCTCTGTCAAACTCTTCACGCAGCATCATATCTCCCATTTCATCTTCATCTACATCCTCTTCCATTTCCATAATATTGTCCTCAAGTACATCGCCCTTGTATAGACCCTCTATATACTCCTTCCACCTTTCTGCTTTCCCTTCTTTGCTTAGAACTGGGTTTCCATCTGAGCTCTTGATATTCATACAAGTCGTTCTCTTATCTCCAAAGGCCTCTTTAATTTTCCTGTAGGCGGTATCTATCTTACCCCTAGTGAGATAGGCCTCTACATCCTTACATTTGTCCTCTAGCCATCCCTGCTTAGCCATTTTGCACTTCCTGTCGATCTCATTTTTGAGACGTTTGTATTCCTTTTTGCCTGTTTCACTTACTGCATTTTTATATTTTCTCCTTTCATCAATTAAATTCAGTATTTCTTCTGTTACCCAAGGATTTCTACTAGCCCTCGTCTTTTTACCTACTTGATCCTCTGCTGCCTTCACTACTTCATCCCTCAAAGCTACCCATTCTTCTTCTACTGTATTTATTTCCCCCATTCCTGTCAATTGCTCCCTTATGCTCTCCCTGAATCTCTGTACAACCTCTGGTTCTTTTAGTTTATCCAGGTCCCATCTCCTTAAATTCCCACTATCTAATGTATAAGGCATGACTTGTAACTTTTTATTGTATCACCTGATCATGTACTTCTCGTATTTTTTTAGCACTGATAATGGCTAGGCACTAGCCGAAATCTGGATTTGCCAAATAAAACACGAAAAAAATGGACGACTGTTTGCTGCGGTCTATAATTTATAAATACATGTAGATTGTACGTTATGCATTTTATGAAATACTTAACAGCGGTTGGAAATCGCCTTCAAAAATGATCGAAAACTCGATGTCCAGTCGAAACATGTTTAGCACCAGAAATATTTGAACTGCGATAAACTTTATTCCAGCAAAGTGCAGCCGCTCTTTGAGTAACGTAGCACGTGGGAACACTTCGTCGTTTCCTAGCGAGAAGAAAAGGGCCACCGGCTGAATGTCATAGAGTGATTTAAAATTCTGCTGAACTTCCCACGTGCTGCCAAATAAACGGGCCTGAACCACGCCCACAGCGATGCGAACGTATTACATCACTGAAATGTTTAGAAAGCAGCAGCATTATTATAGCTTCCACAAAATTCAAGTCGGCGACAAGATTGCAGGGACGCATTATATGTATCCACGAGTGCCTTTCTGCTACGAGACGAACGCGCCGAGCCAACGGTCGTGGGGGCGCAGTTAGGTCCGCGCCTGGAAGACGATAACGCATAATGGCGGCAGAGAGATACGATTAAACGACGAAATACGAGCCGGCTAATTGTTTGTTTAGGGGTGGGGGGTGGGAGCGATAGCTCGCATGCAGAGAGAGCAACACGTCCGGAGTTGGCCTTGTTAACGAGCCGCTCATTAGGCGGCTCTTAAGCGTATCCCCGCGTGCGCCGCTATCAGTCGAGAGAGCGGCAACAAAACGTATCGGCCGCCAGGGGCCCCGCTATTGGTATTGCGGATTAACAGCAACAGTTCGTAAAACTCGCCGAGAAGCGCTGCACTTCTCTGCGGCAAACTGCGGATAGACCCAATTACCGTCATAATTCTTCCTTAATCTCCAGCAGTTCGCAGAGCCGAAATGAATCGCCAATAAAAACTGGTATTTTTCTGTAGCAAACCGCTTCACGAATGAAGTTAAGAGCAATTCAGATAGGGATAAAAACATTCAATAAAATTTTCTTCGTTCAAAGTATACTACCATTCGCAACTTTTATTTCACTAAGCTAACCGACAAGTCATTAGGATAAGAAAAAATTACTGCAGAAAAGGTATTACATTAGAAAACTTGATATTCCAGACTCAAATATTTGGATAAATACACGAATTGGTATTTTTGAGTAGCAAACCACTTCACGAATGAAGTTAAACGAGTAATTCAGACAGGAATAAAAACATTCAATAAATTTTTCTTCGTTCAAAGTATACTATCAGTTTGCAAGCATAGTATAACAGCATTCGCAACTTTTATTTCACTAAGCTAAACAGGGAAGTCATTAAGATAAGAAAAACACGACTGTAGAGAATGCATTTTGCTGCTTTATTCATTAAATTACATTATAACGACTACCTTGATATTCTAAACTCAAATATTTGGATAAATGAACGAATTTAAGTAACTGAGAACATTCTTTCCACATAGAAAATTTACATAGTAACAGATGGAGGTAGCGTTAGAATTTTAAGCCCTGTCAATCATACTGAACAGCATGAATATCTCTAGGAAGATCATCAAATGCGAATAGGTAAGCATTTTAAACCTGATCTCTTGACTAAAATGGAAAAGGAAACCTACAAAGAAGACAATACAACGCAAAGGTTTTGAGAAGGGAGAGAAGTTGCCAGAGCAAAATAGTGAGTCTGAAAATCAGCAGCAAAGAGCTAACACAGTTTGTAATCCCTTTGCAATGAGAATAAAAATAATTATAAAAATAATAAGAAAACAGACATTTACAATTAAAGGGAGTATCAGGTGCTCGATGTACAATCTCATTGCACACACGACATTGAGAATTTAAGTTTTACTTTTTTTGACAGTACTTCAATAAATTTTTATTCGTGATAAGTGCATTTCTGCACCCATTCTAGGACACTACGCACACTCATGTTCAGAAAAAAAAAACCAGAACACCTTGAATGAAAGCTCTTAAAGTACTCCATACTGTGTCTTTCGTTGAACAGCGTTGCATTTCAGATATGGAAAATTTGTAGGGTAGCTGCCATGTAGCTCTGAATCTGTCGTGTTCGGAAGTCCAGGCCCAAAACATTTTCAGTGTGTCACGAAGTTTCAGATCACCAACCGATGTATTCGATAGGATAAATCTATTTCAAAGAACCAGCTTGATAAAAAAAAATTACTTTCGGTTCAGGATAAGGTCCTAGGCCGTTCTAGTTTGATGAATGGTCTGCCGCCACCGATCTTCTGACTGGATCGTTATGTGGTTATTTCGTTAGGCTCGTTTTCTCCCCGCGTGCTTTAAACGGGCTGTACCCAAAGTGAAGTACTTGCTAAGATTTGGTTTAGCACTGGCTTCAAGCTTAGTTCACCCTTTGTTCGTCACTGGGGGCGTGGGCCGACGTCTACTGTTGTCCCCTGAATTTCCATTTCTGCTGTGTATTCGTCAGCTTTGCGAACAGTTAATATTTTAGAACCACACAGAAATGATAGAAGCGATACGCCTTCATGGCACTCAAGATGTCCCTTGATGCTACGGCTTTCAAGATTTTAGTTCTTGTGCCGGAGGCAGTTCGTCACCTCCTTACTTTTTAATGATTCTATATCTCTCTTTCGTTTGTTATGCAGCTGATGTTGACTTTGTTATGTGTTGTATTCTGATTCACGTACGGCGATTTGGTTGTCCCAATAATACGTTCGATAAAAGGAATGTATTAATGCATTCTCCAAATTCATTTTCCTACTCCCTAAGCAGATTTTTTTTTTTTTTTTTTTGATTTTGCTCTGAATAAATGACTTGTGTTTTATGGTATATTTTTTATCTTATTTCTGTGTCTAAAGCCTATTTTTACAGCTTGTTGTAGTATCTTTCAACACTGAATGCACGAAGCAGCACTAGCTATATCTTCGCTTTGCTTTGCTTTTCATAACAAACGCTCCGATTTGTTTACTATTAATTAATGACCAGTTATTATAGTTGTGCTTTCACATCTGACACGCCACCTCTTGAAACGAATACGACGTGTTCGTTCTTTTGATGTTCAGTAGTTCTGACGGGGCCGTATTAATAACATTGCTGTGCTGGCATGACGCTCGTAAAATAATACGTAACTGATTATACACTAAGCGTTTCTGGTGGTTGTCTTTTTTTAATTTATTTATCTTTTCTGCTGCATATTGATACTGTGATGATGGTTGTGACTTCGCAGACTTTTCCGGCGTAATAACTGCTGATATTCTTCGCGGGTTTGCAGCCGGATCATGTCGTCGTCCAGAAACAATATTTCGGCGGACCAGCTGGCCGCCATCTTCAGGTGAGTTAATGCTAGTGCACTGCCTCGCCGGAACTGAATTTCAGCCACAACGACGGAAACCTTTTTACACCATGAACAGAGCACCGCGCGTGCGTGAGATGATGGGCAGCGCCTCCTGGCGGCAAATAGACACGCAGCGCGCCTGTGGGAGAAGACGGCAGAAACGATAAATCGCACTTGTTGGAAGAATCCAATGATCGAAAAGAAGACCGTTGTTGTTTAATGTCGGACAAAATCGGATTCCAAATCTTAGAGGAAAACCTTTATCCCTGGATAATCTAATTTCAATGGATTCTTTAAGAACACATTCCCAATAGCGAGAAGCAGGAGAGATCAATTGTGTCTTGTCATACATCATCCTGTGTCCTTCGTTAAGGCGATGTTCCGGCACTGCTGACTTCTCAGGCTCGAACAACCGAGTGTGCCGATGATGTTCCACGCACCGGTCCTGAATGGTTCGAATAGTTTGACCAATATACTTCTTTCCACAGTGACACGGAGTTTCATAAGCCCCGGGCCTCCTCAAGCCCAAATTAGCTTTAACTGAGCCAAGAAGGGCTCTAGTCTTGGCCACTGGCGTAAAAACACTTTTAATATTATATTTTCTTAAAATTCTTGAAATTTTGTATAAAGGTTTCCGTCGTTGTGGCTGGAATTCAGATCCGGCGAGGCAGTGCACGAGCATTAACTCACCTGCAGATAGCGACCAGCTGCTCCGCCGAAATATTGTGTCTGGACGACGACATGATCCGGCTGCAAACCCGTGAAGAATATCAGATGCGATGATGGTTATTTAGCATAACTGGTACGATAATAAAGGACATCTAGACAGCTGTGTGTCATGCATTTCACGAAACAGCCGTTGGTAATCGATTTAAAAAATGTTTAACTAGTTCATTTGAAAAATGTTCCAGTTAAACTTCCACGATGCCCGTTAATAATTGGGAACTACCCGCGAAAAATTGGTCATCGTCATCATCTATGGCTGCTCGGATTACCGAAGATGGCTATCTAGCAGCTTATGCGTTTAGAGCTGTATGGACAACAACACGCAGGTAGCTATCCAGCACACCTGCAATACAAAACAAATAGTTCGCCCGCGGAAGTGCGCACTAATTCGCTCGGCGTCTACTTTAATTGCTAACGCCCAGGAAACGCGACGCGCATCAGATAATGGCCGCGCCACATGCAGTAAAAATGACCGCCGGCCACGAATTAAACGGAGAGAAGTCGGTGTGGCGGCGCTACACACGGGACAAGGGCGCAAACACGTGTCGCGGCTCGGCTCGCGCTCCGCAGATAAGAATTATACGAGGAGCGCCGCGGCCGGCCCGGCACGCGCCATCAAATATTCATGGCGCGGCCGCGCGCTGCCCGGTGGGCTAACAGCCAGGGGCCACCCGGCCAGAGCGGCCTCCAGCCAACGGCCGACCACACGCGACGAATATCCCAAAAGTCAGCCCAAACAGACTCTTGCCGGCGGCGAAATTCTGCGCATCACTAGCTAAGACCAAACATTGCTGTCCTCGAGTAACGATCAAAGTCCACCTCGCAGTAATACACTACTGGCCATTGAAATTGCTACACCAAGAAGAAATGCAGATGATAAACGGGTATTCATTGGACAAATATATAATACTAGAACTGACATGTGATTACATTTTCACGCAATTTGGGTGCATAGATACTGAGAAATCGCCGGCCGGAGTGGCCGAGCGGTTAAAGGCGCTACAGTCTGGAACCGCACGACCGCTACGGTCGCAGGTTCGAATCCTGCCTCGGGCATCGATGTGTGTGATGTCCTTAGGTTAGTTAGGTTTAAGTAGTTCTAAGTTCTAGGGGACGTATGACCACAGCAGTTGAGTCCCATAGTGCTCAGAGCCATTTGAACCATTTGAACTGAGAAATCAGTACCCAGAACAACCACCTCTGGCCGTAATAACGGCCTTGATACGCCTGGGCATTGAGTCAAACAGAGCTTGGATGGCGTGTACAGGTACAGCTGCCCATGCAGCTTCAACACGATACCACAGTTCATCAAGAGTAGTGACTGGCGTATTGTGACGAGCCAGTTGCTCGGCCACCATTGACCAGACGTTTTCAATTGGTGAGAGATCTGGAGAATGTGCTGGCCAGGGCAGCAGTCGAACATTTTCTGTATCCAGAAAGGCCCGTACAGGACCTGCAACATGCAGTCGTGCATTATACTGCTGAAACGTAGGGTTTCGCAGGGATCGAATGAAGGGTAGAGCCACGGGTTGTAACACATCTGAAATGTAACGTCCACTGTTCAAAGTCCCGTGAACGCGAACAAGAGGTGACCGAGACGTGTAACCATTGGCAACCCATACCATCACGCCGGGTGATACGCCAGTATGGCGATGACGAATACACACTTTCAATGTGCGTTTACCGCGATGTCGCCAAACACGGATGGGACCATCGTGATCCTGTAAACAGAACCTAGTTTCATTCGAAAAAAATGACGTTTTGCCATTCGTGCATCCAGGTTCATAGTTGAGTACACCATCGCAGGCGCTCCTGTCTGTGATGCAGCATCATGGGTAACCGCAGCCACAGTCTCCGAGCTGATAGTCCATGCTGTAAACGTCGTCGAACTGTTCGTGCAGAATACACACTTCCAATGTGCGTTTACCGCGATGTCGCCAAACACGGATGGGACCATTGTTGTCTTGCAAACGTCTCCATCTGTTGTCTGAGGGATCGAGACGTGGCTGCAAGATCCGTACAGCCATGCGGATAAGATGCCTGTCATCTCGACTGCCAGTGATACGAGGCCATTGGGATCCAGCACGGCGTTCCGTATTATCCTCCTGAACCCACCGGTTCCATATTCTGCTAACAGTGATTCCATCTCGAGCAACGCGAGCAGCAATTTCGCGATACGATAAACCGCAATCGCAATAGGCTACAATCCGACCTTTATCAAAGTCCGAAACGTGATGGTACGCATTTCTCCTCCTTACACCAGGCACCACAACAACCAGGCAAGGCCTGTCAACTGCTGTTTGTGTATGAGAAATCAGTTGGAAACTTTCCTCATGTCAGCACGTTGTAGGTGTCGCCACCGGCGCCAACCTTATGTGAATGCTCTGAAAAGCTAATCATTTGCATATGATAGCATCTTCTTCCTGTCGGTTAAATTTCGCGTCTGTAGCACGTTATCTTCGTGGTGTAGCAATTTTAATGGCCAATAGTGTATTCCTGGGAAATGCTTCATGTGACCGATGGAACAAATGCATCATTACAGCAGTGTAATCACACTTCCGAGCAACTTCATCTTTCGAGCTCATATCGCGAAAAAGAAATGATTTCATTAAGTAAAATACAGATAGTACGTATGAAAATACGCATCTGTTTGAAGCCGCTGGTGTAAAACATTAGAATACACATTTCATGCAGCAGAAATCTGCAGCCAGACCCTACGAATCATTTCTTCTTATTTCACACGGTGCTATTTCACAAATGAAATCTAGGTCGCAGCCAGTTCAGTAGTCAATCTCTTCTTTTAGAAACATTGGAGTCAAATCAGAGATTGGAACAAAAATCCCAAATGCGGGAAATTTCTACTTTATCGTTTGTATAACTGTCAGAATTTACACCAGCTCACTATTCGCTTTCTTATCTGTACGGAGTGGTGATCAGTTTAACCGCTTTGCACAAGGGACTCCGCCTGAGTTGGCAGCACTTGTCCGCACGGCTGTTAAACGTCCCCATGGTTGCCAGACTGTGGGCTTGCTACTGCCTCGCTCGGCAGCGGACAGTGGCCGTGTCGCAGATGACCACGCCTCAGTTGGCTGCACTGTCAGTGCCCCTGCGCCGGCCGGCGTTGCCAGATTGCCCTAATGGCTGATCGCTTCTGGCGGCGGGGCGGGGCGCCACTTCATTTGGCAACCGCGCCGGCTCATCAGGCGTAGCCCCGCCGCTGCCAGCACTTGACGTGTGCCGCTCTCTGACGCTGGCTACACGCACTAATTAAACACACCTCGGTCGACCTGTGCTGTAATGACGTTGGGCCGCCATCACTAAAAATAGGCTCCGCCGCTCATCAGTGTTAAAAGCACCCTGTGCCTCTCACTCGTCACCCAGAATGAGAAAGCTCTCGCGCTGTTGCAGGGGAAGCTAGTTAGGCATGATGTCCCATAGGGTAGAGTCCACACAAAAAGAAGTACGAGCTGTTTTTACTGTGGCAGAGAAAGAATAGCGTCTACAGCAAGTGCCTAGTCTTTTCGGAAAATTGACGCCATACTAAAAACAAGAGTTTCGTGGCATAGTAAAGGACACAATCAGCCCTGTAGGCAATTTTTATGGCATAAATTTCAAATTTCAAAAGTACCTGATTACAGTTTTCTTGCAGTGATCACGTTTCTAGGGCCTAGCAATATCATAAGATAGCAGAACTTGCCATAAAGATTAATGTAGTTAAAAGAAGAGATCTGAAGGTTCTATAAAGTAAGACATAACTCTTTATTCATGTTCACCCTTGAGACGACCATTCCGTGATGTTGACACTGGCTACTATAATAAGTGCTTATGAGTGACCTACTCCGAGGTTAAAATAGATCAGACACAACAAGAGAACGATCTCGTACAACGTACGACACTGAAGAAGGGTAGTTGAGGAACCTAGAATGATAAGATGAATATTGGTAACGGCAGGCAGAGAATGTAAATAAATGTACGCATGAGCAGAGTAAAATTCTATGGGAACATTACAAGAGTACGAGCATCTGGACGAAGCTCAGATTAATTCACAAGAAAATTTGCAACTACGAGGTGTTCATAACTAACGTCGATAAGTTGAAGGCATTCCAGATAGAATAAAGGACAACAACTTCCAGTACGTCGAAAGATGGAAGACTCTCAGTGGAAAAAAAGCAGGAGGAGAAGTTCTACAATATGCCAAGTGAATGATGAAGAAAAAAGTAATTTAATTTACCGTACAATAAATATTATCAGGCATTACACACACACACTGTAATGTAAGGTGCAATCCAGACTCTAGAAGCAAATACTAGGAATACTAGGCTGGTGTATAAGTTCGCACCAATATTTCTCGTTGCCACAACAATCCGTTACTAGGACACGTAAGTTATTCGTCATTTCGATTTGTTGTGCTTGTAAATACGACTAGAATTTCGCAGACGTCAAGGACTTGCGTACTCTTTGTGTGTTACACAAGATATGACAGGTAGAAAGAAATAAACACTTCAGACATGTTCTTCTCTTTCATAAGAGAACAGAAAGGACACCGTAGGCGGCTCGAAATGGTACTGCCGCCTGTAGGGAGAATTCCATTGCAGAAAGCACATGAAAAATTGTTTTATTGTTTGACAGAAGATGCCTTGACACGATATATTGGTCAGACACAGGTATACCATACTGACAAGATGAAAAGCTTCAGAACACATTAGTTTATAATGGTATAGTTCAGTTAACTGCAGAATTGGAAAATTTTTAATACGCCTACAACTCTGTGGCTTTTCAAAGACCCTGTTAAAAAATTGCACTTGTTGCATACACTTAACAGGACAGCCACATAATGAATGGACGACCAAATGTGCTTCTCTGCTTGCCATATAATTGTAGGTCGTTTTGTGTGTGAAATATTTAAAAACATTTTGCTGTACAGGGAGGAACTTGTCATTTTGCGCACCAAACAAGATGTCTCCCGTCGAAGGCCTCTTCTCGTGTGTATTCCACACCTCCTTGTTGGTCCTCCTTTCGTTGTGCGTGGCGAAAATTCTAGTAAATGCGTGGCAGTAAGACGAAACGCTTTTTGTACTTAAGGAGGACGTCCAGTCGATGACCATAGTTATGGAGGGGATCCGGCCAACTGTTCCCCGAGACTAATTATGAATTACAACCTCTTTTTTTTTCCACCACCAGTTTTTGTACACAAAGTACACATTGAAGAATGCAGCGCCTAATAAATGGCGATAAATCTTTTTATAATATATTTTTCAGTCTGCTCCTGGCCATTTGTTGACTTTCCAGCAGAGAATCACCTCCCAAATTCTTGTTTGTCATCCGTGACAACAGTTGGCTTTTGCACGGTGCCATTGTTTATATTAACTTCTTGAAATGTATCGTCTCTGTTGTCGCTCCATTCCATCACCATCTACTTTTTTCTGAACGGCGTTTCGTATTCTCTCTTTTAAAGTTCTTCAATTTTCGTGAAGTCTTTCTGTTTTTGCCGCACTGCACTGACAACGTCGGTGTTCTTATTCGTTGGCTTGTCAAGCAAATGTGGGCCAGTGTACCAGTAGTCGAGGTAAATACAATAACCCTCTCCGAACATATCATGTGCATGATACCAAAACAGTTCCAGAATTTTTTTTTTCTTTTCAGGATAGTGACTGCAGTAGTTTGGGTCCTTGTCAGCATAAGCAATGAAAAATGTCATGAATGGCCAAGAGTACATGAAACTGAAGAGAAGTACTATCGAAGAAGTACCGACAGCATCATAATATTTGCTTGCCTGCAACTCGTCTTTCAAACTGGCTACAAACCACAGAATGCCACGGACAGATATAGCCATCGAACCGATTGAGAACGACAGTGCCATGCGCAGAGATATGTATCATGACGACTTGAAAGATTAACAGCGGTGACACTTGCACCTAATTGTTTAGGACTGCCTACGAACGAAATTATAAGTCCAGCGCTCAGCAGTGTCGATCTGGAAGTACATCATTACAGGGCAAGTAGTTGCAGCAACAGGTCTGCACAGGAGATGGGGACAGTGGTACACGAGATTTTTTTTTTCGGTGTTAATTGTGACAGAAGGGAGTGCGGAGGCGGCTGCTGCTAGAGAGGGAGCGCCGTGGCTGCTGCCGGCAGCTGCGGGGGCGGGCCGCATATAATAACATGCAAACCAGCCGTGTGCGCCGCGTCCTATTTATATTCATGAACGCGCGACGCTGACGGGTGACGGGCGACTGGCACCACCCCGCCCCGCCCCCAGTCCTCATACAGCGGCACCACCGCAGTACACACACCTGCGGGTGCAACCAGCCACCACCGTCTCCTCCGCTATACCAGTGGATGACTCCTGCGTCGTGATTCACCGTGCAGAGCCTCTTGGCTGCGACACCCGCACGCTAAACTCCGTCCTACGTATCCAGTTGTCCTCAGATCCAATTACGAGGTGCGGCTAGAAAAAAACCGGACTGATGCTGGAAAAAACATTTATTTACAATTATTTACAATTTCATGTTATCTCCTTCAATGTACTCTCCTCCTCGGTCTCTACACCGCTCCATACGAATTTTCCACTTTTCATAGCAATGCTGCAGATCATTTTCGGTAAGTCCATACATTACTTCCGTCGCTTTTTCTTTTACTGCTTCAACAGTTTCAAATATAGTTCCTTTCAAAGCTGACTTGACTTTAGGGAAAAGAAAAAAGTCACAGGGGGCCAAATCAGGTGAGTAGGGTGGATGATCTAAGATGGGAATGTTGTGTTTTGCCAAAAACGTCTTCACTGACAACGCACTGTGAGCTGGGGCATTGTCTTGGTGAAGGATCCATGACTTTTTCTCCACAAATCGTTCCGTTTTCTCCGTACTCGCTCACGTAGGGTAGCCAGGACGCTAATGTAGTAATGCTGATTCACTGTTTGTCCCTCTGGTACCCAATCAATGTGCACAATCCCTTTGATGTCAAAAAAAAACAACCATCATTGCCTTGAATTTCGATTTTGACATTCGTGCTTTTTTTTGTCGTGGAGAACCAGGAGTTTTCCAATGCATCGATTTTGTAAGAAAGTGGGATCACTTTCAATGTTTTCCAGGATGTCAGAACAAATCATTCTTCGGCGTTCCTTCTGTTCAATTGTGAGACACTTTGGAACCATTTTTGAACACACTTTGTTCATGTTGAAACTTTCATGAAGAATCTGCCTAACACTTTCCTTGTCAACTCCTGTTAACTCAGACGCTGCTCTGATTGTTAAACGGCGATCTTGTCGAACAAGTTCACCGATTTTTTCAATGTTTGCATCAGTTTTTGCTGACAATGGTCTGCCAGTGCGAGTGTCATCACTGGTGTCTTCGTGGCCATCTTTAAATCGTTTAAACCACTCAAACACTTGTGTTCGCGATGAACAATCATCGCCGTACACTTGTTGTAACATTACAAACGTTTCACTTGCAGATTTTCCTAGTTTGAAACATAATTTGATGTTAACACGCTGTTCTTTCTGTACACTCAACATTTTCCGACGCACAGACAAAACGTCAACTACTTAAAACAGACACCACGGGCAGACTGAGTGCAGGAGGCAGATGAAACTCGAGCAGTAGGCGGAGCGAGAGTCACGTAACACGCCACGCGACTTTCAGCCTTATTGCATTCGTTTTATTGTTTCACCAGTACTAGTCCGGTTTTTTTCTAGCCACACCTCGTATAACGTAGTTGACATCAGGAAGTGGATAAAAGAGGACAGCAGGCCAGCAAAATAATTATATTTTCTTTCCTTTTTCCGCAATATTTCGTTCAAGATAGCTATAAACCTCGTAAATTCCGTGTTAAAGTGGTTTCCAGCCAACCACCTAAGATTGCTGACCTTCTGGTATCACTGAAGATCTGTTATTTAGGAAAGCTGCACACTACCTTGCTACACTCGCCTTTTGCAACCAATCACGTCTGCTGTTGCTGAATATTGTATCATCACCAGCAACCAATAGAACATGATAAAAGAATGAAATGGACCACTGTAACATCTTGAGACACCATTACTGAAGAATCGATTGAAATAACCATGGCGACAGACATGAGCCGTAACAGAGGATGCCTCCGGTTAAATCCAGCGTGGAGCCCCTTCATTCCCACTATTTGTTTCAAAGGATGACGACAACCAAGAAGACAGCAGAATTCCACAGTTCCAGCAGTGAGGGTGCTGCTTCCCAGATGGCGTGGTCCATATGTCACCAATATGCGCAGAATACAAATAGCGCGCGCTAATAAACTGCGGGATAGGCGAATTCTTCGTCAGACAAGGGAGGTGATTCTCTGTTGAAAGATTAACAAATGGCCAGGAGCAGGAAATGGTTCAAATGGCTCTGAGCACCGTGGGACTTAACTGCTGTGGTCATCAGTCCCCTAGAACTTAGAACTACTTAAACCTAACTAACCTAAGGACATCACACAAATCCATGCCCGAGGCAGGATTCGACCCTGCGACCGTAGCGGTCGCGCGGTTCTAGACTGTAGCGCCTAGAACCGCTCGGCCACTCAGGCCGGCGCCAGGAGCAGAGTGAAAAATATATTATAAAAAGATTTATCGCCATTTATTGGGCGCTGCATTCTTCAATGTGTTCGCTGTGTACAAAAAATGGTCGTGAAAAAAAAGGTTGTAATTCGTAATTAGTCTCGAGGAACAGTTGGCCGGATCCTCTCCATAACCATGGTCATCGACTGGATGTCCTCCTTAAGTACAAAAAGCGTTTCGTCTTACTGCTACGCATTTACTAGAATTTTCGCCACGCACAACGAAGGAAGGACCAACAAGGAAGTGTGGAGTACAGACGAGAAGAGGCCTTCGACGGGAGACATCTTATTTGGTGCGCAAAATGCGAAATTCCTCCCTGTGTAGCACAATGTTTATAAACATTTCACACACAAAACGACCTACAATTATATGAAAATGAAATTCGGTCTTTTTCTTTAATACATCCTACTGGATCCAAATCCGCTTTCATTTTGCTCCATAAACTAATATAAAAAAGAAATGTTTTAATATGGAAACAAGACACGCGGCACCACTGTGCCAGATAGAGCTGGCGGAAATTACCTACTTTTTTTTTAATCAAGAATGCTTTATTAATACTAAACGTACAATCTTTCAACATAATGCAGACATACTCAAATCAAGTAGCACACAGTAATGTCTTCTGATATTGGCACATTATAAATTTCACGTATTGTTATCTCAGTTACTCCCATTTCTTTCTTTTAAGAGGCTGGAAGTACAGCATCATAGCTATCTGCAATTTGATCGTCACCATCGTGAGCATTACCTTCTTTTTCTTCTTCTTCTTGTCCTCCTCCTCCTCCCCCTCCTACTTGTTCAGTACTTCACCGCCATTATTTTGGCTGCTCCACTGTCCTGCCGTGTTTCCGTCACCGGTTTTTTCCTCGGCAATTTCTGGTTTTCCTCGGTTCCGCATGAAGAACATGGTCCCTTGCCATCCATCCAGCTTCAAGGTATGGCAGAATGAAGTCATCAGTGCTACTGGGTATACATTAACTCTGGAAAGTGACTGGGCGCAGTTATGTAGTCCACCTCAGAGGCTTTATTTATTTTCGCACGAGGCATGTCTTTGTAGATACTGTACAGGAATGCACATCGACGAACAACACTCAACGAAGCGAGGACCATGGTAAAGAATCTTTAGAACAGCAAACCACCTGGTCCAGGTGCAATAACAAATGAACAGCTCAAGAGACTACCGAGAAAACCACTCGTCCTATTGGCTAGAATTTACATAGATACTGTGTACATTTGCAAGAGCAAGAACACCAAATTCGCAGAAGGAAGCTCCCAGCAACAGCCAGCAAGACAAAAACTGCAACAGTAGCATTCCTGTTTCTGTATCTTCTTCTGTCTTTCTTTTTTTTCCATTCATATTTTAATTAGTTTCAGTGTTTATTTACAGTTTGCACACTTTTGCCTATACTTACTACCTTTCACCCGTAGTTGTACCTGGTTTCAGAAGTGTTCTCTGTAGCCTGGATATGATCGCTGTTCGTGGTCACTGAGGCAGAGGAGAGCGCGCTAAAACTACCCGCTTCAAGGGTAAACATGATTTTTTATCGCTTAGTAGATTCAAACGAAAGTACCTTCAGTAATGCGAACTGTCGTAGCAATTTTACTTGTAGTTCGCGAGCTATATACAAACCACCTTTTCACGTCACCTTCTTCTGTTTTTCCCTTCAATACTACGAGGACTATTCCGAAAGTAAGGCCAGATTTGGCGTGAAATGGGAACCACCGTGAAAATCCGATTAAGCTTTTTACAGATGTGTTGGGATATGTCTCTAGTATGTCCGTCAATCGCAGCACGTTGCCCTTTTGAGTTCTGAGCGCACAATGAGAAAATAAGATGCTTAAAAAATAGGGTCCCCCATCAAGTTTCGGTGCCTCCCGTGAGATTTCGCCTGATTTCATATATCCCACACAACGTACCTGACATGCATTTCCTTCTTCATGGCAGTTCTCGGCAGCACACTGCAGGCGCAACGAAGACGCTCCTGCAGCGTTTTCGACGGGATATCTTTCATCGCTCATCATATAGTGTAGATGTGGCTCCCTCAATTTTCATGGCTGCTCACATGAACCTGCACAGACGGCTGCCTTCCATGACAAGGGTATGGGAAAGTTGGTGCAGCGCTACGATAAATGTCTAAGTCCCAGCGGCGACTACGTGGAGAAGTAACTGGAAGGTGTAGCTAACTGATGCAAATACACCACTTTTGATTTTTACAGTGGTTTCAAAAAAAATGGTTCAAATGGCTCTGAGCACTATGGGACTCAACTGCTGAGGTCATTAGTCCCCTAGAACTTAGAACTAGTTAAACCTAACTAACCTAAGGACATCACACACATCCATGCCCTAGGCAGGATTCGAACCTGCGACCGTAGCGGTCTCGCGGTTCCAGACTGCAGCGCCAGAACCGCGCGGCCACTTCGGCCGGCTACAGTGGTTTCAATTTCGCGACCGATCGGACCTTACTTTCTGTACAGCCCTTGTACTATTCCCTCTTTGCTTGTCACATTATTCATTTCCTTTTCCATTGGTTGCTTCTACCGTTAATCAATCGACCAGAACACTCTGGCTTCTGATGTCAGTCTCAGGATCCAGTTTAGTTGTCCGTTTCATTTACGTTAGCGTTATAATAATTCTTATCTTTCCCCTCTCAGCTAATGCAGCAATGATCCCTCATGCACGTATCTCGTGCGCTCGAATTACTTCCAATGATTTTACTTCCCGGTAAGTTACATACATTGTCAAGGAGAAAAATCGTTTTAGTTGCTACGGTCACTTGGAGCTCATTAAGTCAATCTAGATTCTCCTCCTTACAGTCTCAGGATCCAGTTTAGTTGTCCGTTTCATTTTCGTTAGCGTTATAATAATTCTTATCTTTCTTCCCTCTCAGCTAATGGCGCTACGTAGGTCATCTTGCCGATGAATCCTGTTCGTCTGGTTTGTGATCCGCTCTCATAGGTCAGGACATAAGATCTCAGACATTCTTGTCGTGTGAGCAGCCCACTGCAGCTGTTACCTCTTTACAACGCCAATACGGTATTCCTTCCACCACAGCATACACTTCCTTGTCTGTCGTCTCAGCCATGTTAATCCACACGCAACATGTCGGAGTATTTGCATAATATTCTTTCTTTCACAGATCTCAAGTTTTTTCTATCAAATTTTGTAACTTACTTTTTTCTGAAGCCATGGAGAACAGCTACGTGACTGATGGAACTGTAAATTTGGTTACTGGTTCTGTGCGGGTGGGTGTTGGTCTCAGTGTATGCCCCAATCTTTTTCCTGATTGTTCCCAGGTAAGCGAATTTCTCTAAGATTTGTTAATTTACTGCTCTTGCATATTGTGGGGTCTGGAACTGATCTATACTTGACATCTACATGTCTCCGTTATATTTTTATAGAAACGCAGAGCAACTTGTTGAGTCATGCCTTGCCCCATAGTCTTTCCAGTACTAAGCAGTATTTTCGGTATGGGAAGAGTATTATCCCGCTTATTTAGTCACCAAAAGTACATCTTTTTTGAATTACATGGTGTGGAGTCTTGTTAAACAGCTTCTCTTAATTTATAACAACGCTCTTCCTTCCAACGGTTAACTTTGACACGCATATTATTCAATTTTGTCATTTCTGTCCTTTTCGATGATTTTCATGGTTTCCTCACTTAGAGTTACTGTAGTTTAATATACGAAAATAGTTTTTGCCCTTAGAAAGATATCCACGACTCATTATAAAACATCAGTTTAGAGGAGATACGACAAAATACCATTTACACACGCCAAAGTAACTCTCTTATCAAACTTCATCACAGTAAACAGATAACTTCATTTTTAAATATATCACACAAAAAAACAAGTAGCGATGTAGACTAACATGCACGCATAACAACAAGATGTGAGCAACAAACTTTTTAAAAAAATCTGCATTATATATGGGCAGTTTTGGACGCACCCACCTTTGTAGTATTATTAATGTAGTTGATATTACGACGATATGAAATTTCCGTTCCATTTAACGCAAAGGCGTACGATAGGGCGAATTTAGAACGCATTATAAACACTCTGATTTGCCTTCTCTCGCTCGTGTCTGTCCATCGATTCAGTGCCGCCGTTCAATTAGTCGATAGCTGTCAGAAACGCTACACCCCATTTTGCGAACAACGAAAAAACGTTCGTGTACAATGGCGAAGCGGGATAATCTACTTCAAAATAATGCATTTGTAAACTGATTAATTTTAAAAGCCCTTTTAACACGTCATGAATAATCGGCGATTATCGAAAAAATACATCGCCGTCCTCGTATCTGATACATTACACAAGCGCCACATCAATACGAAGCGCAGCAAAAAAGGCCAATCCTGCATTTTTGTTCGCGGCTGCCTTGGTGCGAAGTGTGCGAGCAGCCGACTGAAAGTAGCACGCGCGAGGCATTAACACGACGGAAGGAGCTGCGTTCTCCGTGATAGGACAGTATGTAGCGTACAATGTGTCGTGGTGCAACCTAAAAATATGGAAAGTGCTCATCTCGCAATGCGTTGTTTTGTTTCTGCGTAGTTCCTCATAATTTGTGAAACTGGAACAAATTGGTGGCCTCGGAATTCTATAACCCGGTACTCAGGTAATAACCACACTGACTCTGCGCCGATGCTGGGTAAAGGGAAAAGAAATCAGTAGAAGCCAACAAAGAAATTCCCCAAATACCCATGCAAATTGAGATTTCTTTCAAATTCTGAAGGTGGCACGGGTGAAATACAGGGAGCGAAAGGCTGTTTGCAATTTGTACAGAAAACAGATGGCAGTTATAAGAGTCGAGGGACATGAAAGGGAAGCAGTGGTTGGGATGGGAGTGGGACAGGGTAGTAGCCTCTCCTCGATGTTATTCAATCTGTATATTGAGCAAGCAGTAAAGGAAACAAAAGAAAAATTCGGAGTAGGTATTAAAATCCATGGAGAAGAAATAAAAACTTTGAGTTTCGCCGATGAGATTGTAATTCCGTCTGAGACAGCAAAGGACTTGGAAGAGCAGTTGAACGGAATGGACAGTGTCTTGAAAGGAGGATATAAGATGAACATCAACAAAAGCAAAGCCAGAATAATGGGGTGTAGTCGAATTAAGTCAGGCGATGCTGAGGGAATTAGATTAGGAAATGAGACACTTAAAGTAGTAAAGAAGTTTCGCTATTTGGGGAGCAAAATAACTGATAATGGTCGAAGTAGAGAGGATATAAAATGTAGACTGGCAATGGCAAGAAATGCGTTTCTGAAGAAGAGAAATTTGTTAATATCGAGTACAGATTTAAGTGTAAGGAAGTTGTTTCTGGAAGTCTTTATATGGAATGTAGCCATGTATGGAAGTGAAACATAGACGATAAATAGTTTGGAGAAGAAGAGAATAGAAGCTTTCGAAATGTGGTGCTACAGAAGAATGCTGAAGATTAGATGGGTAGATCAGTTAACTAATGAGGAGGTATTGAATAGAATTGGGGAGAAGAGGAGTTTCTGGCACAACTTGATCAGAAGAAGGGATCGCTTGGTAGGACATGTTCTGAGGCATCAAGGGATCACCAATTTAGTATTGGAGGGCAGCGTGGAGGGTAAAAATCGTAGAGGGAGACCAAGAGATGAATACACTAAGCAGATTCAGAAAGATGTAGGTTGCAGTAGGTACTGGGAGATGAAGAAGCTTGCACAGGATAGAGTAGCATGGAGAGCTGCATCAAACCAGTATCAGGACTGAAGACCACAACAACAATAACATTATTTTGGCTACCAGTTTCGGCAATTCCATATGCTATCTTCAGGCCCCATATGCACCTCTCAAAAGTTATCGATATTGGCATTTTGAGACCATCTGTTCCTGGATGTGCGAATTCTCAAGCGCTTTCTTCGAAGAAAGCGCTAGGGAATTCACGACAGGCAGAAACAGATGGCCTCAATATGTCAATATCGGAATTTTTATGAGGTGCATATGGGGCCTGAAGATGGCATATTGAATTGCCGAAACGTATCTAAAAAAAATAAATAAATAAATAACTTCCAAGTTTGCACGGGTGTCTGGAGAATTTCTTTGTTAAATATTTGACCAGCTGTTGTCCCACGTCCACAATCGATCAACAGAGACACTGTAGTGATGGTCCGGATTACCACTGGTAAAGTGATGTCATCTACGTGGGAAGTGAGACTTGTAAGCGCAAATTACGGGGCTGGAGGTAAATGGACACACGGTTCCCAGAACGACATTTGCAATTTTGTTTGTTTGTCAGTGCACCGTTTTCAGTGTCCAACCCCGGATCCACTCACTCAGATTAGAGACGGCATCTCTGACAGATTTACTGATGCACATCGGAACTGCTATAGTTTCTTTTATTATACAGTCTCTGTAAAACGACGTGTGACGCAAGATCTTCGTACCTCCAAAGAACGTAATATGTCCTTTCTGAAGTTTTATGTGCCGGTATCGCCGACATCGGTTGCACCAGTCAGATTACTCCTCACAATGAAGATGGTGAATAGCTTCGAAAGCTGGACTTTTAACTCGGACGTGAGGCTGCTTGAACACCCAGAAAATTTGATGGCAAATTTTCAGTGGCTTCGCTCTCCGATCTCTGTTTCTATATAAGACATAATACGCTAGCTGTGCTGTAAGCGTAAGCGAACTAAGCAACACTAATACTTTTCTGGAACGGTCAAGTTTGTACAACTGCCCTCGGTTTCTTTCGTAAAGCGAGACGAGCTCTTTCATCGACACAAACAGCGGCAAGTTTGCATCTGGAGCTCTCACATTCTACGGCAGGGCCCAATTCCGCTACGCCGGTGCTTCTGGTTTCCTCATCTGGGTCAGTCCGCGAGAAAATTCAATTTCCTTTGCGCGTCTAGCGAGGATTTGTACTCACCGCTGCACAAGCGTTTACTGCTTTGGGGCGGAGACCACCGCAAGCGTCTCTTTCTATTCATTAAGTTTCCGAATACGCGTCAGCCGCTCCTCCGAAACAAGAGAATTCCGCCGCGTTCACGCACTGCAGCGAATATAGAAGCGGCCAGACGAGAGAGGGTTGGGGGGAACCGCCGCGACTGAAATGAAAGAAGGCGGCGTCGCCGTCGGCGTCGGCGTGGCAATGGCGTCGCGACGCCGGTTTAATCTGGGGACGAGCACGGGCCCCGCAACCTCAGAATTAGTTCGAGTCGCAGCAGGGGCCCGCTGGGGGTGCGTACGGCAGTCGGCAATTAGCGGCAGCGGCTCGGTCACTGCTGCGCGTACACAAAAGGCCAGCGGCAAAGTATGGCAGTGAGAGCTGCCTCTCTCAACAAAACCCTCTCACACACTGCTTGTATGGTAGTCTCTGGGTACCAACCCATACGAGGACTGCTGTCAACAGCTCCATATTCCCGTATCAGTTTCCACGCAATTGTCGATTAACTTGCATCCTGAGTTTTAGCGTCAACTTTTGTGTTGCAACTTTGAGCTTCCCGCGCGTTGTGATGGAATCCGCTGCATAGGTAGCTGCATGCTTCAAGCATAAATGACTTTTGTGTCACCAAGCAATTACAAAAATTAATTTATTTGCGAGCCGGTTTCGGATTGTTGCAATGCCATTTTCAGAGGAACAGTTCGCTTGACTGAATAGCGTCGTCAATGAAAGCATGATGTACCATTGAAAATTGGCCCAAGATAATCCGAGAACACACAAAATGCAGTTGTTTTTAATGTACAAGTGACTTCAGTTTTCAGTCTTTCCGCCATAAGCAGGCAAATAACATGTGTTTTTAAGATGTACAATTTCAACACAATCGAGTAGAGGAGATGGTATAATGCGTTGGAGGTGCTGTCTTAGTCGACTACCATTAAGCATCATGCGGGGTATACTGACTAAGCATTCTCGTCCGCCATCATGGCGCACTGTCCCATTCTCTTATGACGAGATGCTTCGTCTTGTGGATACAGCCTTCCGATGGCATCACTCTGTTTTCCTCTTTGCCGCTGTAAATGAATTCCTTCACAATAGCGTCAGTTATTTGATTGCCTGGATTGTTATGGGCTGTTAGCCGACAAATTACGATGTGGAACACCTTGCTAGTCAGCCGACACATGTTGGTCACTGCGACATATGCCACAGCATGGTTTGAGTGTCTCTTTCTCAAGTTTCTAAGCACAGTGCGTGCACACTTAGAGTAGGGCATAATGGTGACATTCACATCTGCCAGAGAGTGGAAAATATTTACACTTCCAAGGTGGCAGCGAGCTCTGTAGTCAAGAATGTTCCTTAGAAGCAAAGGCAAGTATAACTTGATGTCGACTGTTCTGAAAATTTTTAAATCATACACTAGGGATGTCTATGCAGTAATTATAGCGGTCTGCGCATTTCGTTATCATCAAACTGTAACTGTTCCATCACCTAAGTATAACGCAGATTTTTTTACATTTCGCGGCCTATTTGTCTGATTTTACACTTTAATTTATTAGTGACACCAGCTGTTAATATTTGTTGGTGCTACTGATGCATGCAATTATACAGGAGTTGAATAATAATATGGAAATACAAATAAACGCAACACTTATCATGGCCAATACGGTGTAGGAAAACCGCTGGCATTCAAAGCATCTTCCAGTCGTCTCGGAAGGGATAAATGCAGAATTTTACAGCATTCTTCATGCAAAATAGTGGCAACTTCAGGTAAAGGTGATGGAGTTGAACAGCGTTCACGCAAATTTCTCTCCAAAGCAGACCACGCAGGGTCAATATTATTGAGTTAACATCTTCAACTTTTGTAGTCCTGTCTTCCTCGGTTGCGTGTAATATTACGGTATATTGATAATTTTTACTTATGGACCGTCTGACAGCAACTGAATAAAACACAATTTTAGTGCCATACGAGTTTCGCCTTTATTTTCTGCAAGGCATCATCAGTGGCAGGTTGCGCGGACAATTACTTACATATTACGCTCCTGCTGCATTTTTGGTGTTGTTCTTCTTCTTATGAATGCCAATTTGCGGTTTTTTTCCACACTCCACAGCACTATGAACTGAAAGCTTGTTTCAATGCAATGTTTTGGCTTCTGTTACAGACACGTTGGTGATGTGGCCATACTACGGTTGGATGTGTGAGAGGTTGGCCCGTCTTGTTCGAACACTGCATACAACTTCTCTTACGTCTGTTAACCGTCGACAGAAAGAGTCAAATATCTCTATATGTCTGGCACTGTTTAACGCGTAACTGAAAAATATGAAGCAAGTAATACGCATGCCGGACAACTCACAAGAAACACCCATCTTGTCTGAGTCGTGGGTTAGTATCTGCAATGGTGGGAGTTTACATAACCTGACAAGTGAAGCCAAGTTTCTTCTGACATGAAGCAAGGGGTCCAAGTAACCGTTAGCAATTACTGTTGACAGCCAGTTTTTTTCCTGATCCTCAAATTTCATCTCTTGCACCAAACTCATATGATGACTTTTAATTTCATATCTTTTAGTAGAAGATGTACTAGATACACCAAGCGGCTGTGGTAACCTCCTAGTAAGACTTGCGGGACCTTTACATATTGTCCATGCGAATTCTGCTTATAGTTTCAGGGATCTTCATTGTCGGTCGTCTGTACCTCTGCAGATTCTGAACGGATCCTAGAGCCCGCTGTTTCTTGTACATATCTTGAGTAGCGCTGGTCGTGAGGAGTTTCCTACCACGACACTTCGCTTGAAACATTTCTTTACATTCCTTGATGGGGCCTCTACGGTATCAATTCGCTGTTCTAATGCAAACTGCCGCATTTCTGTAACAACTCAACAATACGAGCTTCTCACAACAACTGACGCACGAACACATAGCTGTACTCAACTTTTCGATAAAATGCATTGTAGCAAACTTTCGAGACAGTTTTGTCACTTCACAAACAATTCGAGTACAGACGATTAACGCGTACGTGAGGTGCATCGGTTTTAGTTGGGACATCTTGCAAGATCCCCTCGCTTCTAAACTGATACTGTTATTACTCGGCTCAGCCGCGAGTCCGTAGAGGGGGGTGTATGAGACGTACAGTATAACTGGTCAGCGTTTCCACCCGGAATTTGCGAGTGTAAGTCGGACCTTCCTTGATCCGCCTTGGTGGGTCGTGTCGTCGGATTTCCTCCTACCTGTGCGCCGTGCAGCTCTCTAAATGTCGTCCCGTGCAGATTCTTCATTGGCGCATTGGATGTCTCTGTCGGTGGAAGCTAATCATCTGAAATTGCTGTCGATCAACTTTGGGGTATCTATTTACTCGAAATTAACATTCAGAATGCCATAATACCACTTTTATTCCTATTAGATCAATAATGAAACTCTCATGTCACAAACTACTCGTAACCGAGAGCATGGCTACCATCGAACAAGACAGGAAGAGCTCTTAACGCCGACTGGCGTCTTTGGCGCGCAGTCCGTATCTCTTACTAGTTTCGTCACAGTTCGTGGATTTCCGATCAAGTTCGTAGTTACTAAGATATGCATTTGTGTATGAACGGGTGTGAATTTTAACGAGGCAAAATTATGATAAATAGTTTTAAACATCCAGAGGCTCCTCCTAGTATTCGTGTTGTCATAAATGGCTTTAATTATTAAATATAAATAAACAAAATCGGTTACTTTGGCGCCAAGATGGCGGTACTTCCCGCCACGTGTATTTCCCAGGCTGACGCTTGTTGCTACGGTCCAGCGCCGAGCCCCACCCCACTACGCGCGACATATGGTCGCTTCGTCACCTAATCAGCCAGCGTGGGAAATGCTCTCCGATTCATGGTCGGCTACGGACTACAGCACTTCCTAACTATCGTGAATACTTCAATAAGAGACAATAATTTAATGAAACTGGTGAAAATGTCTTCCTCACGTAAGAAGCACCTTACAACCTTTCATAATAGTACAAAAACGAATAATCATACGGTCTGAAAAAAGGAAACATGTGTCCAATCACCGATGTCTGGACAACGAAAGAAAAAAATGGCGCCGTCTCTTGTCGCTGCTTGTTGTGCGCTGCTCTGGCTTTCATAACATTGGACGTGCAGCAAGCTGGGGGTGGGGGCGGAGTGGGGGCGGGGGCTGAAGGGGAAGACGGGGCCCTGCAGCAGCGCGCAGCCATCGTTAAGCCGGGCGCACTGCGAGCTTTACACATATTTCATTAGCTCCATTTTATTTGTCAACAGCTGTCAATAGGGTTGGCGGCGCCAGAACAGTGGCGCCACTGACTACATGTCAAGCCCTCCTTTTTTTCCACCCTCCTCTTTCTGTCTCCCGTTTTTTGTTTCCATCGCCGGTACTGGACAGGGGCTTTAGTGCGGCGGCTACCAGTGCAAAAACACGAAATAAATAACCGATTCGCTGGCGGGTTAAATACGCAACAAGCCATTTCAATTAGAGGGGGAGGAAGAATATTTATTTACAGCGAAGGACCGGCGGGCGAGGTACACGGCGGTTCGGTCGCCGCTCCGGCAACGCCACGCCGGCCGATAACTGTTTGGACGCGCGTTGGCCGCGCTGCACGCACGCCGTCCACCCCCGCGGCTCGATAAATTAAACATCCAATTAACATGGCCGGGGGCCGGCGGGGGCGGCGGCCGGGGGCGGCATATTAAAAGCGCCGGTGACGACCCGCCGCCGCGCCACGCCCCGCTCCACTTGGTAGCGCGTCCATCGACCGACCGCGCGTCGCTCACCTACTACCGCTACAATGACGTTAAAACCAAACTACTTTATTTTACGCGCGGCCCATCGACACGGCCCGGATCGCCGAGTTTGCGCTACGTGCGCCGACACGAGGCGAAAAAAAAAAAAAAAAAAAAAAAAAAAAAAAAAAAAAAAAAAAAAAAAAGGAGGGAACGATACACGGTGCGTGCACGTAAAAGCCGCAGGGGATACGCTACCAAAACTGCCGCAGAGGGACAGGTGGAGAAATGTCGCAACAGTATTAAACAACAGCCCTGCGATGATGTATAAATGCTACGTACACTACTGGCCATTAAAATTGCTACACCAAGACGAAATGCAGATGATAAACGGGTATTCACTGGACAAATACATTAAACTGACAGGCGATTACATTTTCATGCAATTTGGGTGCATAGATCCTGAGAAATCAGTAGCTAGAACAACCACCTCTGGCCGTAATAACGGCCTTGATACGCCTGGGCATTGACTCAAACAGAGCTTGGATGGCGTGCACAGGTACAGCTGCCCAAGCAGCTTCAAGACGATACCACAGTTCATCAAGAGTAGTGACTGGCGTATTGTGATGAGCCAGTTGCTCGGCCACCATTGACCAGACGTTTTCAGTTGGTGAGAGATCTGGAGAATGTGCTCTCCAGGGCAGCAGTCGAACATTTTCTGTATCCTGAAAGGCCCGAACAGGACCTGCAACATGCGGTCGTACATTATCCTGCTGAAATGTAGGGTTTCGCAGGGATCGAATGAAGGGTAGAGCCACGGGTCGTAACACATCTGAAATGTAACGTCCGCTGTTCAAAATGCTGTCAATGCGAACAATAGGTGACCGAGACGTGTAACCAATGGCACCCCATACCATCAGGCCGGGTGATAACGCCAGTATGGCGATGACGAATACACGGTTCCAATGTGCGTACACAGCGATGTCGTCAACACGGATGCGACCATCACGATGCTGTAAACAGAACCTGGATTCATCTCAAAAAATGACGTTCTGCCATTCGTGCACCCAGGTTCGTCGTTGAGTACACCATCGCAGGCGCTCCTGTCTGTGATTCAGCGCTAAGGGTAACCGCAGCCATGATCTCCCAGCTGACAGTCCATGCTGCTGCAAACGTCGGCGAACTGTTCGTGCAGATGGTTGTTGTTTTGCAAACGTCCCCATCTGTTGACTCAGGGATCGAGATGTGGCTGCACGATGCGTTACAGCCATGCAGATAAGATGCCTGTCATCTCGACTGCTAGTGATACGAGGCCGTTAGGATCCAGCACGGCGTTCCGTATTACCCTCCTGAACCCACCGATTCCACATTCTGCTAACGGTCATTGGATCTCGACCAAAGCGAGCAGCAACGTCGCGATACGATAAACCGTAATCGCGATAGGCTACAATCCGACCTTTATCAAAATCGCAAACGTGACGGTACGCATTTCTCCTCCTTACACGAGGCACCACAACAACGTTTCACCAGTCAACGCCGGTCAACTGCTGTTTGTGTATGAGAAATCGGTTGGAAACTTTCCTGATGTCAGCACATTGTAGGTGTTGCCACCGGCGCCAACGTAGTGTGAATGCTCTGAAAAGCTAATCATTTGCATATCACAGCATCTTCTCCCTGTCGGTTAAATTTCGCGTCTTTCGCACGTCATCTTTGTGGTGTAGCAATTTTAATGATCAGTAGTGTAAATGAATATTTCGCTCACAGAAATTAATCTAAATCGGATCGCTACTAGTGCTACATATGATGCTGTTCCAGTTCTTCGTCCGAATGGAGAAATCATTCAGAAGCTTGTTTAATTGGCTGTTGTCAGCGTCGCTAATACGAACAACACGAAGTGCAGATTTTTCTTCAAGAAAATCTGACTGTAAATTGCCCATTTATTTTACAAAAACGTGAATTCGGCTTTACAGCCACTCTTAAGTCCACGCTGAACTGAAAATTAATAAAGCGTACATATCCTACAGTGTAGGTCATAGGAACAAGGTATTATTACATATTTGAAAACAATACTTACATGTTAAAATATATCTTTGTGTGACATGTCATCGTCGAAAATACATATTTCTGTTCTTATAGACCAGTTGCCGTATTACAGAATATGAGTAAATACATAATACGGCTGACATGGTGCACAGTGGAAAACCATTAACACACAGTATGGCGTATTTAAGAGCCAATATATTCCTATGACTTGCATTCGTCATTTCTGTTCAATAACCGACGTTAACATAACGTCAAATCAGTGCAGAGGTAACAAAGAAGCAGCATCGAATTGACGAACAAATACAAAAACGCAGTCTTGCACAAAAGTCTATCGGCCTCGCATATCATCAGAGGCTGGGTTGCCTGTCTTAAGGTGGATGGTTTATTTTGAGGACACTTTTACATACTTTCCCCGCCTGTACGTCTCTACTGGCGACCAAGTTTCATGTTACCGAAGGAATCCTCGTTAGTCTTTTTGTTCTCATAGGTGTCGTAGCAAGTGTACGCAAGCCAGAAGCGCGATCACACTCTAATATAAGAGTTTGCTCAATATAGTTGTGATCTGATCAAGAATTTGCTGTTGCCTGCATTATTTCAATATCATGTATTATTAATCCTATATATGTTTTCAAAATAATCCAGAAAGTAGAAACTAAATATGGAGAGCAGATTGCAGAACCAAAAACACTGAACCTTTGAGATTTGACAGACAAGGATAAACTACTGTCGAGTTTCCTCAGGTCGACATAGATGACCGTGATCTTCTTCTATACGTAGCCCTTTCCACACTATCACCGCGGACCCAGAGCCGTAGCTAAGTTAAGCTGTTGATCCAACCTCCCCCATCCTGTACAAACGGATGGTAATTTTAAGCATGGTACATATGAACAGCAAATTTCAGTGTCTTACGCCGCGCAGATGATTGGTAGCGAGTTGTTTTGGCACATACTGTACTCCGCTGACTATTCAGAGATAAATTTTGGGGCGAATAAGAAATAAATGAAAATAACAAACAAAAATAACATTGTCGTTTAAAAGATTAACACAGAAATTTACATTTCATCTCAGCATTAGTAATTAGTACTATCATTAAAATTACATCAATTTTTGTGCTCTTACGGAATATAGAGATATATTTCTGACGCTCCTCTAAAATATTTCCCGTGCAAACAGCGATTCATGTTGCCATTTACCAACTGCTTCCAAAAGGTCATCGCAGCTTACTTACTAACTGGAATTACATGGCAATAGATACTCCAGGTCAACTCAGGCTAAAAGATAGATTATCATATGTCTCTCATTCTAAGATACCGAGAAGAGAATGCACGTTAGCGCTCAAATAGTTTTGTCACACTGCATATCATGGTGGTACTGGCGTGCCAGCTGCCTTACCAATCATTCTCACTCGCATTTGCTCACATCATCGTAAAAGAAAGTGTTGTTACCAGGAAAGTCCAAAAGATTCGATACTGAAGTCAGATTTCCATAAAATTTTCGCAATATAAAATAAGAAATTTGTACATAAAGAAAGACGTAGAAATGACCATGTTACAGTAACACGTACTGTTAGATAGGGTAGAGCAACGTGCTTCATGTGAAGTTTTTCGAACAGGAAAAATATTTATCTCTGTGCTTACAGCTTCAATGATCGCTTTAACATTCTCTTAACCCAATTTCATAGACTCAGCCCAAGATGTACAAGATCTAGAAACAAACGTAAAAAAATAACAAACAAGAATGTGTACTCCAACAAATTTATGTGACATGTTACTTTTGAAGTTAGCTTGGAACGCATAAAAAGATGCCACAGTTACTGTCCCGGGAATTGCCTGTTCTAGCTATCCATATGAAGCACGCCTGTCTCCTTTAACATTAAGATGAACACTTTAAAATCGGGAACAGGTTCACGAATCGTAATGTTCGAGCTCTGCAGAAGTACGTTAAATAAGCTTGCACGGTTGCGGAAGAACCCAGATGGCCAGAGTCTCATGGAAATAATTGCTTACGTAATGTCGAACGACGCTCTCACAGAAAAATATTTGTTGTTTCCCTAGCGCTCCTCCGTTACAGTACGAAAGTATTATGCGACCGGTGAGCAGGGGTGTACCAGTTGTGCGGGTGGTTTCCGGTGATTGCAGGGTCGCCTATACGGCGCATTCCATTCGTAGCAGACAAGCGTCCAAGTTCTCCATGTAGTGGATGCCAACACACGGGCCAGGCGTCCGAAGCTAAATAATCAAAATAGCTACTGTCAACGTGTAAGAAAAATTGTAAGCATGTTACAGAAAGCATGCACAAATTTCATTTGCTTCTAAAGGAAACAGTATTACTGATCCACAATTCATGGGAAAAGCTGGGTGTGCTGAGTTAAACAGCACTAGCTGTTGATAACATTGTTAGCTCATTTCGTAGTACATGGATCATCTGCTACCCAGAATACTTACATAATATATGTTGTCCTGCAACAACAGTACCTAATGTATAACGATATTAAAGCTGAAATATTTTTAGATATACGTTTTCTCAGTAACTATAGATGAGAGTTCATTACTTAAATTTCGCATCTCTTATGTACGATATAAGACGTGCTGAAGCCTTGGAGATAGCATCTCGAATACTCCTGCCGACAGACCTTTCGTTATCGTGTGATGCACTTGGCGCCGAAGAACTTATGCCCATTTGTTAAGTGATTTGTTTTAACTGTGTACATCAGAGTGTAATACTTAAAGCGTAATTATAAGCTCCCACATTCTACTACAGATTTTTCTAATTTGTTTACTTCAGTGTGACTCTAGCGATCATTTGCTGGAGATACGTTGAGTACAAATGGCTGCCCTACAACGAATAAACTAAAACAAAGATAAATTCAAACGGCATATAGTAGAACAACGAAATTCCAAATCCACAGTCGAGTGTACGCGTTAAACTGAGCAAATGAGTAACAAGTTTCTACAGAAATTACTCAGAAAAAGTTGTTATTGTACGCACAACCAGTCCACAAAATCAACCATGATGATACTTACACAGGGCGCCGGGTAGACAATCAGGACTTTTTTTTTTTTTTTTTACGTAGATCTCGTGTAATTCAAGTGCATCTGAAAGTTGTACCAGTGGTGTTCATAGTACGTCCAAAAACTTATTTTTAAAACTAAAAAGCTAGAAAGTGAACCCACAATTTTTTTCATATGTTTTCTTTGTATACTGGAACATAAATAATAAAACCTTCAAGAATGTTTCTAGAGTACTCCTACTTAACGAAACGATAATTTGAGAGCTCTCAAATGATTTATGGACTAAATGTCGAATTACTCGTAAATTTTGCAACATGTTTTTCTATGACCAAAGTCGGTCTTGAGTCGCTTATTTCAATCCGCCGAATGGCTTTTATTAAAAATGGAATGGAGTACCGTAATGTATTCATTAGTATGTAGTTCTGAGTGGTTGCGTTCTACCTTTTCAGCCGTCGTTAAGGTCTGTTTTCTGAATTCTACACTGCGAAGAAATCTATAACTTCATATTTCACTTGTTATGATTACTGTTTTTCCCTAGAGTAAGTTTACCGCGTTTTTCCGGTTGCTATGGTTCGTCTGAAAAGACTTGGGCTTAAGTACACAATCGTATATTTCTACGTTTTGTACACACGCAAAAGAACTTGAAAATAGGCGTGAGTCACTAACATGTGTTGTGTGAACCTTACGTGCACCAGCTTGCATGGTCTATTAACTCTCCCAGACGCCAGCAGCACAATAGAATATTTATCACGCAATCCACATCCAGTCCATCTCCTTAGGGACTGAATTTCGAAAAAATTTCACGTTTTTGCGACCAATAGTTTCGCCTGGACGTTGATTCTTAGATTGTTTCGCGTTGCATCCCACAATGCCCATTTAGCCCGTTGGGTGTTGAATTATTCAGAATCTGTTTTTAGTGGGAGAATACGATAAATAATAAAAATTCGCAATTCGCAAGAAAATTCATGATTACAGGACCAACGTTTAGGCTGGACGTCGATACGCCAAAAAAGTTGGATCGTCCTTTTCATGCATATAGTCCATGCCTTTGAAAGGAAGTCCTTTCCACATGGGCGACTACATCACACAAAAAATGTTCGTTTCACATTTTATGATTCTAGGAATAGAAGTTTAGAATGCGCGCTGTTGATGTCATTCAAGTAGTTCCTCTTTAATATGTATATGTATTATTTTTTATCTGAAACCACATAGTGGCTGAGGTGTAACAGCAAGAAACGCATCGTGGAAACAAAAATAAAGTTATGGTCATAGATATGGAACATTCTGATGTCTCTAACATTGACGAACCGTTGTAAATGATTATTTTAATGTACAGGAAGCTCCTGATTATCTGAGTATGGATTATCCGGTTTGTGCATTATGGGACCACAGCTCCGCAATTTCTGAAAAAAAAAGCACGAAGTCTTCTGTTATACGAAGAAACTACATTTTCGTTTGGAATGCAGTAATATTCATATGACTAATATTTTGCCGCCGGAATATGATGTGGATCCCAGTTCGCACCCTGACATTTGGGTGCTTGCTGTATGTATAAATATTTTAGTGTATTCCTCGGTAGACGAAGAGAGCGAAGACGAAGAGTCTATCGGGGAATCCGTTACCATGCTCAACGAGCCACATAAATGGACTAACCTGTTTTTAGCCTAAGCAGGACAAAATTCGTTAAAATGTGAACAGTCATCAGGAAATAAAAGAGAATGAAAAACGAAACACAAAATGGTCTCAACCAAAAATTATAACTAACCTTCAGCTCATGTTTGAAGAAATATGGGAAACTGAAAAGATACCAGAAGACTGGAAAGTGGCTCTCATGCATCCAAGAAAGGTGATAAGCAAAATGTAAATAACTACGGAGGCATATCTTTGTTGCCAGTGGGTTATAAAATATTTTTAACAATACAACTAAACAAGGTAGAAGCAACACTTGATAGCCAACTTGGAGAGTATCGGAGTAGCTTTAGAAAGGGAAGATCTTACTCAGAACAGATTTTCAACCTACAGTCCATAATTCGTCACAGACTTACAAACTACAAAGATAGATTTTGAAAAGGCATTTGGCTCAGTTGATAGGGAAATACTAGATAAATTGATCATAGAATTTGGCATCAAATCTAAATTAGCAAACCTTATTCGTTAACGCTCACAGACACTAAATCAAAAGTAAAGTTTCAGGGCGAAATATCGAAGGCATTCAACATAAAAACAGGTGTAAGGCAAGGTGATGGCCTGTCTCCACTCCTCTTTAACTGCGTACTAGAGAAAATTGTAAAAGAATGGAAACAAAAACTAAAAGAAGAGAAGCTATCACCAATCAGACTGGGAACTGAAAATAAAAGGTATTGAAATTCACTGTTTAGCTTTTGCGGATGATTCTTCCATTCTTTCTGAAAACCTGACAAATGCTGGAATACAAATCAATCTCTTAGAAAAATAGCCAACAAAGCAGGTTTAAGAATACCTGTAGAAAAAACACAATTTATGATAAATATAAAAAATGCTCCGGAATCCCTAGAAACAGATATTGGCCGGATAAAGAGGGTAAATAAATTTAAATATTTGGGAGAAATTATCCAAGAAAATGGCTTAGAAAAATTCGCTACAGAAGAAAGAGTACATAAAATGGAGAGAGCTTATGGAATAACTAGGAATGTCTACAACAAAACGTGTCTGTCTAAAAATTTCAAGATACAGCACTACAACACAGTAGTAAAACCAGAATGTCTTTATGCAGGAGAACGTTTAGTACTGAACTACAAATTACACAAACTTGAAGTCCTAGAAAGAAAAATCATTCGAAAAATACTTGGACAACCAAAAAATAAAGAGGTCTGGAAATTAAGAAGCAATGAAGAAGTTTATCGTAACACAGAAAACATAAAAGAAACACTATGAAAGAGGCGACTGCTATTTTTTGGATACTTATACAGTATGAACAGCAACAGGTTAAGCAAACAGATTTTTAAATATCTTTGAGACAAGAAGTCAACAACAGCCTGAATTCAAGAAGTTAGGAAAGATTTGGAAACAAACAACATAAGTCAAAAAGGTGCAACAGAAAGAGAGTTTCAAGAGAAATGTGTTAAAAATGGAAGGATTCCAAGGCAAGAGGGAGAAGAAGACAGGGTCAAAATGGTACGAGGAGAGAAAAAGGATACAACATTCCATTAGAACTACTGACAGCCTTGGGAGAGCCAGTCCTGACAAAACTCTACCATCTGGTGAGCAAGAAGTATGAGACAGGCAAAATTCCCTCAGACTTCAAGAAGAATATAATAATCCCAATAACAAAGAAAGCAGGTTTTGACAGATGTGAAAATTACCGAACTATCAGTTTAATAAGTCACAGCTGCAAAATACTAACGCGAATTCGTTACAGACGAATGGAAAAACTGGTAGAAGCCGACCTCGGGTAAGATCAGTTTGGATTCCGTACAAATATTGGAACACGTGAGGCAATACTGACCCTACGACTTATCTTAGAAAATAGATTAAGGAAAGGCAAACCTACGTTTCTAGCATTTGTAGATTTAGAGAAAGCTTTTGACAATGTTGACTGGAATACTCTCTTTCAAATTCTGAAGGTGGCAGAGGTAAAATACAGAGAGCGAAAGGCTATTTACAATTTGTACAGAAGCCAGATGGCAGTCATAAGAGTCGAGGGACATGAAAGGGAAGCAGTGGTTGGGAAGGGAGTGAGACAGGGTTGTAGCCTCTCCCCGATGCTATTCAATCTGTATATTGAGCAAGCAGTAAAGGAAACAAAAGAAAAATTCGGAGTAGGTATTAAAGTCCATGGAGAAGAAATAAAAACTTTGAGGTTCGCCGATGACATTGTAATTCTGTCAGAGACAGCAAAGGATCTGGAAGAGCAGCTGAACGGAATGGACAGTGTCTTGAAAGGAGGATATAAGATGAACATCAACAAAAGCAAAACGAGGATATTGGAATGTAGCCGATTTAAGTCGGGTGATGCTGAGGGAATTAGATTAGGAAATGAGACACTTGAAGTAGTAAAGGAGTTTTGCTATTTGGGGAGCAAAGTAATTGATGACGGTCGAAGTAGAGAGGATATAAAATGTAGACTGGCAGTGGCTAGGAAAGCGTTTCTGAAGAGACATTAGTTAACATCGAGGATAGATTTAAGTGTCAGGAAGCCGTTTCTGAAAGTATTTGTATGGAGTGTAGCCATATACGGAAGTGAAACATGGACGATAACTAGTTTGGACAAGAAGAGAATAGAAGCTTTCGAAATGTGGTACTACAGAAGAATGCTGAAGATTAGATGGGTAGATCACATAACTGATGAGGAGGTATTGAATAGGATTGGGGAGGAGTTTGTGGCACAACTTGACAAGAAGAAGGGACCGGTTGGTAGGACATGTTCTGAGGCATCAAGGGATCACCAATTTAGTATTGGAGGGTAGCGTGGAGGTTAAAAATCGTAGAGGGAGACCAAGAGATGAATACACTAAGCAGATTCAGAAGGATGTAGGCTGCAGTAGGTACTGGGAGATGAAGAAGCTTGCACAGGATAGAGTAGCATGGAGAGCTGCATCAAACCAGTCTCAGGACTGAAGACCACAACAACAACAGTGAAAAGATGAAAGAATACTGGGGGGGGGGAAGAGAGAACAACAGAGAAGGAAGCACTGAAATTGCTACATTAGATGACCCAAACGAAGAAAGAAAGAAAGAAGAAGAGACAGAGTATACTGGACTATTATGCGTCGAAAGCGAACTGAAAGCAAGTGGTACGGAATACAGTGTGTTTTGAGCGTAATTTTGAAAATGAGTTGTCAGTTTCTGAAGGGTTACGATAAGCAATGAAGTGGGCTTCGAACTGCGTATGTTCTGTAAATATAATAAATAGCAGCTATTGGTATAACGTGGGCTTTGTGAACCATCTGTGCTATCCGTGCAGTCTCTGGTCCGCTTAAAACGGGTAATTGGGGAGTTTGTATAAAAGAAAATGCCGCTAACAAGGAACAAGTCGCGGTCAGAGTCGTGTTGCTGCGCAGCCACAGACAGGCTTCTCCACAGACAGAAGGAGCGGAGAGCCGCTATTAAGCGTCCATTCTCGGCCGCGCAGTAAGCGGCTTTGGCGGGCCGCCACTCGCGGGGCTTCGCCGGCCTCCCAATTAATAACATTTGCCTGCCGCTCCGCCCAACCCAAGCGGCTGCCATTCAGCCGCCGCTGTCAATCGGGAGCCCGGCTCGGTGCGGCGCGCACGCAAATTTTCCGCTGCGGTGGCGGCGCCGGCCGACCGGAAAAAATACAGCAAAAAAAAAGGGGACGGCCCGCGCAGTCCACTGATGGCTGGCGGTTCGCCTGTGCTTCCGGCCACTTTGTTACAACGAGTATGGAGCTTCTCGCGAAAAAGCGATTCCCGGCCCGAGTGTTTTTTATGCTCTACTGCTGCGGCATCTTCCGTGAAACTGCTCACCCTTAGAACGCCATTCGTGGCGCGCTCTTCTACGGACGGGCGATATGAAACGCAACTCTCAAAACAGGGCTAATACTGACAAGGAGACCTTTCGCACTGGCCCTCTTCCATTTTCTTCGTACTTTATAATATTTCCTAAAGCTTACAACTTTGTACATGGCCAATAATGCAGCAACCGTAGACGAAATTTATAATATTACTTGAAAATACAGCTCTTCGGTTGCACAGGTAAAAAATTTCCTACTTTACCTAGGTTTCAACTGCTCTAAGGCAGCCTTCATCAGAAGTAAAAAATTTTTACATTACCTATAACAGAGTTTTGGAATAATGTAAAAATTATTAAATTATACATATGTAATAAAGCTACATCATAGCTAACTGCTACGGTACAGTAGACAAAGAATACTTACATAGAGTAAATAGTTATGAAATGGTTTAGAACAACAGTGCTCACGTTAAAGATAAAAATATATTTGTATAATATAACATTTTCCTAGGAATGCACAACTTGATTAAGACGCGCCGCTAAGGGTCGCGTGTGCGGCCGGCACTGTAAGCAGCATCAGACTGACAGGCGCGCGCGCCGTCGATGTTAGCATCTATTTATTACATATGTATAATTTAATAATTTTTATATTATTCCAAAACTCTGTTATAGGTAAAGTAAAAATTTTTTTACTTCTGATGAAGGCTGCCTTAGAGCAGTCGAAACCTAGGTAAAGTTGGAAATTTTTTACCTGTGCAACCGAAGAGCTGTATTTTCAAGTAATATTATAAATTTCCTAAAGCGGTATAACGCAGTTCTAACGAAGAAAAGGAGACTCAAAAAACTCATCTTTCAAGATTAGGTTTCGGAGCGTGGTTAAGTACAAACATTTTCCACCGTATTAACGTATTCATTGGAAGTTAATTTATTTCGATGGAAGATGCGGAGCTAAGATTCTTAATGATTAGCGAACATAAGAAAATAATACGTTACAAACATGACGCATTTCGGCAGCACATTTTCGTCTCCGAGTCGTTATTACATTAAGCTGCCGGGCAAACAAAAATAAATGTGAAGCATTGTTTTTGCTTTAATGTTTAGAGTGTCAGAAATGGCTACTATACTGTTGCTTCGACGTAAAGCTGCCAAAGCACAGGATGATAAAAACCAACTAACTGCATTTTCGTGATCAAAGTTCGCGATATTTGGCTACGTGGTCTGACTAGAACACAGTACTTGAAAGAAATGTGTAGCCCACGGCGTGATTTATTAACAACAAATGGCAGCATGTTGCTGAAACACATGGTGCCACACTGTTTTTTGGAGATAAAAGTCACTGAAACTGTGAACATGTAATTTCGTAACCCTATTGCAGAACTACTTCATTTACAAAAACTCTGACCCAATATTTTACGTATTAGCTGACTCCATCATACTGCCAGCGACTAATGTTGCTTAATGGCGCTATTGGACGTCAAAACAAAAACGCGTTTCCCGACTTTTGTGACTGCAAATGTCTTGCACTAAATTTTTTATCTTGCTGTCTTGTACTGGGCCACGATGACCTTTAAACATCGAATTGCAGCATGACGTAGTTTGAAAGCATTTCAAACAGAACGCTGTGTAGGAGAAAATTGCTGTGAAAAAAGTTTCCTTGCACATTATAAGAGCCATGAAACCTTACAGTTACATATTCGTAATATAGTACGCCGGCTGTTTATTTGCCACGAATGGAATGCGCCATAAATTTATACTAGACATCACGCATGAGCGAACTATGTGACTGCATACAGGGAGCAGGTTGTGCGTCCACTGGGGGAAATATATTTTTCAATATATGAAAATGGCGAGAAGTTGCAGCACTTCATTTCGCAGGAAATGGAAGGGAAAATATAAGTCGTGTTTCCGGTGGAAGAAGAATCAGTTCTGAAACGCAAATGTCAAAAGTTTGCAGAGAACCCGTTGACAAAGTAGCATCCAGTCCATATCATCGTCAGCTTCGTATTTTGCTGCACTCGAGATGGGCACGTATTTTGCTACCACCTTACACACACTGCAGTCGAAAACAATGTCGGTGGCCGATGACTTCCTGCAAATTACTGCCAACACTGGTGGCAGCGTGTTTTTGTCTTGATACATTATTTGGCCGGCTTTCCGATTTTGAGTGCACGCACGAATTCAGCAATGTAAGACTTGTACCAGCGATTAAAATTTCTTTTCGGTTAGTATCCCAGCTTTGTTGTGAAACAGTCATTGTGATATGATGTGAACTTAACAAAAGTTATTAGTGCTTTTAAACACCAACAGTACGTTCTGAACAGCAAAAAGTAATGCTGTCCTGGAGGCTGTTCAGATTGCCATAGAAGTGTTATAAAGTATAACAAGATCTCAACAGTGGAAGTAGCTGTGGGTCCTGCCTTAATTATTTTAAGGCAGGAGCCGCAACTACTGTCACTGTTGAGATCTTCCAACTACATGCTCCTTTTAACGATGTGTTTCGGTCGTTTAATGCTCATCTTCGGACTTTAATACAAAGGTAACATCGTTTAGGGGTTTATATACCATTCCGTGGGTATTCTTCACATTTAATTTTTTTTGCAAATAATCCCACCACATTCATTCTACGATAATGTGATGTGAAGAGTTATTATTTAATTCGAAGAATGTGTCGGATGAAAAAGAAAAAGGTCTTGATTGAACACTCGATTCATCTGCCACCGCATTTTACTTTACTGTACATTACTGTTGAAAAATATGTATCATTGTTACGAGACTGGTGTCTAAAGATGAGCAATATATGGTATGCCTGAAGCATTTATTTTAAAGAAATGTAAAATGTTTCACGCTTTTCAGTAAAAGAACAATGCTTATGTCAGTGAGTAGCATCTTTCTGTTGTAGACGACTCGACCTTTCTGCTGTGAAGAGCAAGCTGTATTGCCAACTTGTACTTTGAAAAACATCGATTTCGTGCCAGAGTACTCAGAGACAATTACGATCCGTGCACCGTATTCCCGATTTACTTCCTTGGGTTGCCACAGGGCACTTACGTGTAAGGTATTGGATGTACGGGTATTCGGAGTAGTTGGCGCCTGCACAGAGACCAGAGAAACAATTCCGTTATAGGATATCTGCAACACGGCGGCTGGCGCGGCTGTTCGACCGTAGGTCATACAGACAGGCCGATGCCGCTCACAAGTACTGTTAGTGACCGCCTTCTGACAGGGACCATACTCACAGCTTCTCGCTTTACCGCCCTGACGACACGAATAAAAGATATGTCAAAGAAAGTACACTACGAACAGTCATTTTAAGTGAAGCGGTTTGGACCTGAGACTTCTCAGCGACGAAGATTACGCTCTCGCGTGGATCTGTCCAGTTGGAAGAAGCGTGTTGTGACTCTGCTCCATTTGAGAATCGCTATACACGGAAAGTTATGAAATATGGCCCGTGTCAGGTAGACGGAGGTAAAGCACAGCTCTAAAAATTAAGAATACTAATCTTAACAAGACGATCTCTGCAGTTGTATCCCATAGCTACGGAAATTCTTGTCCAGCTTCATAACCGCCGAGGATGCACGTCGCATAAATTGTTATCAGAGTCTGAACAAATAATGAACTCTCAATTGCGTCGATGCGTCTTCATACGTCCAATATATCCCGAGACGTTCAGTCGCCTCATTTTTTTTTTAATTCTTGAACTCTCAACGTTTCACGTGCACTGTTAAATAGTCGCCTTCATCCAGAAGGCTGAAAAGAGTTGCCATATACAGTAGAAATCACCTGAGTAGCTATGTGTGCGTGTTTGAACCAGCACAAGAGCATTGCGTAGCTTGAACACGGGTTGGACATAAGAGGGTATCTGCTGTACGTTCATAAATTGTAATCCCGATGCTGATTTAACGGGCAGTGTTATAAAAGACAATACAAACCAGTAACAACCTCAATCAACACACAAGCACCTTTCATTCCGCTAACGTTCACCTCTCGTGCTACATTCACACTCCACAGTACTAAAGAACGAGTAATAAACGTTAGAAGCTGATAAATTCACCGAAAACTCGATACATAATTCTCGGAATACTTTGCCTATCACCGCACTTCATGGTCCGTGCAGGTAGGTTCCTTATCGCACAATGCGACACAAGTGTACGATGCAATGGGACACCGTGAACAATCGTACCACTGCTGAGGCGATGAGCATGTCTTAATTCAGTTAGTCACAGCTTGCGTCCTATTTACGGCTCCGTATCTCAATCGGTAAAAAAAGAAGCCTTATACGATCACTTTGTTGTTGTCTGTCTGTCTGTCGGTCCTACCGATAAAAATCCCTTTTTTTCAGGAACGGGCAGATACATATTGAAATTTATGTCACATACTAGCATCTAAGGTTCCTTGGTGGTATAAAAAAGTGAAGCTTCCAAATCAATACAATAAAAAATACGGCCACTTGCTCACAAACAAACTCATCAAAAACTGTAGCGTACTTCCGGTTGACCCAATTTTGCAAGAGGCAAGATTTCACAATACAAAGGCAAAAATATGCAAATTGTTAACTTCGAATTATGTCACACGAAAAAAATTATTTTTGTCATTTGTTATCCGATTTCAAACTTGAAATTATAACATTCTCGAAAGTCTTGGAATCCCTGAGACCGATACCCTAACCGTATCCATTTCGGTAACAGACAAAAATCGTCGATAATCACTATTCCCTGAATATACATAATTAAATTCGTACGGAAACCTCAGAGCGCGATCTTACTCGCGCCTGGCCAATTTTTTTTATTAAGTCACATTTAATACATGCAGTATGTACATATGTCAGTTGTCTACAATGTCAATGCCGCAGGTAGTTTGAATGACAATACACCTGAATAATCTTGGATAATTTTCATGCTGCTCTGTAAATTCCACATATACTCTCATCTGCTGCGGGATTTCGAAATTGTTCCGAGATTTAAAGGAGGTCATGATCACCAGAACAAACTGCCGCTCGAATAAAAAGAGATTTTTGACAATCAGTGTCAATCACACACAAAACCAAGTCTATAAAAAATCAAACTGATGCACTTACCACAGGTATAGTCAGTGAACAAGCACGAGCACCAAAAACGCGTCACAACCACAGGAACATAAGTATTCGCTTCCCGTTCAGCAGTGTGCACCTTGCTATAATTTACGTAGTCTGTACGCAAGTGTTTCTTGTGATACAACAGTTACTTCGTTCGGTAATGTTTTCGACGACAGAATGTGTTTGAAACATCTAAAACGGAGAATAGGACATCGTTTTGAAATTAGAGAAAAAGCTCTCAGAAAGGATACTTACGATCGCATTCTGTTAGTATCGACCTATAAGTGAAAATTTTTTAATCGTTTATAATATCACATTTTATTACAGAGATGACTGTTTCAGATACTGTGCTGTGCGTAGGAACCAAAGATTTTATTTCTTGCATAAGAAAATCCAACATTATCGGATCATTATATCTATTTTTTTATCTCTCTTGTTGACTGTAATGTTCATGACTCCAATTCTGTTCTTGTTCTGATAAAGACTACAGGAACTTATAACTGAATATTACGTATTACAGCTCGATAGTAAAAGTTGCATTCAAGGAAGAAGTAAACAAGTTTTCATTAGGTGAGACTCGAACATAAATATTACTCTTTCTAGTCATTCATTCTAACTACTATAGACAGTTTCAGCTACACTGCGGCGACGTAGAGTTGGAGAGACACTGGGGAGATTGGCAAACGAATCTGCAAATAAACACGAAGACTTTCAACGGACTCAAGACCACGCAACAAGAAATCTGCCACAGCTCTTTACCAACATATTACCACACGACAAAACACACAAGACGATATTAGTTTTAGTGGAAATTTCCATTAACTATTTTAGAACCAAGAAGACATGCTAATCTTGTCTACGAAACCATTAAAAACCATAAAAATAACAGTTTACACTGTAACAATAGCTTTTCAAAGCAGTGACCAAGCACTTTAGTGTAAGCAACAACCAAAAAGTCTTCGCATAACTGCACTATACTATGTTGAAGTTTCATACGTTCAGGCAGACAAGCATCGCGTCCTACGTATGTTGTACAGATAAAATTATTTTTAAATACTACATACTGCCTTACACAGGAATTTTTTGTAGTATCGTCCAAATCCGGCCACAGGCAATTTTTCAAGAACCTGAATACATTTGTTGACAAAATGATCATCAAAAACTGCGATGGCAAAATTGTCACGCTATTATCTTGCTTGGCCGCGCGGGATTAGCCGAGCGGTCTGGGGGCGCAGTCACGGACTGTGTGGCTGGTCCCGGCGGAGGTTCGAGTCCTCCCTCGGGCATGGGTGTGTGTGTGTGTTTGTCCTTACGATAATTTAGGTTAAGTAGTGTGTAAGCTTAGGGACTGATGACCTTAGCAGTGAAGTCCCATAAGGTTTCACACACATTTGAACAATTTTTTTTCTCTTGCTTGATTATACGTGGCAGTGCAGAAAAGTAATGTCTCGGAATTTTTATGTGAAAAGTCTTAAATCTCTTTAAATAAAGCGAACGTTATCAACATTCCACATCTTTATTCTCCATGTCTACATATTTTCAGCCGCTCGGCTGCTAGAGGGCTCCGGGCTGTAGCGCCGCTGCGCGAGAAACAGAGTTTCCAATCTGAAGATTTCGTCCACACGTGTTCTCTCCTTCAGAACGACAGAGCCAGACCACACACGAGCGCTGCGACATCTACAACAATTCGATGACGCCCTGGGTTCACTGTCATCGATCATCTTCCATACGCTTCCGACTTGGCCCCATTAGATTCTCATCTGTTTCAAAAACTTGAAGAATACTTTCGAAGTCTTCGCTTTGATAGTGACGAAGCGGTGGAAAGCAGAACTGAAGCTGTCGCTCGGTCAATAAAGTCAAATATTCTACAGTGACGGTATCAACGAACTGGTCTCTCGTTGGAAGAAACGTCTTTTCGTCGCAAAGGTGACTATGTTGAGATATCAATTTCTAGGCATGAAGAATAACGATGTGTAATGTTGATAACGTTTGTTTTATTTAAAAGATTTTAAGAATTTTCGCAAAAAAAGTTCGGAAGCATTACTTTTCTGCACGTCCTCGTACACATGACACCTGAACTCAGAATTACAAGGCTATAGGCATTATTTACGTACAATACGTGCAAGAGACCAGCACGAGATCATTTGCCATCGCAAATTTTGATGATTGTGCTGTCAATAAACGTATGTAGGTACTTGAAAAAGGCATTAAAAATTAACTGTGGCAAGTGTGGACCTATATCCAAACAAAATCACACAAATCTTAATTTAAATGGTCTTATGACTTACGTTCTTATGCAATTTGATCCAAAACGTTCTGACTACAAAAAAGGCAGTCTCATTCTCTATTTTGAATAGTAATGATGCCTGAGCGTGTAGTCAATAATTTAAAAGGCACTCATACTACATTATTATTGACGTTACGATACTGCTTGAGTTAAGTACACTGCCTTGACTTTTTTAAGAACCTGATGACGCCCTTCGCAATGGGAATCGGTTGACAGTAAACAGCTGTTACTCAAGCAGTAGCTTCTCCTGCTGGCCACAGTGTTCTTTAAACATTTACAAGCTGCATGCCAGTACCGAAATAATTTTTGTTCAGAGATGTTGTTTATTTATTTATTTGTCGATATAAATCTCTTTTTCAGTACATATATTGTACACAGGATATTGGACAGAAAACCTTTTTAGCTATTGGTTTTTCAAACGTCAAACATACATTATTTAAATTTTTATGACGAATTGGATCTATACAGTTAATAATTACAAATTTTTGAAATACTGTATATTTATAACTTATTTCTAAAGATACAAATCACATATTTTCTTGCATAAGACACTGTGAGATTGAATAGTAGCAGTTTTTCCAGAAGGTAGGCTGTCACAGACTATTTAAAGCTTTGTAGTTCAGGAAGAGATTTTATATGTCTCGGTAATCTGTTGTAAAGTTTTTTCCTGCATGATATACATCTTTTTGGCATAATGTTGTGTTACAATGATTAACATGTATGTCACTGTCTGACCTGGTACTGTAATCACGGACACTTTTGTTTTGAGGAAAAAGGTTCGCTTTTCTCAGTATGCTTTTTTTGACATGCATGACTACTTCCAGTATATAAATGAAGAGAAGGGGTAGGATCTTTAAAGAAAGGTCTGCATGGTTTTCTGCTGCTCACTCGTTTCATTATTCTAATAATAGCCTTTTGTTTCTTGAAAACTGGTGTACATTTCCCCAGAAAATGATACCGTACTTCAGTATTGAATGTACATGAGCAAAGCATACAGCCCTAACCGTTTCTACACTAGTATTGTTGCAGAGAATTCTTACTATATAGTTCATTTTAGCTAGTTTTGAATTTAGAAATGTGATACGAGTGCTCCATTTAAGATTCTCCAGGATATGAATCCCAAGAAATTTAGTTTCATTGACAGCACTAATGTTTTGGTTTACATATTACAGGCTGTGCCGGATTTTTATTTTGATCACTGTGGAAATTAATGAGTAACGGTTTTTGGGGATTGACTATTAGCCTGTTTCTGGTAAACCATTCAGACACTCTTCTTGTAATATCTTTTGCAGATGCAGTAAGATTTTCTTCTTCATTCCCTTCAATCAACAGACTGGTGTCATCTGCAAACAGTACTTGTTCAGAATCTCTAACGTTTGATTGGAAATCATTAATGTAGACCAAAAAAAGAAAGGGACCTAAAATGGAGCCCTGTGGAACACCATGACTTAGTCCACATGGTTCTGAAAGGTGTACCTGGAGTTCATTACCTTCCATGTACTTAATTTCAGTTAGCTGAGAGCGATATTCCAAATATGATTCAATCCACTGGTTTGGCACACCTCTTACACGATACCATTCAAGGCAGGATGTATTAGAATGTGGTATATCGTTCTGCAGTCTGGTAAACAGACCCTACGGACGTTGCTCACATTTGCAATTTCTTCGCACTCGGAGAGACAGTTCAAATCCATTGACGGCCCTTCCTCCTATCGAGCGTTTTTATTGGAGGCCAGATCACCTGCAGCTCGCGAGGTTCCGAGCTTAACGACGTTGACCTCCCATCAGTTTCGGTGTCTCCCCTTCCCCTCGAACCATTAACGAGAGCCAGGGCCGACATCGCAACGAGGCAGCTGGTAACCTATCCTTTTAGTATACCAGGGAGGGGTAGAGGCTCGTTCATCAGCTCGGCATACATCTTTAACCCCCTCCTGCCCCCCCCCCCCCCCCCCCTGCGCGTCAGAGCGAGGGACCGCGCGGTACAATATTGACGAAATACGAGGCGGCCAGGGTGGCAGGTAGCGGCAGGGCGAGGGATTCGAGAGGCGCATCCCCCGGCAGACAGATTGGGCGGACTCATCACTCTTTCATCGGGGGGCGCGCCAGGTTTATCTCCGGGCTCTTACCAGCCGATGCACTCCGATAGCCACCTCGGCCGGCACTCGGCGGGGAGGGATTGTCGGCAGATAAAAGGCTGCGGGGGCGGCGGGGGCGGCGCAGGCGAGGAGGCGCCGCATCGCCGGCGGACAGGCCGCGCGCGTATCGACAGGCGAGGCATTCAGCGGCGATACCTAGGCCTGCGCCGGTGCCCCGTGGGTGGGACACGAGAACAGCCGATCGGGCAAGCGCTTTGGGGTTCCGAACTCCACTGTGTCTGAAGCTCCGCGAGACGTCGGCCGTCATTTGTCAGGGTTGTGGGCCTTCGTAATTAATTTTTGTACTAATGTAGAACCAAAACGCTATGACCACCCGCTTAACATCTTGTTTGTCCGTCTTTGTAGCGAAATACATCACTGATTCTGCGCATCAGGAATTTGACAGCTTGTTGGTAGGTTTGTGGAGGTAAGTGGCGTTAGATGTCTACGCGTACCTTGCATCTTCTTGAAGGACGAACATACAGGATGGGTCAGGAGGAGAGGTACACGCTTTGATGGGTGATAGTATTATTGATTCTGAACAAAAACCTTCATATGGACGTATGTCCTATTCCGAATGGTTTCCGAGATAGAATACATTTAATATCACTTTTGTACGTTTTTCTTCAATAACTCGAAAACCGCACCCTCCAGCGAAAACGTGTCGCAGTACAAAATTAAACTATATTAAATTTCCTACACAAAATGTCCAATTCTTTTTTTTCTCTAGAACTAATGATGTGCGCGAAGAGAGCGCGAGAATGTTGAAAAACTCGCTCGACGCGCATGCGCTGTAGCTTACGTAGTTTCTGTAGGCCAGTGTGAGGTAGCATACTGAGTTAGCAAGTTGAGACGAACAGTTTGATACGGGAAACTTGTGGTCTATCAGGTCGGGAAATTTAATATAGTTTAATTTTGTACTGCGACACGTTTTCGCTAGAGGGTGCGGTTTTCGAGTAAATCAAGAAAAACGTACAAAATTAATATTAAATGTGTACTATCTCGGAAACCATTCGGAATAGGGCATACGTCCATATGAAGTTTTTTGTTCAGTATCACTAATACTATCACCCCTCAAACCACGTACATTTCCTTCTGACTCACCCTTATTTCCGAGCCGCAAGAAAACATAATATGGAGATTTTTAATTTAGTCTCGAGTTTATTTTATTCTTTATTAAATAAATCTTGAGCCCCTGCGACTGTAAAACAATCGTTTCGCCTGTTACACAATAACATAAAAATGCACTTAATAATGAGAATTATTTCTCGAAACGCACAGTGCGGAAAATAAATTGTGCCTGGTAGCAACAAATCTTATTTCACAACAAACTAAACCACTGAATCGAGTTATTGTGTGCATCTCCGTTGACGAGTTGATACATCACTTTCCTTCCTTGGAAATAAATTCGACGAGTGTACTGAATGTTAACTTTGAAACAATGATTAGGACTAAATATTGTACGCTTGTTTCCCAAGGTAGGCCCTGTTTATTAGTAATGCTGTCTACATTCTGATTATTTTATTAGTGAACACGACGGATTAAGTTAGCTAGACATTTATAACAATTTCCCAAAGCAAGGCCCATTTAAGAGCGTTCTGTAGATGCAAGCGATACATTTAGAGTTCCACTTCCACAGAGAGTTGCGCCGTTGGGTAACAAAAACACGTGATACCTAGCTGTTTCGGAATGCCTCTTGTGTACTGCAGATGGTATACAGACTTTGTCCCATAACTGAGCCTATTTCAGTTTGTCTCGGCTGCTTATCTGTCTTTTGCATAGCCAGACAGAACTGTCTGTTTTCCAAAACATATGAAAAACTTTCGACTAGGTGGTGGTTAGTCGTGCTGAAGTCGTCAGAAAATGATTCCATTGTGCTATACTTTACTGAATGTTTTTTTTTCAATATCGAGAAACACAGTACAACTACTGCGTTTTACTTGCCTGGCTCTGCAGATGCGCCCAAGAACTCTCACAGCTGAACGAATTGTACAGTATTTTTGATAGAATACAACTTCTTGTCAGATGAGTCAAGGATAAATATATAGTACGATAGTAGACTCCGATTAACACCACCTGAAATTCCACTTCCAAATGCTTCGCGGAAACAACTATTTTCGCCATTCCATAATTAGAAGGAACATAGACAAACGGACTGTAATTAGTAAACATTCAAGACTCTAGAATACCAGCAACACTTGTGTGCTGTACCGTGTAGACTACACTGTAACGGCAAACTTGTGTGTGTAGATGGGATAATCCTAACTCACGCAAACCGATAATTATGACTAGCGTGAAGCATAACATTCTGAAGATTTTATCTGCGAAACTCAGTTGCACGATAAAGTTTATGGCTACAAAACTGACGTCAGAAGTGATGCCAATTACTTATATATTTTATGGCAGTTGCTGTAAAATTTCCACGTCCTCTGGAACGTAAAAGTGTAAGAATCATGGTGAACGGATCCTGGATTCCCGTGCTGCAGCGAACGACCGTTGCAGGTAGCAAGAGGAGAACCGCAGCGGAAATGATTACGGAAAAACCGTTGGACGTTGGCGCGCCAGGAACATACAATCCGCGGTCGTGAGCTAGACCCCAGTCCACCACCACCACCACTGGTGGGTGAAGCTTTGACAATACCAGCCACAAAATTAAACAAACATCGGCCGAAGAACCCGAAACAGAAGCCAAAAGGCAGTTTGTTGAAAGAATATCCCTTCGCGCAATATCCTCTTTAGTACCCAGTCACGTTAGCCACTAGACAATGGGGACCATTAAGGTTTGACTAAAGTAGTACCTTATTTACTGGTTTCTGCTGCAAGTAATGCAGCCCTTTCGCATACGAACAGAACGTATGAGTAAAGTATAACTGAAATAGTGCAGAACCAGATTTCTGTTCAGCCTGTCAGCACACGGATGACACGAGATTTTTGAAACGGTACAACAGAATTACGGCCGTTCTTGCACCCCAGAAATCTGGAACATGCGGTGTAACAAAGTCGTGTGAGTGTAGGATCGTAAAGTATTTTCTTCTGCATTGCTATGACACCCGATAATTATTTTTCTTTATTTTATTTTATTTTGTTTTCATTTATCTACCCATATCCATAGAAGGTTTCTTGTCAAATTAGGGGATACAATATGGTTATATTAATAGTAAAATTAGAATAGGATTGCACAATAAGTGTCACACATTTATTACATAATATATGTGTTTATGGTATGTTGAGGGGTTACAATATTTTTAAATTCTCATACTCTGACATTTCTTTCTCATACCAATTCTTATGTTTTATTCTTATTCTTCAGAAAATTTTGGTGCATTCCCTTGAATGCTACCAATCGTACAAAAGTTCGAAACACAGATATCCCGAACACCACGAGCATCCAAAGTGACATTTTTTGGTATGAGTCTCACTCGCGAAGCAAACGTCGTTAACGCGGGTGAAAATTTCATGCGTTGGCGATAATTTTGCGGCATACCACGCATAACGGATCACTTTCCCGAAAACTGGCGCTTGCAACTGATTATGAATCAAGATACACTACCGGTATTTCACCAAAAACAATTACAAACAATTCTATCATTCCTTTTTTAAAATTCATTCATCTGACATAAAATTAGTAGACGAATAAGGGCAACGTTATATCAATAAAGGATGGAAAAAATTCTTATAGTAATCTTCTACAGACATGGATATATAAATGAAAAACTAAAATGAAGGCTATAATCGAGTTTCGAACACGGGGCTCAAAATTAAGAAGGATACTGCACATAAAGTACCTCGACAGTAGCTCAGTAACTTTGACCGTCGTTTTTTCAGAAACAGTCGAGTATCTACGGATAGGCCGAGGCACGTGTTCGTTTATTTTGACCCCTCTTCCACTGAGCGAAGTTTCTGGGAAATCGGGTTATCGCACTTGACGTGTTCTGCTCGTTAGTCCACTGCAGGTTCTACGTCCAATCTACACTCCTGGAAATGGAAAAAAGAACACATTGACACCGGTGTGTCAGACCCACCATACTTGCTCCGGAGAGGGCTGTACAAGCAATGATCACACACACGGCACAGCGGACACACCAGGAACCGCGGTGTTGGCCGTCGAATGGCGCTAGCTGCGCAGCATTTGTGCTCCGCCGCCGTCAGTGTCAGCCAGTTTGCCGTGGCATACGGAGCTCCATCGCAGTCTTTAACACTGGTAGCATGCCGCGACAGCGTGGACGTGAACCGTATGTGCAGTTGACGGACTTTGAGCGAGGGCGTATAGTGGGCATGCGGGAGGCCGGGTGGACGTACCGCCGAATTGCTCAACACGTGGGGCGTGAGGTCTCCACAGTACGTCGATGTTGTCGCCAGTGGTCGGCGGAAGGTGCACGTGTCCGTCGACCTGGGACCGGACCGCAGCGACGCACGGATGCACGCCAAGACCGTAGGATCCTACGCAGTGCCGTAGGGGACCGCACCGCCACTTCCCAGCAAATTAGGGACACTGTTGCTCCTGGGGTATCGGCGAGGACCATTCGCAACCGTCTCCATGAAGCTGGGCTACGGTCCCGCACACCGTTAGGCCGTCTTCCGCTCACGCCCCAACATCGTGCAGCCCGCCTCCAGTGGTGTCGCGACAGGCGTGAATGGAGGGACGAATGGAGACGTGTCGTCTTCAGCGATGAGAGTCGCTTCTGCCTTGGTGCCAATGATGGTCGTATGCGTGTTTGGCGCCGTGCAGGTGAGCGCCACAATCAGGACTGCATACGACCGAGGCACACAGGGCCAACACCCGGCATCATGGTGTGGGGAGCGATCTCCTACACTGGCCGTACACCACTGGTGATCGTCGAGGGGACACTGAATAGTGCACGGTACATCCAAACCGTCATCGAACCCATCGTTCTACCATTCCTAGACCGGCAAGGGAACTTGCTGTTCCAACAGGACAATGCACGTCCGCATGTATCCCGTGCCACCCAACGTGCTCTAGAAGGTGTAAGTCAACTACCCTGGCCAGCAAGATCTCCGGATCTGTCCCCCATTGAGCATGTTTGGGACTGGATGAAGCGTCGTCTCACGCGGTCTGCACGTCCAGCACGAACGCCGGTCCAACTGAGGCGCCAGGTGGAAATGGCATGGCAAGCCGTTCCACAGGACTACATCCAGCATCTCTACGATCGTCTCCATGGGAGAATAGCAGCCTGCATTGCTGCGAAAGGTGGATATACACTGTACTAGTGCCGACATTGTGCATGCTCTGTTGCCTGTGTCTATGTGCCTGTGGTTCTGTCAGTGTGATCATGTGATGTATCTGACCCCAGGAATGTGTCAATAAAGTTTCCCCTTCCTGGGACAATGAATTCACGGTGTTCTTATTTCAATTTCCAGGAGTGTAGATAGATATCACTGGAATACAAACTATTCAAAACCAAACTCTGGATAACCGGGTGGGGATCCGAACCCTCACCCTCCCACCTGCGAATGCAGAGCGTTAAGCGCTTCCCCGTCTCTCGAAGCCGAACACTAACGCCGGACTGAATTTTCTCATTATGAGAGTATTGAATGGCGATCTGCTTTAATTGCTCAAAGTCACTCAAAAGCCAAGATAGCACAAAATATTTTTCTATTCGAGTCAAGAGTTTTCAACAGTCTTAACTGTCATCTTCGGGTCTTAAACATTCTTTGCAATAAAACATGTTCGTTTTACGCTACACAAGATGTCAAGTGGATAAAACTCAGTTATGACAAACGTTTATTATGAGCTGAATTTTATCCACTTGACATCTTGTACATGAAGTCAGCGTAAAATGACCATATTTCATTACAAAAAATATTTAAGACCTGAAGGTGACAGCTAAGACTTGAAACCGGTTGTCTTGAATAAAAAAATAAAAAAAATATTTTGCGCGCTCTTGAATGGTTTTTAACTAACGCCGGAAATATACTACGAGGAAATTATGTGCGTAAGAGGCAGAGGGAGTAGTGGCATGGGTTGGGAGGGAGGGAGGGAGGGAGTGTGGGCGCGAAGGCAGGCAAGTGATGAGTCGCCTGGCGGGCTACTGTGTCGCCGGCGCCGTAAAACCGCGGCACGGCTCACTGGCTTCAATCGGCCCGGTCTCTCTTCCAGCGTGCGGCCGCTATTGGAATATTTGCGGCCCGCCATCGGAATGCTCATCACTCGCGTAGCCAGACGGATGGGACGCGGAGAACTCCGGAGGAGCGAAGGAAGGCGCAGCGGACGCGGATAACGGCGGAGGGCCCGCGAAGGAATGCCGCGCCGCAGATGGAAATATCAAGATGGAGTTGATAACTTTTTATGCATAAGCAATGGCGGCGCGGAAAGCAGAAATGTATGCGCGCCGTGGGTGGGCGCTGAGGGAGGGGTGATCTCGGGTAGGAGAAGGGGGGGGGGGGCTCTGCTCGACCAGCCGCGGCGTGGCGCTGCAGTCGCGAATATTTTCGGCGGCACTGGATGGGCCGCAGCGCCGCGGGACGCTCGCAATTAACCAGTCGCCCTGTTTTGTTGCGCCGCCGGGCAGTCACGTAAATTACGCGTTGCAAAAACAGCGCGCCGCGCCCTGCCGGACCCCAGTTAATAAATATCATATAAATGTCCCGCACAATACATAGCGATATGTCAAACACCCGAGCGGCTCTGTGCCACGATGCGGCAGGTGGTAACGTCACGTGACGGTTACAGCCTCCCTAGCGACACACGGACAGGTGTTCTTCACCGCATCCACCGTCGTCTCCATAGTAACAGTTACGTCTGCCACAGACGGCAGACTACACTCAAGACACCCCTGTGTACCAAATAACATACACAATCACTTGCAGGCGCAACCAAGAGAAAACAATTCTTTAAAACAAACAGAACTTGCTAGAGACTAATGCGAACCTTTTTCTGGAGAGGTCGCCTCACAGACACAGGGAAGTTGGAGTACTCCGCCGGCTTTATAAGGCCAGCGCAGCAGCAGTACAGCCAGTTCCTCGCCGAGCTAGGACCAGCTCCGGCGGACCTCACCGACGCTCTTAATGAATGGTCGTCTACAAGTTATTTGTTTTTGTGTGTATATAGTGATTGTTCGAGAAGTGTAGTTCAGTTTCAATAAACGAGATTATACTGAGTGTTCTACAATACTGAGTATTCTACAGTAACCGTCATCTAAAACTGTAGGGCTGGTTTCTCTACATGAGCAACCGTTCTAAATCCTTCAGTCGCTGCATATATATCCTATACACAAATAAAAATGGATATGCGCGCGCTCGCGTTGTGTGTGTGTGTGTGTGTGTGTGTGTGTGTGTGTGTGTGTGTGTGTGTGTGTTCCGCATCTTCTCAAACCACTGGATCGATATGTGCCAAATATGGTGCACATACTATCTAGGGTCTGAGGAGGCGTAATGGAGGGGACAAGAACCACCTAGTTCTCTTAGTCGTGGAGATGGGAGGGAGAAGGCTTGATAACCACTAACATCTACGCTGCCCTCCATAACACGCGTGTTACTGTGTGGGTAGTATTCAAATGTGTTCCGGGGGCTATACATGCGGATGGGCATGGCAGAGCAGAGTGTGGGAATCGGTAGTGACAGGGGGTCGGTGAGGCGGACTAGTGAGAGGAGGACATAGAAATAGATAGAGGGAGGAGGAGATGGGCAGAGTGGGGAAAAGAGAAGATGATAAGTGATATGGAGCAGGAGATGGACAGAGAGGTACGAGAAGGTGGATATATAACCACTATGGATCCAGAAAATATCCTTCTTCTGAAACAAACCTGGCTCTTTATTTGCATGAAGTAATGAGTCCTATTGACACGAGATTTCAAGTTGATTCCTTATTGCTGTATTTCCAGAACGGTTCCAGCACTGTTACTCCCAGCGGCTTCTAATCAAGTTGCATGACTATGGTGCATCGACTCAGTTCTATGACAGGATTCGTGATTTCCTGTCAAAAAGGTCACAGTTCGTATTAACTGATAGTAAGTCATTTTGCTGTTCTTTACTGTCTACCAAAAACAGCAGAAAATAAAAACGAATTGCAAGATGATTTAGAAAGATATCTGCATAAACAATAAAAAAATGTGAGGTCCTGCAAATGAGTACCAAAAAAATTACCTAAGCTTCGGTTACTCGATAAATAATACAAATTTTAAAAATGTGGATTCAACTAAATACCTAGAGATTACAAACAGCTTAAATTGCAACTATCAAGTAGGGAAGACAAATCAAAGACTGAGTTTTACTGGCAAAACACTTAAAAGGTGCAACGAATTTACGAAAGAGATGTCTACACTATGTATGCCCGTCCTCTTCAAAAATTCCTTTGAAAGGGCACGGCCAACTTCCTTCCCCATCCTCCCCTAATCTGATGCGACCGATGACCTCGCTGTTTGTTCGCCTCCCTCAAATAAACCAACCAGTGCTCTTCTAGAGTACTGCCGCGCTGTATGGGGTCCTTACCGGATAGGATTGACGGAGGACATCGAAAAAGTTGAAAGATATGCTGTTTTGTATTAGAGCGAAATCGATGATAGAGTGTCACACCAATGCTAACTGATTTGTGGTTGCCGTCATATAAAAAAAAGGTCTTTTCTGTTACGGTTTTTACAAAATTTCAATTCCCATCCGCCTCCTCCAAATACCATCATCAAATAAGGATTTTTGGAAGTAATTTCAAAACAAAGAGGATAATTAATTATTCTACAGAAAATATTTTGTTGTATGCCACTGACATAGGGAGAAATGACTATAGTATTAAAATAAGAGCAATGACAGCTCACACGGAAATATTTGCGTGTTCATTTTCTCCCAGTTGGTATTCGAGAATGGAATGACTGAGTTATAGTCGAAATTGATTATGACCGGTGCCTAACACTTAACTAAGAGTTGTGGAGTAGTCATGTAGATCTTAGACCGGGCATTCCGAACTGAGAAAACGCAGTCGGAGGGGAGGTTAATGTGGTGTCACCGCCAGACACCACACTTGCTAGGTGGTATGCTTTAAATCGGCCGCGGTCCGTTAGTATACGTCGGACCCGCGTGTTGCCACTATCAGTGATTGCAGACCGAGCGCCGCCACACGGCAGGTCTAGTCTAGAGAGACTCCCTTGCACTCGCCCCAGTTGTACAGCCGGCTTTGCTAGCGATGGTTCACTGTCTACATACGCTGTCATTTGCAGGGACGACAGTTTAGCATAGCCTTCAGCTACGATAAGTACTATCTTCAAGAATATATTCTGAACAGATAATATTGTGAATCATGTACCGTCAAGAGCGTCGTTCATCATTAATGGATTAAAGTATGAAACTAATTACGTCCGCTTTCTGAATTCTCATTCCTTGTCATGTTCCAGACCTCACGTCAGTATAGTTCTTCCCTCCTCACGCCTGCCTGCGTGAGCTAAAACGCGTGCATTTCGGCCTCGACGCGTAACACGGTGTTGGCTCTTCTGCTAATACAAAAGTTAAAATCTTGTGTCGGTACATAGCGTACTCCGCTCGGCTATCTTGAAGATGGTCGCTCATCGGAAGGTCAGTACTGGACAGACGATCCACCATTGAACATGTCACACGCCTTCATTCCGTATGACACTACAGAAAAAAATTGTGACATATATCTCATGTCATTACAGGAAGGGCTAGTAATCAAGTACTGTATGTCACGAGCTATTTACATATGTCTGATCCATCGTACTGGGTCCGAGCTCCCTACCTTCAGGCGGAGCATCATAGCCCTTACGTGCGTAACAGACCGCGGTAACGGTGGCCGATGATCATACAGTTACATATTTAGCCTTTTTAAAGCAGTTGGACTCGGTAATAATTTGTTGGGACGTGAAGTGGAACTGTCATGAAGGCGTAGTCATATGTGAAGCAAAATTCATCAGCAGAGTACCAAGGAAATGCAAGAACTCTACAAGAAGGAGAGTGTTTGCGTAACACTCGTGCGACCAATCCTAGAATATTTCCCGACGAAGGGAGATGGTGAACATATGCAGAGACGGACGGCACGAATGGTCGCAGGTTTCTCTGATCTGTGGCGATGTGTCACAGTGATGCTGAAGAAACTGAACACGCAAGCGCTTGAAGATAGACGCCAATTATCCGGAGAAAGCGGATTTTAAGAGTTTCAAGAACCACCTTTAACTGATGAATCTTGGAATGTACTTGTAGTGTTGGCAGAAGAGCCAACACTGTTTTTCTAGAGGAGGCCGAAAAGCACGCGTTTAATTACACGCTGACTGGCGTGAGGTCTGGAACAGGACAATATTTTGAGAATTGCAAATAAAGTAAGTAGTTGATATAATACTTAACTTTAATCCCCAATTGTAGAACATCGCTCTTGATGATACATGCTTCACGTTATAATTATCAATTGAATACGGCGCCTTGCTAGGTCGTAGCATATGTAGCTGAAGGCTATGCTAACTATCGTCTCGGCAAATGAGAGCGTAGTTGTCAGTGAACCTTTCCTTGCAAAGTCGGCTGTACAACTGGGGCGAGTGCTAGTAAGTCTCTCTAGACCTGCCGTGTGGTGGCGCTCGGTCTGCTATCACTGACAGTGGCGACAAGCGGGTCCGACGTATACTAACGGACCGCGGCCGATTTAAAGGCTACCACCTAGCAAGTGTGGTGTCTGGCGGTGACACCACAGTACTATAATTTGTTTACACATCGCTCCCGTCGGGATCGCGAAGACAACAACAGTACTAATTTGACAACACGCTGAAGGAACATGGGGGCGCTCTGGGAATACTGGAATGAAGAAAATCCCCGCCCCCATCCGCAACTGATCCCGGCATCTCTAAGGAAGGAGTCTAGTGCTCTACCTGCTGGAACACCAGGGCCACCAAAATAATATTTGACGGGAATAAATAAGTACAATATAAGTATCGTGGACACGGTAGCTATTATGATCTTTCTTAACTCCTCGGAAGAAAAAGCAACACCGTCGTAATATCACAGGAAATTTGTGCATACGTATGTAGGAGATGGAGGGAGGGAGGGAGGGAGGGGGAGGGGGAGAGAGAGAGAGAGAGAGAAAGAGAGAGAGAGAGAGAGAGAGAGAGAGAGAGAGAGAGAGAGCGGTTTAAATTGCTTGTACCTTAGGCAATGATAGGCTCTTCTATGTCAGTGGTCCTGTGGTGCAATGTAAGCGCCCACTTTTCATGCTACGGAAACCGAACGAGATGGTGCAGGTAAGACTCTGGTTTCGCATTCGGGAGAAAGGTGATTCAAATCCCCTTCCGACTGCTTCATTCTTAGGCTTTCTGTGGCTTAAGGCAAATGCCTGGATAATTCCTTCGAAAAGGACCTCCCCATCCTTCCTCACTCGGAATCTATGTTTTGCCTCTGACATCATCGTCGACGGGACGTTAAACACTCACCTTCCTTCCTTCAACCTGGAGATAGATTTTCAAGAAGTTAAACACAACTTATACTCTGTTTTATAATCACGAAATTGAAAATCGTGCTCCAGTTCTGCGTTCTATTTTCTATTGTAGTACTGCTGAAGACGGGCCGGCCGCTGTGGCCGAGCGGTTCTAGGCGCTTCAGTCTGGAACCGCGTGACTGCTACGGTCGCAGGTTCAAATCCTGCCTCGGGCAAGGATGTGTGTGATGTCCTTAGGTTAGTTAGGTTTAAGTAGTTCTAATTATAGGGGACTGATGACCTCAGATGTTAAGTCCCATAGTGCTCAGAGCCATTTGAATTTTTTTTTTTTTTTTTTTTTTTGCTGAATAAGATCATTTCATTGTTGTACGACGAGAAATAATTCGAACATCGAGCTATGCACAAAACGTTATAGTTTTAATGAACATTCAACGGGTGGTCGTAAATGCGAAATTAAATCCGTGTCCAAGCAAAATATGGTATCATAGTAAATAAATGTTTTACTAGTTTTTACATTCTCGAAGTACTAGTCGCCACTGTTGTCGATTTCTTCGTCTAAATGTACATGACTACTCTGCAAAGCACACTTAAGTGACTGGCAGACGGCTCATCGAACCGCTTCCACAATACTCCTCTGCCACTTCACTCTCGAACAGCGCGCTGGAAAAACGAACACTTAAATCTTTCCGTGCGAGATCTCATTTCTCTTATTTTATTATATCATCATTTCACCCATTGTAGGTGAGTGTCAACAAAATATTTTCATATTCTGGGGAGAAAGTTGGAGACTGAAATTTCCTGAAAATATCTCGCAGCAACAAGGAACGTCTTTTTTTTTTTTTTTTTTGTAATGACTGCCACTCCAACTCGCCTATCATATCAGTGACACTCTCTTCCCTATTTCGCGATAATGCAAAACGAGCTGCCCTTCTTTGAACATTTTCGATGTCTCCTATCAATCCTGTCTGGTAAGGATCCCATACCCCACAGCAATAGTCAAGCAGATGACGAACAGGAGTGATGTAAGCAGTCTGTTTAGCAGATCTGTTGTATCTTCAGAGTGTTCTCCCAATAAAACGCAGTCTTTTTTTTCCATTCCTCGCAACATTTTCTATGTGATCGCTCCAGTTTAAGTTGTCCGTAATAGTTATCCCTAGGTACTTAGTTGGATTGACAGTCCTTTGTGTAATTTATCGTGTAACCAAAATTTAACGGATTCCTTTTAGTACTATACTGATTAGATTTCTTACGTACAAAGCAATTTTTGTAATATTTTCGATGCTTTCCCCTTCAATTCTAGTGGGAGGGCGTGTGAGAAACACTAGGTAATGGCAGGGGGAGAAGAAGAGTCTTGAGTCATATTTTTCCTTCGTGCGTTTTTATAGTTCAGGAAAAATCCAAGACTAAGGTTTGAAGGAACGTAAGTAACCATTCACATCAACAGTAACGGTAACGACTCGTTATACAACACACATTGCAATACTTACACATTATCACCATACACATATGATTCCGTCTCTATGACAGCTGTATAATAAGAAATTTCATCGTCTTTTCAGCGGGTGCATCAGACACTGAGCCACCCACGCATCACAGTACAGAGTATCGCCACGCCCACATCGACACTAGAGGGAGACTTTTATGGCTCGTTATCTGCCACTGGCTTAAAAATGACGATTTGTTTACGACTTCCATCACATTAGCGAGGACTGAGTCGCATTTACAGCGTGTTCTTTACAGCGTAAGGGTACGGCAGTTCTGCAGTTTCGATTGCGCAGTTCTAAACAGCTGTACGTTCTCTTACACAGTTTCAAATAGTAACCTAATCGTAAACTACGGAAATAGAAGCAATAAACTAACGCCTTTACCGAGGACTTTTGTGGGACCACACGTCGGTAAAAAATTAGAACTGTGATGGCAATACGCTACAGTGTTTACGTATGGGGATAATTATTTGAAAAGTGAACAGATTGTCACACACAGACTTAACAGAAGTACCTGAAAATTGAGACCAGTATAACATTACTGAGAAATCAGTATTCTGTGAAGTCATCACAGTCTGCAATAACTGCCGGCCGGTGTGGCCGTGCGGTTCTAAGCGCTTCAGTTTGGAACTGCGAGACCGCTACGGTCGCTGGTTCGAATCCTGCCTCGGGCATGGATGTGTGTGATGTCCTTAGGTTGGTTAGGTTTAAGTAGTTCTATGTTCTAGGGGACTGATGACCTCAGAAGTTAAGTCCCACAGTGCTCAGAGCCATTTGAACCATTTTTTTCTGCAATAACTTTCTACACACAACACGCTGCACTGATGTGCACTGGGTTGGGAAATTTCGAGGCAGTCCAATGGGGTGAAGTCATCGTATGACAATGTGTGCAACAAAGATCGACAGATTTAAAGACAACCCATTCGCTTGTCTGCTACTGTGTACCAAAGCGTCGCAAAAACGTAAAGGATGCTACGATGTATTCATTCTCACACGTAAGCGGCCCTCATTTCTGTGACGTCAGCATACGGTATCTTATAGGTTGACGGCTCATTCACTATTCTTTGAATCATGGAGATTTCCTACCCGACATCCTCTGACATCATCAAAGCAGAGTGGGTTCTATCGAACATTGATTTGCACAGATTTGAAGATACATCATCTTTCATTTCGACTGCGATCATCCATCTTCTAATTCTTGCGGCGTCTTTACTGGGTTTTCTTCTGTTCGGATAGACCGCCAATACAGCAGAGTTTACGATCACAGGGCGGTTTGGCAGATGCTGATACAAGGAGAAATCTTCCAGCGAACAAAGAGAAAATGTTTGGATCCAACAACGAAAATACCGATTTTTCTAGCCAGACATTCATATTCTTACATGTTTGCTTACAAACGTATCGAATGGTCATATTAAGATCAGTATGTAGCATTATGGTTTAATTCATTTTGAGGTACTCGTAATTTGTATCCACGTTTAGTTCAACAACAAATACGCTTAGAAAATTATGTATTTTACAAAATACAATATCTTAATTTTACTGTATGTAGCTGGAAAACAGTCGATAATAAGAAATGCCGCACTCGTCTTCATAAAGAAGAAAGTCTGATCCCAGAAACTGGAACGGAAATATAGTCGAAGCAGTGACTCGAGGACTAAACGGACATTTTACTTTTTCACCGCTTTTGGGCACGTTTTCGTGACGAGAAATCTACATTACTACTCTTCAATTCACTCTTAAGTGCTTGGCAGAGGATTCATCGAACCACTTTCAGATTATTTCTTTACCATTCCACTCTCGAACAGCACGTGGGAAATACGAACACCTAAAACTTTCGTGCGAGCTCCGATTTCTCTTATTTTGTTACAATGATCCTTTCTCCCGGTGTAGGTGGGAGTCAAAATATTTTCGCATTCGGAGGACAAAGTTGGTGATTGAAATCTCACCGTAACGAAAAACGTCTTGGCTTTAATGACTGCTACCCGAAGTTGCGTATCATATTCGTGACACTCTCTCCCGTTTCGCGATAACAGAAAACGTGCTGTCCTTCTTTCGTCAAGCCCTTGTGGTAAGAACTCCATACCACGGAGTAATACGCCAAAAGAGGGCGGACAAGCGCAGTGCGGGAATCTCTTTACCAGATTAGTCACATCTTCAAAGTGTTCTTCCAATAAAACGTAGTTCGCCTTCCCCATAACGTTTTCTGTGTGATGGATCTGATTTAAGTAACTAGCAGTTGTAATGCTAAGGTACTTAGCTGAACCGACAGTCTTTAAATTTGTGTGATTTATCGAATAGCCAAGCTTATTTCTTTGGGTACTCATGTGGAAGAACTCACACTTTCAATTGGTTACAATTGCCCATTTTCGCACCATACAGATATCTCGTCCAAATAATTTTACAATCCGTTTAGATATTCTGATGACTTTACTAGAAGGTAAAAGACATCATCATCTGCAAACAATCTACGCCGGCTGCTCAGATTATTTTCGTTGCGACGGGAACTTCTCATGAAATTTAAATCACCAGTTTTCTCCTCCGATTGCGAAAACATTATGTTGGCACCCACTTACATAGGGAGAAATGATCATCACGATAAAATAAGAGAAATCAGAGCTCGCACGGAAAAATTCAAGTACTTGTTTTTCCCGCGTGCCGTTCGAGAGTGGAACGGTAGAGAGACAGCATGAGGGTGGTTCATTGAACCCTCTGCCAGGCACTTTATTGTGAATAAGAGTAATCACGTAGATGTAGATGTAAATCGTATATATAAATTAGCAACAGTAGAGAGCGTATAACTCTTCGCCGCGAAACGCCAGATATCCTCATGGATAACTACGTACTGTGACCTGCATAACAGGAAATTACGAATCCAGTAGCACTATTGAGACGATAATCCATAAGTATGCAGTTTGATTAGAAGGCACTTGTGAGGAACGGTGTCAAAAGCCTTCTGGAAATCTACAAACATGGAATCAATTTGATATAGCTACCCTGTGCGAATAAAGAAGAAACAAAAATAACGCAAAGATGTTTGATTTCAACGCGGCGCACACTGAATCCCTGGACTCTAATGACCACAACAGCTGTGAACTGCAGAAGCAATTAACGTACTGTTATCCACGGGCAGGGCAGCGCCCTCCTCTTCGCCGAGAATAAAATGGAGTCCAAACTTGTGCAGACAACGCAGCGGCCTGGCGAACTTGAAATACCACAGCAGCGGCAGCGGCGCACCAAGGTTAGGACTGCAATTAAAACTTTCGGCAGACTGGACGTCCAAACTTGTTCCTGTTTCGGGGAGAATCTTCTGCCCGAGCTGAGACCTTTCCGTTCGTAGCGCGGCGCGGCCAGAGGCGACTCGATGGCATCATTTCTGACGCAGCTGAGCAGGCGTAATGACGCAACGGCGACGGCTCTCGTAACAACATGAAAGAGGAAACAACACTGCCATCACATCATCGCACAGTTTCCCTGTCCACATACACTTCCACAATATAATACAATTAGTATAACAGACACTGTTTCAAACTAGAATGGTTCCACTGCCGTCCAGTAGGGTAAAGACAGCCGTAATATTGGGAGCCATTTCTCCTAATTTTAATTGTGGTTTATCATGCAGACAAGGAAAACATTCGTATATTGCAGCTGAATTTATTTATGTGTGCCAAACATGTTTCGCCTAGTTATGCTAGGCATCTTCAGTGGTTTATAATACAAACATAATTACTTAATTATACATATTTTGAAATGACTTTTGCTGTGCTTCTTGGCAGCTCATTCAATCCAGCTATTTCCATTTATTGTTGTGTTTTTTTACTTGCGTTCAGTTTTTTCTTCTATTCATGCACCCATTTTTTGTTCTACATGTACTACATACACATAACACGGAACTTTGTGTGACGGTACGTCACATAAATATTGACATTTTTAGCGGTTGTAAATCGTAGTTTACGTATTTTATGAATATAATTAGTGTAAAAGATACGAGGTGCGGCTAGAAAAAAAACCGGACTGATGCTGGAAAAAACATTTATTTACAATTATTTACAATTTCATGTTATCTCCTACAATGTACTCTCCTCCTCGGTCTCTACACCGCTCCATACGAATTTTCCACTGTTCATAGCAATGCTGCAGATCATTTTCGGTAAGTCCATACATTACTTCCGTCGCTTTTTCTTTTACTGCTTCAACAGTCTCAAATCTAGTTCCTTTCAAAGCTCACTTGACTTTAGGGAAAAGAAAAAAGTCACAGGGGGCCAAATTAGGTGAGTAGGGTGGATGATCTAAGATGGGAATGTTGTGTTTTGCCAAAAACGTCTTCACTGACAACGCACTGTGAGCTGGGGCATTGTCTTGGTGAAGGATCCATGACTTTTTCCCCACAAATCGTTCCGTTTTCTCCGTACTCGCTCACGTAGGGTAGCCAGGACGCTAATGTAGTAATGCTGATTCACTGTTTGTCCCTCTGGTACCCAATCAATGTGCACAATCCCTTTGATGTCAAAAAAAAACAACCATCATTGCCTTGAATTTCGATTTTGACATTCGTGCTTTTTTTTGTCGTGGAGAACCAGGAGTTTTCCAATGCATCGATTGGCGTTTAGTTTCGGGATCGTAAGTAAAAAACCACGATTCATCGCAAGTAATAACATTTTGTAAGAAGGTGGGATCACTTTCAATGTTCTCCAGGATGTCAGAACAAATCATTCTTCGGCGTTCCTTCTGTTTAATTGTGAGACACTTTGGAAACATTTTTGAACACACTTTGTTCATGTTGAAACTTTCATGAAGAATCTGCCTAACACTTTCCTTGTCAACTCCTGTTAACTCAGACGCTGCTCTGATTGTTAAACGGCGATCTTGTCGAACAAGTTTACCGATTTTTTCAGTGTTTGCATCAGTTTTTGCTGACAATGGTCTGCCAGTGCGAGTGTCATCACTGGTGTCTTCGCGGCCATCATTAAATCGTTTAAACCACTCAAACACTTGTGTTCGCGATAAACAATCATCGCCGTACACTTGTTGTAACATTGCAAACGTTTCACTTGCAGATTGAAACAAAATTTGATGTTAACACGCTGTTCTTTCTGTACACTCAACATTTTCCGACGCACAGACAAAACGTCAACTACTTAAAACAGACGCCACGGGCAGACTGAGTGCAGGAGGCAGATGAAACTCGAGCAGTAGGCGGAGCGAGAGTCACGTGACAGGCCACGCGACTTTCAGCCTTATTGCATTCGTTTTATTGTTTCACCAGTACTAATCCGGTTTTTTTCTAGCCACACCTCGTATAGTTAATGTTCTTGAAACAACTGATATGCAGTGACCATCTTTATTGAATGTCTATTAAAATAAAAAAGGATCGAAAGAGACGCGATTGTACGGCCGAAGAGGAAGGACGTATTTTGTGGGACACACACTGTTTTGTTTCGCTATACGGAAGGCAGCCATTGAGCGGCTACACATATTTTATGTAAGTTATTCGTATTTCTGCTTAAATAAACTTGTTATTGTTATTAGAAAATGAATTTCTTTGTAATAGTTGTCACCTCAACTGCTCGCAGTGGCTAATTATTTTTAATAAGCATTTTTCAGTCATTTGCGCTGCGAGAAGCTCATCTTCCGATGCAGCCTCTGGGCGGCCACTACGCGCCGAACTATTAATTTATTTATCAAAGTGTTAACAGTAAATGCAAATGCGAGAGATTTCGTTGTAAGAACCTTTTTAAATTGCAACAGATAATTAATTTACGTTTCAGTTCATGTTTTTAAACTATAAAGATTCCATGAGTTCAGTAAGTTTTATCTTGGCCGCTCCACGGCAATAATCGAAATTCTCTCAAGCCTTGCTTTGCAATCAATTAATAGAAATTAACAAAATTACATTCAATTCAGTTAACGGTAACTATATTTTAGTCAACACGTTCAAAACCTAAAGTTGGTACATGAATAACTGAGGCCCTTCAAGAACCCGTTTCACGTTTACTTGTGCAAGTAAGTAAAAGTGATAAGAAAAGACAACATCCCTGAGAGAAAGAAGCATGCTGATAAATTAAAAATAAAAATATATAAAATATATATGTAAGTAATTTTTTTGTATGTGACGTAACGAATCCCAAACGGACGTCACGTCTGCCAACTGTTATGTAAGATTTAAACATTTCATACCATACAACCTAACTCTAGCGCACTGCACAAGTTCTTGTTTACATGCTTTAGGGCGGGCTTGAAGAATGATGGAAGATGTAGAGGGAGGGGTGGAGTGGGGTCTTGGGGTGGGGATAGAGGGACAGTGGGTAGTGAGGTACTGTGTGCGTGTGTGTGTGTGTGTGTGGGTGTAATTTTTTATTGTAAACTGTGACTTAATTCTTCTGTTATTACTCTTGGGTCCAGAACTTCCGCGTGAGGCACAAGTCGACAAGTCGCTCTTATCGGAACAAAGTCGACCTAAAGTGGAATCAACACACAAAACAAATAGTAGGAGCAGCAGATGCCATATTGAGCGGGAGAATCATAAGGAAATTTAGTCCATGCACGTAAGAAGTGAGTCACAAAACACTCACTGCAGTGAGTACAGAGTATTGTTCTTCTCTCAGTGGGATAACAGACTAGATAGAGAAGATACAACGAACAGTGGCGTGTATCGTCTCGGGGACGTTTCCTCTTCAGGAGAGCATTACGGGGACGCTCAAGAAAGTCGAGTGGTCGACGCTACGAGAAACACGTTGTGTACCGCGGATATATTTACCGTTGAAATTTCGAGAGTTTACATTCCAAAAAGGGTAACACAACATGTTATTTCTCCTCACATTAGTCTCGCGAAACGATAGCGACGAGAAGTTTAGAGATAACACAGCCCATAAGGAGCTTTGTCATTGTACACTGTACTCATGCGAACCTTCAAATGAAGACGGTTAACTGAACTAACGGTGTGCACTTCCCTTTTGTTGCTATTTGTTGGCTGTCAGATGCACCAACTGGAAGAGTACCCCGGATACCTGTGCTGTTTGTCAACAGAAGAAAGTCAATTTTGGGTTACGTTTTTAATAGCATCATGTTTACGTGAATGATAGACTGTGTCATGTTTTCGAACAGGTCTTGAGGAGATTACCGAATGAAAAAATGTAGGGTGCTATTTGGAAAAGATGTACTGCTGTACACATCTTCGTGACGAACAAAGCTACAAGAAACAATATGAGGAAAAGATAGATTGTGACTCACCGTAAAGATGAGACGTTGAGTCGCACACAGACACAACGAAAGAACACTTACGCTATAGCCTTCGGCCAAAGCCTTCGCCAGGAACAGAAATACACACACATTCATTGACACAAGTAGGCAGACCTCACGCACACGTGTCCTACATCAGTTCCGATCGGAATGCCATGCAATCTATCTTTTCCTTAAATTGTTTATATTACAACCTAGAGTTTCCATCGTTTAAAGTTACAAGAAAGGCAATAATGCTGGTTATGTCCCCCTGAGAGCCAAGCAAAATTTGTTTGATACATTTTTTTATTTTTCTTATCGATAAAAAATTATTTATTGCGGCCAAGATAAATTGGACTCCGTGTATATTATAAGCACAATATTTCTTCATGGTTTATAGTATTCCAGTTCTAAGCACTGTAGTAGTTGTATGGAAACTGGCGTTGCGACATGGCGGGCGAGTCGCGCAGGATAGCCGCGTGGTCTGGAGTGAGGGTCGCCGTATCGGTGGTAAGGACGAGCAGGCCACGGCTGGGGGCAGAGCGTGATTTGTCGCCCCAGCGCGCCGCCCCCGCCGCGATAAACGGCCAGCGCTGGCGCGTGGCCGCCACGCTACTCGTTAGCCGCTAGCTTTTGTTTGCCGGCGGCACGCCCCGCGGGGACACAGAGCCACCACCCACCTCAGGCGGGCCGTTGCAGGGCGCCGTTGCAGCTGCCCTCTTCTCACTCACGAGGGCCCCACAATACAGATTTGTTTTTACGTTATAGCACATATTAAGGTTCACAACTTTATCTGTCCAACACTGTACACAGGGCTCAAACATTTCTGTGTACGTTGGGGCAGTTCCGTGTGGGCACTGTCTGTAGCTCGACAGATATCCAAACAGTACTCCGTTTGAAACTTCCTGGCAGATTAAAACTGTGTGCCTTTCGCTGAGAGTTTGGAAGGTAGGAGACGAGGTACTGGCAGAAGTAAGGCTGTGAGGACAGAGCGTGAGTCGTGCTTGGGTAGCTCAGTTGGAGCAGCTCAGTTCGGCAAGGATGTCCCTTGTCGATGATACTGTTTACAATAGCGCTCGAACCACTAATGCAGACTCTTCGACCGACTCTAACAGGCGTCCGCCTTCGTGCGAGCTCCTTCACGTGTCGTGCATATGCCGACGGCTTGATGATACTCGTCCGGTCGGAGGACGAAGTAAGTAAGATGGTTACCCTTCTTACTACGTACGGAGTAGCTGCGGGGAGCAGGGTCAACATGAATAATACCAAGATCATGCACATCGGTCGAGGGCTGGACGCTCTGCACAGTCCGTTTACGACGGTGGACATCTTGAGATGCTTAGGTGTATTATTCACCCGATCGCTAAGGCAATCAGCGGCGCGAGCTATCGACGTCTCCTCCAGCACGTCCGACTGCACATACGCAACAATTCACTCCGGACGCACGACCTGCTCCAAAGGGTGGACTACACTAATGTTCACCTGGCCTCGCGACTGCCGCACCTGGCACAGGTACTGCCAATGCCACATGGTATTGCTGACAGACTAATGGCGGCCTTTGGATACTACGTCAGCCAAGGAATGTTGTTTAAGATCAAATACGAGACTTTAACTCTCCCACACCATTCTGGAGGACTTAACCTCACGGATGTGCGGAAAAAGGCTCTAGCTCTATACCTGCGAGCGACGCTGCGAACTTGAAACCAACGGCAACACGCCGTCACATCGGCCATCCTGGATGTGCTTCTTCCCACGTCCTTTGAACCGCCGGTGGCGGTAGGCACAATTTCGCCCTCTTTTTCTCACGTCGCACGATTCTTTGTTGATTTAGTTATCTTCAGTTACAGATACCTTCTACAAGACTCCCCACTACCCGTGAGATATATCGATACTTGCGGCGTCATCATGGCAACAATGTTGTCGAACTTAAATACCCAACGCGAGACTGGCGACAGATTTGACGAGCTGTCCATACGCTTCTCCTCACCACCGCAGCGAGATCGTCATGGTATACACTAATTAACCGCAAGACAGTCAACCGCCAAAGATTGTACGACATTCGCATGGTCGATTCCCCACTCTGCCTTATATATGGCATGCAGGACTCCGATGAACATTCTCTGCAGTGCGGTGAGGCAAATGATGTTTGGCGGCTGACGCAACGCATCATGGCCCTCCTCTGACGCACCGACGAATCTACGATCACGATGGACGCTTTATTCTTGCCTGACGCTGTCTTTTTCCCCTCACAAAAAACATCGGCAATCCGATGGATTGGAGGACACGCATCACACTACGTGCTCTCGCGGACCTTGATATCGGTCATGGACTATTGGCATTATCTACTAGAACAACATGAAATCATCCGACGCCACTCTAAATATAAAACGCATTTTGCGAACTTTCTAGGCAGCTTGTTTCATAACCCCCCGAAGCGGTGGGGAGTCCCAGGTTTACGTTGTTACGAGGGATAGGATTTACTCCCAGTGAAGTGTCGAGGATGTCACTTCGTCTTTCTATTTCTTTCCCTTCTTTTTCATCTATGATTTTTCTTTTGGGACATTAAAATTAAATGAATAAATAAAATATTATTGTTACTAATACAAAAAAAATTACATAAATGTACAATGTTTCCTTCCCGCTGCCTCTCCCTTATCCTGTCAGGAGACGGGGACATCGTGGCCAAGCTTCTAAGTACGACCCCTGCCCACTCTGCCCCCTGACCTACTAAATCTTAAAAAAAAGATAAAAATAAAAAAATAATAATAATAATAATAAAAGGGGTGGGAAATTGCCCCTAAGCCGGTCGGAGTGGCCGTGCGGTTCTGGGCGCTACAGTCTGGAACCGAGCGACCGCTACGGTCGCAGGTTCGAATCCTGCCTCGGGCATGGATGTGTGTGATGTCCTTAGGTTAGTTAGGTTTAATTAGTTCTAAGTTCTAGGCGACTGATGACCTCAGAAGTTAAGTCGCATAGTGCTCAGAGCCATTTGAACCATTTGAACCAATTGCCCCTAAAGGCGGAAAAAAAAGTTGGTAGAGCAATTGCCCGTGAAAGGGAGAGGTCCCGGGTTCGAGTCTCGGTCCGGCACACAATTTTAATCTGCCAGGAAGTTTCATATCAGCACACACTCCGCTGCAGAGTGAAAGTCTCATTTTGAGTACTCCGTTTCTCGCCACATGTTAATAAGCATTACTGTTGTTACGGCCTCTACTGTGGCGTAGATCTCTTGTCACAGATCTGCTAGATCTTGAATATTTGTTCTGTAACCAGTGCACTGACATCCAGCGATACAATCTCAGAAACGTCTCATGGAAAAAATGTGTAACATCCTCATGACTGTGGGGCAGTGTACCATCCTGCTGGAAAACGACGTCGGGAGACATCTCTGGAACATCACAGTTCGCCGGCATACCGAGACACGCTTGCTCTGTCACTGCAGGCTATAAAAATAATGGACCAATCACACCATGTTTATGCAATTCCAATCACATTTTAACTTTGATGTGTCCCTTTCGTACTCACTTCCCCTGGAGGCTCACTTCCCCATATTCGTCAGTAATATAGATTAACTTTGCCACAGTCGTGGAAGATAGATTTATCACTGAACAGTACTGCACTGAGGTAGTCATGTGTTTCGTCTATACAACGCAACATTTCACCAGCAAAATCACATTGTTTTCGTCTATAAGATGCAACATTTCACCAGAAAAATCATATCATCTGCGGTGATCCTCAGGTTTAATGTGATGCAAAAGTTGGAATTTGTAGACGCGCAACCGAGACGTTTATGAACAGTGTCGTGTACCTTAGAAAGGGGGACGGTTAGTTGCCGACTAGCTTGTCTTGTACCAAATGCATCACGTACACGTTCTCTTCATTTAAGGGCGTTTTAGGATTTTCCAGCATTTGAAATCAAACCTTCAGTTTTTGTAAGATAAATGGATTTACGTGTGGGATGATTCACTTTCCATTCTTTTTTTTGCACGCCGCTGAACACATGTTACAGATTTTAACTCTTCTAACCATAGCACACACTGCACCTTTTCGTTATTGCATCCACATGTTGACTGTTAGGAGTACGTCTATCTGCGCAGAAAACATATGTGCGCATGCGCCCCGCATGAAATGGTGACGATCACTTCTTGGACAGAGTATCTATCAACTGCGTACTTACCCTACAACATCAAATATCGAAATCTTTCATTTATGGCATTGGTTTGAGTATACCTTTAGCCCGGACACCCTGCATAATGTCACCACATAAGAAACATGACGGAGGGCGTGGAGAAATGAGTTAATTATCACGGTACAGATATTACGAGACGTAGATTGCTCGGAGGTGAAGTTTGGAACGATAGTGCGAACCTGCATTTTCCACGGTCAGAATTCGTCGAGAGTTTATCTCAGAATTAACAAACTTTAACTTGCTAAATTGTTGGAGCTATCATCCAGACTCACAAACAACATAGCACACAGTTGTGCCGGACGATCTGCATAGTGAGTAAAGGTTTTAGAGTTTTCAGGTGGAGCAGATAACGAGGAATTTCCGCGAGATCGCCGCTGCGGAATACATTTCTTGCTCTCCTGTGGTAATTAAGACGAAATATTTATATTTTCCAGGTTTTCGGGACAGTAAAAATAAAAGGAAGTAAGGAACTAAGATCAACTAAAACAATAACTAAACCAAAAATTAAAATAAAAGGCCACATAAAGAATATTTATTTATAATAACAAATAAATAAAGAATATTTTTAATTAACTAGCCAATATAATAATATGTATTAAAATCGGTAAGTGCACTCATTCTCAAATACTCCCTCAATACAGTCTAGGTAATTTCCGCGCCATGAGTTACGTTGCTTCAAGGGATACACATAGTTTCTGATTGTAATACTTTTGTTACTGTGTTAACCCTTTAACACTGTTTTACCTCTTAATGAGTAGTTTATGACAGTGTTCAAAAATTTTCAATTTAGACAGTAATTACATGAAATATTGAAAATCATATTTTTGTTGCTGCTGTAAGCTTTTAGACAGAGAGCCTGCAACTGTCACCGAGCACCATGAACTACGAACCGAAAGGTCCCGCGGTTGACTCCCAGTTACATTTAGAAATTTTTCATTAAGTCAGGGAAGGGGCTGTCTCTACTTTAAGGACTTTTTTACTACATGTATATCACAGATAAAATTATTCTTTAAATGTCTTTTAAAGAATATTTTATCTATGAACTATGATTCTTTGATCGTAGGACGGGCTCATGCTTGTACTTACGCCGAACCCGGTAGTCATCAGACAACAAGAAAGTCAACTTTAGACTAAAGCAAATAGTTTTTCAGGAAGGGTTTCATGAACAGATGCTTGAAAAATGGGGAAGAGGAAAATGCAACGATGGGATGCGTTTGAAATGTAGTGCTACAGGAGACAGAAAATCAGCTGGGTTGACAGAGCTATGCAGGAAGAAGTTCTGCAAGTGGTCGACAAGAAATAAATGTCTAATAAGGAATACAAAGAATCAAAGAGATACTCGGAAATGAGCTGTAGCTGAAAACTGTAATTGGAAGGACGATGGAAGAAAAATAATCATGGGGCAGGCCTGGATGTAACTACATCGAATAGACAGTCGATGACATCGAATGCAGAGTGACGGTGAAATGAAGACATTAGCCGGAAAGCGACGCTAATGAAAAACTGCATAAAACTTAGCGATCAACACCAAAATAACAAGAAAACAATGATGAAAATATAACCGAAATAATGCTTCCTACATAGTCCCTTCGCAATCTCTCCCGTACTTTTTTCTTTTCAAAACTGCACGTATTATCAAAGATTTGTTATCAGAAAAAGACATTTTTGCGCAATTTAATTTACATCAATATTGGAGGACAAGGAAGGATATCTGCTCAATTTTCCATTTCAACAATAATAAGCATATAATTAGTAATATTCTGTAGCGTACATCTCCTTCAGCACCAAATTCAAACCACTGAGCACGAAAATGTCCAATCAGAATGTCCAATGAGAAATTGCCAGTAATATTTCTCTCTTGCTGAACACGACTCGCTACGTTTCGCTTCTCTGATGCCCACACAAACAGCATTTCAAATGAGGGGGAATTTAATTTACTTATACATATACCCGATGAGATAGAGCGAGCACGCCGGTCGCTGGAAAAATACAGGCGGGGCGACAAAGAGCGGCAATCAACTGCTATTACAGTCACGGGTCATTAAGCAAATTATGCGAACTCTGACTTTCAGTAAATTAGTGCGTCTGCGTCCCCCATCCCGCGCCTGTCTGCTGTCAGGAACTTTGACACAATGACAGCTAAGTTTAAAGAAAATACAAACGCTACGACTACTACCGAACGCCGTCAACAATATTTCGTCGCTTGGACATGTCACAGCAGAAGATAAATTACTGAGAAGCTACTCTCGACTGCTAGAATCGATTACCATCGGAGATGTCTCTCCTCCTGCTGTTCGACGGCCTCTGTAATATCTTTGTATTCTATGCATTATGCTGCCTTACGTGCACACCTGTTGGATACCTAGAGTAATTTCCAGCTTCTACTGCTCAGTCCATTCTTCGGTTAAAGTATCTGTGTGTGTGTGGTCACAAGTAGCATCAAACCATCTCTATGAGTCCTGAGTTTTTTTTTCATACATTTATTTTTTCCAAGGACTGATATACAGTTATACATCTAGGCGCTACAGTCTGGAACCGCGCGACTGCTACGGTCGCAGGTTCGAATCCTGTCTCGGGCATGGATGTGTGTGATGTCCTTAGGATAGGTTTAAGTAGTTCTAAGTTCTAGGGGACTGATGACCTTAGAAGTTAAGTCCCAAAGTGCTCAGAGCCATTTGAACATCTTACAAGGAGAGGTCCCCAGCGGAGTGACCGGCTTTTTGAAACTATCTATTCGGTGATGTAGGTTAAGATCCTAGGTATCACACATTGCAGCCATTCTCCATGGTGGGAATTCGTTTTACGAGTAATTAACGAAAAAAATCGGAATTTTGTTTGGCACTCAGTACCATTGGAATAGTTTCATTACATAGTCTGGGTGTGCGGTGGAGCTTATAGAATAACAGCTTTGTATGCAAGAGGCCATCGGTTCGAATTCGTCAGGTGTCTTAAGTTTTTTATTTTTAAATCTCTTCCAGATGACTTATCATTATTTTTATTCAGTTAACTGATTTATATGTAATTTTTTAGTTCAACTCCTTTGCGTTCGTTGTATCTATTCCTCATTTTGCTCGAATTTCGTTTTACTTATGAACCCGTCTTTCATTTAAATTTTCATCTGCGTTATTTTTTCCACGTCACGTTTGAAATGTTGGTATGACAATCACCCTGGAGAAAAAAAACATCTAGTAACAAAAATACATTTTCACATCATTGCACAGACATAAACAGATTACTTAGTCTTTCGGTTTTTAGCTGACAGATAATTATAGATAGCTATAATTAAATTCACGTTCACAAAAATTCCGATTCGAAGAAGAATTATATGAAGAAAAAATGAAACAAATAAAGATCATACGGTGATTAAAATGACATGCGAAAGGAGCAGAAATAAAAAATTACATTTAAACCAGTTAAATGCATAAAAATAATGATTGCAACAATTTCGACAAAGAGTAAAAAAAAAAGAATTTTGGGTACCTAACGAGATTCGAAAGCACATTCTCCTGCACGTGTAGCTGTTATCCTATCCATTACACCACACGACCAGACAGTATAGTGCAACTTTTTAGCGCTACTGCATGTCACATAAAGTTGGGACTTTTTCTGTCAGTTATTCGCATAACGGGGGCCCACTATGGTGAATGACTGCAGTGTGCGACACCTGCGATCTTAACCTACAGCGCCGCATAGGCAGTTTCAAAAAGTGGATCGCACCGTTGGGCACCTCTACTTGGTCCTATCAGAAACAGGCCGTGGAACACTGATGTGAGTCGGGATTAGCGGCTTTGAGTAGGTCGAAAACACACCTCGGGTAAGTAAGCTGACAAGTGGAGAGAGTCAACTAGTCATAATGAACAAATAAAATAGAAAGAAGTTGGGAGAGGGAGAGAGAGATCTGAAAGCGACCACTTCGTGGGTGCCTCACCTACGTGGCAGTCGGTCTCGAGATCGCGAGGGTCCTAGGCTTTTAACGTGGCACCACTTCCACGGTGTGCCGTGTACACAGGAATAGGCGAGAAGCGCTGGAACCGGTCAGCTACCACACCACCAGAAACCAACAGCACGTTACAGGGAGCAGAAGACACCGCCCACAGACGATTACGTCTGCTCGCCGTGCGTCGCAGAGCACGGACATTAGCACAGGCGTCAAATCCTCAAACTATCGACAACAGTACGATTTAAATGGAAAGCAAAGGATCAAAGAGGGTACTAACGGTATCTTGCTTGTCCCGAGTACGGCGGTTAAATACACTACTGGCCACTAAAATTGATACACCACGAAGATGACGTGCTACAGACGCGAAATTTATCCGACAGGAAGAAGATGCTGTGATATGCAAATGATTAGCTTTTCAGAGCATTCACACAAGGTTGGCGCCGGTGGCGACACCTACAACGTGCTGACATGAGGAAAGTTTCCAACCGATTTCTCATACACAAACAGCAGTTGACAGGCGTTGCCTGGTGAAACGTTTTCGTGATGCCTCGTGTAAGGAGGAGAAATGCGTACCATCACGTTTCCGACTTTGATAAAGGTCGGATTGTAGCCTATCCCGATTGCGGTTTATCGTATCGCGACACTGCTGCTCGCGACGGTCGAGATCCAATGACTGTTAGCAGAATATGGAAACTGTGGGTTCAGGAGGGTAATATGGAACGCCGTGCTGGATCCCAACGGCCTCGTATCACTAGCAGTCGAGATGACAGGCAATTTCTCCACATGGCTGTAACGGATCGTGCAGCCACGTCTCGATCCCTGAGTCAACAGATGGGGACATTTGCAAGACAACAACCATCTGCACGAACAGTTCGAAGGGCGTTTGTAGCAGCGTGGACTGAGCTCTGAGACCATGGCTGCGGTTACCCTTGACGCTGCATCACAGACAGGAGCGCCTGCGATGGTGTACTCAACGACGAACCTGGGTGCACGAATGGTCAAACCTCATTTTTTCGGATGAATCCAGGTTCTGTTTACAGCATCATGATGGTCGCATCCGTGTTTGGCGACATCGCGGTGAACGCACATTGGAAGCGTGTATTCGTCATCGCCATACGGGCGTACGACCCGGCGTGGTATGGGGTGCCATTGGTTACACGTCTCGGTCACCTCTTGTCCGCATTGACGGCACTTTGTAGTGGACGCTACATTTCAGATGTGTTACACGCCTTGGCTCTACCCTTCATTCGATCCCTGCGAAACCCTAAATTTCAACAGGATAATGCACGACCGCATGTTGCAGGTCCTGTACGGGCCTTTCAGGATACAGAAAATGTTCGACTGCTGCCCTGGCCAGCACATTCTCCAGATGTCTCACCAGCTGAAAACGTCTGGTAAATGGTGGCCGAGCAACTGGCTCGTCACAATACGCCAGTCACTACTCTTGATGAACTGTGGTATCGTGTTGAAGCTGCATGGGCTGCTAGCAGTACCTGTACACGCCATCCAAGCTCTGTTCGACGTAATGCCCAGGCGTATCAAGACCGTCATTACGGCCAGAGGTGGTTGTTCTGGGTACTGATTTCTCAGGATCTATGCATTCAAACTCCGTTAAAATGTAATCACATGTCAGTTCTAGTATATTTGTCCAATGAACACTCGTTTATCATCTGCATTTCTTGTTGGTGTAGCAATTTTAATGGCCAGTAGTGTACCTTCGGCCGTGCGCTGCACAGTGTCTTGCGCAGTATGTACGTAGACGTGGCTACAACTTGTGACGAAACATCGACGGGCACGATTTCTTATCTGTTACTGGTAGTTCTTTCATTTTCCGTTAATAATTAAAAGTACGCACGAGCGGGAAGGCACCTGCGGCAGAGCTCGTCCGCCACCAGTTAAGGAATGCCTGGCCAGGGGACAATAAATAACCGCGCTGACAGCAAAATACTCCAACTCTAACGAACAAGAGAGCTTTTCTGCAGCTCTTAGGATACAAAGCGTTCCATTAGAGTGCGCATTCAATCCCTCTAATTACCGAAGCGGTGAAAACGAGGTTAAGTAGAGGCCAGCGCGGAAAATCGACGTCGGCCAGAGAACAATGGCGGGCGCGCGCCTTTGTGCGGCAGACTGCCGTCCATCGCGACCGGCCGACCGCGCCACACCCCACCACGGAGCGGCGCCCACAGCCAGCGCCCTTTGACGTGCTGCCCTGTCACAAGCTGCGACTGCGCATACCTGTCTTCCGACCAACACCAGCCGATCCCAGAAGCTGTTTTCGCCGCACTTCAAAGTAGCCGTATCCAGCTGGGCGCCTGTCCGGGACTCGAACCCGGGCGCCGTTTGTCGTCTACAACTAAATTGATGTATATACATAAATAGTAACGTACTGATATGTACAAGTAAAAAGTTCCCAAAATAGAACTTTTACTGCCCACGTCACAGTTGACAGCAAGTCCTGATTACTAGGTTCAGCGAAGTTACGTTGCCATCTTCAGATCATCGGATACGTGTGGCATATTGCCATCTGGCCACTGAAGGCGTGGAGGTAAATACATTCCGTCGCAACACTAAGTACACTAAAACAGGAGTCATAATTGTTATCAGCAAGGCACAGAGGCGTGAAATACATCAGATAGAGCACATCCACTACTGTCACATGGGTGTATGTTGTCCAGCAAGCTGGAGGTTCCCTGCTGTTTTGGGGTGGACTCTTATAAATATTTGAGAGTCATTATTATGGATCCAAAAAGAAAAGCGAAATTAAGAACCAAATAGGCCCAAGCAGTCAAACAAGAAAACAACTGAATGGAGCTTTATGCAGCATACATATTAGATCAGTAACGAAAATTAGGGCATTTAAAATTGTTGTAGAAAGTGTAGCAACATATGGAGTAGAAACATGGGAAATAACTGAAAGAATTAGGAGGTATTAATTGTCAATGAAGACCGAATTTTAGAGTTGTTGCTGTAGGTTGACACTAGGGGAGAAGTGAATTAGAAGATATATGTCGGAGCGAAATTTGCAAGCCGATGTATGAAGAGATGGAGACATCGGCAGCTAGGATGCAAGAAACAACGGGTATAATGCTATATTAACGTATATGAATTTCTTTTCACAAATTCAGTCAGTATCAGGCAGCTTCGTGTAGTTCACTCGAGACAGATAAGAAGCGGGTTGTTTAACCAGGCCTAACATGCAACGGGCAGAGTGACAAGGTAATAGTCACGTAGCCCCCGGCCGTAGGTCACAGACAATTGCTTACAACACGAACAATGAAGGAATTTTCCAGACCTTATAAAGACATCGAAATGTTCACATCATACGTAAAGGTTGGAGGTCCAACATAATCCGGGGGATATAAAAGGGCCTAACCCGAAGTAAAAGACACACAGTAGTTTCAGTATGGATTACGCATAATACAGGGTGATTCAAAAAGAATACCACAACTTTAAAAATGTGTATTTAATGAAAGAAACATAATATAACCTTCTGTTATACATGTAGTGTCGGCAGACTTGCCAACACTACGCACACTAATTGAAAGAGGCGGCCAAGATGCACGCGCTAACTCACGAAGGATGGAGTGAAGTCTGAAACAGGATACGTAATGAATGCTATAAAGAAAAGTACGTAGCTGCTGGAATACTTAACTTTAATCCATCCTTGTGGTACATTTGGAGATTGTGGCGATACGAGTGAGACTCTTTAGATACATGCAATGTTACTAATGGCGCCTTGCTAGGTCGTAGCCATTGACTTAGCTGAAGGCTATTCTAACTATCTGCTCTGCAAATGAGCGAGGCTTCGTCAGGGTGCATCGCTAGCTACGTCGTCCGTACAACTGGGGCGAGTGCTAGTACGTCTCTCTAGACCTGCCGTGTGGTGGCGCTCGGTCTGCGATTACTGACAGTGGCGACACGCGAGTCCGACATGTACTAATGGACCGCGGCCGATTTAAAGCTACCACCTAGCAAGTGTGGTGTCTGGCGGTGACACCACAATACATCATTACAAAGAGTATTTAAAAAGGTTTTTTTTTCACTCAAAAACAAGTTCAGAGATGTTCAATATGGCCCCCTCCAGACACACGAGCAATATCAACCCGATACTCCAACTCGTTCCACACTCTCTGTAGCATATCAGGCGTAACAGTTTGGATAACTGCTGTTATTTCTCGTTTCAAATCATCAATGGTGGCTGGGAGAGGTGGCCGAAACACCATATCCTCAACATATCCCCATAAGAAAAAAATCGCAGGGGGTAAGATCAGGGCTTCTTGGAGGCCAGTGATGACGTGCTCCGTCACGGGCTGCCTGGCGGCCGATCCATCGCCTCGGGTAGTTGACGTTTAGGTAGTTACGGACAGATAAGTGCCAATGTGGTGGCGCTCCATCCTGCTGAAATATGAATTATTGTGCTTCTTGTTCGAGCTGAGGGAACAGCCAATTCTCTAACATCTCCAGATACTGTTGTCCAGTTACAGTAGCACCTTCGAAGAAAAAGGGACCAAAAACTTTATTGGCTGAAATGGCGAACAAATGTACAACTAAATGAAACTTTATAGCTCCCTTAATTCGCCGACAGAGAGTTCTTAGCTCTGCCTTTTGTCGTTGCAGAGTTTTAAATTCCTAAAGTTGTGGTATTCTTTTTGAATCACCCTGTAAATATCGACTGAACTGATCTCAAAATTCCGAGAAAGCATTCTCCCTTCTACCATCAGACATTCTATTAATACCGCTGACGTTATTGGCAGGAATCACTCACTCTGATCTTCGTCCGACATCCGATAGCGAAGTACGAACCTCCTGCCTTTCAAGTCCCTAACGTTACCAGCAACACGTATCAATGCCTATCCACTACACGGATGGCCAAGACAGGTAAACCCTGTAAATCATTAACTTGGCCGGTACTCGTCAGTTGGTAACTGTCAGATTCTCTCCACGGCTGCGTATTGTTCGCGATTAACGCTCGAACGTCGGGGCGCGTCTGAAAATGTCAGTGGAATATGCAATGCATAATCGAGCTTGATTGACGGCATAACCCATTCTTCATGTCAATCGTTAAAGAAGACTATGAGGTACTTATTGTATCAAATGTGCTTTACGTGAATAAATTATTTAGATGAACTTGAAAGTGACAGTGAACAGTGTACGAAGGAGAAATATTAATATATTCTCACAGAGGAACAACGATGTCAAGTGCTAGTATTCCACTGGGTGTGAAGGATTGACTCAGAAGTGATGACAGGGATTTGAATAAGTTAGATACCCAACACATGCTCGGAAAAGTAATTCTTATAGAGGAGGAGTCAAGAAGGAGTAGCGTTCCATCACGGAAGGGATTAATACGCGTTCATTCCCGCAAAGTATTAAATGAACTGAATAAGGCTCGCTGAGAGGAAATCGATGGAGTCACTGAGGCTGAAATCAATGAAGATGCACTGACGTGAGATGGTATCAGCAAAAACCGTCCACAAATACTGTACCTGCAGCGCAGTGTTGTCACAACTGGATTCAGACCCTTTATTTTCCATTTCCTCTCGAGCGGTTGCCATAACCAACGGGCACCTCCTAGTCTGCCTCGAGCTTTCACGGCCACTGATGGCTCCGCGTATGAAGTGCAATCAAAGATTATCCCACAGGATGCGCGGGTATAGCAACATCACTGTGGTTGCCAGTTTAGTGCAGCACCGTGGCTTTCTGTCATGGAGGAATTTATGAACCGAATTAAATTCAGTGAAATGAAATCAGTTGGAATGAAATCACTGAAATGCGATGACATGAGAACATAAGTTCAATTAATTTCATACCATTGCATCTTCATTGACTTTATTCCCATTTCTACCACTCAGTTCATTACACCGGGCTTCATTCAATTCACTAAACACTTTGTCCTCACCAGTCACAAAGTAACTTTTTTAAAACATACACTATTTCATTTGTGATGCTGTGAGTCCATCTTCATGGGCTTATTTTCTTCCAGCGCCAAATATTTCACACTTTTCCTGAAATTGGTGCTAAAAAAACAGATGTGATAGCAGGGTCCACATACAAACAATATTGTGATAAAACACGTTATTTTTATGGGCACGAGCGTTTCTTAAGCCCAAAAATACAGAAAATGGTACGATGTAATACGGGAATGTCACATCGCTTAACATACCTTTTCCTGTATTTTACTGAGCAATGAGGCGCAGTCGTTAGCACAATGGACTCGCATACGGGAGGACGGCGGTTCAAACCCACGTTCTGCCATCCTGATTTAGGATTCCCGTGATTTCCCTAAAACGCATCAGGCAAAGCCGGGGTGGTTCCTTTGAAAGTGCACGGCCGATTTCTTTTTCCATCCTTCCCTAATCCGAACTTGAGCTCCGTCTCCAGTGACCTCGTGGACGACGAGGCGTTAACTAATCCCCTTCTCCTCCTTCCTGTATTTCTGGAGCTACTTTACACTGCTCTCCCGGTAAGAACCCCATAGAAATACCGAAGTTTATCGTAATACTCTTTCGTGTATTATATAATCGATTTAGCAGACCTCATATACAAGGAAGTATTTGTAAACATACACGTTAATGCTTCAAGAATAACTGAATCCGTACGTGGACACAGCGCATGATTTAAACATGGATACGTTTTGAAAGGAGGCAGTGTTAATGATGCTTTCATTTGAATTGCCACAGTGTCCGGATACCCGCATCCTAATAGGTAAGATGAAGACTTCTCCTTGCGAGAAATGTTTATTTTGCCTGTGCTAGTCTCCTTTTATGTACTCCTTGCTTCATCCTTCGTGCTTCATTCTACTTCCACAGCGGTAAAATTCCTCTGTTTCACATCCTACGTAGACTTGACGTTCAGTTTGTCGCTAATCTCATTTCTGCTACTCCTCAGTACTTCCTCGTCTTTGTTCTCTCAGTCCACTTTCTACGCACAGTAGACTGCTCAGTCCTTCATCAGCTCCTTTAATTCTTGGTCGCTGTCATCAGTGATACACACTGAAGTCATGAGATAACAATATGCATATAGACAGATGGCGCAAGTGTAGCGCACGCAAGGTGTAAAACGGCGGTGCCTGGCGGAGTATTAGTTGTATTCAGGTGATTCGTGTGGAGAGGTTCCGACGTGATTTTGAACGTAGGATGGTAGTTGGAGCTAAACGTATGGGACATTCCACCTCGAAAATAGTTAGGGAACTCAATATGCCGAGATTCACAGTGTCAACAGTTTGCCAAAAATACCACATTTCAGTTATTACCTCTCGCCGCAGCAACTCAGTAGATGACGCCCTTCACCTAACGTCCCAGAGCAGTGGTGTTTGTGTAGAGTTGTCAGTGCTGACAGACAAGCAACCGCAGAAATCAATGTGAGACATACGACGGACGTATCCTTTAGGACAGTGCGGCGAGATTTGGCGTTATGGGCTATGGCACCAGACGACCGGCGCAAGTACCTTTGCTAAAAGCACGACATCGCCTTCTCCTGGGCTCGTGATCAGTTGGACTCTGGAGGACTGGAAAACTATGGCCTGGTCAGATGAGTCCAGATTTCAGTTGGTAGGAGCTGATGGTAGGGTTCGACTGTGGCGCAGACCCCACCTAATCATGGGTCCAAGTTTTGAACGAGGCACTGGGCAGGCTGGTAGTGGCTCCATAATGGTATGGACAGCGTTTGCATTGAATGGACTGGGTTCTCTGGTCCAACTGAACCAATCGTTGACCGGAAATGTTTATGGTCGGCTACTTGGAGACCACTTGCAGCCATTCATGCATTTCATGTTCCCCAACAATTATGGAGGACACCTCGGCACAATCATTTGTCACTGGTCTGAAGAACATTCTGGACAGTTCGAGAGAATGATTTGTCACCCAGATCCCATCAAACATTTATGGGACATAATCGACAGGTCAGCCCGTGCACAAAATCCTCCGCCGACAACGCTTTCGCAATTATGGACGGCTTTAGAGGCAGCGTGGTTCAATATTTCCGAACGACTTATTGAGTCCGTGCCACGTCGAATTGCTGTATTACGCCGGGCAAACGGAGGTCCGACACGACATTAGGAGACTTTTGTCACCTCAGTGTAATTTTACGCTATTTTTGAACTTTTCTTTTATTTCCTTAATTGAGGATTCGGTAATAGATTGCACCCTAGCCTTACGCACTTTTTAATCCGAGCATTTCTCTTCGATCTTCTGTTCCTATTGACGCCTCTAGATTCTCGTACGTAACGTATACGCCCGGTCTTCCGTTATAACTGATACAAAGATATCAGATAACTCGCAACAGTTGCCAGGTAACTGCACTGATAGGCGACTGCCGTGAGTTGCACGTGGTCTTCCGTCACTCGCGCACCGGCGACCTGCACCGCTGCCTCCATCAGCCCCTAGCTGGCGCACTGCAACCAGACCCGGCAGACCTGACGTGTTGAATTACTTCATTAGTGTTTTACGAGGCGCGCTGCAAACGAAAGCTCGCCACGCGGTGGCGCCTGCCGAGCCGCAAATTACGCCGCATCTCGCACGGAATTACAACAATTAGGGCGCGCGGCGGCGTTCCTGCGCCAGTGTCTTCAGGTCATGGGTGCCGGCCGCAAAAAAAAAAAAGGAAACTCTCGAGAACTGGTGCGGAAGACACATTTCTGGCGTCTGCTTGTCGCGGCAGCCAGGCAACGCTACACTCACCCGCGAATTCCGCTGCGAGGTGAGGCTTGCGTCTACATTCATTAATTCTGCAACACCAACATAACATTTCTGTCGTCTTTCTTTCCTTTCTTTTCGCACGAACGATGGTACTGTGGTGTTTCATTGTTACGAAAGCAGTGGACGTTCTCCTGAAGGCAGCCTACTCTTTGCTAACTTAGGTTTACACGATACAATGAAACGTGAACCATGGGAAAAAACAGGAGAAGACGAAACCGAATACATCTGAAATGTGGCGCTCTCGAAGAAAGTTAAACGACGCGGTCACACTTCTGGAAGATGGCAACTACCATTAAAATCTTGGAAGGAACAAATATTTATTACGTTGGAAACTGATTTTTCAGCTTCCCACCTGGCAATGTGGAGTGGTGATTAAAACACTGCACTCGTCTCCTTTAGAAGTGGTGCTGAAGTCCCCGTCCAGTCATCCTATATATTTCTTGGTTTCATTCCGACCCCACCTACGCACACGTACAAGGTATATATACTTCTTGATATCGAGTACTTTCATCTCGACAGCAATACTTTTTTATTCGATACTTTTCGACCGATGCTTTTATCAATCCTCCACAGGACGCATAGTATTGTATGATCCGAATAATGATCTGTCGCATTTTTATTATTTACCTAAAATTTTAACACTATTAACAATTCAAGGTGCGAGCACTAACAGTCCAACAGATGAATGAGAGTTGTTGTACGAGGATATTTGCTACACTTCACCAACATTGGGACCGTTTCGTCTGCAGTTCGAACATTTGGAATCCTCTTGTTTACTTACTTTTCTGATAATCCGTTATGTAATTTCATGTTTCGAATTCCAAATTTTTAAAATTTGTAATAAAAAGTAAAAACCTTCGAATGTCTCCGATACAATTACGTTTCTTTAACGAGATTTTCTATAAAACTTTTTGATTAAGCATATTTATGTGGTCCTGTCTTTGACAAAGCGTGTATCTGCTTTCCTTTTATTTTTTTCCATACAGTGATGAATACAATGCCCGTAACCAGCACGGCTACGCAAAGCCATTATGAAGGACGCCACCACAAGTTGCTTGCTTCACACACGTGAGTGGGCTATATTATGCTGTACGCTTACTTTCTTTTTCTGCCACGCAGGTGTGAGGTGGGTAAATTTTTATGTATGTAAATTTCTTATTTTATATTTTGTTTCTTCTTGGAGCTGATGTAGCTTTCGATATTTTTTATCACGAGATAGGTTAATAATGCCAATGGAGGCGAATATAGCTAATTGCTAAATCATGAAATAAAGTCATTATTTCAAAAGTAAAAGTGCCTACTCAGGAAAACAACTTTCCTCGTGACAATAAAACAATGCTTTACTTAACGGTTGTATTAATTTGTTACCATTTGGAAATATGAAGTGATGTTATTAAAAGCTCAGCACTTGTGAAGATTGGTAAGTATTTATTAATGATACTGCCATCCTAGTAATGTTATGTAGTGATGTACACCTTACAAATGGTGTTGTGATGCTTCTCAGTAAAAGTACGTAATGTATGGTCCCAGCTCTCACTCATCACAAAGATCTGACTGTTTCATTTTAACACGGGTAATGTATCACGAAACAAATACCGTCCGTACTGGCGGAATGTTACGTGATACCACGTACTTATACATTTGTGACTATTACAGCGCCATCTATTACAAAGCGAAAAAAGTGGTCCAACTGAAACATTCGTATTTCTTTACGTACTACACGAATATGTAATAAAAATGGGGATTCCTATTTTAAAAAACGCAGTTGATATCCGTTTGACCTATGGCAGCACCATCTAGCGGACTAACAATAGCGCCATCTGGTTTCCCCCTTCAATCTAGACAAGTTTCGTTCTTTGTAGTTTTTTCGTTTGATGCTTATTTCGTGAGATATTTGGACCGGTCACTATCAATGGAGCACCCTGTATATTCAGCTTGGTTTAACGATGGCTGATAACTTTAAATGAATAGGGGCTTCACCTACTGATATTTACGGAGGGTTTGCCACCAGTGTGACTAAAATAAGTCTGTTATCCGAGGTAACTTCCTCAATGTCGTCTACTTCCTCTCTCTCTCTCTCTCTCTCTCTCTCTCTCTCTCTCTCTCTCTGTGTGTGTGTGTGTGTGTGTGTGTGTGTGTGTGTGTGTCTTTGTTATAAGTGGAGTTTGAAAACAGATAGTGAGATTGGAGCCGCTTTAATCTACTCTTATCATACTTCAAGGTATCGAAACGTTAATGAGTACGACCTTGCTCTAGTATAAAACAGCCATACTTTTCAATCGAAGCCGTGTTCCTACGCTCACCCTCGTCCGCCCAAGTTGGTGTTGTGCGGTGCCGAGAGCAGAGCTAACTGCAGGGCGAGACTACGAGAAGCAGAGGTAAGCGCTGGGCAGGATTCGCCAGCGCTGCCCGCCTGCAGTTGCACGGCGGTCCGCCACGGGCGGTGGCTGCGGCTGTGTGCTGCGGGTAGCGGCTGCGGCGCCGCAGCAGGGGAGCCAATAACAATAACCGGGAGCGGGCCCACCCCACCCCACGGCGGCGGTAATTACGGCCGACCGCAGGCCCCAAAAGACATCGCCTTTAAGACGATCTGCGGCCGGGACAAAGGCGCGCGCCACATAAAGAGATTGCTAATTACACGCGGTCGCTGCGCCAGCCCGGGCAATTCGCCAATTAGCCGCGGTGCGGAGACTGCCGGGCCGCAACGAAACGCCGGCCATCACCTCTGCGGCCCCGATGTCGCGACACACCGTCTGCAGTGACGTCTCGTCTGTGCTCGGAAAAAAAACAAAACATCCCTGAGGTACGGGGCGGTGGGTTCGATTCCCGTTTCCAATATACAGAGTGATTCAGCGGCCCCTATCTATGGGTTTTATGCATCTTGCAGTATTTTCATATTCTCTCGCTCGCTGCACATCTACATCTACATCCATACTCCGCAAGCCACCTGACAGTGTGTGGCGGAGGGTACCTTGAGTATCTCTATCGGTTCTCCCTTCCATTCCAGTCTCGTATTGTTCGTGGAAAGATAGATTGTCGGTATGCCTCTGTGTGGGCTCTAATCACTCTGATTTTATCCTCATGGTCTCTTCGCGAGATATACGTAGGAGGGAGCAATATACAGCTTGACTCCTCGGTGAAGGTATGTTCTCGAAACTTTAACAAAAGTCCGTACCGAGCTACTGAGCGTCTCTCCTGCAGAGTCTTCCACTGGAGTTTATCTATCATCTCCGTAACGCTTTCGCGATTACTAAATGATGCTGTAACGAATCGCGCTGCTCTCCGTTGGATCTCCTCTATCTCTTTTATCAACCCTATCTGGTACGGATCCCACACTAGTGAGCAATATTTAAACAGTGGGCGAACAAATGTACTGCAACCTACTTCCTTTGTTTTCGGAATGCATTTCCTTAGGATTCTTCCAATGAATCTCAGTCTGGCATCTCCTTTACCGACGATCAACTTTATATGATCATTCCATTTTAAATCACTCCTAATGCTTACTCCCAGATAATTTATGGAATTAACTGGTTCCAGTTGCTGACCTGCTATATTGTAGCTAAATGATAAAGGATCTTTCTTTCTATGTATTCGCAGCACATTACACTTCTCTACATTGAGATTCAATTGCCCATACTATTAATCTTAGAGAAAAAAATTAACAGGACCTTTTCGAAGGGCATTTAACGTAGTTAAAGTTTGTGCTGGGATAGAGACTGCAATTATCGAATTATTCACGAAAAACATGCGAAAGTCAGCATCAAACGCGTATCAAAATGGTTCAAATGGCTCTAAGCACTATGGGACTTAACTTCTGAGGTCATCAGTTCCCTTGACTTTGAACTACTTAAACCTAACTAACCTAAGGACATAACACAAATCCATGCCAGAGGCAGGATTCGAACCTGCGACCGTAGCAGCAGCACGGTTCCGGACTGAAGCGCCTAGAACCGGTCGGTCACAACGGCCGGCTTCAAATGCGTTTTTCTCGAATAACTTGAAAATCGTGGCGTCCAGCGAAAGCGTATCCTTGTACAAAATTTAGCTATATTAATTTTCCTACAAAACGGCACTGCTCTTTTTTCATGCAAGACTAACAGTTTGTGCGTAGTGAATGAGAGGATATGAAAATCTCGCATGTGGTTTTTGAAGGCATTGCTGGTTGTATTACACCCACAGGAAGGAGCAGCTGAATCGCCCTATATAATTCCGGGATCGCAGAAGTTAATACCCCCATTCGATAAAAGAGTGGGAGAGAGAGGAAGGAAGATCATTAATCTCGTCTTATGCTCTCACGCCAAAATATGCAGTTACTAGGACTTATTCAGTTATCTCCGTACTGGGTGGGTGCAGAAACGTGCTCTCTGAGCGTAGGGGTTGCACATGCTGCAGACTCCTCTGATTTGTACCTACCATCATTTTGTAATATTATATTTCTAACTGGATCTGCAGCGAAAACACAATTTCTGAATGATAATAACATGGATCACTGGTGGTTGCTATTGTATTTGTACTTGTTGTTGTGGGCTTGGTTTGATGCACCTCTCCACATTACAGCCCTCTTCATCTTTGTACAGCTACCGCAACCTGCTTACCACCCATTGATCTTCCTCTACAATTCTTACCCCCCACGCTTCCCTCCAACCAAAATGAAACTGTTCTATCAAACAATTCCTCATTTTCCTCAAACTGTACCTCAAATTTCTTTTTTCGAAAATTCGATTCAGTACCTCCTCAATATTCGATCTACCATTTAATCCTCTGCATCCTTCAAGGGCACAACAATTAAAAAGATTCTTTTCCATTGTTGTCTGGGTTTATCGTCTATGTTTCACTTCCGCACAAGGCTACACTCCACATAAATACCTTCATAAAAAAAACTTCATAAAACTTGAATTTATCATCTTCTTCTTCCTTGCATTTTCCCCTAATCCAAGGGGCCGAATCTGTTACACAGTTTTGGCAACTTTGTTGACAGTTAGTGATCAGACGTCCTTCCTGACGCCGCCATTCCCCTCGAACGGAAGTTGTGTGCCCCATCTGTCCACATACAGTGTAAATTCCTTCAACATCCTAATATTTAAGTTATGTTGGATATTAACAAACTCTCTTTTCCAGAATTTCTTTCTTGCTAGTCAGTCAGCGTTTTATATTCTTTCTTCTCTTTCCATGATCAGTTATTTTGCTGCTAAAATAGCAAAACTGACGGCGACTTTAAGTGCATCATTTTCTAATCTAACTTTTTCATCTACGCCTGATTTAATCCGACTGCATTCCTTTACTCTTGTTTTGCTTTTGTTGATATTCATCTTAGTCTACAACTTCTTTTCAAGACCCTATCAAACCCTTTTATCTGTCCGCCCTAGTCCTTTGATGTCTCTGAACTATATTAAAATACTCTTTGCATTTTTCACTGCAGCACAGTTGGCGGTTTTGCAGCCATTTCCAAACTCACAGTATATCCATCTGACGGGCTTTACTGGATAAGGCTACACAGCTGACATTGTGCAGCACTGAAAAACAGAACATAGGAGCATACTTTAATCCAAGTAGCAACAGTCAAAGCGACAGATAATAATCACGCTGGAGATAAGGCAAAGAGTTTCGGTCGGTCTGTACGTGATGAAGCATAATAAACTGCACGTAGTACCCACAAGTGCAGAGTGTGTTTCTGAAAACTCAGTATTTAGTATCCTGTTTTGAAAAATGCAGTGTTGTATTTGCGATACGTGTCTCTGCGGCCTCTGTGCGTAACACAAAAGCTGGTTGGAAATGCACCACGCCAAATACCAAGAAAATAAAAATATAATTCGCTTTAGGTCGGGGTTTGGCGCTCTTTCACATTTTAATATCAATTTACAACTAATGAAGGTTGTTTACTACTCTGGTAATTGTGCATCTAATGTAATATGCTCTTGAGACCACATCATCTTTATGGTTCTAATGGCGCCTTCGAGTTCTTACGTAGGAAAACGAAGTAGGTGACTTTTTGGCGGAACGCTCCGCCCACTGCACTTGGACATCCAATTTAGGCAGCAATCACTGGGTTCATATCTCCGGACGAGTACTGGTTATCGAAAGTTTATTGCCTCGACTACCTGCAGTAACGTTAGCAACCTCGGTTACAGAGGCGGGTTAATGAATTATTAAATCGCCCTGACTGCTCCAAGCCGGGACCCCGCGGGATCACGTGACCTTCTGTGTGTGACGTACGCGCGGGGATCGTCCCTCCAGGCCGTGCTGCCCGCTGTGACGTCACTAGCAGTAGCTGTCAATGCTAGCTGTTGCTCTATTCATGAGCGGTTAGTTGCGTCCTCTACTGAGCATTGACGGCTTCCAGGGTAATAGTGAAAGTCTTCTTAACTTTACTGTTTCTAATCGCAATGGTCAGAGAAATTAGTAAAATCGGTAATAACTATACAGTTGTTCTAATAGACATGTTTATCAGTCGAGTGAATGTAAAAGTTGAAGACCACGTGCAATGGGGAAGAATTTCGCAGGAAATTTAGAAAAAAAAAAGGACAGCGCGATAACAGAATCTAAACGCACTTCGTCCCCAGAAATTTCTGTTTTGACTTAACAGCAAAACTATTTTGATGACTGGAAATTAGATTTATCGATGTCAGGGAAAGCCCAAGATACACTAAATTTATTTTTCTAAGTTTCGTGCTTTAAATCCATCCGATGTGGAAAATACTATGCGTCTTTTAACACTGATCGAACTGAAAACAAACCCCTTTTTCGTGTTTTTGCTAAAGCCACGAAAGTACTAGATTTCTGCCCAGCGTAAATAGGATAACCACAATTACGCACGAATGCCCTGAAAATACGACGCAACTTAAAAAAGACAGCACTTTCTGTGCAGCCATGATTAAGGAAAAGCTAATCTCCAAATATCATCTTGTGACACACTTGGACAAAGAGTCGTACAACATGAAGCAGTGATTAGCGTCTCTCTTTGGAAATCTTTTCATAATCTTGACTCTTTATCGGCAAAGTAAAAGTTCTTGACTTACGCAGATGTGAAGGCGATGATCCCGCTTAGAGTAGTGTACTGTGTTGCTGTCGCTTCAACTGAGCGAAGAGTATTAGAGTATTGTGGAATTAGGCCCTAAATACAGCATTCTTCTCGAAAAGCGAAAGGCTGGCCGTAAGTTTTGACGTTCCCGTTCGAGTACCACGGCATCACCAACTGTATCATTCGCTCTTACGCGGGACACTGTAGGTCTGGAATGTAACCGTTACACAATATCGTACTCTTCCGTTTACCAGAATAATTCTAGTTACGGAACATCTTCTAAACGTCACCAGAACCTGTGGGTCTCCAAGGCCCGCACAGATTTCGAAAATCGAGGTTAACAGCGGTAAGAGTTAGCTGCGGGAAAAAGATTTTTGGAAGAGGGTGGTCTTAGACGGAGGTTCATTATTGCTATTCATGTGAGATACACTGAATAACGGATGTCCTCTTTCTTTTCCACTTATCACATAGGCTATCACTCAGTCGGCTGTGAGCTTCCATGTACTAATTTATATTTACGTGACAAACCCTATGTTTAGCGCTATATTTTAATTTTGACAAATGGATCTATGCAGACATTTGTAAAAACGGCGATGATATATCAGTCCATACTAACGTAAAATTGCCACCTTCTGAAGAAGACAAATTTAAATTTGTTGAAGCCTAGGTAAAGAATTCTTTATCCATTGCAACTGGTCGGCTGTTTATAATTTTATTATAGGCTATATAGGTAGTGCAGGATAGCTCGATACAAAAGCAATATGTTCGAACCCAAGTCAAGGCTAAATTCCATCGCAGTGGTACATGGAAGACTCTCCCAACTACGACTACAACGCCTAACTCTAACGACATCCTGTTTGGGGCGTTCCACGGGCACAAGAGCTGTAAGAACACTTGTGGAGTGTTATACATGCGACATTACCAGAGTTCACAGTCACAATGGATACCAACGCAAACAGAACACTGCACTCTACCCATACCAACCACAGTGTTCCTCTCTACCACTAGTAACGTAGTAGTAGTAGTTGTAGTTTTATTGTTGTTGTCGTCGTCGTCGTCGTCCTCGTCGTTGTCATCGGTTCGAAGATTGGTTTGGTGAAATTATCTGCGCCCGTATATCTGTTTATATTAGAATATATACTGCATTTTGATGAATGTTAAAGAACAACCAATAGCTACATAACCATTTGTTTACTATCAATTTTGCCTAACCGACTTTCATCAAAAACATAAACTTATTTACTTCAGCCTGCATGGTGCCGTACTTACTGTGACGTCAAACAACAAGACAAAACACCGTCTTGCAGCACTGAAACTGTCCTAACAGTAAAATGCATGAATACAGTTAAATAGTATTAGCAAACTGCCTACACTCACGATGCACGCTCCCGTGTGGAGATCGCTCCTGCGTGCGTACGTGTGCTACTTCACTTTATTTATTTTTTTAACACCACAGTAAGTACAATACTATATACGACTATGTAAACAGTTACATGGTATCTAATTATAATCGGTCGATCGAAACTAATAGTGAGTAAAGATTTATTTTATCAGTTCCTTTCGGTGGTTCGTAACCATGACTTTCTTCAAATATTTACGATCTGTGAGACTGCACGTGCTCCTAACACCAATTCCAAGCATAGTCTTCCGGTGCAGTTTTTACCCAAGCCCTTCAATTACCGCATTAACTATTATTTCATGCGTCAAAACGTAACCTAAGCCTACACCGTTTTTAAGTCAATTTATATCCTGATTCGACATCTCTATTAATGGCCCGGTATACCAAAATAATTCCAACATTCCTGTTAATCATCACGTTTATAAAGTTTCCGTTCTCTGCACTTCTTTACGGTTCACATTTCACTTTTAAACGAATACTTTCGAAAATACTTCGTAACACTTAAATATATTTCCGATGACAACATACTTCTCTTTCCGAGGATTTTATATCCTGTTTATTTCTGCGGTTTACTGTCTCTGACGGAGTTACAACGCCATCGGCCAAGTTCTAAGTCTTCATTTCTTACGCTTGGAATTTACTTCCATTCAAAATTTCTCCTTGCTTTGTTTACCTCTTGTTCGATGGACAAATTGAGTAACATGGGAGATATCTCTATTATTAGAGCTGCAGCCTAGTTATTGAATAACATCACCACTTTGTCGTTAACCCTCAGTACGAGAGGGTCAGTGTATCGTTGGAAGAATATCTTTCCTGTAAGGTTCAAGGGCGACCATTCGTAGTCTTGTAAAAATCAATGCAGTGTAACTGTGATTCTTCCTCTGGAACCTCTCAAGTGTCACATGCTCTTTAAGATACACTATCTCTACAAAAGTATGTCAGTACTTACTGTATCAGTGAACATTAACATACGAGCGTTGGAACTTTAATAGTGGCAACTATTTATTTACAGCTCGTACATCATAGATACGTGTTTCAAAGTTGTACTGACCTTCAAAGTAGTCACCAGCATTATGTATAGCCCGTTGCTAGCGACGTGGAAATCGTAGGATACTCTTAACAGTGCCAGTTGTGTTGGCAGTTCGAGCAGCGCGGCCTATTGCCCGACGAATTTGTATCATTTCTGAAGTGAATGCCGTGAAGTGTTTCCTTCAGCTTAGAAATCGAGTTGAACTTACGAGGGCTTAAGTCAGAGGAGTGCAGTAGATTGTATAGCACCCCTATCAGTCAAACAAACCAGTAACACCTTGCCCTGTACGTGCTTGAGCATTGTCCTGCAAAATGATGGTCACGTCCTGCAGAAAGTGTCAACACTTCTGTCTCAGGGCAATGCTCAAGCACGTACAATGCAAGCTGTTCCTGATTTGTTTGACTGATGGGGCTGCTAAGTGCTATACCACCTACTGCACTCCTCTGACGTAAGCCCTCGTCGGCTCAACTCGATTTCTAAACTGAAGGAAACTCTTCGCCGGCCGGTGTGGCCGAGCGGTTCTAGGCGCTTCAGTCTGGAACCGCACGACCGCCACGGTCGCAGGTTCGAATCCTGCCTCGGGCATGGGTGTGTGTGATGTCCTTAGGTTAGTTAGGTTTAAGTAGTTCTAAGTTCTAGGGGACTGATGACCTCAGATGTTAAGTCCCATAGTGCTCAGAGCCACTGGAACCATTGTAAACACTTCACGCCACTCACTTCAGAACTGCTACAAATTCATCGAGCAATAGACCACGCCGCTCGAACTGTCAACACAACTTGCACTGGTAAGACTATCCTACGTCTTCCACATCGCTGGTGACTAGCTTGAAAGTCAGGAAAACTTTGAGACACGTATCTATGCTGTACAAGCGGTAAATAAATAGTTGCCACTATTAATGTCCCAACCCTCGTAGAGTGTACCCACCGACTTTACGGCAGTGTGCACTGTATTGCTGGTGCAAACAATCATCGTCTCCGACCTGTTTCGCTATTGTAAGCAGTTCACAAAGCTTTAAAATGTGTTTGCACAAGGCGTGTTCAATAAATAAGTTAATACTTCTTTTTCTGAAAGCAGCTTGGTTTTATTCAAGATCACAATGTACCATATTATTCCCTACTCTTTTGGCTTCAAAACTCTATCTTTCAATACGACGGCCTTACGCCACCTTACTGGGGGGCCTTTATGTGTGCATGGTACCACTCTACAGGTCGACATGAGAATGTGCAGCGTTAGCAACAGAGACGTCTAGTTGTGCAGCGAGGTATCTGATTGTGATTCGTCAACCACTTAGAATGAGAGTGTCCGCACGTTCCAGCATTGCAGGAGTCACAGCTGTGTGAGGCCGGTAGGCACGTGAGAGACGGGATAGGTTCGCGCGACCTTGCTGCGATGGTGACAGACGCCTCGCCCAACGACTGATGGTGGTTCTGCTCACTGACGGGTCTCCACTGGCATTCTGCAAGCGCCTATACGTATCTGCAATACTCCGATTCTCCCCAAAAAGAAACTCAATGATAGCTCTATTGCTGGAACGTAACTCAGTTACAGACGTCATTCTTAAGATTACGCTCAGCGCTTTTTGGAACTTCGTGATACTATATGGGCTGAAGCGGGAATATTCCACACTAATATCTTTCAACAGAAGTTGGCTGAGAAAAATGTGTTGCATTACTTTCTGAACACCCTCCCATTTTTCCACATTTAAGTGCTCGTAAGCGCAATAAGGTGACTACACCATAACCACGAAAACACTCCCATGCCCTAACAGTACCTCCTTCGTCCTCCACTGTTGGGACAACACATAGTGGCAGGTAACATTCTCCAGGCTTCCGCCAAGCCCCAGTCCTTACATCGAATTGCCCCAACGTTTAGCGTGATTCATCACTCGAAATAAATCGTTTCCAATCATCCACTGTCCAACGACGTCATCCATTACACTACCTGAAGCGTCGCTTAGCACTGGCTACAGAATGTGGGGCTTGTTAGGAGACGCTCGCCCAAAGAAGCCCATTATTTTTAACTCCCTATGCACAGTTAGTGGCGGAGCGGGACTAATGGTATCACTTTGGAACTGACAAGTGTTTTCCTCGGCTGATTTTATGCCATTTTTAAAACTACCTTCCACAATACTTGGCGGCGCTGCTCTGTCCGGTTCAGACGCGGTTGTTCTTTTGCGGGTCCGCTTCGCAATCACAACAGTCGACTTGGGAAGCTTCACAAGAGGCGAAACGTCGCTGATGAACTCATTACTCAAGTGACGACCAATTCCACGTTCCAAGTCACTGACAGCTCCCGACAGACTCATTCCGCTGTCACTGCTTGTCTCCTGACTGGAGGATACTCCCTGCTTCCTTTCACACTGGTCGGTCCACCTCGTGATCAAATCCGCATTACTTAGGGTTGGCCTGATACCGGGTGATCAAAAAGTCAGTATAAATTTGAAAACTTAATAAACCACGGAATAATGTACTCGCAGCATGTTGACGTTACCTGAAAAGGCGCTTTTAGTGAAGCTGTATTATCAGAATGGGTAATGTGCTAGTGCAGCGTTACGATCCTATCGCCATAGGAAGGGGATTCGAACGGGTACAGGTCCGTTGACAAATGCAGCTATGGCGAGAATGATTTCGAAGTTCGAAGCCACGGGTTGTTTAGACGATAGACCCCATAGTGGCCGACCGAGCACAAGGCGTAATGCAGTTAACACAGTTCAGGAAGAAATGGAGACTGTAGCGGGTTCGTCTATGCACGGGGAAGTCAGCGCTCGTGCAGTCGCACGTCGCATCGGCATTCCATACACTACTGTTTGGTTGGCCCTTGGGCGTACCTCAGATACTGTCCGTATAAAATCCATCGGCATCGTAAACTGTTACCTGGCGATTTAGTGAAACGGAGGGCATTTGCGTTGCGGGCGTTTCAAAAGATGGCGGAAGATGACGATTAGTTGAGTAACGTTTTGTGGACCGACGAAGCTCATTTCACGCTCCGAGGGTCTGTCAACGCCCATAACTGCAGAATTTGGGCTACCGAAAATCCTAGAACTGTCGTGAAAACTCCATTGCACGAGGACAAAATCACGGTATTGGTTGGATTTACCAAATCTACCGTTATCGGGCCTTTTTTCTTCGAGGAAATGCGTGATTCGGGTTTTGTAACTGCTACTGCGACGGGTGAGAGATACGCCGATATAATACAGAATCGCATCATCCCCAGCCTGGCTGATAAACACCTGCTGGAACGTACGATGTTTATGCAGGATGGCTCTCCACCCCATATTGCTAGACGCGTGAAAGATCTCTTGCGCGCGTCGTTTGGTGATGATCGTGTGCTCAGCCGCCACTTTCGTCATGCTTGGCCTCCACGGTCCCCACACCTCAGTCCGTGCGATTATTGGCTTTGGGGTTACCTGAACTCGCAAGTGTATCGTGATCGACCGACATCTCTAGGGATGCTGAAAGACAACATCCGACGCCAATGCCTCACCATAACTCCGGACATGCTTTACAGTGCTGTTCACAACATTATTCCTCGACTACAGCTATAGTTGAGGAGTTGAGGAATGCTGGTGGACATATTGAGCATTTCCTGTAAAGAACATCATCGTTGCCTTGTCTTACTTTGTTATGCTTATTATTGCTATTCTGATCAGATGAAGCGCCATCTGTCGGACATTTTTTGAACTTTTGTAATTTTTTGGTTCTAATAAAACCCCATGTCATTCCAAGCACGTGTGTCAATTTGTACCTCTCTATCTACATTATTCCGTGATTTATTCAGTTTTCAAATTTATACTGACTTTTTGATCACCCGGTACTTTTGAGCAGGTAGCGTATGGCGCGCTGTGAAGAAGAGAATCGGGGTACGGGGAGAGGGCGCAGGAAAGGAACAAGAAAGCGTTCTGTGGAAATACAGACCCCGCTTTGGACAACGACGGAAAGGAGACTTGATTTAATGTCTACTCCGACAGCTGTTTTGTTAGACAAAATCTGAGAGACGCGAAACCGGCCATTATCACTCGCACATCGTCGGGAAGCGGGCAGTGCGCGCGCTTTTCCCCGGACAGGTGGAGGAGAAACAGAAGAAACGGCGCCGGGCGCAATCGCAGCGGCCCCCGGAGGAGCGGAAGAGCGCCGGCCGTCCATCATGCGCCCTCGGACAGAATTACGCGGCTAATCCGGCCGGCGAGGCGCGCGCCGCCTAATTGATATATCGCACTCCGGGGACGGACTTTCGCGCGCCGCCCCGGCTCCAGCGCATCCATATCAATATCCGGAGCTGGCCACCGGCCGCCGGACGCTGCCTGCCGTCCACCAGGTGCTCGCAAAGAGGCGCGCCGCCACCTGCGGGTTTCACGTCACCTGCATTGCCTGTGGTGTGTCACAGACTGTACGCCTACCGTGTTTTCCACAGTGATAGAAAAAAATCACACACCAAAAACTAACTAACGTACATTAATGAAATTTCGGCAATACATTCGTCTACGTAATATACATTACTGGCCATTAAAATTGTTACACCAAGAAGAAATGCAGATAATAAACGGGTATTCTTTGGGCAAATATATTATACTACAACTGACATGTGATTACATTTTCACGCAATTTGGGTGTATAGATCCTGAGAAATCAGTACCCAGAACAACCACCTCTGGCCGTAATTAACGTCCTCGATACGCCTGGGCATTGAGTCAAACAGAGCTTGGACGGCGTGTACAGGTACAGCTGCCCATGCAGCTTCAACACGATACCACAGTTCATCAACAGTAGTGACCGGCGTATTGTGACGAGCCAGTTGCTTGGCCACCAATGACCAGACGTTTTCAGTTGGTGGTAGATCTGGAGGGCAGCAGTCGAACATTTTCTGTATCCAGAAAGGCCCGTACAGGACCTGCAACGTGCGGTCGTGCATTATCCTACTGAAATGTAGGATTTCGCAGGGATCGAATGTAGAGCCACGGGTCGTAACACGTCTGAAATGTAACGCCCACTGTTGAAAGTGCCGTCAATGCGAACAAGAGGTGACCGAAACGTGTAACCAATGGCACCCCATACGATCACGCCGGGTGATACGCCAATATGGCGATGACGAATACACGCTTCCAATGTGCGTTTAGCGCGATGTCGCCAAACACGGATGCGACCATCGTGATGCTGTAAACACAACCTGGATTCATCCGAAAAAATGACGTTTTGCCATTCGTGCACCCAGGTTCGTCGTTGAGTACACCATCGCAGGCGCTCCTGTCTGTGATGCAGCGTCGAGGGTAACCGCAGCCATGGTCTCCGAACTGATAGACCATGCTGCTGCAAACGTCGTCGAACTGTTCGTGCAGATGGATGTTGTCTTGCAAACGTCCCCATCTGTTGACTTAGGGATCGAGACGTGGCCGTACGATCCGTTACAGCCATGCGGATAAGATGCCTGTCATATCGACTACTAGTGATACGAGGCCGTTAGGATCCAGCACGGCGTTCCGTATTACCCTCCTGAACCCACCGATTCCATATTCTGCTAACAGTCATTGGATCTCGACCAACGCGAGCAGCAATGTCGCGATACGATAAACTGCAGTCGCGATAGGCTACAATCTGACCTTTATCAAATCGGAAACGTGATGGTACGCATTTCTCCTCCTTACACGAGGCATCACAACAACGTTCCACCAGGCAACGCCGGTCAACTGCTGTTTGTGTATGAGCAATCGGTTGGAAACTTTCCTCATGTCTGCACGTTGTACATGTAGGTACTGGCGCCAACCTTGTGTGAATGCTCTGAAAAGCTAATCATTTGCATATCACAGCTTCTTCTTCCTGTCTGTTAAATTTCGCGTCTGCAGCACGTCATCTTCGTAGTGTAGCAATTTTAATGGCCAGTAGTGTATTTTAGTGACTAATATTGCAAGATCACAGATTGCTGTAAGCGCGAGGTAAGCCACTGCAAATGTGAAATGCTGGTACATTCATAACCGGTGAAAGGGCAGAATGTTCAATGCAAGCATGCTAGCTTGCTTGCATGTTTACAGGTGGCCGGTGTCAGTCTGTAGTATAGAGTTCCATGCCTGTTGCTCGTGGTCCGTTTATACAGGGACGGTTAATGCTGATTGTGGATGACGCTGTAGTGGTGGTCCGATGATGTCCCATACGGGCTCGACTGGAGGGAGGTCGGGGCGTCGAGCAGGCCAAGGCAACATAACGACACTCTGGCGCGCGTTATCTTGTTGGAAAACACCAACTGGAATGCTGTTCATGAATGGCAGCACAACAGGTCGAATCACCAGACTGAGGTACAGATTTGCAGTCAGGGTGCGCGAGATAACCATGAGAGTGGTTCTGCTGTCATACGAAATCGCTACCCAGATCATAACTTCAGGGGTAGGTCCAGTGTGTCTAGCACGCAGCCAGCTTGGTTGCTCGCCCTCGACTACCTCCTGACCAACACACCGACGCCTAACCACCACACAGCCGTCGCTGCCATCAAGGCAGCACCAGCTTTCATCAGAAAACACATCAGATCTCCACCCTGCCCTCCAATGAGCTCTCGCTTGACACCATTAAAGTCACAAATGGCGGGGGTTTCCTTTTCCTTTTACTACTGTCGCACACGGAGGCAATACCACAGCTGGAAAAGCTAATGGTTTAGCAATAAACAATTTTTTCAGCATTCAGTTGCAAGGTAATTTTACTCGTTTACCTAGGTTTCGATTCCAGTAATGGAATCTTCTTCAGAACAAAAAATTAAATTATTTTGTGAGCCAAACACTGGCCATGTCACAGATTAAAAATTTAAAACAATAAAGACGCATAATCATAAGATTATGTCAGTCAAAATTAAAACCATTAAGGCGAACGTAGACGGAGCTACGCCGGCCAGAAATCAGGACCACACGTAAGCGGCTCGAAAACTAGTGCTAGTTTTCGAGCCGCTTACGTGTGGTCCTGATTTCTGGCCGGCGTAGCTCCGTCTACGTTCGCCTTAATGGTTTTAATTTTGACTGACATAATCTTATGATTATGCGTCTTTATTGTTTTAAATTTTTAATCTGTGACATGGCCAGTGTTTGGCTCACAAAATAATTTAATTTTTTGTTCTGAAGAAGATTACATTACTGGAATCGAAACCTAGGTAAACGAGTAAAATTACCTTGCAACTGAATGCTGAAAAAATTGTTTATTTGCTGTACATTTCACAGTTGCTGATACGCTGCAATATGTTAAAGATTTGGCTAATGGTTTACCTAGAACTTCAGCTGGAAACAACTCCAGCATAAATGACGATAGTGAATCGTCTGCGCCGCCGTTAAGATCCTGAATGTGGGCTTTCCACGACAGTTTACTATCTATCTGAACACCTAGCAATTTGAGCTGCTCAGTTTCACTAATCATAGGCCCATTCTGTGAAATTAAAACGTCGGGTTTTGTTGAATTGTGTGTTAGAAACTTTAAATACTGAGCCTTACTATGATTTAGCGTTACTTTATTTTCCACAAGCAATGAACTTATGTGATGAACTGTACTATTTGAAACCAGGCCAATGTTGCACACAACATCCTTTACTACCAAGCTATTGTTATCAGCAAACAGAAATATAATTTACATAAATAAGGAACAGCAGTGGCCCTAAGACTAATACCTGAGGCACCCCCTCCCCTCCCCCATTTGACTGTACCCCACTCAGTCCCAACATCACACGACATTCTCAGCACTGTGAATAATGACCTGTCTGTTGTTAAAGTAAGAGGTGAACCAACTGTCAGCTACTCCCCGTATTCCACAATGGTCCAACTTCTGGAGCAATATTTTGCGATCAACACAATCGAACGTCTTAGTTAAATTAAAAACAATGCCTAGCGTTCGAAACCTCACAGAGCAAAGGGAGTTTAGCATTTTCAGTTGTTAAACGACTTCTAAAGTCGAATTGTACATTTGATAGCAAATTATGTGATATAAAATGATCAATTATCCTTACATACACAGCCTTTACAATAACCAAAGAAACTTACACACGTGGGTAGACTGCAGTAACGGTGGAGTTTAAGTGCCAAAAAATTGTTTCTTATTAGAGTCAAAATATATTTTATGTTATATAGTACATAATAGAATTTTAGCAGTTAGTGCAATATATCGGGAATTTCGGTAATCGGGATTACGTCTGGTCCAACCTAGTCCAGATAAATGAGGTTCTGGTGCACTTCATATAATTACTGCCGAATTTAAAAATTTAAAATGCCGTCAGACTCTACTAAGAGGTATAATCGGGCGATAGATTTAACACAAAAAGTCGAATAGAAAAGTAAGAAACTGTTCAAATGGTTCAAATGGCTCTGACCACTGTGGGACTTAACATCTGAGGTCATCAGTCCCCTAGAACTTAGAACTACTTAAACGTAACTAACCTAAGAACATCACACACATCCATGCCCGAGGCAGGATTCGAAACTGCGACCTAGCGGTCACGCGGTTCCAGGCTGTAGCGCCTAGAACGGCTCGGTCACCCGGGGAACGGAGAATCCGGAACATCTGTGAGTTGGATGAGATCTACAATAGGCCACACATTGATGAGAACCAAACTGCTTGTATGGGTAGCTCACATCGTCCGGGTGGAGTGGACAATTTTCCATTGTCTTTGAAATCTATGGCTTTTGCTCCCGCGGAAGAGGACCATTATGTAAAACAGCGAATACGTCGACAGATGGAATCCTCGAAGTCTTGTTGCATAACTGTGTAGGGGATGATTGACGCCATAATGCAGGAAGCAGAATCCAATGGAAAAGGAGTCTTTGTAGCCGTTTGTTCTCTGAGCCTGAACGCGTAAAGTAAGTAATCAATTTCTGTGCTTTGGCGAAATACCAGTGTCTCTGAATAAGAGCACGTGGAAAGAGGAAGCACTTTTGATGCACTGAACGACAACGAATATGCACCCATATTAAGGATACCACACTGAGAGGCACGCACTATTGGCGAAGACTGGAGGAGGAGGAGGAGGAGGAGGAGGAGGAGAAGAAGGTAAGTAGTATACTAGAGCTACTGGGAGTGTTTGTCGTGAATTGTTCGATGAACAGATAATTATACAGAGAACAATCAGTTTTCCAATAAAGTTGTGGTAATCATCTGGAGTTTAATGAGCTCCAAATTATATAACTGTACGCAGTAATAGACTGGTGCTACGTTCCCTAAGCAGACATTGCTGTTGCAAAAACCCAATGAATAGTCAAATTAATAACCTTTAAATTTAATGTACCTACGAACACTAAAAGAACATCTGGTGCTGACGTTTGGGTGTGATTTTATTAAGCGAATGAAAGTAGACAATGATTAACAGTAAAATGTGGGGGACTAACCTATGTTTTGAACTAAAAGAAAAAGAAATATTTAAAATAACGTAAGTATAACAAATGGAATACAGTTTTGTGTATCTTTATACGGCGACAAAATTCGCATGTATCAGTACCTGTTATGGTTGTATTGAGTTCTTCTAAGTTGGTTGGTTGGTTGTTTCGGGGAAGGAGACCAGACAGCGAGGTCATCGGTCTCATCGGATTAGGGAAGGACGGGGAAGGAAGTCGGCCGTGCTCTTTGAAAGGAACCATCCCGGCATTTGCCTGGAGCGATTTAGGGAAATCACGGAAAATCTAAATCAGGATGGCCGGACGCGGGATTGAACCGTCGTCCTCCCGAATGCGAGTCCAGTGTCTAACCACTGCGCGTTCTTCTAAGTGACAGAGTCCTTATAAACGTGCTATCTCGTGGCACAATTACAATATTTTACACTTGGTGAAAGCACTGCACTTACTAACTGACACGTTGTAACTGTCAAAGGTACGAATGCTCTGTGATAGACAAAGAGATCAGCTTGAAACGCAAACGAAGTATCAATTCTGTGTGTGTTTCAACATATGTGTAGAAATTGATATAAAGTATCAACTTTTTACGTGTTTCAACTTGGTCTCTATGACGATAACTTAGCATTTGTGCTTTTGACAGATTAACATGTCATTTATTAAGTGTGAGGCTTTCAGCAAGTGTACTTTACTGTTACTGTGCCAAGGTACAGCACGTTTATACAGATTGTGTGCAGAAAGGCTCTTCTGACAGTTAAATGTGTTCTACCTTTGGGTGGGTCATATTCGACAAAAATGTGTCCGCAGCTCGTGGCCCAGAGGCTAGCGTTGCCGCCTCTGGATCGCAGGGTCTCGGGTTCGATTTCCGGCCGGGATGGGCATTTTCTCTGTCCGGGGACTGAGTGCTTATGTTGTCATCATCATTTCATCCTCATCATCATCACCATTCGCGCCACGGGGTGGTGACAGGAAGGGCATCCGGCACCCCTTAAAATTAACCACGCCAAATCCGACCTTAACCATGCCGACCCTGCGACACTGTAGGACAAAGGCACAAGGAAAAGAAGAATAAGAAGAAATTTCATAAAAAAGGATTTTTTATCCCTTGATGTGCATTATTTTTGTGTTGTGAAGGTAGTTGTAATATCTGAAACCAGTAGAGAATACACACAGAATGTACAGTTGATGACACAAATATGCCTTTTTCCAAAATATTTAACAGCTGCAGACTGCCACCTACGAAAAGTTTCAAAAATTGTAAACCAGAAGGCGGAAGAAATGTGAGAAGGTCAAGGACGAGATGGGCAGCGTAACAGGCAAAGACTATATAGCTGAAATACAGAAGAAGATGAAAATAATTGAGTACACGGAATGTCAGTGCTATTCTGAGGTTTCAACAATTTCTACGACCATGACCTACAACTCTTCACAACCCCTAATCCACAACCCATACCATAATCCTTTACCTAAAACCCATCATCCCCCATAACCCGAGCCGGCCTGAGTGGCCGAACGGTTCTAGGCGCTACAGTCTGGAACCGCGCGACCGCTACGGTCGCAGGTTCGAATCCTGCCTCGGGCATGGATGTGTGTGATGTCCCCAGGTTAGTTAGGTTTAAGTAGTTCTAAGTTCTAGGGGACTGATGACCTCAGAAATTAAGTCACATAGTGCTCAGAGCCCATAACCCGCAACCTATACCCTGCAACATATAAGCCTAACCCACAGCCTACAACCCATATCCCATACATATAGAAATGGTGGCACCCGCATGAAAAAAATGGACACAATGAGAAACGTATGACGTTGTTGACAAAATACATATATCCGACGGCAGGGAAAAGGAGGGCGCGGCAGAAATCGCGCTGACGCCAGCGCCACAACGCGGCGGTGTCAGAAGACTGCGACAAGTGGGCGCCCGCGGCTGCGGCACAAACTCGCGAGCCGCCGCCACCTCCGCAAATTAATTAAAAGCGCGACCGCGGTGCGTCGCTGCTGCTGCTTGTTACACTTTGCACGCCCCGGGCGGGGAGCCGGCCTCCTCGCAATACACCGCGTGCAAACAAACGCCCTCCTTTGTCCTCGAAATTTTAATCTGATGGACAATGCAAAGGGAGATAAATGAAACCCTTTGTTTTTTGCTGGTGTAAATGAATATCATATTTCTGCTTCCGCTCGGGTTTCCAGATGCGGCGATTCGTTCTCTTTAGTTTTTTACGCGCGCGCGCGCGCAAGCATCACCCTTTGAGAGGTACTTGTAGGCAAAGCCACGGACGTGTCCCTACACGTGTCCTGCCAGCACGCGCCGCAGTCATCTGTTATTGTTTTTTCTGGCCACCTGATAAAGCGGTACCAACTGGGAAAAAACTTTTATACCGCCATTACGAGCAAGGTTTCCTTTCTCATCGGCTGCTGTGATTTACGAAGTAGTGCTTTGCTGCCAACACTGCAAGCAACTCTAACATTTGTACTCACGATACTTTAACCGGGGAACTTAAGAAGGTAAGGTTTAACATTCCGTCGAACGCCTGGTTATTAAGCGTATTGGACAGAGATGAGAAAGGAAATCGGTCGCGTGCTATTCAAAATAACAAAAATCGTATTCAGATGAGCTGGTTTGGGGTTTAATGTACTATGTTTCTGCTATACATTATCTCTCGGCAGTGTGCAATCGAACTAGCAAGTGTTATTGGAATAGTATTTCCTAACTTCGTTTATACATTATGAACCAATGATAATGTGCTGTCCACCACACCTTGATAAGTGAAGTACCAAACGAAGAGGTGTCAGACAGAACGAAATCCAAGGAAAGTCGCTAACAAGAAGAAGTGGCTTCTGTTACTGGATTAGTAAATACATCTGCCGACGCAGCACAGGATCACGTGTGGACTTTGAAACTGAGTTTACTGTCTGCGTATTCTGGAACAATAACAAACAGATAATTCAAGCACATACGATGATATAGACATTTAAAATGTGTGTATTCGGAAAACAGAATTGTGATGGTTGAATGGCTGCGTAGCCCAAAGCAATTTAAAGATGTGCAGCATAGTTTATTTTGCATCGCACTCTAGCAGACAAACAGTTGTACGTAATAAGCATATTTTCCTTCGATATAAAGTGCGATGACGACCTACTTCACTGACGAAAAATCAATTGTAAATAAATTGAAAAGCGGGGGATATGTTATTATACGAGCTTTTACCATTCTAACGATGGCTTTATACCGAAGTAGGTGGAATATATCTAATCTCTGACAGTCAAGTTCCGAAGGTTTAAAAATCGCAAGGTATTTTTGAAGATAGTCGATAGCCTCACAATAACACTACATAATACAATAACTTGAATCTTTCACTTTCCTTGTAGGCAAAAGCACTCAAAGTTAAGAGTACCTCTTTTGGAGTATATGCTAACGCGGCGCCAGTTCAGCTCGAGAAAATAAGCAACTGAAATGAGCCTAGGCGATACAAGATATTGCTTTCCCAGGCGGCAAGCTTCTTTTTTTTACGTATGAGAAGTCTCCCCCAGGCAGCTGGCTCTGCGATCGGTGTAATATTCTTCAGGCTTCCGTCCAATCACTTCAGAATTGGACAACTCTGTTTCAATATCTTAGAGGATCAAACTGTAGAAAACGAGAGAAAGGGGAGGGAGGGAAATATTGGGGGGAAAATAACCCAACACGATCGAAAGTCGGCGCATGGATATGGGGAGAATATCAAGAAAGTTGCACCGCTGGGAGCCATTATTGACTGGCGTGATGGTTGGTCGTGTCCCCCCCCCCCCTCCCCACCGCAACTTGCTCCTCCTGCACAGCACTCCTGTACCCACAAATCACACCACCAACGGAGGCAAGAACCCACGAGAAATGGTCACTTTGTCGCTTGCGGCTTTAAATACCACGAGCAGCATTTATGTTAGGACGGAAACATGTTACTGACAGTAATGTTCTGCGGAACTTACGTGGCAGAATGCATCACATTATACAAAACGGGCCTTACTACCAATTGGATACACTGCTGTAGTGTGTACAAGCTGTAGACGATGCACGCGACGCTTTTAGCGACGTGAAAAATAACGTTTTTCAATTTGGCAGTGGAGCCTCTATGAAGAGTATTTGGCAAAATATTACAGATACGAAATTTTTAAAAAAATCGTGGAAATGTAATGAACAAATTTGTTTACTTCTTGATACTATTTCCTAGAACACAAATACTAGGGACAGCATTTTGGCGGAAGGGCGTAAAAGTGCCAATATTTATTTTATTTCCACACAGAAACCAATGTGGAATAAAATGTTCTCGGGTTTCCAACCGCGTCAATTGCTTAAAGCTACACGAGCTTTCGGCCAAGCACTCCTTGGCTATTGTCAAGTGTTATGACTGCCAGTGGGCAGTGAGCAGTCATAACACTTGACAACGGCCAAGGAGTGCTTGGCCGAAAGCTCGTGTAGTTTTAAGCAATTGACGCGGTTGGAAACACGAGAACATTTTATTCAGTGTTATCGCCGCGGGACTCTGCATTCATACAGAAAACAATGTGTTTAATCAATTATGTTTGTTACCAGTAACTCATCCACAACAAATATTGCGTATTCTCAAATTCCTTTTTTCTCCTCAACAGAGTATCAGGCATACCGCCTTAGGTACACACACACACACACACACACACACACACACACACACACACACAGTAATCCTTTTGTGGTCGCAGGGCATGGATGTGTGTGATGTCCTTAGGTTAGTTAGGTTTAAGTAGTTCCAAGTTCTAGAGGACTGATGACCTCAGAACTTAAGTCCCATAGTGCTCAGAGCCATTTGAACCATTTTTTAACCCTTTTGTGGAAAAAAAATTATTATACATTTCAGTTTCGGGGCACACAAGCGACATCGTCACCTGTTTTGATGATCGCCTGAGAATAGGTTTGATGTCATGCGTATCTTGAGGACGTGTAATTTGAGGCGGCGGTACCGATGAAATTTCATGTTTGTCCAGTTTCTTCGAATGTAGTACAGGGTGAGCACAAAGTCTTGCCCTGATTATTACAATTTATTACAGAATAACCGTTTGACATAATAACACAGGTTAGTGTTACTATTTTACGCCCACTCACGCTGGTAAACCTCAAGGCGTGCTCCCTTGGTAGCTCGGAGAATGTCGAGGCGGTATTCCAGTTCCCGCCAGGTGTTTCGTAACATGTGTTCTGTCACACTACCCACAGCAGCTTGTATCCTAGCCTTCAGTTCGTCGACGTCAGCAACTGGTGTGACAAAGACTCTGTCCTTGATATAGCTCCAGAAAAGAAAGTCAGGGGAATAATGTCCGGATCGGTGGACTGGAAGGAACGGTGCAACACCCTGGCCACCGCGCTCTCCAGGCATTACGCCCCTTGACTGTGACAGAACACATGTTATGAAACACCTGGCGGGACAGGAATACCGCCTCGACTTTCTCCGAACTACCAAGGGAGCACACGTTGAGGTTTACTAACGTAAGTGGTCTTACAAAAGATTAGTAACACCAACCTATGTAACGGAATCAAATGTAATTTATTATATCAAACGGTTATTCTGTCATAAATTGTTATAATCAGGTCAAGACTTTGGGCTCACCATGTATTTCAAGGCGTTTAAAAACAGCATTGAATGTTTTTGCTTTATGTACCTGTGCATAATAACAAACTATATTTTTTTTGTTCTGCTTAACTGCTGGCGTAGTGTCTTTCTTCTTAAGTTATACACATGGCTTCAATACAGCCTTCCAACAATTTTCTTTAGGTATTTGCATAACGGTTATTCGTCACCGACGCGACAGCAAAATACCGGGGAGGGCGAAAGCCTACAACTGACAGTGTTACATGGGGCTACACTTTCTCATTATGGATGAATCAATAATGTACACGTCTACAGATTATTAACTCCGCCATCGACTACTTCTAGGGCTATAACATTTCTTTCGGAAAAAACGCAAAGGCGAATTCCCGTACATAATTAAATAATACTGAAGGCACATGACAGTACCGGTGTGAAATGATATTCCTACTTACGGACTCCCACGTTAACAGCTACTAAGTACGTATTATTTCAGTAAAAATGTTTGCTAGTGTACCGTACCGTGATAGCTGCGTGATGTGCAGCCTGGCGTCTGAATGGTGAAAGTGATGTTATGAGGGAACATCCCTTTTACGAAAAAAATCAAAATTTGGTAATAGAACGTAGGGACAAACAATAATAATAGTTTATTAGTAACAAAAGAGTCATTCGTGGTAGATGTTCTGGACAAAGTTCGTACTACAATCCTGAGAACTGAAAGAATAGAAAACGTGTCCTCCAAACATTTCAAAACATTTCTCAAGAGAATATATACCTGCAATCACATAAAAAGATATCCAGGAGGACACCCCTTTCGATTTTATCTTTTGTATCTTGCTTTCTTTCTAAGTGTCAAGCAACATAAAAATTCGTTTCGTCCTTAAATAGATCCGACTTTTTCACTGTTTAAACAATTTTTTATTAAAACTTTTTATTCATTTACGTTCTTATACGGAGTGATTGAAAAAAAACGGATTTCAGTTGTTTACTACAAACAAACTACGAAAGATAGAAAAAACAATGCGCATGTCACTGGACAGAGGAAAGTTCAGAGTATTATGTTCGCAGAGTCACTACACCATACACTCAATTTGAGCACCATGTCTTGCTCGACAAATACTGAAATGGTAATCCGTTTCATTTCACACACGAATGAACAGGCCCCTGTTTATTGAATATACAGCTTCAACAATTCGATTTCTCAGCTCTTAAAGAGTAGCTGCCACAGCTGGAACAAAGACTCAATCTTTTACGTACAATACAGAAAAAAATCGCAAGGTGTGATGTCTGCTGACCTGGGAGGCCAAAAGCAATGTTCAAGATCTTGTTGTCCATCTCTTCCAGTCCAACGCTGTGGTATGGTGTTGCTAAGATAACGCCGCATCTGAAGGAGAAAGTGAGGTGGTCCGTCATCATGCAGAAAAACGAAGTCTTTGGAACCTATGTGAAATTGACGAAACAACCAATTTTGCAGCATATCCGGGTATGACATTCCTGTCATTGTTTTTATCCACAAAAAAGAGAGGTCCATAAAGTTTTGTGAACAGAAACGGCGCAAAACGCATTGAGTTTCGGTGAGTCTCTTTCATGTTCGACGACGATGCGAGGATTTTGTGGCCCTAAAATTTATACATTATGGCGGTTTACTTTACTCCATAGATGAAACGTCGATTCGTCCGAAAAGCTGAGTCGTTCGGAGAAAGTATCCTCTGCTGTATCTTGGAGAACTGAAATTCAAAATTCGTACCTTTTGTCAAGCTCTCTGGGACGCAGTTGCTGAAGTAACTGCGACCTGCAAGGCTTCATATGAATGCGTCGTTTGCAGAACACGTCACACCATTGTTAGAGGAAGTTTCTGGTTTGCCGTGAGAACGAACCTCGGGTACGTCCGACATTTTCATCAAACGTGAGTAGCCGACCAGTCTCTTCTCCTCGGCATATGCAACCAGCTTCCAAGAATATTGTATGGCAGTCATTAACTGTCTGTGCATTGGCGGCTTCTTGCTGAATCTACGGCAGAATGCACGTTGCACTTGAAGCACCTAACGAAGTATGGCTACGGGTAGTTCATTAAGCTAATGTTATAAGAGAGCCGCATGAAGACAAGGGCGTTAAAATGTCAGAGATAAGGTAGTGTTCTGCGCCACCCTTCCCGTGAAGCGCGCCCAGTACTACGGAAGGGGAGGCGACGAGTAATGCTGGTAGAGGGGCCGCCCCGCAGAGTTGTAACGCAGATGCAGTTGCAGATGCAGACAGCGGCGCGGCCCCGGCCGAGCATATCGGCCAATCGCGCATCTCCAATATAATCCAATTAGTCCCGCGGGCCGGGGGGGCGACAGGAAATTAACCGGCAAGAAAGTTGCGGTGCGCACAAACACAATGCAATTCCCGGGCGGGGACGGTCGCGCTAGCGACTCATAAGGACAACTTTTAATGGGCAGGAGAGAGTCGCTCCGCCGGCCACGACGACGCCGACGTCGACGTCGACCGCGCCCGACGCACGGCCGCGTTCTGGAGGCCAGCGGAGATGGCAAGGGGAAGGGGCAGGGAAGGGAAACGGCGAGGCAAAACAAGCGGACAGCCACGGCTAAACTGTTTGTTTGCCCCGAGCGTCGTCTGGACAAAGTTCGCCGGCACCTAAATGCCGGGGAGAGGCATTAAAAATTTTCAGAGGGGCCATGAAGGACGCGAGGCGGTAGTTACCTGCAGTGGAGTGCTTACTAGCTCCGCGCAGACTACGCGCTGTGTCATATAACGCGCAAAACCGCTTTTGTCTTTGAAACCGCGAGAAACAGGAGACCCCCTGCGCCACCAATGTCACCGTGCACCTTTCAAACCAGTGCTACGATCATGCTACGTAAATCGTTTTCAGTTTTTCCATCTTTGTTGACGATGGCATCTCAGAGGTACATAGTCGCAATGTATTTTACAATACACTAATGGCCATTAAAATTGCTACATCACGAAGATAACGTGCTACAGACGCGAAATTTAACCGACAGGAAGAAGATGCTGTGATATGCAAATGATTAGCGTCTCAGAGCATTCACACAAGGTTCGCACTGTTGGCGACACCTACAACGTGCTCACATCAGGAAAGTTTCCAACCGATTTCTCATACACAAACAGCAGTTGACCGACGTTGCCTGGTGAAACGTTGTTGTGACGCCTCGTGTAAGAAGAAGAAATGCGTACCATCACGTTTCCGACTTTGATAAGCCTATCGCGATTGCGGTTTATCGTATAGCGACATAGCTGCTCGCGTTGCTCGGGATCCAATGACTGTTAGCAGAATATGGAATCGGTGGGTTCAGGAGGGTAACACGGAACGCCGTACTGGATCCCAAAGGCCTCGTATCACTAGCAGTCGAGATGAGAGGCATCTTATCCGCATGGCTGTAACGGATCGTGCAGCCACGTCTCGATCCCTGAGTCAAGAGATGGGGACGTTTGCAAAACAACGACAATCTGCACGAACAGTTCGACGACGTTTGCAGCACCATGGACTATCAGCTCGGAGACCATGGCTGCGGTTACACTTCACGCTGCATCGCAGACAGCAGCGCCTGCGATGGTGTACTCAACGACGAACCTGGGTGCGCGAATGGCAAAGCGTCATTTTTTCGGATGAATCCGAGTTCTGTTTACAGCATCCGTGTTTGGCGACATCGCGGTGAACGCACATTGGAAGCGTGTATTCGTCATCGCCATACTGGCGTATCACACGGTGTGATGGTATGGGGCGTCATTGGTTACACGTCTCGGTCACCTTGCATTGACGGCACGTTGAGCAGTGGACGTTACATTTCACATGTGTTACGACCCGTGGCTCTACCCTTCATTCGATCTCTGCGAAACCCTACAGCAGGAAAATGCACGACCGCATGTTGCAGGTCCTGTACGGGCCTTTCTGGATACAGGAAATTTTCGACTGCTGCCCTGGCCAGCACATTCTCCAGATCTTTCACCAACTGAAAACGTCCGATCAATGGTGGCCGAGCAACTGGCTCGTCACAATGCGCCAGTCACTACTCTTGATGAACTGTGGTATCGTGTTGAAGTTGCATGGGCAGCTGTTCCTGTACACGCAATCCAAGCCTTGTTGGACTGCCAGCCGCGGTGGTCTAGCGGTTCTAGGCGCTCAGTCCGGAACCGCGGGACAGCTACGGTCGCGGGTTCGAATCCTGCCTCGGGCATGGATGTGTGTGATGTCCTTAGGTTAGTTAGGTTTAATTAATTCTAAGTTCTAGGCGACTGATGACCTCAGAAGTTAAGTCGCATAGTGCTCAGAGCCATTTGAACCATTTTTGAACCTTGTTCGACTCAATGCCCAGGCGTATCAAGACCGTTATTACGGCCAGAGGTGGTTGTTCTGGGTACTGATTTCTCAGGATCTATGCACCCAAACTGCGTGAAAACGTAATCACATGTCAGTTCTAGTATAATATATTTGTCCAATGTATACCCGTTTATCATCTGCATTTGTTCTTGGTGTAGCAATTTTAATGGCCAGTAGTGTATTTCATTAGTTCCGAATAAAATTCTTCACTATTTTGTGATTTAAAACAAGCTGTCCACAGTTCACGTGCCAATAAGCTTTCAAAGCTTGTTACACGAATTTCATGAAATTTTGCTACTTGTCGACGACCTTACTGTCATGCATTTGGCGGGACGGGCGATCGGCACACACTACTCTGCTTCGCTCAATCTGCGCGTAGCGCGGCTGTGACGCTCTACGTCAGGCTCCTTCAGTCTACGAAGGAAATCGTATCGCAGACTCATGACAACAGAATTGGCTGTTATACCTAAACATTTTTACGATATATCTCCTTAGTCCTTGTTACGCTCATTCCTCGCACTTACGTCGTCAGCTTCGAACGGGCGTTAGTTGTTCGTTCTCTCCTTCATGGAGGAAAAGCCAAACAAAAATCGGATAGGCTGGACTTCTGCATATTTGGCCGGAGAAGACCTTAAAAAACCTGGCATGTTTGGCTAAAGACGGATACCTGATAACCCTAAACATACTATTTAAGAGGTGGTTATAATGTTCAGTCTCATCAGTGTTTCGTCATAAAAAGAGAGAATCTTGTACATTGTTTAAACAGCGAGAATCACAATACGACAGAGGAGCTATCGTCGTACCTCCCAGTCTTCCGCAGCTACAGTTCCAGTTTGCTATGTTTGCCCTCCGCCTGTTTGCACAATAAGAGCTCCGGCACACAATACACAACTCTCTAGAGTTGGCGTCGGCGGTGCTAGATAGTAAGACTTGGACTTAAAGGCAGCGGCCATTCCTCCGTGACATTCAGGCGCAGCGCCTGTGTTCGCACGAGACACCATTCGTTTGTCGCCAACTGCCCGTTTTCTGAATGGGGACGCCTGGGCTGCGATAAGCCGTGGGCGGCCGACGAGGCAAAGATGGCGGCGGTTGCGTGCGGGCCGCGGCGATAACGCGCTTGTCGATCGTCTTGTGTTTGAGCGCGGCGGCAAGGGCTGCCAACTTGGGAACGCTGCCACTCTGGGCCGGCCTACTGGCTGTGGGGGCATTAGCGGCGCTGCGGCGTTAAGAGCGTTCCCTGGTCCGCCGTTAAGCCGGCCGGCTGGTGCGCACGTGGGGTGGGTTCTGACAGCCGGCGGGGAATACCCGCCGCCTCTCATAACTGCAGCCGGCTCTGTATCAGGGGAACGGCGCCACACTGTCGGTAAACTGTTATAGGTCCTTTATGTGACCGAAAACTCAACATACTTCCGTTTAAAGCAAGTAGTAGCATTAAATAAAAGATGCTGTACTTTTTTTTTACTATCCGCTTAAAGTTGGTACCTCTCATTAGTAAACTTGCACCAGTGTCCTACTTCGTTCATATCAAATAATAAGGAAGTACTTACCCAACGACCAAAAAATTGACGTCATTTTTTAGCTGCTTGCACCGTACATTTTTATCTTTATTTTACGTCCTTGTCTCGTCGATTTTTAATATCAGCAGTCTAAGTACCGATTTTCTCCAAATCGGATCTGACAACACTAATACTGACGGAGTCACTTCACAGGAGAAAGTGCAGTGGTTGAGAATGGAATAAGGCAAGGATGTAGCCTATCCATGGTGTTATTTAATGTGTGTATTAAGCAACCAGTAAAGGAAGCCAAAGAGAAATCTGAAAAAAGAAATTGAAGTTTAAGGAGAAGAAATAAAAATTTCACTATTTGACAGTCTCACTGTAATTCTGCCAGAGGCAGCGAAGGACTTGGGAGAGTAACTGATGGGTCTGCATAGTGTCTTCAACAGAGATTATAAGATGAACATCAACAACAGTAAAACGCAAGAAACGAAATGAAGTCGAATTAAGTCAGGCGATGCTGAGGGGGATTAGCTTGAGAGAAGAGACACTAGCTACTTGAGCAGCAAAATAAATGATGAAAACCGAAGTCGAGAGATTGTGAAATGGACTAGCAATGAAAAGAAAAGTGTTTCCGAAAGAGGAAAATTTGTTGACATCTAATGTAAATTTAAGTGTTTGGAAGTCTTTTCGGAAGGTATTTGCATGGAGTGTAGGCATGTGCGGAAGTGAACAGGCAGGAAGAGAACAGAAGTTTCTGATTGTGATGCAGTAGTACACTCCTGGAGACAAGATGGATAAATCAAGTAACGAATGAGGAGGTACTGAATGGAATTGTGGAAAAAAGAAATTAACGGGGAGCTTGACTGAAAGAATGAATCGGTTGACAGGTCACATGACATCTTGAAACACCAAGGAATCCTCAGTTTATTAGTGGAATCAAAAGGGAAGTGTTGAAGGGGTCGAGAGGGGGGAAGAGGTAAAATTTTAGAGGGAGATCTAGCCCTGAATACAGTAATCTGGTTGAAATAGATGTAGGAGGTTGTAGTAGTTACAGAGAGATGGGAGGGTTTCACAGGATATATAGTGAGGAGGGTTGCAGCAAACTAGTCTTCAGGCTAAAGACAACAACAACCTAGTAGACTGTGTCGGGGAAGTTCCATGCGGTTTTTCGCGGATGCGTTAGCGTTACGGAGATGTTTAGCAAAATCAAGTGGCAGACTCTGCAAGAGAGGCGCTCTGCATCGCGGTGTAGCTTGGTGTCCAGGTTTCGAAAGGGTGCGTTTCTGGATGAGGTATCGAATATATTGCTTCCCCCTACCTATACCTCCCGAGGACATCACGAATGTAAAATCAGAGAGATTCGAGCGCGCACGGAGGCTTTCCGGCAGTCGTTCTTCCCGCGAACCGTACGCGACTGGAACAGGAAAGGGAGGTAATGACAGTGCCAGGTAATGTGCCCTCCGCCACACACCGTTGGGTGGCTTACGGAGTATAAATGTAGATGTAGATTACTATGGAGGAAGAAGGGGAGATTAGCGTTTAACAACCCATCTACAACTGAGTCATTAGAGACGGAATAAAAGCTGGGATTGGTTGAAACTTGAAACTTCCTGGCAGACTAAAACTGTGTGCCGGACCAAGACTCGAACTCGGGACCTGTCCCTTTCGCGGGCAAGTGCTCTACCAACTGAGCTACCCAAGCACGACTCACGCCCCGTCCTCACAGCTTTACTTCTGCCAGTATCTCGCCTCCTACATTCCAAACTTTACAGAAGCTCTCCTGCGAACCTTGCAGAACTAGCACTCCTGAAAGAAAGGATATTGCGGAGACATGACTTAGCCACAGCCTGGGCGATGTTTCCAGAATGAGATTTTCACTCTGCAGCGGAGTGTGCGCTGATATGAAACTTCCTGGCAGACTAAAACTGTGTGCCGGGCCGAGACTCGAACTCGGGACCTGTGCCTTCCGCGGGCATGTGCTCTACCAATTGAGCTACCCAAGCACGACTCACGCCCCGTCCTCACAGCTTTACTTCTGCCAGTATCTCGCCTCCTACATTCCCCAGTTCGAGTCTCGGTCCGGCACACAGTTTTAGTCTGCCAGGAAGTGTCATATAAGCGCACAATCCGCTGCAGAGTGAAAATCACATTCTGGGATTGGTTAATAATGACTAAGATATCGGCCGTGGCCTTTTCAAAGGAACCAACCCAGCACATGTCTTCAGCTATTTACGGAAATCACGGGAATCCTAAATGATTTCAACCTTCGTCCTTCCAAAATGCGAGCCAATGCGGCATCTCTCCGGTCTTTCTACAAAGGTATCCCACGTGCAGGTACATGCTCCAGCAGGACCCTCCGTCGCCTGTTGGACTGCTTGCTGCTGCCACCGGCGGTTCTCGGCGCAGAGGTAGGGGTGTGGGAGGAGGGGGAGTGCGGGAGGCCGCACAAGGTCGCGTGGGGGCGGCGGCCGTGCGTGCCGGCGGGTTTTTATCGCGACACGGCCGCGCCACAATTACTGCGGCCGCAACAGGCGCCGCGCCGGGCCGGCCGGTCGAACGCGCGGCTGCACCGCGGGCGAGGAAGCCATCCAGGGGCAGGGGCTCCTGGGCTGCAATCCGGCGCGAAATGTGCGCCTTCCATGTCCGCGCTGACACTGATAAAGTGGCCGCGTCGTTAGCGACCAGCTCCCAGACGTGAACACTACCTCCGCTTGGGGTCGGGCAGGAAAGATCAAAAGGTAGGACTGGCAAGTTTCCCATCGCTATACCCGAACATTTTTTGCGCCCTTAAAAACACAAAAACCGCATAGGGCAAGGTCAAAGAGCCTGCCTACGCATCGACATGCGACTCCAAACAAGAGTGGTGATAAATAGAAGTTGCGTGTTCCTTTGGGACATCAACTGCTCAAGCACGAAAGCCCCCTAACGGGAACGAACGACTCCCGAACGCATTGCTTAGGGCTACGATGAGTAGTTATTCCGAGAGAGAGAGAGAGAGAGAGAGTGAGAGAGAAAGGGGGGGGGGGGGAGGCAGGAGGGGGCTATAGTCAGAAACTATTTCATTGCATTGCCCGAAGTTTTAGTTATTCATGTAACATTTTTACTAGCGTGGTATTCCATCCCTTTGGCTAACCTTAGAGTCTAATCATAAAACACTTCCTTCCAAAAAAATGGCTCTGAGCACTTGGGGACCTAACATCTGAAGTCATCAGTCCCCTAGAAATTAGAACTACTTAAAACTCACTAACCTAAGGACATCACACACATCCATGCCCGAGGCAGGATTCGAACCTGCGACCGTAGTGGCCGCGCTGTTCCAGACTGTAGCGCCTAGAACCGCCCGGCCACCTCGGCCTCCCCTGCCTTCCAATGCTATAAAAACCAACAATGTACTAACAAATCTTCACCATCATCATCATCATCATTTAAGACTGATTATGCCTTTCAGCGTTCAGTCTGGAGCATAGTCCCTCTTATAAAATTCCTCCATGATCCCCTATTCAGTGCTAACATTGGTGCCTCTTCTGATGTTAAGCCTATCACTTCAAAATCATTCTTAACCGAATCCAGGTACCTTCTCCTTGGTATACCCCGACTCCTCCTACCCTCTACTGTTGAATCCATGAGTCTCTTGGGTAACCTTCCATCTCCCATGCGTGTAACATGACCCCACCATCTAAGCCTGTTTGCCCTGACTTCTACGTCTATAGAGTTCATTCCCAGTTTTTCTTTGATTTCCTCATTGTGGACACCCTCCTGCCGTTATTCCCATCTACTAGTACCTGCAATCATCCTAGCTACTTTCATATCCGTAACCTCTACCTTGTTGATAAGGTAACCTGAATCCAGCCAGCTTTCGCTCCCATACAATAAAGTTGGTCGAAAGATTGAACGGTGCACAGATAACTTAGTATTGGTACTGACTTCCTTCTTGCAGAAGAGAGTAGATCTTAGCTGAGCGCTCACTGCATTAGCTTTGCTACACCCAAATCTTCACTCTGCACTAAAAACAGATTTCGAATGCAGATGAAGAACTGTCACTTTTAAGATCTGAAGTACTGTATATCTTTGCCAGAAAGCAATAATCAATGTTTTTAACATTATACGTTAAGTCTTCGTGTAGCGAGATGAATCTCGGGTCACTGGAAGAGAAATGCATACCACTTGCAACAGATTGGATTCCATTAGTAAATTTGTGTACCACGACCATACAAGTATCGGAAACAAGGGAAACTCTAGCATTGTTCGTCTAAATTTGAAACCGTTTGTCATTATTGCATATCGATTTCCATCACAGAGTGACCATCTTCAGTGCAATACTAATTCTGGTGGACTCGTTTAATCATGCACACAATATAACTTCATACACAGGTGTTCACAGTGAAGAACGTAGAGGTACCAGCTAGTTGGCATATTCTTCACTATGAACATCTTTGAAGTTATACTGTGTGTATGATTAAATGAGTCCACCAGACTTAGTCTTGCCTTGATATAATCGCTCTGTCTTTGAAATCGATATTCAATAACAAGAAAAAGTTTTAAAATGTATACGACCAAAGCTGAAGTTTCCCTCTGCAATAGAATCATACCTAGTCAATAACCGTGCTGCTGAACACGATTTTTCGATATCATTTCCGTTTGCCCTTTTCTTCTGCTCAACAGCTACTCTGGGCGTTTCTGGAAATTCTAGATTAACCATGGTCAGAAAAGAATACGAATCCTTGCCGTTGATGGCCGGACGGGCAGTGGTATCTGACATTTCAGACGTGATAATCACAAGTTCGCGTGCTCGAACCTCCTGAGAGGCCGTGAGAATATTCTTGAAATGTTACACTTCGCTACCCCGTCATGGGCACTTACACATCGGAACGTAGCACGAAAAAATATTACCGTGATTAAGATTACACGGACGATAAAACCGCCTAAACTGCACACCATCTCCTTCACTACCTATCAACATAACAGAGACAGAGAGAGAGAGAGAGAGAGACAGAGAGAGAGAGAGAGGAGAGAGAGAGAGAGAGAGAGGTGGGACGTTTGTCTGTGTTTGACATTCCTGCAGCAGACACATCCATTCTCTGATATTCGCTATTCTCGTGAAAGACTCTCTTCACTCAGCCGTTTAGTGCTACTGACGTGACCCATCAAAACAGACCTTGTGGAACAGTCATGACTCGAGGAATATAATTTTAAAAAATGCAGATTTTTGAGGTGTAAGATGTCTGTAGAAAGATTCCATAACGAACGCTCTCATATGTGTAATAATCAGATAAAATGTCCGTATATCTGCAGAAATGCCACTCCGAATACTTCACGCCCTCGGAAACATTACTCCGCAATTTAAGAGTGTTATTACTGGTACTGAGGCTATGCTAGGTAAAAAAAAATTGCCGTGTTGGCATTACTGGTTGGAGAGCACTTTGTGGTTATTAGGAAACTAGTTGTTGTTCGTGAAATAACCAATGTCGACAAGTCTACGAAGAAGATTGCTGAGATCAGTTCGTGTCAGCAACAGCAAAGTACTTCTGTGGCTGATGATACCGCGGGAAAGTCGTGTGACAGTGTCACCTTATGCAGACACAGGGCGTGCTCCTATGAAAATCCACAATGCATATAGTCCAGATTAAACGCTCTACCTGTGGAAGGAATCAATATCGTCATAAAGAGTGCGGCAATGGATCTTGAAATTAAGACACACAACTGACTCACTGTCAGGTGACCAAAAACTTTCATAGCTCCACCTCCTGTTCTCTTAGTGGCCAATTCTGCTGAACACTTCTTTCATCGCCTACATTTATATGAATAAAGGTCGATTCACAGTTGACGAAACAGGGCATCAAATATGGTGGCATTCGTATAAGCTGCCAGCGGGAACTGTTATACGTCAATGGCAACGTATCACATAAGGAAAGTTTTGATGCTGACGCTAGAGTGACGCTGCCGACTTAAGAGGTTAACTTATTTTCGCTGCCGCCGCTCATTTTATAGAACTGTATTTCCTGCTTTTGCGTCTTCTTAGTCTTTATTTTATTATTTTGCTTTGTTTTAGTGGCACATTACAAACGTTCCATGATGACTTCGATATTTTCCCATCACGTGTTCTAGCACTAGAAGTCTGACAGCAACAAATTATTTACGTTTTACCACAATATCTGGACTACATTATCTAGAAATAAAAAGATGCACTGATAAAGCAATTTTCATTACATAATTTTTTAACAGTAAAAAAAAAAGCTCTACTAAAGGAGGAAAATACAATCGTTTTAGATGTTACCTGATAAGTAGAACAGACAGACCTCAATGGGTAAGGTAAACAGGCTCTATGTATTGCCTTACAAATATTGTTTGACGTATTTGAACGTATCTACTGGGTCCAGCGATGTTCTGTTATCTCTGGTGCAAAGTTCCTGAAGAGTGTGCGTCTTCAACACACACACCATACTAGGCTATGTGAGTCCAGCTAGCGGTGTAGCAGTTTCTTTCGATTTTGTGGCGCTGCTTATGAACAGATAGGTGAAGTCTAGAAGGTGAGTTATTATACAAACCTGTTAGCGAATTCTTACGTGGTACGTTGCAAATGAACTCACGTTTTCTGGGAAGAGGTAGTCTGGCCAGACCATCACTGTGATGGACAAGCGAACCTGAAGAAGAAGAAAACAGCAGCTGCTGTGCCTGAGAATGGTGTACGATACGCCAGTCTTGGTCACAGACTTTGCTCTGAAGGATATTCGACTGCAAAATGTGGGAAATGAACTCTTCTGTGCCTTGCATTGCGTCTAAAACTCTGCATACGCAGTTTTGCAATAGACGGCGCAGGCGGTAGGTCGTAAGTGTCATGCAATAAGTTTAGACCTTTGTAAACATAACTCTACAAAGTACTAGTCGATCTGTGATGGTATCATAAATTTATTCTCGATTGAATCGTCAATTTACGAGCCCAGTTCTTGTCATTTGCGGGAAGTTTTAAGTTTCTGCTTTAACATGAAGAAATCTGTCGGTGAGGGTCATAAAGCGCTGGGAAAGACTTATGGTGAGGCACCAATTAGTGGCCGCGCGGGATTAGCCTAGTGGTCTATGGCGCTGCACTTATGGACCGTGCGGCTGGTCCCGGCGGAAGTTCGAGTGCTCCCTCGGGCATGGGTGTGTGTGTTTGTCCTTAGGATAATTTAGGTTAAGTAGTGTGTAAGCTTAGGGACTGATGACCTTGGCAGTTAAGTCCCATAAGATTTCACACACATTAGTGCACACCTATTAGTGAAAAAAACTTGCAGACAACGTTATTAATTTTTCAAGAATGATGATTCTGACGCCGAAGACCGGTATGACGGTGGAAGAGAGCACGTTTTTGAAGCTAATGAAGCCGAGGGAAACAATCTCAGGAGATGGTTATCGAAAGCACTTGACACATTTGAGCCTAGAACTGAAAGACAAACGGCAACAATACAGCGATAGATAAGGTGATTTTGCAGCTCGACAATACTCGACCCCATGTTGCAACACTCGTCAAAACACACTAGGCAATGTTGAAATGTTAAGTCCTATCCCACCCGCCGTATTCTCCAAACAATGTCCCTTCTGGCTACCACTGTTTCGACCAATAGCACACGGCCTGGTTGACCAGCACTTCCGGTCATATGAACAAATGCAAAACCGGATCGATTCATGAACATCCTCAAACGACGCCCAGTTCTTCCGTTGCAGGATTCGTACGCTGCACGAAAGATGGGATATATAGTGACCAGCGATGCCCAATACTTTGAATCGTAAATTATTTATACGCTTTTCACAATAAAGCCTCGAACTCGGAGAAAAAAACGGCGGAAAGAAAGTTGTTGATCCAATACCAGAAAGGAATTGTTTTAAGAAATTTCACGTGAAACAGAGCAAAATACAACCATTTTTACCACAGGGACAAAATCGTAATACAGGGTGAGTCAAAAAATGTATACACACTTTGAACTGTCATAGACAATTTATTTCCCGTTCTACAACGTTAAATATCAGTGAGAAAGTAATGTTATGTTTCTTCAACAGGTGGCAGCAGTGGCAAGGAAGTAACTGCAACATGGCGGACGTGCGTTTGAGCTTTGAAGCGCGGAAGCAGATAATTAGGTGGTACTGGAAGTTTGAGAATGTAGCTTCGGTTCGAAGACAATGGAGAAGTGAGTATAGTACAGAACCACCTTTAAGGTTAACAATCACACGTCTAAGAGACAAATTCGAAATTCATGGAGCAGTGTGTGATGTGCATAAAGGTCGATCAGGGCGACCTCGTACAGCTACAAGTGATGATTCCACAACTGCGGTCTTGCAACTGTTTCAGCGTTCGCCTCAAAAATCTTCAAGGCGAGCGGCACGTGAGAGTAATGTAAGTGCTAACAGTGTGCTACGCATCCTGAAGAATGGCTAGTTTGGTGTGTACATTCCAAGGCTGGTGCAACAGCTAAGTGACGACGATCCAGATCGAAGGTTAGAATTTTGTGAATTGGTTCAGGAGATGGTGAGACGTGAACCGGGATTTATGGGTAGCATAATTTGGTCGGAGGAAGCCCTATCAAACTCAATGGAACTGTCAATAGGCACAATTGTGTGTACTGGGCTGAAGATAATCTTCACATTGCAGCTGAAAAGGCTGTGAATTCGCCTGGTGTAAATGTGTGGTGTGGTTTGTCTGCAAGGGGACTCACTGGGCCTTTCTGCTTTCAAGGTAGTGTTACTGCAGAAAGGTACCTAACAATGCTTGCTGACTCCATATTCCCTGCCATTCGTGCATTATACGGTAATAATGAGTTTTATTTCCAACAAGATGGCGCCCCGCCGCAGTATCATAGGGACGTACGAGCATACCTGCATCACAATGTGCCAGGACAGTGAATAGGACGCAGGGGACCAATCGAACTTCCTGTACGCTCTCCAGACCTCACGGTGCTGGATTTCTTCTTATGGGGCAGAGTAAAAGATGAGGTGTACAAACGTAAACCACGTAACCTGGACACACTTTGGAATGAGATTCAGGCTGTGTGCACAGAAATCTCATCACTTTGGTACGATGTACGGAATCAGTGGTGAATCGTACTCAGAAATGTATTGATGCTGAAGGCCACCAGTTTGAACATTAATCATATTTTCAAAGTACAATTATTTTTCCAATTGGAGTGTAAGCTTTCCATTTCCAGAAATTTAACATTGTAGGACGGGAAATAAATTTTCTATGAAGCTTCAAAGTGTGTATACATTTTTTTTGACGCACCCTGTATTTATATGTGTCATAGCCTCACTTTCAACGTTCGGTTCTGATCTAAGCGAAGTGACGTCGTGTTGATGTTCCGTCTGCAGTATGAACACATCGCTTTTGTGTGATGACGTCGCCTGCTGCTCCGTTCCGTACCGCTGACGTCTAGTATGAATCGGCCTCCGGTGAAAGCAAGTCACGTTGCTAGTGGCGAAAAATAGTAACAGTGAGCGAAACAAAGAGGGAAACGACGGAGAGGAATGAAAATGTCGGAGCAGACGAAACTTGTCAAATTGCGCATGAGGAATGCAGGAACTCGTCGCGAGACTAAGGCCGTGTGTTAGCGGCGGACGTCAGCGCACTCGTCGGAGCAGGCAATTTCATTGGGCACTCGCAGGGAGAGTGACGATGCGCTAACGAGCGAGGACAGGCACACGTGCCAGAGGAGGGGTTAGCGGGACACGTGCGAAAATGTGCTGGAGGCGGGAGGCAAGAAGCAATAACGGCCAAAATGCGCAGCGCCGCTGACAGCTCCAGAAGTTGGCGCCGAATCGAATAAAAGGGCGCCTCCAGGAATATGGAATAATGCGACGCGTGTGACGGGCGCGGCGTGGGGGCGGCTACGAGAGACACTGCTGGAGCTCCGGCTGCTGCTGCCAGCCGTGGAAATGGCGACAGCACCGCCCCCACACCGCCGCGCCAGTGCGAAGTCGTACAACACTGTCTGGTCTGCTGCCGCGACAAGCCATTCTGATAGATACTAAACAACAAGTTATTTCCTAATGTTCCACAAATTGTTAACAACTAGCTGATAAAAGACACGCCTCGATTGGTATTTACCAGGTGATCAAAAAGTCAGTATAAATTTGAAAACTTAATAAACCGCGGAATAACGTAGATAGAGAGGTAAAAATTGACACACATGCTTGGAATGACATGAGGTTTTATTAGAACAAAAAAAAAGTATTGCTAGACGGGTGAAAGATCTCTTGCTAGCGTCGTTTGGTGATGATCGTGTGCTCAGCCGCCACTTTCGTCATGCTTGGCCTCCCAGGTCCCCAGACCTCAGTCCGTGCGATTATTGGCTTTGGGGTTACCTGAAGTCGCAAGCGTATCGTGATCGACCGACATCTCTAGGGATGCTGAAGACAACATCCGACGCCAATGCCTCACCATAACTCCGGACATGCTTTACGGTGCTGTTCACAACATTATTCCTCGACTGCAGCTATTGTTGAGGAATGATGGTGGACATATCGAGCATTTCCTGCAAAGAACATCATCTTTGCTTTGTCTTACTTTGTTATGCTAATTATTGCTATTCTGATCAGATGAAGCGCCATCTGTCGGACATTTTTTGAACTTTTGTATTTTTTTGGTTCTAACAAAACCCCATATCATTCCAAGCATGTGCGTCAATTTGTACCTCTCTATCTACATTATTCCGTGATTTATTCAGTTTTCAAATTTATACTGACTTTTTGATCACCCGGTATATTAACATTCCACATCGCTCGGGAACATACCAGAAAATTGTAAAATGAATGGTTGTACTCTGACCGAGATGTATCCATGATGTATACAACATGTCACGTAAATGTACATATTTGTACAAATGTGCATCTTTACTATGCATCGTGCACTGTAAGAAGTAACAAGCCTCAGTCGAGTGCTATTTGCGTTAACACGCCCATCTGTAAAAGGTGCTTATCATCTGTATACGGTTTTACTTCTGACAAACGTACGTACGCATAACGTGCTGTATATTCTCCACCATAATGACGACATAGCATATGTGTTGAATTCGTAATGGAATTCGATTTATATCATACAATTTTTGAAGATCAGAAGATGAAAGTTTGCACTGTCAAAACGGATCATCAATAATAAATACTAATTAATGCGATCTTGGCTATTAAAAGTTTTTTCAAATCTCTTGTAGAACACCAAGAACATTTCACAATATCCACGAACATTGCGAAACATTCAAAAATATCGACAATTAATACCGTAATATCTTGAAGTTCGTTCATGTGCCTTCTTTATAGCGATACTAAATGATGATTTCACTGCAAATTGCAGTATTTTGAACTGAAACGGCAGTTCCACAGACATCAGCAGAGTTCCCGAATATTATTATTTTTTTTTTTTCTTTCCTTTTTCTGATATTATTTTTGCTTCAATTATATTGTTCCAAAACTATTTCACGGCCGTTCTTGTTCCATTATACAACTTCTCAATAACATCTCAACAAAATAATTAATGATCTTCTTTCTAATCTAATTTATAATGTTAAGACATTCTTGGCACTTGTATCGAATTCAAAAAATCGGTAGGAAAATCAACACTTCCATTTGCATTAATCATTGAATTGGCTGATTTATCTATTCTTTCTTCACAAAGATTCTTACTGGACATTTTTAATTTAATATAGTCAACAAATTACTGCTAAAATGGCTATTCCATTCTGTGCTAGAACGTATCTGCTTCACAACAGGACAACGGAACATTCGAGAACATTTTCGAACATCATGGAACATTATCGAAAATTTAGAACATTCTGCAACATACTGGTAAATTCTACGACTTTCTTCTAGAAGATTATAGTAAATACAAGAACATTCTCGAACTTTATGCACGATTTTATAACATTTTGAAACATTCAACATTTCGGAGCATTCTGTCTGGAGCATTATAGCACGTTCCAGTTCATTACGGCCAGTCTCAGCTATTTTGACATTCGATTCCAATAAGTTCATTGGTGCGATGTCCTCTTCTCACACTAATATCTGCGAACCCAATTCCTGCAGTTCCAAACCGAAACCTTCTTTACTGATGGGGAGGTGGAGCGCTACAATACTACAGAGCCTCCATGGCGCTGAGGGCATGGCTTGTGCAGTTACACCAACAAGCACTGACAAACCACTCTTTTATTTCACATATTGACATTGTCACGCAGCAGCTTTCAGATTCTTAGTTCACCGTCCGGTGACAACTGAATTTTGCAAACATAAATCAATGACGTGCGACTAACACAGACGATACTAAACACACAACTGATGACATGCAAAGTGTTTACAAAGGAAAGTACTAAATTTCCATGTCACAAAAAGTACAGTTACATTTCACTAACAAAGGAACAAACAATTTTACATCGCTATCTTTGAATTTAAAAACAATGAGAAATAACGCTCAGCTGGCCGAAGTGGCCGTGCGGTTCTAGGCGCTGCAGTCTGGAACCACGAGACCGCTTCGGTCTCAGGTTCGAATCCTGCATCATACCAGCTCGACTGAATTGTAATGGCAATGGTATGGGGGTAATTTAACGATACGGTGTCCATGTCCATACTGCTTTGCAATTTTGTCTCTCTCATAAACTCTGTATGCAGGCCTGTTTTGATTGACAAGAACCAGCAATTCTGCTCTGTTAAGCGACGAGTTACAAGGTATTCCATGCAATAATGTTTGCCTTTTTGGAGTTCGTATTTTGAGCTTTGTTCACTTGCACTGAGTGGATGCTCGCATTGTCCACGACAATGACTGAAGACGCAGGAATATGTGGCAATAATCGTTGTGTAAACCACCTTTTGAAGTCGCTGTACGTCAGTTCAGAGTGGTAATCTTTAGTATTCTTAGCCTCTGACACCTTAAAAATCACCAGCCGGAGTGGCCGTGCGGTTCTAGGCGCTACAGTCTGGAACCGCGCGACCGCTACGGTCGCAGGTTCGAATCCTACCTCGGCCGCGGATGTGTGTGATGTCCTTAGTTAGGTTTAAGTAGTTCTACGTTCTAGGGGACTGATGACCTCAGATGTTAAGTCCCATAGTGCTCAGAGCCATTTGAACCATTTTTTTTTAGTTCTAATTTCTAGGGGACTAATGACCTCAGAAGTTGAGTCCCATAGTGCTCAGAGCCATTTGAAATAATGCTCTGTTTACAATTGTAATCTAATATTTATATAACTTGAACATAATTTAATAGGAGAAAAAGGAAACTGGTTTTGGTTATTTAATACTAAGATGGCATTATGTGTCACACTTTTATTGATTTCAAGTATTTCCAGTATAGCCATGTTTCTGCTTTTCTTAACGGTGTGAAAAACTTCGACTTGGCTAACGTTCCCATAACTTAACTGCCACAACTCTGACTGACAAAACAACAAATCATCTCTCACAGTGTTTGAATATGACACACAAATTTGTGCGAAAGGTTGCAATTTCTCTTTACTACTCCATAAGAATTTTTATAGACGCAGGTCTGTGTTTGCGAGGCTCATTTTTTGCGGGGTCATTTGAAATTTTGCTAACATTTGGAACGACGCACTAGTCTGTGTAACTAATGGCTGGTTCCTCTTCGTCAGCGAACAGACGTTGAGTACTCGTGATTTTCCACATTTTCTTTTTCTGTAGAACTCAATAATTGCAGAGCAATAGCCATTACCAGCAGCGATAAGTTTGATAGTCTGCAATTAATTCTGAAAGCAGATTCAGATACTGGAATTGATATGAGGCGATGCATCATGGAATGGAAAGCGGCATGTTTGTGAGTTTGTTCGTACTGGGAAATTCGAGTGATTACCGCAGTTTCTCTGTAAATGCTAAATACGCATCTTGTTGAGCTAAAGACTACAATAGTGTACACCATTTTCTTATTGAAGAACTTCCCATCTCTATTGTGAACTGAATTTTATTATGTTGGGAGTGCAAACGTTGTGGCAATGTATCTATTGGTATCAGCACACCACCCATATACCTGAGCCAGTACATAATTTTAGAACTTAGTGACTGAATATAAACTTGTTCGAAACAGGTCATAAAAACTTCGGATAGTATAGGACTAAGAGGGGAACCCATAACTATGCCAACAGACTGGACAGTAATACGTGTTCTGAAACTGGAAATAATTATGTTCTCACATGTTTGAGTAGCAAAGATTATGTCGTGTAATTGTACAGGATAACTTTAGATTCGTGCAAGAGATCTGTTAATGTAATTATACACTCACTAATGAGAGACTTTGCAACTAAGTTAGTGCCGGACGTGGGTGGCCGAGCGGTTCTTGGCGCTACAGTCTGGAACCGTGTGACTGCTGCGGTCGCAGGTTCGAATCCTGCCTCGGGCATGGACGTGTGTGATGTCCTTAGGTTAGTTAGGTTTAAGTAGTTCTAAGTTCTACGGGACTGATGACCTCAGCAGTTAAGTCCCAAAGTGCTCAGCGCCATTTTTGAACTAAGTTTGTGACGTCAAACGGCACTAGCGGTACAACTCTCTCGCTAGTAACAAGGAACAAAAAAGGAAGACACTACTCGGTGTACTATAAAACCTTTTTTATGTTTCGTAACATTTCATAACATCTCTGGAATACCAGCAGCGTAGGGTAACACGAAAAGCGATGCTTATTTGTCCTCCGTAGTAACTGCTATGGTACGCAGTTATAGATGACCTTCCGAAGGTTTATATCCGTAAATTTGATGGTTATCTGCGCAGTTCACATATCCAGACATGCGAACACCTCATTCTCCCAAATACGATTCTAAGGAGGCACACTCGGCGCTAAGTCGCGCAATTGTGCCGAAGAGTGGTTAATGAACTATTTACGTGAGCGACTGTTTAAGGTTGTATACTTCAGGACATGCCGCATTTAGCTACCTCTCCGTACTCTGCCTAGTGGAGTCTACCAAGATACGGGACCGCAGTGACAGAATCTTTTCCTCGCACGCAAGGCTGAAACGATTCGAGCGACGGCGCCCTGGAAAAGTGCGCACGAAACAATAGCTTTAATGCGTGTCCGCCGGTCTGCGTTAAGAGGAGTGCGGGCCATAGTCTTCGCAGAGGCCACGTGCGCTGCACTGCTTAAACGGCGCGGTCACGCAGGCACCGCGACACGAAACACGTCGGAAAGGTGTGGCCTATCACGCCAGCTGCGGCAGAAGCGGTGTGAATCTGAACACCTCTCTAATTAGAAACACTGCACCATTCATCGCCTCTGGAGATCGACGTCGCTGGAGGCCGCCAATGGACAACGGCTATGATGAACAGGATTGGACGCAGCCAGGATTTGCATGTCAAGGATACTATCAGACCAATTGTGCGATTGGATTGAAAAGTTCCTAGATAACAGAACGCAGCATGTCATTCTCAATGGAGAGAAGTCTTCTGAAGTAAGAGTGATTTCAGGTCTGCCGCAGGGGATGTAACGCCGGAAATGCATATCCTCCTATTTCCATCTATTGTACTATAGATTTTTCCTTATTTGGTTACCCGAAGATATGACATTTCTGTGTCTTTATATATTGTAATTGTTTTACTATTTGTATATATATATATATATATATATATATATATATATATATATGCATTTATGTCGATGTATAATTGGTTTGTTTTGTGAATATTATTTGTATTTTTATGCTGGGTCTGGCCTAGGGAAAACTATGCTATCGAACGATTACATCGATAGGTCGTGTGGCGAACCAAAGTGTTTAGAATCTTTGGTAGTGTTAACGCTGCCGCGTGGATCCCGGGCAGACCAGAGTCTGGCTGGAGGAGGGCAGTGGAGCAGGTGTGTTGTGTAACGCTCCCACGGGTTGCCACGCTTTCAGGGTTTGGCAGCATGTAATTGCGCTCGACTTGCTATGTTAGCTTCTGACATGGTGTCGCGGACGGGAATCGTTAGCTGGCACACATCAAGAGCCCGTTTCGGCTGGAGACCGTGTCGAGAAGAAGGCGCGCCAACATCCAGCTTCTGCAACAGCGACGGCCGACAATGAGTGACTGTCGCCACCTACTCGATCGACGACTTCAAACCTTCAATCAACCAACAAGGAAGACTGGTAGCACGTAAAGTTTTAGAACTGTATGGCAGACCTCAGCTTTTCAAACTGTTGCATCAAAATTACGGCAACTTAGCATGAACCTTTGTTGCTCATTGTCCCAATAGCATTACCAAGCAGGGTCCCCACCTATTCCGGAATGAACCCGAGTGTCGTTGAAATTCAAACGCCAGCATTAAAGTAATATCATTCGATTTCACTGCTTTAATTTCAAAGTTCAGATAAGGTATTCATAGCTGGCTACAATATTTAGATTACACAAGCACAAATTAAGAGTGCGAGTTTTGTTACCGTATTTTAGCTTACCTGTCACTGCAGCTCAGCTTGGTACGTACTAAATTTTACTATTGTTAATTGTTCAGAATCATTTAATTCAAGTTCAAAGTTAAATCTCTTATTTCTAAATTGCCTAGATTCAAGTAGCTTTTGAAATGATTGTTGAGGTAGCCCAAGACTAACCGTATTTTACTGAATTTTGATGTGCTTCAGAAACAAAGCTCACTATTAATTTCAGTCACTAAATTAACTTTCAATTTGCCGGTTTTATTAATTCTTTTGCTAAATTAAGTCAGAGTGTAGCGAAATTTATTACTTCTGACAAACTTTCAGTTTTCACACTACACGTGTCAACCTTCAGTTGCCACGCGTCTAGTGCTAATTATATGTGCAATAACCTTTCTTTTTCAGTTACTATAGTAATTGTCGATAGAACTGGCGACCGTAATTTTCCCCAAATCTCAAATATCTAATTACCGCTAGTTAATTGTTAACGCAACGGCCGCACATTTACTTTCTTTATTAACTTTACCCCTTTTCAAAATTAATTTCCACCAGTTTCATTTGCATTTTTCCTTTCATTTAGATGTAACTCTTTCCTCCCTCTTTATCGACAGATTAACTTCGGTGACGATTGCTTTCCCCAAATTTCCATTAGGTACACGCGGTTTAATTTTTCACTGTCATTAAGGTCGATAAGTGAGGGGGAGGTTACAGGGAGTGTCGTAGGACCGTTGCTATACATAAATGACATTGTGGATAACATCGGAAGTTCACTGAGGCTTTTTGTGGATGATGATTTTGTAGTACATCGTGAGGTTGTAAAAATGGAAAACTGTACTGAAATACAGGAGGATCTGCAACGAACTGACGCTTGGTGCAGGGAATGGCAATTGCATCTCAATGTAGACAAGTGTAATGTGCTGCGAATACATAAAAAGAAAGATCCTTCATCTTTTAGCTACAATATAGCAGGTCAGCAACTGGAAGCAGTTAATTCCATAAATTATCTGGGAGTAGGCATTAGGAGTGATTTAAAATGGAGTGACCATATAAAATTAATCGTCGGTAAAGCAGATGCCAGACTGAGATTAATTGGAAAATCCTAATGAAATGCAGTCCGAAAACAAAGAAAGTAGGTTACAGTACACTTGTTCACCCACTGCTTGAATACTGCTCACCGGTATGAGATCCGTACCAGATAGGGTTGACAGAAGAGATAGAGAAGATCCAACGGAGAACAGCGAGCTTCGCTGTGGATCATTTAGTAATCGCGAAAGCGTTACGGAGGTGACAGATAAACTCCAGTGGAAGACTCTGCAGGAGAGACGCTCAGTAGCTCCGTACGGGCTTTTATTGAAGTTTCGAGAACATACCTTCACCGAGGAGTCAAGCAGTATATTGCTCCCTCCTATGTATATCTCGCGAAGAGACCACGAGGATAAAATCAGAGAGATTACAGCCCACACAGAGGCATACCGACAATCCTTCTTTCCACGAACAATACGAGACTGGAATAGAAGGGAGAACCGATACAGATACTCAAGGTACCCTCCGCCACACACCGTCAGGTGACTTGCGGAGTATGGATGTAGATGTAGAAGGAGAAGGAGCTGCAGATCAACTTACTTTCGTCGGTGGAGCGCGGTAATAGTACCTCCATTAGTCATGTCCTGTGTCGTTCTGTATGTGCAGACATGGCCAGAGGCTTTAGTATAGTCCACTTTCGTACAGTAACTTTCGCTCGTTTTACTGGGCATTAGATTACGTTAAAAAAGTTGACTGTCAGCTTCCAGCCTTGTCACCACACCAAACGCTGATCACGATCTAGTTTCACTCCCTTTATTCACAGCCTGCTAGCCAAATGACGCCCCTACATACAATGGCATCGTTTGGGAACAGAATTTGCCATCAGGTTGTGTTTATACATGGATCGTTTCATATGAGGCACTTTTTCTTCGTCTTTGAGACTACGAGTATTCTCCAGTCTCCAATGAATCTGCACTGTAGCAAACATGCAGATAACAATTAGGCAAATGTGTACCTTAAGGGCTGTGCTGGTGTAGGCCGTCGCCAGCACGCCGGTCGACAAAGAGGCTGCAAGAAGATCGATAACAGTTGCAGAATCAAGCGCCTATCAGGAGAGAGGCCAAAGACACACACGCGAGCAACGCGCCGCCAACGCCGAATCGTTCACCGGAATTTAGATCGCCGCCGCCGACCGGAGGGCCCAGTCAGTCGCAGTTTCAGGCAGTGAGTCGCAGTCGCAGTTGCAGACCGAGTCAGACTGGCAGTCTCAGTCACTATCCTCATCGGGGTCAGTCAGTACCTAACGACGAGAGTGTAGTGTTGGACTGGTACTTCACCAGCAGTGAGGCTAACGAGGATTACTACGGAAGAGCTTGTACCACAACCATGGACTAGCTTAAAGATAAGTAGCTTTCTGTTGTAGTAAATAAGAAACCCTGTTTATATATGTGTGCAGTTGCGTTGTAGAAAGAGAATACTGGCCACCAAGCAACATCCTCACACTTGCTTCCTCTGGTACAAGAATACTGTGGCAACGACGAGCACTTTTGCAGCAGAAGACATTTGCGTCCCAGTAGCGAAGATAAACAGGTCTTTAACATTTTTTCTTACTGAGATCCACACACACGCAAATCTCTCCTGCTGAAAAAATGCTACTAGCTCTCAAGTCGATGTTTACTTGACATTTTTTGGTCCATAACCATATAGCGTGAAGGAGAACTCTACCGACAAACTTTCAGAGGCGCTATATGGAACAAAACATTAATTTGGACTGGCAATCTTATGGAAGATAAGCTTCAGTTTTGAAGCCTAAGGTGTCAGCTGAGCTGTAGAAGACAGTTTTTGACCGATGTATACAGCCAGTAATAACTTGGCAGTGAGACATATACGTTAAACGAATTCATTGTTAGAAAACTAATAACAACTCCCAGAGGAATAGAAAGTCCGATGTTGGTTCATACAAAGAAAGACAGGGCAAAAGCAGTATGTGTCAGACGCAGAAGGAAGGTCAGTCACTTAATGGACAGAGAGAATACCTTCAAATGGCAGTGGACTGGTCATGATACTCGAAGAAAAATCGGGAGATGGTCAGAACAAGTAGTACACTGGAGCCCAGTTTAGCAAAAGAGACCACGGGGAAGACCACTGGACAGATGGGACTGAGACTTAATAACGACAGCCGGATTGAACTGGCGATGGAAAGCTCAAGATCGGCAGAAATGGATGAACCTACTGGTACCCTATGTTGGACGCCGACTCGAAGAGGCCACATCAGCAAGTGATCGAATGGAATTGGCTGATTATATAGTGTCTCTTTCAAAAGACACGACGGGCGCATATTCTCTGTTGTTTCAACAGATATGTACAATTTTATTTTTAGATCGTGTAGCTGGAGTCAGCCAAACAAACAGTGGTCATCACGTCTTCAATGCGGCGTCCAGTGTGGGCGGAAGCGTCGGTTTGTTTCCCTTTCAAACGAAATGATTATTAAGGCGATATTTTATGGCTCTGAGCACTATGGGACTTCACATATGAGGTCATCAGTCCCCTATAACTTAGAACTACTTAAATCTAACTAACCTAAGGACATCACACACACCCACGCCCGAGGCAGGATTCGAACCTGCGACCGGAGCAGTCGCGCGGTTCCAGACTGAAGCGCCTAGAACCACTCGGCCATACTGGCCGGCGCGAAATTTTAAGTGCTCATGCGATAGAGCGGTCCCAGATTAGTACAGTGCGATATTTCTTTCATCAATATGTATTAAGAGTGACAGTAAAACAGGAAAATTAAACAGGAATCCAGCAGCGACTTAGTAGCGCTGCATGTTTAGCGATAGCAGACAGCGCGGGCCAGGGATATAAGGGCGCTGCTGGATTACTAGAATACTGTCTCTCTTAATACATAGCGCTAAAGCAAATATCGTACGAGGCTAATCTGGCACCTCTCTATCGAATGCATAAACGTAACTGGAAATATCTACTGGAATATCGGAGAAAATCTGCCTCATGACTCTTACGAGTCATGACGTGCCGGGTGATCAAAAAGTCACTATAAATTTGAATAAACCACAGAATAATGTAGATAGAGAGGTAAAAATTGACACACATGCTTGGAAAAAAGTCCGACAGATGGCTCTGGACAGTTAAGCGTCAGTGACTGCCCATGACAATCGTGTACAAAAGTAGCTTGGCCTCCCAGGTCCCCAGACCTTAGTCCCTGCGATTATTGGCTTTGGGGTTACCTGAAGTCGCAAGTGTATCGTGATCGACCGACATCTCTAGGGATGCTGAAAGATAACATCCGACGCCAGTGCCTCACCATAACTCCGGACATGCTTTACAGTGCTGTTCACATCATTATTCCTCGACAACAGCTATTGTTGAGGAATGAAGGTGGACATATTGAGCATTTCCTGTAAAGAACATCACCTTTGCTTTGTCTTACTTTGTTATGCAAATTATTGCTATTCTGATCAAATGAAGCGCCATCTGTCGGACATTTTTGAACTTTTGTATTTTCTTTGGTTCTAATAAAACCCCATGTCACTCCAAGCATGTGTGTGAATTTGTACCTCTCTATCTACATTATTCCGTGATTTATTCAGTTTTCAAATTTATACTGACTTTTTGATCACCCGGTATATACGGTAGGTACCATCTACCACCTCACTTTACAGCAATTCGCAAGGTACAGATGGAGGTACGCAATAACGCAAGAGCCGTAAGAGCCAGAAAATCATGAGTGGGAAAAAGGTCTGGTCCAGAGCAGTACAGTACACATTTCATGACCAACAGCAGGGAGAACTGTCCCAGCGCTATCCGTGCACCGCTGGATCCTTCTCCCATTACGAGAAACAGCTCTTTATGTCGTGGAGATGCTAAATCCGTATTGCCTCCGATAAAGACGGTACGAAGTAATGTTACAGTTGTGAAAATGCCCTGGCACATTCCATTTCAAACAAAGTTTCCAAAGCAATCGGCGTTCTAGCTGAAAACCGCGGCAGGAGCAGGGAGAAATAAAGGAAGACAGACAGACACGGCGTCGGAAGTTGGCTACAGGCTGCGAGCCATTAGAAACGCAGGGCCGCTGACAGGGCGAGGTAAGCCGCAGTCGCGGTCTTTCGCCGGCGCCGTCTTTCCGCGGCCGGGCTGCCGATGGCAGGGCGTGCCAATACGGCGCTGAGCCGCCGGCTTAGGCCGCGTGAGCAATAACGGGGCTCCGCCGGGGCACGTCAGCAATATAGCCGCCCCCACCGGCCCCGCCGCCCCAGCAGCCCCTTTATCGGCCGCCGAGTCGATTGTCCTCCGGCGGCGGCGCGGACGTCCGCCGGCCCGCCGCTGGTTAGCCCGCTGCGATGCGATTACGGCTCTTAGTGCTCCGCTAACTGCATTAGTTGCCCCGCCGCACTGCCGTGCACCTTGCGCGCCGCCGACTTGCCGCTTACTTGGGCACAACTTAGCGTCACACAGGGGCAGGGGTGCGCGTGTGATGCGAGTGGGTGGATGGATTTAGGGCGCTCAACGGTGAGGTTATTAGCGCCCTGAGAGCAAGAGACTTTACTACGTCCTAACACCAGGTGGCGCTATAGCACATACCTGGAAAAAATGAGATTCCGGAGCGTTCGGAAAGCTGACGGACCACCGTCTGCCACCAACACTGCCTCATATCATATACACTACTGGCCATTAAAATTGCTACACCAAGAAGAAATGCAGATTATAAACGGGTATTCATTCGACAAATATATTATACTAGAACTGACATCTGATTACATTTTCACGCAATTTGGGTGCATAGATCCTGAGAAATCAGTATCCAGAACAACCACCTCTGGCCGTAATAACGGCATTGATACGCCTGGGCATTGAGTCAAACAGAGCTTGGATGGCGTGCACAGGTACAGCTGCCCATGCAGCCTCAACACGACGCCACAGTTCATCAAGAGTAGTGACTGGCATATTGTGACGAGCCAGTTGCTCGGCCACCATTGACCAGACGTTTTCAATTGGTGAGAGATCTGGAGAATGTGCTGCCCAGGGCAGCTGTCGAACATTTTCTGTATCCAGAAAGGCCCGTACAGGACCTGCAACATGCGGTCGTGCATTATCCTGCTGAAATGTAGGGTTTTGCACGGATCGAATGAAGGGTAGAGCCACGGGTCGTAAACATCTGAAATGTAACGTCCATTGTTCAAAGTGCCGTCAATGCGAACAAGAGGTGACCGACACGTGTAAACAATGGCACCCCTTACCACCATGCCGGGTAATACGCCAGTATGGCGATGACAAATACATGCTTCCAATGTGCGTTCTCCGCGATGTCGCCAAACACGGATGCGACCATCAATCATGATGCTGTAAACAGAATCTGGATTCATCCGAGAAAATGAAGTTTTGCCATTCGTGCACCCACGTTCGTCGTTTAGTACACCATTGCAGGCACTCCTGTCTGTGATGCAGCGTCAAGGGTAACCGCAGCCATGGTCTCCGAGCTGATAGTTCATGCTGCTACAAACGTCGTCGAACTGTTCGTGCAGATGGTTGTTGTCTTGCAAACGTCCCCATCTGTTGACTCAGGGATCGAGACGTGACTGCACGATCTGTTACAGCCATGCGTATAAGATGCCTGTCATCTCGACTGCTAGTGATACGAGGCCGTTGGGATCCAGCATGCGTTTCGTATTACCCTCCTGAACCCACCCATTCTATATTCTGCTAACAGTCAATGGATCTCAACGAACGCGAGCAGCAGTGTCGCGATACGATAAACCGCAATCGCGATAGGCTACAATCCGACCTTTATCAAAGTCGGAAACGTGATGGTACGCATTTCTCCTCCTTACACGATGCATCACAACAGCGTTTCACCAGGCAACGCGGGTCAACTGCTGTTTGTGTATGAGAAACGGGTTGGAAACTTTCCTCACCTTGTAGGTGTCGCCACCGGCGCCAACCTTGTGTGAATACTCTGAAAAGCTGATCATTTGCATATCACAGCATCTTCTTCCTGTCGGTTACATGTCGCGTCTGTAGCACGTCATCTTCGTGGCGTAGCAATTTTAATGGCCAGTAGTCTAATAATGCCGACATCGCAAAAGAAACGAGAAAAGGCAAAAGAAGAACAACAACCAATAGCACCATCAAGAGTCTTCTGAATGGTTTGATGCGGGCCGCCACGAATTCCTCTTCTGTATCAATGTCTTCATCTTAGCATACCACTTGCACCTTAAATCCTCCGATACCTCCAGTCTCTGCCTTCCTCTACAGATCTACACCTCCCTTTAGTGCCTTGACGTTAATCCCTTATTTCTTAAAATGGACCCTGTCATCGTGCCGTTTCTCCCTGTCGGTGTTTTCCACATCTTTCTTTAATCCCGATTCTGTGGAAAACCTTCTCATTCCTTATCTTGTAAGTCCAGCTAAATTTCGTAACCCTTCTGCACCGCGACATCTCGCAAGATTCGATTCTCTTCTTTTCTTTTTTACGCATATACCATCAGTCACGTAAATTGGATTCTCTTCTTTTCTTTTTTACTCATATACCATCAGTCACGTAAATACCGTGTTGTGTTCCAAACGCACATTTTCAGAAATTGCTTCCTCAAACTAAGGCCGATGTTTGATACTAAAACACTTCCTTTGGACACAAATCCCCTCTTTGTGTTATTTTGCTTCTTGTGTCTAGTTTCGTCCGTCATGCGTTATTTTGCCTGCAAGGTACCAGAATTTCACCATTGCATTAATCTCATTTCTGCTACCTTCATTATTTTCACCTTTCTTCGGTTTACTCTCACTCCATAGTGTCTGCTTGCTATACTGTTCGCACCATCCCACATTCCTGTAATTCTTCTTCTCTTTCTGTGAGGAAACAAAGTCATCAACAAATACTATTAGTGATGTATTTTCGCCGTGAATTTTCGTCATTCCTCCGAATCTTTCTTTTATTTCCGTCGTCGTCGATTCATAGATTTAACAGCAAGTGCAAAAGATAACATACCTGACTTACACCCCGTGCACTTTTCAGCTTACGTGCCACGGTGGTATAGGGAAAAGACAACACTATAAGATAGCTTTGCGCAAAGACCATGAGTGTTTTTTTTTGTTTTTTCTTTTTTTCATTGGACAGGATGAACCGAAGCCATATCTTTTTAATACATAAAGTAAAGAATATTACAACAGGAGCAATGTGATACAGTACTAAACCAACTATGCAGTGCCTTACACGAGTTAGGCAAGAAACAACATTCGTAGAAAACTAAAAATATCAAAATATCTGTCTTCTCAGACCTGTAGAGAAAGAAAGGCCAATGAGGGCTTACTGAGAATCGGTCATGAAATGATTACGCTTGCGTGCTACAGACATGACGAAATTTTCCCACAGCAGTGCCCTGATTCCATAATTTATATTGTGCAAGATCCAGTTCAATATGGAGATTGAACAAGCAGTAAAAGAAACAAACGAAAAATTTGGAAACGAAATTATAGCTCATAGAGAAGAAATAAAAACGTTGAGGTCTGACGATGAAATTGTAATACTGACCGAGACAACATAGAATTACCAAGAGGAAATGAATGTAGTACAGAATGGATAGTATCTTGAAAAAAAGTTACGAGCATAAGATGAATACCGACAAAACTAAAACAAGGATAACGGAATGTAGTACAATTAAGTCAGATGTTATCTAGGGAATGAGATTAGGAAATGAAAGTAGTGGGAGAGTTTTGCTATTTGGGCAGAAAAATAACTGGTGGTGCCCGAGGTGGAGAAGATATGACATGTGGATTGGGAATAGCAAGAAAAGCATCACTTGAAATGAGGAATTTCTCAGCATCTATATTTGTTAACATTTAATATAAATTTAAATGTTAGGAAATCTTTTCTCATTTGACTGGAGTGCGGCTTTGTACAAAAGTGAAACTTCGGGGATAAGCAGTTCAGGTAAGAAAAGAATGGAAGCTTTTGAAACGTGGTGTTTTAGAAGAATATTCAAAATTCGATGGGTAGATCATGTAACTAATGAGGAGGTAATAATCTGGTGGGAGAGAATAGAAATTTAGAGTGTATCGTAGTGTAGAGTGTGTGAGAGTGAGCGTGTGTGTGTGTGTGTGTGTGTGTGTGTGTGTGTGTGTGTGTGTGTGTGTGTGTGTTAGTGTGTGTTAGTGTGTGTGTGTGTGTGTGTGTGTGTGTAGGGGGCTTGAATATAGTGTAGAAGTATGCAGAGACGAAGAGATTTGGGCAAATATATTAGCACAGTCAGCTGCATCGAATCAAACTTCGAACTGTAAGACAACAAGAAGACACTAAAGGTATCAGTAACTATCTTTGCTTATCGTAAAATAATTTCGAAATGAATATTCGCCTCTTTCGAAGAAATGTGGCCCGTTTCCAAGATATATGAAGCTTCCCCTCTTCCAGTGTTCAGGAACGCTATGCACACTTAAGAGGGCCAAGTCTGGACATAGATTTTAGGTGTATGTGTACTGCAGTAATCCAGAGTCAAAAAGCACAGTGATCACATTATCCAGATCATTGCCACGAGCTGTTCCATTCCCTGTGTTTTAATAACATCCCTGAAACTCGACATCTGCACTTATACGATGAATATGGGATGAACGTACAGTAAATGAACTCCTATTTGGGAAATACGATTGTGTACGTTATGCAGGTGTTAATCCGGTCGAAACATCTGACGTATGCTTTCTATTAAACTGGAAAAGGAGAGCGAAAGAAACGCGCGGGCGCGACGCCAGAGGGAGCACGGTGGCGGGCGCGGGCGCGCGCCGCGGGCTGCCTACTCAGCAGGCGGTGCCATCTGCGGGTGACGCCCCGTTATTGCGCACGCCGCACACAGCACACCGCTATCTCGCCCTTTCGGCCGCAGAACCGCGCCTGCTGCAGACTTGACCTTCTGGCCAACTGCTCTGTCTTCGGAGCGCCTCAAAGCGCTTTCACAGGGGCTCTGCAGCTGGGAGTTTCAGCTCTGGCCCAGACTTCGCAGGAGGATACTCCGCCGCAAAGGGCTGGATCTTGTTAAGTGTGTGAAGGACGTCGTTTCCCAGACGTCGGTGGACAGCTGCTATCTCTCAACGCACATTTAATTTGCCAGCACCTCGATATGTTAATCAGGAATACAACGTTTCATGGAGGAATAAACGAGTGTTGAATATCTTTTAATGTGAAAGAAGGTGAATTTTCACCTGAGCGCCTCGTGCCTAGTCGTCTTGAGCCTGTATCTGCCTCACACGCAAGAAATTGCATTAGTGTTGGTGCGCGATTCTTTCTCGACATGAGTGGACGCTTCATTGCATTCACTTCTACACAGAACCACGCACACGGTTACAGTGATCAAGATATCCTATTTGCTAGCACCAACCATCCCCGCAGTCGGTATATTTTGAGATGAGAACGAAACCATAACAAGGAACTCAATTACTGAGAAAGTTACTACTTTTTGCGTAATGCTTGTGTGAGCTCGTTATTCCGAAGTAATACTTCATGATGTTGGTCCACTCTATTCATAGCGAAGGAAAGTACAAAATACAGAGACTCTATACCAGTGGTGGCAACATACCTGCCAATCATCAAAAACAAAAACTGAGGAGATTAAGTTTTAAAAATCAGGAGAATCACGAAATATGAATGATCAACAAGCTGTGGCTCATTTTTGTGTAATCCTAAGACAACTGATTTGAGTCTTCCCCCGTGAAGTCACAAAGCTATATAATGGTTATAAAAGAACACGCAGAAAGACTGAAAGAGGACAAATAAATATCGATACACAGGTCGCGCCCGACTTCTCGATTTCTAAAATCTTCTATACGAATATCAATTAAAGTCGACCACTAAGCAAACGAATTATGACCACTTGCAAAAAAAACTGAAATGGTGCGTTTTCAGAACAAATATCTTAGGTTTGACGATAATTAGGAAAAATCCGGAGAAGTAATGGAATAATCGGGAGGTGGGAAAAAAGGGTAAAATAGGGAGCCTCCTGCCTAAGTCGGAAGAGTTGGCAGGTATACGACATGGTTTTCTCTGACACTTTGTATTATTGCAACAGACAATAATTACCGCAGTTTGATGTTCCACTTCAACGTACCTACTACACTGAAACCTATCATCATCTCGGAAATTTTACAGGCGCTGGTGTAATCCGTGGTATCCTAAATTCATCTAGGTTCATGACCACTTCTTTCTGTGGAAAACGATACACTTATTTCGCGGTGAACGTTTGCAGTCAATAGTTCAAAAATATATGATTATGTACCTGTGTCTTATCATGCAACACAGTTGAGGAATGCTGAACGTCAGGATTGATTTTATAGTTTCTTTTTTGTTTACCCTTAGCCACCAAACTGTGGAAAACGTGGTTGGATACCGCGTGAGATTCTGGAGTCTTCCGCTCCGTTCGAAGGCTTTGGATGGTAAAAAAGTGATTCTGCAGAGCCCATAGAACAGTGGAAGCAGCTATTTCAATTACAAGCACGATTTCAGTGTTGTTTGGAAAGGTAATGATACTTAACGAGAAGAAACGAAAATTTTGAGGTTTTCCAATGACATGGAAATTCTGTCAGAGATGGCAACGTATTATGAAGATCATTTGAGTGAAATGGACAATGTTTTAAAAGGAAGTTATATGATGGCTGTCAGCAAAAGCGAAACAAGGGTAATGGAATGTAGTCGTATGAAATCAGGTGATGCAAATAGAATTAGATTACGAAATGACACACTGAAAGCTGTAGATGACTTTTGCAGTACGACAGCTTCCAATACCGCCAACTGCAATCTCTTAAGGTATGCCAAAGCAAAGTGTTGCGATGGACACTCCACCACCGCTCCCTCCTCCCCCCCCCCCCCCTTACCTCCTCGCACTCCGGCAACGTATCCACGATACGCTCGTGGCCACCGAAATGGAACCAACTGCGGCAAAATAGACCATATTCGACACACCTTACTTGAAGTGCACGAAGACATAAGCGACGGACGTCCCCGACCAGGAAATCGCTTCAAGGTCTCAATTTACACCCTAAAATAGAACTATTAGGTAATAACATCAACTGGATATTTGTCCATGCGACGACATGACAGGAGGTTGAAACTTCCTGGCAGATTAAAACTGTGTGCCGGACCGAGACTCGAACTCAGGACCTTTGCCATTCACGGGAAAGTTCTCCACCAACTGAGCTACCGAAGCACGACACACGCCCCGTCCTCACAGCTTTATTTCCGCCAGTACCTCATGACAGGAGGTTGACTGAGGACCCCTGTGGTCCATTACTGTGTGACCCTACAAGTGTAATTTAGAGAGCCTAAAACAGTGGCTAATGCCTTACACGCGCATTCATGAGACGTGGGATTCAAAACTCCGCCGCGCGGGATTAGCCGAGCGGTCCATGGCGCAGCAGTCATGGACTGTGCGGCTGGGCCCGGCGGAGGTTCGAGTCCTCCCTCGGGCATGAGTGTGTGTGTTTGTTCTTAGGATAATTTAGGTTAAGTAGTGTGTACGCTTAGGCACTGATGACCTTAGCACTTAAGTCCCATAAGATTTCACACACATTTGAACATTTTTCAAATCTGCGAATGATTACGCATGGCCAAGATCTGTTAAGACCAAGCCGGCCGGTGTGGCCGAGCGGTTCTAGGCGCTTCAGTCTGGAACCGCGCGACCGCTACGGTCGCAGGTTCGAATCCTGCCTTGGGCTTGGACGTGTGTGACGTCCTTAGATTAGTTAGGTTTAAGTAGTTCTAAGTTCTAGGGGACTGATGACCTCAGATGTTAAGTCCCATAGTGCTCAGAGCCATTTGAACATTTTTTTTTTTTTTTTTTAAGACCAATGTCGGTATGGTACATTTGAAGAGGGCACAGCCAGTATCCTTCCCTTCGTTTGTCCCATTCGTTCTTGCGTTCCGTCTTCCTTGACCTCGTTATTGATGGGGCAGTAATATTTTCTTTCCTTGGAATTTCGAAGACTGATAAATCAGATTCTAAGCATTCTACCAGTGCACCAAAGGGAAATACCGTCACGTATACCGAGTAGTCAGAGGGAAACTTACTCCTTTTTTTCTGTCTCTCTCTCTCTCCTCTTTCCCAGAATTCTGCGTGCGCGCGATGTAGTCTGCCGGCAGTGCACCGCTCGGACACATCGCGCCAGCGCAGCGCCGCGTAAAGCCGGAAGCTGGATGTGGAGGGCGGCGAGGGTAGAGGTACAGGGTTTCCCTTTTAGAAAGTAGCGCCAGGTGGAAGCGCGGCAGAGGTCAGCCCGGGTCGCGCTAATGCCCCGACACGGCGCCGCCCACGCGCGCTCATATACACCGCGTGTCCGTGCACCCTGTCCACACACCCACCCTCCCCACCACAGGCGGGCTAACGCGGCGCGCGCCACCTGCCGCGCGCCGGATTATTGCGACTTTACGAAGACAGGCGGCGCCTCCAGCTCGCGCGGCCGATCGGCGCGTTTGTTGCGAGCGCAAAATCCTGCACTCCAGCAGTAGCAGTAAGTTTGGATTTCCCTGCAGCGGCTGTATCCGCTCCAGCGTCCGACTATGTCGTCTCTCGAAGGTTTAATGCTCCTAAAAATATAGACGGCGTCGTCGCCTGTCCCTGGGCTGAGCACTTTCACGGAGGGTTAAGTCCGAAACCTGAATTTCGCTTATCAGCCGCATCGTTCTGGGGATAGCAGACGGAAGGAAGTTACCGTCCTGTCAACGGCGAGGTCGATGGAGTGCGGGCGCCATCTCAGCCTCATTAGCCGCGTAAAATACAGCTGCCCCTAACACGGGAAATACAGAGACCTGTTTTCAGCGTTAACCTTGTGTGTTGTCCGTCTCCGGTAGCTGAATGGTCAGCGTGACGGATTGTCAGTCCTCTAGGCCCGCGTTCGATTCCCTGCTGGGTCGGAGAATTTTCTCAGCGCAGGCACTGGGTGTTGTGCTGTCATCATCAGCCTATCATTCTCATCGACTGCTGGGCGCCGAAGTGGCGTCAAATGGAAAGACCGGCACCAGGCGAACAGTCTGCCCGACGGGGGTCCCTAGCCATACGATTAAATAAATAAATAAACCTAGTGTGCTGATCGCTCTAAACGCCTAAAGGTCACGCACAGGCCTTCCGGTCACAACATTTATTTTTATTTATCTGCCATTTTCTTTCAGTCTGTATCTAGACAAAAGACCAGACCAAATGTTGCACCTGAACTGACATGAATATAGTACATAATATTCTAAGATAATTTAAAGTTAAATGAAATGATCATATAGCACTTATGGCCGGGATTAAATCACGAATCCAGTCGCACAACTGAGACGATACTCCGTAGGCACGCAGTTTGGTAAGAAGACGTTGGTGAGGAACGGTGTCGAAAGCCTTCTGGAAATCTAAAAATATGGAATCAATTTGACATCCCCTGCCGATAGCACTTATTACTTCATGAGTATAAAAAGCTAGTTGTGTTTCACAAAAACGATATTTTCTAAATCCGTGCTGACTATGTGTCAATAAATCGTTTTCTTCGAGGTACTTCAGTGATGGTTCTATACCAACATCCCAGAACTCTGGACCATAAACGGACTCCTACGGGCAATCACAACACCAGTACTTTGTCTTACGATCACAGGAACTTCACGCTGTCTCCGCTCTGCTCCACGCTGTTGTAATACTGGCGACGGATTGAATCAGTCTACTTCGGCATTACGAAAATTGGCGTAAACAGCAATGATCCTTTCGCATTTAGAACCATCCCATCAGCTTTCCCTATTGTAAAGACAGTAGTGGAATGGCGGGCAGGAAACCAGAAAGTTGTTAAAAAATCACCAATGGCTGTCCGCAAGGGTCAATCTGTGCTCCAGTTTTCTGGGGCATTGCCTTTGAACCCCTCCTCCACCAACTTGAGGGTAATCGAGCACTTGGTGTGACAGCCTACGCGAACGACTTCTTGGTGATAGTCACGGCAGACTCAAGAGCACAAATCATCACACCTACTAAAGAATATCAGTACATGGTGCAACAATAATAAACTACAAATGGCTTTGTACAAAACAGTCTGCATTCTACTGAAAGGTTCGCTGGCAAGAGATCCGACAATTAAAATAAACAATAAGAACATATACAGACAACACACAACACGGTACCTACGTGTACGCCTAGATGAAAGACTGACGTTTAACGAACACATAAAAATCACGACCGACAAAGCGACTAAAATAATGCATAAGCTCGCTAGACTGAACGCCGCACAGTACAGACTACCACTGTCAACACTTAGAACCTATCACTGTGCGCTCTTTGAATTTGTGGTCTGCTTCGCGGGCAGTACATGGGCCCATAGGCTGCACCTAGTAACTTACAGGAATGCTGAAAGGAAGGAGCAAAAAAGCGCCCTGGTCAGGTTATCTGGGGCCTTCGCAACCACGTCATTGGAAGTGCTTTGTGTGATCCTAGGAATCTTTCCCACTGAGCTAACAATCAGACTGAGGGCAGCCATGTACTGGCTAAAGAAAGGAAGACACGACAAGGTGACAGAGATCACAGGGCACAACCTACACGACAGACGCCAACTTACTGAGTGGAGGGTGGACACATGGCAGAGGGAATGGAACACGGACAAGGGCTGCAGGGTCTACCAATTTTACCCGGACATCGGGGAACGTCTGAAGATGAATCACATTAACCCGAGTAGGGGCACGGTTCATTTTCTCACGGGTCATGGCCCATACCCCGCGCATCTACATCGCGTGGGACTCAGCTACAGTGACACCTATCTACCAGTATGAAATGAGCGTTAAGATAGAAACGTGCCGATAGGGAACATTTGTTGTGAACGAGCCTTAATTTTTTTCTGTTTGGTTGGTACGACATCTGTCAAAGATATTTAGTATACATCAAGTCATGGAACAAATAACATCATATGTTTTCATCGTGTTAACAATGACGAATTTTGTACCAGAAATTGATTATTTGCGGAAAGCATTAATTTTTTGTTTTCATTTGAAAAAAAGTTGCTGCAGTGTCGCATCGAATACTTGTCGAGGCATATGGTGATCATGCTCTATCAGAAGAAACATGCAAAGATGGTTTCAACAGTTCAGAAATAATGATTTTGATGTAAGAAATGGAGAACGTGGAAGACCACCAAAAAAGTTCGAAGACGGCGAATTGCAAGCAATGTTGGATGAAGATGACACTTTGAGTCAGAAGCAAATGGCAGCAATGCTAAATGTTGCACAACAAACAATTTCTGACCGTTTGAAAGCCATGGGAAAGGTCCAAAAGTGTGGAAAATGGGTGCCACATGAAATGAATGAAAGATGGAAAACCGAAAACCCATTTGTCAAATTGTGCTTCAAAGACATGAAACAAAATCAGTTTTGCATCGAATTGTTACTGGCGATGAAAAATGGATTTATTTTAAGAACCCTAAACGGCAAAAATCATGGGTTAATCCAGGACAACCATGAACATCGACTGCAAAACCAGATCGATTCGGCAAGAAGACAATGCTCTGTGTTTGGTGGGATCAGAAAGGTGTGGTGTATCATGAGCTTTTAAAACCCGGTGAAACTGTGAATACTAATCGCTACAGACAACAAATGATCAATTTGAACTATGCATTGATCGAAAAAAGACCAGATGGGCCAGAAGACATGACAAAGTAATTTGTTTACACGACAATGCACCTGAACACAAAGCAAAACTGGTCCAGGATACAATCAAAACACTTGGCTGGGACCTGCTACCCCACCCGCCGTATTCACCAGACTTGGCCCCTTCCGACTACCATTCGTTTTCGTCAATGGGACACGCATTGGCTGAGGAACACTTCGATTCCTACGAAGAAGTCGAAAATTGGGTGTCTGATTGGTTTTCTTAAAAAGACGAACATTTCTATTGGCGTGGTGTCCACAAATTGCCAGAAAGGTGGTCAAGATATATAGAAAGTAATGGTCAGTACTTTGAATAAAATGTTTTTACCTTTCAATTCAAAATTAGTGTTCCATTTTCACAAAAAAAAACGCTCATTTCATACCGGTACACCTGGTATGTGGCGAAAATGGATCCCCAGAACACACAGTATTTCACTGCCCGTTACACGTCGAAGACACAACACCTACACAGCTACAGATACAAACGCTTGACGACATAAATTCGGCAATCAGGAATGAGAACATATGGGAGGACATTAACCGAGTGACTTGTTTCATTTCCTTTTAATTTCTTTATAGCATTACCCGTCAAACAAATTGTGATTGAATTCCATGTGTGTATTTAAATATGTCAAAGATTGTACATGAAAATGTGATGACACCCAATTGTAAATAGGTGGTTCATTCACGAAACTGGTCCGCCTCCATGTGGCAGGGACGGGCAACATCGAGGGTGGCCGGAAGCTAACAAACTTGCGACCACTCACGATGGCTAAGTGACCAGCAGACCTCGTTGGCCGGTCACGGTGGCCGAGCGGTTCTAGGCGCTTCACTCAGAAACCGCGGGACTGCTACGGTCGCACGTTCGAATCCTGCCTCGGGCATTGATGTGTGTGATGTCCTTAGGTTAGTTAGGTTTAAGTAGTTCTAGGTTCTAGGGGACTGATGATCTAAGATGTTAAGTCCCATAGTGCTCAGAGCCATTTGAACCATTTTTTGAAACCTCGCTGGGTGTATAAAAAAAGTATTTTTTGTGGTTAAAAAAAGGGACCAGTCATATACCCATAGGCGGCGTCCACGCCTAGAGCCTGTGGAAGTCTGGCCGTTCAAGGTACAGATGCTCTGTGTCCAGCCTGCCAAGAAATCCTGGACGCAACCTCCACCTCATCCACGCCAGAGCGCCTCCGCAATTAAACCCGCGCCGGGCGGCGAGATGGCGCGAGCAGGGGAAGCTAATTTTCTTTTAATTTCCTTGTAATTTTATAAACCTGGCCACTCGTAATTAGCGGAGCGGGTCGAGGATGCGCGCCTATTGTCAGCCGCAGGATTCCGAGCCGCGGAACGCAATTAACATAATACGCTAGCAGGCGGCAGTCCCGCACTCCAATTTATGCTGCAACTCTCTGGGGGCAAAGCGCCGGGGCTGGAGGGAAAGAAAAAAAGAAAGAAAGAAAAGTGCTGCTGAGACTGAATATTCCCCCCGTTATTCTCGAGAACGGCGCTGTTCAATACCTTTAATGAAACTTTAGTGTTTCTGCGCTCCGGAGTATGACCGCATCTCGAAGAGATGGAGTGTACTCCCAGTGAGTAGAGTACGTCAGGCGACAAGACTGTGGGGCAGCCGTACAAGGGACGCCCCTTTGTAATTACGCAACTTCTTCTGTAATTAACAAGGAAAAGGGGCCGAAATCTACAACTCCGGACGCGAAAGGAACTTATTCGGGAGTTTTTGTGTTCATCCAGCTGTGGGTCTGCTGAATAATTCATATGCAGCTGCGGAAATGGCAACAAAAGACACTAAATTGCGGATAGGAACTTTATCCACCGACCTGCTACTTTTCGTTACGAAACTCATGTACAGGCACGACCAACACAGAACAACGCGAAAGAAGGGAATATCGCTTCGTGTTAATATGCCAGTGAATGAAAGTAGGTAGCATAGAATCGTGCACGCAATTTACGAGCTCCAGTTGCTTGGAAAGAATATAATTTACGCTAGGACTTAATTGACCATTCGACAGGGACGGCATTAAAACATATGCTTGAGCCAGAGTGAGGAGAAAATGGTTCTTGATGTTGTTACGGGCGCCACGCCCCTTTCTACTGAAGTGAAAATTGGATCAAAATTGGATCTGCACCATCTTCAGATGAGGCAATGCAGAAAACCAGGTAACTCCACGAAAACAAACATCTCTAGCCTTTCTGAAAAAAAAGAAGGACTTAATCTGAGGTCATCAGTCCCCTAGACTTAGAACTACTTAAACCTAACTAACCTAAGGACATCACACACATCCATGCCCGAGGCAGGATCCGAAACTGCGACCGTAGTAGCAGCGCGGTTCCGGATTCAAGCGCCTAGAACCGCTTGGCCAAGCGGCCGGCAATAGGATAATCAGTGTCTTACGAGTCAATTACGGAGGTTAAATTTCAGTAGCTGAAAAGGCACACACGCACACACACACACACACACACACACACACACACACACACAAGCAAACAACAAATTCCGTTACAGAACAACTAAAAGATCCGCCAAAGAGCAACAGTCAATCGTCTTTTATACGCCACTATTTCATACAAATGTATTATTCCTAGGTGGCTAACGTCGATGTAATACCATCTGTCGAAGCTCATCAAGACCAAGGAAACCTACGTCACGATTCTCGCTTAAGACATATATCTATATGTTATTTTTAAAACACGTCAATGTCAGAAACTACGAGAACGAAAGAGACTGACTGATAAGCTAGCTATAAGCTCCTCTCCGAAAAATATGAAATACTAAAAAAGCTTATGTAATGAAGACAGCTTCTATTATTGTACCCGTACCCGTTAAGCCGCGACAAGTGTCACTGTACCACGGAAGTAGTGCATGGCCGAGGATGCAGTCGACATATGACGAAGGCTTAGGTAGATGAAACGAGGATTCAGGTAGCCCATTCAGCGGATTACACAACTTACTACGCAGTATGTTCGAAAAAGAGAGATGGGAAGAGGGAGATTCAAATAGGAGACGTTTCCCACTCTTCCATCATTGCTAACTTCAGTTTTGTTTTCAGAATTCTTAAACGCAATATTTGAGTACGAAGTTATTTAATGATTTTCAGTTTTATTCTATTAAGACAAACGTCAATCACATTAGTGAAACAATAAACTCATTAACTGTTCTTAGCTGAACGGATTCAACCATTCAGGATGTGCCGACCGTTTATAACAAGTACTAAATTGTTTTCCAGAAGGAGAATGCGAAAGGTGGGTCATCATTGATCCTGGCGTAGCACTGTATGCTGTCGCTGGGCTTTAGACGAAAGCATTATCCATCAGAATGATAGATGAAGGTAAAAGTGAAGTCCATAACTTTCTTTCACAATGACCCCCAAGTATGCCGCTTAATGCTTCGGATGAAGTAAGACTGTGCAGATAATATTCCCAGAATGTGAGTGGCTCGAAGGGTTTTTAAGTAATACAACCCAGTATTGTCCTACATGGCATGTGTTCACAAGAGACAAGGATACCGTTAGGAGCGCTCCAGTGAATCGTCACAGAATCGTTATTATTGTCTGCATACATGAATGATCTGACGGACAGGGTGAACAACAATTTTCGATTGTCTGCTGCCGACGCTGTGGTGTACGGGAAGGAGTCGTAGTTGAAGGACAGTAGGCGTACACAAGATGACTTGACAGAATTACTAGCAGGTGTGATGAATAACAGTTTGCTCTAAATGCGGAAAAGTTAGTACGAATGAGTACGTACAACAACCCTGTCACGTTCGAATACAGCGTCAGTACGGTGCTGTTTGATACAGGAACATCGATTAAATATCTAGGCTTAACGTTAAAAGCGACGTGAAATGTACACGCCAGGTTGGTAGTGCGCAAGGTGAATGATCCACTTCGTAATACTGGGAGAATTTTTGGGAAAGTGTAGTTCATCCATAAGTGAAACGGCATCTACAGTGCTTGTGGACCAATTCTTGAGTACTGTTCGAGTCTTTGGGATGACCGTCAGGTCGCATTAAAGGAAGACATCGAAGCAATTCAAAAGAATGCTGCTAGATTTATAACCGGTAGGTTGGATCACCATGCGAGTATTACGGAGATACTTCGTCAACTCAAATGGGTATCTCTGAAGGGAAGACGACACACTATTGAGGAAATTTAGAGAACCGGCGTTTGACGCTGACTGCAGAACGATTCTACTGCCGCCAACGTACGTTATGCCTAAGGACCACAAAATAAGATGCGTGAAGTTAAGGATCGTGCCGACGAATTTAGATAGACGTTTTCCCCTTGCTCTATCTGGGAATGGAAGAGGAAGGGAAATGATTAGTACTGGTACGTGGTACAGTCCCGCCATGCACCCCATGGCGGATTGCGGAGTATGTACTCGTAGTCGTATGTAGATACAGAACGCGGTTCACTGTAGTACAAGTGTGCAACTAACGCAAAAGTAGTGTTTGAAGTGTTATAAGTTTCGAAAGATAGTCAGGGTGGTGGTAAGGTCATGCTGCTTTGCAGGCGCTACCAAAAGGTCATAATGTACAGAACGCTATTTTTTATGAACAGGTAAGATGAACAGGTAAGAAGGTATAGGGGTCGTTACAGAGTCATAAGGCTAACATCAACGGCGGTAAAACAGGGGCAATGGAAAGTGCTGGAATTAAATAAGGCGATGGTGAGGGGATTTGATTAGGAAATGTAACACTGAAAGCAATAAATAAGTTTCACTATTTGAGCAGTGTAATAACTGACGACGGCTGAAGTAGGGATCACGTAAAACAGAGACCGGCAATAGCGAAAAAACAAAAGAAATCTGTAAACAGCTAATATATAAGGGATGACCAAAAAGTTTCTTCAAATGTCACACTAACCGCTAACCAATACATCTGCAACGAAGTGCGCTGGGTTGCATATACACTGCACCAACGCCCTCAAAAGTAAACTGGACACTTTCTGATCGCCTCGTATAAGCTGAAATGTGGAAGAACTCTTTTCTGAAGGTGTTTGTTTGGAACATATCCATGAACGTAAGCAGTTCAGATACGAAGATAAACAGTTGCTGAAACATGGTACTGAATCGCAAGGGAGAAAGAAAAGAAATTTATGGCTTTACTTGGCAAAAAGAAGGGATCTTTTGACAGCAGACATCGTGAGACTCTGTGGAGTGGTCGAGTTGGTGATGGAGGGACGTATGGAAGACCTAGGCATGAGCGCTGTAAGCAGGTTCAAATGAACGTAGCTTGCAGTAGCTATTCAGAGCTGCATCAAATCAAACTGAAGACCGCAACAGCAGCGGGGTATGCTCTAGAAACAACTCCACCAACTTGCCAGTAGGTGGATCGTAGAGCTGCGCACGAGCTGATAACGGCCAAGAAATAAGAACGGAATCGCCCGAGACGATGGGCAAGCACACCCTTCAGCAGTGGACAACCGACTCAGCTCGTGGCCGCTGGGCCTCCGAGGCCTATTCACCCCATGGAAATACGGGCGCAACAGACGCACACTCTGGGGGATAATGCATGTTTCATAAGGCCGGGCCCCCCAGGAAACCGTTTTCAGCGGCGCTGTCCGCGCATGCGTCCCTCCCCCAGGACAGGACAGCGACTGCACCAGCCAGAATAGCCGCACGCACCCCCTCCGTCTGGCGGGCGCGCGGACCCGAAGCCGAGGTCCGGGTGTAAAATTACTTATAAAAACAACGCCGGCCGTAACTTGGCTGGCGCAACGCGAGTCGAGTTTACTTCCAGCGGGTTTTTTGCGGCGTGCGCGGGGGCGGGACGCCGGCGGGTGGCGGGAACACTCCCAGCAGTTGGAATTTCTGTTCCGCTCCGCTTTTACCCACATTATTTTTCACCTTACCCTTCTTATTTTTAATTTGCCTCACGCGCTGTCTTTCTTCGTCTGCAGTCGTCTGCCCCTTACGTTCTTTTTCTGTTTTTACGCGCGTTTCTTCGTTCAACGTGTGGCTTCTTAAGACTTGGCGAGGCACGCCAGAAAGACAGAGACCGCTAAAATTGAGAGAGAAAATCACACGCAAGTCTGCAGACACGTCCTTATTACGACCGTCTCGTCTTTCTCTCTTCCGCCGCCGTCTCGTCTGCAGGAGCTAACCTTCACTTTCTTCTCCTTCCGTCCGACCATCTCTCTCTCTCTCTCTCTCTCTCTCTCTCTCTCTCTCTCTCTCTCTCCCCCCCCCCCCCCTCCCTTCCGCCGTTGTTCCGCGAGGTCCGCACCGCGCAAGACTTCCCGAATTGTTGTGCGCCGCCGACGGAAACAAAAACTTTTAATTCCCTTTCCTGCGCGCGAGTGGTCTTAATAGAAACAGATTGAAAAGATAAAAAGCGGTGCCCGTAGTGGGAAGCGCCGGCTCGGACACGGAGGAGGCGTCGGCGTCGGCGTCGGCGGCTGGCCGCCGTCCGCCGCTATACCGCCAAGTGTCCCCCACAAATTTGTTCCAGTTCTAAAGTCAATTTGCGACTACTTGCCGACTAATGGATTTACGCGCCGGCGTGGTCCTTCTGGCGCTAAAGTTGGCGGACGGTGCAGTGCCGCCATCCCGCCGGCAGCTAGGCCCTGGGAAGGCAGTCGCTGCCAAGGCGATGCGCCGTCTCTCTCTTACAGGGGGACCGCGGCTACTAGTCATCGCCGATTTCGTTCAAATTTACGGCATAACCACGACTTCATCAGTACTGGAAAGTGACAGAAGTAGCAGCGCCAGTTCACCAAGAGTTTAGAAAAAAACTGGCCAGGTGCGAGCAATGGCGCTCTGAGCCTTCCGTACGAGCTTCATTCTGTATATATTCAGTTCATACGAGGGCAGTTCAATAAGTAATGCAACACATTTTTTTTCTGAAACAGGGGTTGTTTTATTCAGCACTGGAATACACCAGGTTATTCCCCAATCTTTTAGCTACACAACACTATTTTTCAACGTAATCTCCATTCAATGCTACGGCCTTACGCCACCTTGAAATGAGGGCCTGTATGCCTGCACGGTACCATTCCACTGGTCGATGTCGGAGTCAACGTCGTACTGCATCAATAACTTCTTCATCATCCGCGTAGTGCCTCCCACGGATTGCGTCCTTCATTGGGCCAAACATATGGAAATCCGACGGTGCGAGATCGGGGCTGTAGGGTGCATGACGAAGAACAGTCAACTGAAGTTTTGTGAGCTCCTCTCGGGTGCAAAGACTTGTGTGAGGTCTTGCGTTGTCATGAAGAAGACGAAGTTAGTTCAGACTTTTGTGCCTACGAACACGCGGAAGTCGTTTCTTCAATTTCTGAAGAGTAGCACAATACACTTCAGAGTTGATCATTTGACCATGGGGAAGGACATCGAATAGAATAACCCCTTCAGCGTCCCAGAACACTGTAACCATGACTTTACCGGCTGAGGGTATGGCTTTAAACTTTTTCTTGGTAGGGGAGTGGGTGTGGCGCCACTCCATTGATTGCCGTTTTGTTTCAGGTTCGAAGTGATGAACCCATGTTTCATCGCCAGTAACAATTTTTGACAAGAAATTGTCACCCTCAGCCACATGACGAGCAAGCAATTCCGCACAGATGGTTCTCCTTTGCTCTTTATGGTGTTCGGTTAGACAACGAGGGACCCAGCGGGAACAAACCTTTGAATATCCCAACTGGTGAACAATTGTGACAGCACTACCAACAGAGATGTCAAGTTGAGCACTGAGTTGTTTGATGGTGATCCGTCGATCATCTCGAACGAGTGTGTTCGCACGCTCCGCCATTGCAGGAGTCACAGCTGTGCACGGCCGGCCCGCACGCGGGAGATCAGACAGTCTTGCTTGACCTTGCGGCGATGATGACACACGCTTTGCCCAACGACTCACCGTGCTTTTGTCCACTGCCAGATCACCGTAGACATTCTGCAAGCGCCTATGAATATCTGAGATGCCCTGGTTTTCCGCCAAAAGAAACTCGATCACTGCCCGTTGTTTGCAACGCACATCCGTTACAGACGCCATTTTAACAGCTCCGTACAGCGCTGCCACCTGTCGGAAGTCAATGAAACTATACGAGACGAAGCGGGAATGTTTGAAAATATTCCACAAGAAATTTCCGGTTTTTTCAACCAAAATTGGCCGAGAAACAAAATGTGTTGCATTACTTATTGAACTGCCCTCGTATAAGCCCGCCCGGTTAGCCGCGCGGTCTAACGCGCTGCTCCCCGAGAAGGAAGGCGTGCCGGTCCCCGGCACGAATTCGCCCGGCGGATTTGTGTCGAGGTTCGGCGTGCCGGCCAGCCTGTGGATGGTTTTTAAGGCCGTTTTCCATCAGCCTTGGAGAATGCGGGCTGGTTCCCCTTATTCCGCCTCAGTTACGCTATGTCGGCGATTGCTGCACAAACACTGTCTCCACATACGCGTACACCATAACTACTCTAACACGCAAACATTTGGGGTTGCACTCGTCTGATTGAGACTTTCCCGGGATGGGAGGTTCACTGGAGGCCGAACTGCACAATAACTGGGTTCGGTGTGGGGCGGCGGTGGGGTGGGTGGACTGCTCTGGCCCGTACTAAGGGCTATGCCGGGACGAAGCCTCTCCGTCGTTTCTAGGTCCCCGGTTTAATACACAATACACACAGTTCATCCATCTCGAAAATCGAGAATCTCGACAATTCTTACCTGATATCCACACCGATACTGGCAAGACATCAGTCCTATGAATTCCAAGACCTTGGAGAACACTTTAATTTAATATGTGAAGTCCCATAACACATTACAAAAGAAATATGTTTTCGTGTGATATGATTACAAATTAACAATTTTATGACTTTTTCTTTTACTTGTACTGCAAAATCTTGCTTCCTGCCTAATCTCATGGGTCTAGATCAACGGGAGGAATAGCTATTGATGAATGAGTTTGCAAGTATCAAAATACGTGACATAAATGCGTGATTGGATTAACTTAGAAGCTTAACTTTTTTTCACATCATAAAAGGATCACAGACATAAATATGTGATATAAATTTCAAATGATTGCACTCGTGTGCTGAACAAGAGAAAATTTTCCATGTTCCTCTGTATAAGCGCTAATCTCACTAATCCTATTCTGATGATCCGTATGCGAGATGCAGGATGCTGACACTATAATCGTCTCAGTCTTCTCCGAATACGGCAAGCCTACTCTAAATTTACCCCACAGTGTTTCGTGTCAACTACATCTTTCTTCCGGGAATTCCAGTTTCAGTTTTCTTTCTTTTTTTTTTAAGTACGATCCTCCTCTAATGTTTGTACAGCATCCTTCCCATACTATATTTTTAAGTGCTTTTTTAATCATTTCAAATATGACTGAGCAGAAACACTGGGCGTAAATCCATCAAGCTACTAGGAAAATAAATCTGATATTTTGTTGTATTGTTGTATAACGCTAGTGACTACGTTTCCGTGGCGGTTCCCATTTTTAGTGGAATCTGGTCAAGGCCAGAGGATACTTTATAGATGTAACCTACCTCAACAGGTGGTACATTTTACAACAGTAAGAAGTATTTTCACATTTGAAACATTATATTCTATATCACCATGAGATTTAACGTTTGATTTTCTAATAAAGTCCATCCCAGCGCATTCAAACATTCAAGATTTATTACGCATATGGAAATCTTATGAACTGTTCTCCAACGTAATATTAAATCATTTATTGTGTTTAGTTACTTCTAGTTTTATTTAACGATTTTCAACAAATTGTTTGCATTTAGTTAATCTTTTATCTCTAATTATTGTTAATATTGCAATGATATCTCATTTAAATTAAACTAAAATTTTAATTTTGTTTAGAGGAATTTGGTTATGTTCAACTTATAGCTACCTGAATATTTTTGTATCTATTCTTGTCTGTGTGAGAAATTTGGCTTTAGTTGTCACTAATAGCGTTCAAATGTTATCTTTTACTTCTATTGTTGTATGTTAATATTCATAATGTTGTAATTATTCATGTGAAATTTAAACATTATTTATAATCTCATTCAGAGAAATCTAGTTATGTTCAACTTCAAGACACATATACATCCTCGGTATTCTGGAATTGCATGAGTGAGAATTTGGTTTCAGATGACACCACATATTTTAGAAAATTCACTGTCTATTTTTATTTTCTTGTATACTTAGTTTAATTACATTGTTTTTGTTAATTATCCTTATTTTGGTAATCGTTTGTCTCTTATCTTTGTTGATTTGTAATGATATCTCATCTTTAAAGTAAATTTTTATGTTCAACTTTTAGCTACATCAATACTTTCTGTATCTAAAATTGCCTATGCAAGAATTTTGGCTTTAGTTATCACTAATAGCTTTGAAATGTTATCTTGAACTTCTATCGTTGTATGTTAATATTCAAACTGTTTTTATGAGTCATGTGAAGTCTAAACTTCATTTATAATCTCATATAGAGAAATCTAGTTCTGTTCAACTTCAGGGCACATGTTCAGCCTTGCACTCTGGAATCGCATGAGTGAGAACTTTATTTTGTTTGAAGCGCTTATTTCAATAGTGGTACAAGTCCATTACCTCCACTTTTCTGCCTATAATGCTTCTGAAATTAATGATCCAAATAAACAGAAAGAAAGGTTCATCTCCAGAAAGAAGCCATATGCTTGAATATTTCTGGTATCTCAACTGCAGATTTTTCAGCTCTCATTTAACTTTAGGACTCTGGATCTCAAAATGAACAAAAATGGACTTGTACCACAATTGAAATAAGCCCTTCATTTGATACCGTATATTCTAGAAATTTCTGTGTCTGTTTTTATTTTCTTTTATATTTTGTATAATTATATTGTTTTTATTAATTACGCTGATTTCACAACTCACTTACTGTATTATATAGTGCACCAACACGCAGAGCAACAGACAGGGCAGAAATATTAGAAACAGCTCCGCCTCCTCGTGGCAGGGACGGGCAACGGAATGGGTGCTTGCCAAGCAAACCGAACTTGTGAGCAACCATGATGGCTAAGAGACCTACATGCTGCCTGGCTTGTTACTTGTCGTAAGTAGCACACGGCCCACCTTAGTAACCCAGGTGGTGGGCTACCCTGTAGCGTTTAAATGAAAAAAAAAAAAAAACACGACGAAAGTGTGCTACCGTGCTACCACATCTGGTTTCCCTCTCATAGAGAAGTAAGAGTCAGTTACGAAGTGTAAATCGTACTGGCTCGTCAAGCCCTGCGGGGCATTAGGGCTGCGACAGTGGCCACTCTGTAATCCCTAAGCGGCGGGAAGCTACGGAGGGTGGGGGGTGTGGGACGACGTGGCCGGCTGGCGGGATTTGGCGCCATTGTGGCTGCACCTGCAGCCTGCAGCTGGAAGCCCGCAGCTGGAAGCCTGGAGCGCCCGCCGCTAAGCCGCGCCGCACAATTACCTCGCCTCGGCCCGGCCCGGCCGCGTCTGCTTGTCTGTCCGCGGCTCTTGCGTAATGAAAAACGTCGCAAAACTTCCCTCGCCTCCACAACCTTTTCAAAGCGAAGCCTTTATCTCCAGCCAGATTACGACGCTTTAATTTCATAAATTTCTAGCCTTTCCACGCCTTAAATTAGCTACAGAAAATACTAATGGCACACAATGAGATTTTCAGTCAAATGTGAATTGTTTCACTTGCGGTTGCAAAAGCTGTGTGCCACTAACACGCTTTCCCTCTGTCGCTTTCAGACGTGCAACAGACGGCATGCAGGGGCAGAAAGCGTTTCGCTGCCCCCACGTCATTCCGTCTCAAGGGTGTGACCCGACCACTTGGACTGCTCGCAGACAGGCATGTTATCAATGTCTGTATATAAATCCTCCCACATGAAGTACGAAAATTTAGCTGAGTTGCAGAACGTATGGCATTCTACTTCGTTTTTCTATGGTCTTTATAATAGCCTTATGCTCTGTTTCCTATCCCTAACTTCATCACTTTCGTTTTGTTAAGTTCCTCTCTCTCTGTCTCTCTGCTTCATCCATCCTCTATCTTACACCCAATACTGCTAGCGCTCATTCGTTAAATCTGCCTTCCTGTAATTTGTCGTTACTGTTGTACTTCAAAAATGGCTCTGAGCACTATGGGACTTAACTTCTGAGGTCATTAGTCTCCTAGAACTTAGAACTACTTAAACCTAACTAACCTAAGGACAGCACTCACATCCATGCCTGACGCAGGATTCGAACCTGCGACCTTAGCGGTCGCGCGGTTCCAGACTGTAGCGCCTAGAACCGCTCGGCCACCTCGGCCGGCTGTTGTACTTCTCATGAACGAATGTAAACTATTTTTATTTTTTCATTTCTCTCTTTCTGCACTACGGTAACTACTACATGTTTTCTACATGTAACTTGTGATATGCTTATCGCAATGAATGTTAGCTGTTTTTATTTTTTCCCCCTCTCTCTGCACTATAGCAACTACACTCCTGGAAATTGAAATAAGAACACCGTGAATTCATTGTCCCAGGAAGGGGAAACTTTATTGACACATTCCTGGGGTCAGATACATCACATGATCACACTGACAGAACCACAGGCACATAGACACAGGCAACAGAGCATGCACAATGTCGGCACTAGTACAGTGTATATCCACCTTTCGCAGCAATGCAGGCTGCTATTCTCCCATGGAGACGATCGTAGAGATGCTGGATGTAGTCCTGTGGAACGGCTTGCCATGCCATTTCCACCTGGCGCCTCAGTTGGACCAGCGTTCGTGCTGGACGTGCAGACCGCGTGAGACGACGCTTCATCCAGTCCCAAACATGCTCAATGGGGGACAGATCCGGAGATCTTGCTGGCCAGGGTAGTTGACTTACACCTTCTAGAGCACGTTGGGTGGCACGGGATACATGCGGACGTGCATTGTCCTGTTGGAACAGCAAGTTCCCTTGCCGGTCTAGGAATGGTAGAACGATGGGTTCGATGACGGTTTGGATGTACCGTGCACTATTCAGTGTCCCCTCGACGATCACCAGTGGTGTACAGCCAGTGTAGGAGATCGCTCCCCACACCATGATGCCGGGTGTTGGCCCTGTGTGCCTCGGTCGTATGCAGTCCTGATTGTGGCGCTCACCTGCACGGCGCCAAACACGCATACGACCATCATTGGCACCAAGGCAGAAGCGACTCTCATCGCTGAAGACGACACGTCTCCATTCGTCCCTCCATTCACGCCTGTCGCGACACCACTGGAGGCGGGCTGCACGATGTTGGGGCGTGAGCGGAAGACGGCCTAACGGTGTGCGGGACCGTAGCCCAGCTTCATGGAGACGGTTGCGAATGGTCCTCGCCGATACCCCAGGAGCAACAGTGTCCCTAATTTGCTGGGAAGTGGCGGTGCGGTCCCCTACGGCACTGCGTAGGATCCTACGGTCTTGGCGTGCATCCGTGCGTCGCTACGGTCCGGTCCCAGGTCGACGGGCACGTGCACCTTCCGCCGACCACTGGCGACAACATCGATGTACTGTGGAGACCTCACGCCCCACGTGTTGAGCAATTCGGCGGTACGTCCACCCGGCCTCCCGCATGCCCACTATACGCCCTCGCTCAAAGTCCGTCAACTGCACATACGGTTCACGTCCACGCTGTCGCGGCATGCTACCAGTGTTAAAGACTGCGATGGAGCTCCGTATGCCACGGCAAACTGGCTGACACTGACGGCGGCGGTGCACAAATGCTGCGCAGCTAGCGCCATTCGACGGCCAACACCGCGGTTCCTGGTGTGTCCGCTGTGCCGTGCGTGTGATCATTGCTTGTACAGCCCTCTCGCAGTGTCCGGAGCAAGTATGGGGGGTCTGACACACCGGTGTCAATGTGTTCTTTTTTCCATTTCCAGGAGTGTATTAAATGTTTTATAGATGTAACTTACGCTACATGTGAGTGGAAAATATGTAGCCTATAACGTCTCGTCGCAAGTAAGATAGCACCTAAGGCCCTAACCTTGATATGTTTCCGAAACTTAAAGCACACCTTCGGGGACGTAACTTTCTGGGGGATGAAACGTGCAAGCAGAGTGAGGTCGGGGCTCCGTCATGAAATGAAGCATTCTGCAGTTCCGTTATGAACAAACCGATCTCTCCTTGGTTCGCCGTCAGATTGACTATGTTGAAAAACAGTTATGTACACATGAAGCCAGACTAGCCGCGCGGTCTAAGGCGCTGCCTCCCGAGCGGGCGGGCGTGCCGGTCCCCTAGCACGAGTCCGCCCGGCGGAAATAGTGTCGAGGTCCGGTGTGCCGGAGGGCCTGTGGATGGCTTTTAAGGCGGTTTTCCATCTACCTCGGCCAATGCGCACTGATTCCCCTTATTCCGCGTCAATTACACTATGTCGGCGATTGGTGCGCGAACACTGTCTCCATGTACGCGTAAACCATAATTACTGTACCACGCAAATATTTGGGGTTACAGCCGTCTGATATGAGGCGTTCCCACGGTGGGAGGGGTGTGGGGGGGGGTGGGGGGCACTGGAAGCCGAACCGCACAGCAACCCTGGGTTGTGTGTGGGGCGGCGGTGGGGTGGGTGGACTGCTGTGGCCTGTTGTGGGATTGTCAACTACTGAGGGCTACGGCGGGACGAAGCCTCTCCGTCGTTTCTAGGTCCCCGGTTTAAACACAAAATATACAACGTACACATGAAGAATAAAGATGTAGAATGTTAATAATGTTAGTTTTATTTAAAAAGCTTTAAGAGTTTTCACTTTAAAAAATCGGAGGCATTAATTCTCAAAACGCTCTGACAGGAGTACTTTTAACTTAATTTTTCGGAAAATTTTAATATTGATGTGGTGGTTATTTTCCATTTGCCCAGGTCAAAGGGTAGCTAACACACAGAACAACTGTATTGACAGTTCTTTTTTCTCAAAAGCGACAGAGTTGTCGTTATTCGGTGAATTATTGTATGTGTTGCACTGCGAGTCATTTGTAACACTGAGATAGATATCATGTCTCCTCCAAAGCTTCGTCATTCATCGAGTTTTCGGTCTAATGACTCAAGTATTTTTACAAAACAGTTATACAGTGAGATGACAAAAGTCAAGGGACTACGTTATGCACACATACAGACGACGGTAGTATCGCGTACACATGTTATAAAAGGACAGTGCATTGGCGCAGCTGTCATTTGTACTCAAGTGATTCATGTCAAAAGGTTTCCGACGTGGTTACGGCCGCACGACGGGAACTAACAGACTTTGAACGCAGAATGGCAGTTGTATCTTAACGCATGGATTATTCCATTTCGGAAACCGTTAGGGAATTCAGTATTACGAGATCCACAGCGTCAAGAGCGTGCTGAGAATACCAAATTTCAGGCATTATTCCTCATCATGAGCAGCGCAGTGGCCGATGGCCTTCAATTAACGACCGAGAGCAGCACCGTTTCCGTAGAGCTGTCAGTGTTAACAGACAAGCAAGACTGCGTGAAATAATGTGGGACGTATGAAGAACGTATCCGTTAGGCCAGAGCAGTTAAATCTGGCGGTAACGGGCTTTGGCAGCAGACGACCGACACGAGTGTGTCTGCTAAGAGCACGACATCGCCTGCAGGGCCTCTCTAGGGCTCGTGACCCTTTCGGTGGACCCTAGACGACCGGAAAACAGTGTCCTGGTCAGATGAGTCCCGATTTAAGTTTGTAAAAGCTGATGGTAGGGTTCGAGAGTGGCGCAGACCTCACGAACCCATGGACCCAAGTTGGCAACAAGGCACTGTGAAAAAAAAAAAGGAGTGGCTCTGAGCACTATGGGATTTAACTGCAGTCGTCATCAGTCCCCTAGAACTTAGAACAACCTAACTAACCTAAGGACATCACACACATCCATGCCCGAGGCAGGACTCGAACCTGCGACCGCAGCGGCCGCGCGGTTCCAGACTGTAGCGCCTAGAACCGCTTGGCCACTCCGGCCGGCAAGGCAGTGTGCAAGCTGGTGGTGACTCCATAATCGTGTGGGCTGTGTTTACAGGGAACGGACTCGGCCCTCTGGTCCAACTGAACAGAAAATTGTTATATCCGGCTCCCTGGGGAGCAATTTCAGCCATTCACGGACTTCATGTTCCCACGACAGTGCGTCATGTTACCGGGCCACAGTTGTTTGCGATTGGTTTGAAGAACATTCTGGACAATTCGAGCGAATGACTCCACTGACCAGATCGCTTGACATCAGTTCCATCGAACATTTATGGGACATAATCGAGGCGTCAGTTGGTGCACAACATCTTGCACTGGCAACACTTTTGCTACCATGGACGGTTGTGGAGGCAGCATTGCTCCATAATTCTGTAGCAGACTTCTGACGACTCGCTGAGTCCATGCCGCGTCGAGATGCTATACTACGCCGGACAAATGGAGGTCCGACACGGTGTTATGAGGTATGCCATGACTTTTGTCGCCTCATTGAAATGATCCTTATCACTGAAAAATAGTTCAAATGACTCTGAGGTCATCAGTCCCCTAGAACTTAGAACTACTTACACCTAACTAACCTAAGGACATCACACACATCCATGTCCGACGCAGGATTCGAACCGTAGCAGCAACGCGGTTCCGAAGCGCCTAGAACCGCTCGGTCACAACAGCCGGCCCCAGCATGTGAGAAGTTGTCTGCAAATGGGCGCCGAGAGCAGTCAACTGATTGACGTGTTAGCTTCAATGTCACGACGTCCCACTGTAGTCTAAGAGACAGTCCTACAGACGGATATAGCAATGAATGCTAAGATAAACTTACAAGCTAGCTTTTCGTAGAAACTGCACGTAATTTCAAAATTTACTGTCGCTTCCCACCATTCATAAATGAACATCCAGTATATTGTTTTCGTCTGTGTCCCCCGCCCTCTCTCTCTCTCTCTCTCAATTTTTTTCAACTGTAAAATGCCGCCGGCCGGAGTGGCCGTGCAGTTCTAGGCGCTACAGTCTGGAGCTGAGCGACTGCTACGGTCGCAGGTTCGAATCCTGCCTCGGGCATGGATGTGTGTGATGTCCTTAGGTTAGTTAGGTTTAAGTAGTTCTAAGTTCTAGGCGACTGATGACCTCAGAAGTTAAGTCGCATAGTGCTCAGAGCCATTTGAACTATTTTTTGTAAAATGCCAAACAATTTTTCTTTTGAAGAACAGAGTGGTACACGGAACGAAAATGTAGTTATCGCATGTCATCACGACACGAATGAAACGCGCGGAAGAGATTAAAACACGACGCGCAGAGAAGGTGGCACTATTCACTTGCTGTGCTTGAGCGAGGCTTGGTTCGAACATTTCACGCGCCACTGCCCTGGCGCTGGCGAGAGCAGCAATGTGTGTGAACAAGCGGACGGACGCAGTTTTTCCACAGCATCCTCTCGTGTTGCTGCGTAAGTTAACGCCACTGGCGATGTTACGGCCTTTTTACTTTTTTGCGACCTTTCCGGAAAGAGTGCTATGTCCACTACAGTTTCTGCGAATACGGAGACAGAAGAATAGTAGTCTCAAAGAATTAGCCGTGCAGTACGTTGCAGTTTTTGGAGTTTACTCGCATCTGACAACACTGTAGCTACATGTTGACAGTGCTTAAAACTGTGAAACGATGCTTCGGTAAACGACGGAACATTAAAAAGCAGTAACCACACAGCCAACAGACGAGAACAGTTTTAGTCATATGTTTTATTTTAGGCGAATTAATAATTTTTATATAGTTCATTGCCCCTGAATAACAATTTTCGTAATTTGTATTTTTCTTAATAACTTTTCTAACATTATTGTTCTTATTGTAGGGTAAATTTCAATTTAGACAATAGATACCTATGCGTTAACCAGACTAAAAAGGTGGCTGATCTGTTAAGGGTACTCAAATTGCCTAACAAAGTACAATGGAAAATACACTTTTGTTTTAAAATGACTTTGAATGAGAAGTGGAATTCCAGCTGCCTCATTCTTCCTTCCTCAGGATCTTTAGAAACTTTCCCAAAAATTTTGCCATGCCAACATAGACGCGCTCTTTTTAACATGCAGCTAATTTTTCACTCCTTCTGGCTCCCCTGACTGTAACTCGTTCACACCCACTAGTCCACCGCTGTAAGTCGTTCATACCCTTCCGCTCCTACTTGCCTACTCTCTCTCACTCATTCAGCTCAACTCATTGTAATTATCTCTTGAGTATCTCTAGCTGTCACTGTCTCCTATCTTATAGCCACTACTACTGTCCCCTCTCGCTGCTCTTGTCTCCCACGTCTCTCTCTTACTCCTGCTATTTCGTTCATTCGTTCCCACTGCTGCTGCTTCTTCTCACTATCTCTCTCTCTTCTTAATTGTCACTGTCATAGACTCTGTCTTTCATTATCACTGGCCCTCACGAACTCACTGCCATTGTGTCTCTCTCTTTCTCTCGCACTGCCATCGTCTCTTTCCCTGTGAGGGGAGTTCGTGTGGGCCGACCTATCCGACATATGGTTTACCAACTCTGAGAACTACAGCGTTCGTATCACATTTCCCAGTGGCACTCTTCATATAACTTATGTCTCCAATGAACACTCGCCGTTGATGACAACTTGCTACGTACTTGGAGCTAGTTACGTATTGGAGGGCCCACTACACACAAGGGAAAGGTGAATGATTTCATATTCGCGTACCTACTAATGCCATTTGTAAACGGATGCATGAAATAACGAGCGTGGTATGTCGAATAGCTTCCGTTTCACATTTAACAGCACTGGTATCACAGACTGCTCGTAATACAGGTATCACAGACTGCTCGAAATAACCGAAACATTAACAGTATGTTTTGAATTTAGGTCGTGAAAGGAGCAACGCGCGAACATTAAATTTTGTTTCAAATTGATTCAAAGTGCCACAGACACTTTTGAAGAGATACACCCTGTTTATGGCAGTGAAGCAATGTGTCACAAAAATGTTTTTACGGGTTATGGAAGGTTTCGTGATAGCAGAGAGGATTGAAGGTGATCCACGTCCAAAAGTAACATCGACAGTTCTTGTCGAAGAAAATGTTCAAAATGTGGCTGAAATTCTTCTAATTGATCGTTAATGGATAACTAAGGACCCCACAGGATATCCTAAAACAATTGCGTATCGCGTTCTGGCAGAAAATTTGGCGAAAAGAAGATGAGTCGCCGCTAACTGACGATCGCAAAGACTACAGAGTGGCACACCACACAGACATGGGAAGATCGGACGTTAGGGACCAAAACTTCATGTCTTGCACCGCAGCAGGTGACGAAACATGGTGTTTTCAGTAAGAGTCACTTACAAAGCGCCGAAGCCCGGAATGGAAACGTCCAACTCTGCAGAAAGGTGTTTGTCGTTCGTCGATTAGCTCGAACGAGAGTATCCACACGTTGCAGCACTGCAGCAGTGACAGCTATGCAGTTGGCCGGCACCCTGGAGACAGGACAGGGTTGTGCGATGTTGCTGCGATGATGACAGACGCCTCGCCCAACGATTCGCCGTGCTTTTTTTCACGGCCAGATCACCGTTGACATTCTGCAAGTGCTTGTGAGTATCTACGATCCTCTAGTTTTCCGCCAAAAGAACTCATTGACAGCTCTCTGCTGGGAACGCACCTCCGTGACAGACGCCATTGTGAAGGCTACGTACAGCGCCGCCACTAATGGGATCTTCATGAAATTATAGGGGCTCACACGGGAATATTCCACGATCTCTTAACAACAAACTCCGAATTTTTTCAACGGAAAGGCCGAGAAAATAACATGTTGTATTACTTATTGAACGCCCCTCCCCATTCTACACTATTGGCCATTAAAATTGCTACACCACGAACATGACGTGCTACAGACGCGAAATTTAACCGACAAGAAGAAGATGCTGTGATATGCAAATGATTAGCTTTTCAGAGCATTCACACAAGGTTGGCGCCGGTGGCGACACCTACAAAGTGCTGACGTGAGGAAAGTTTCCAACCGATTTCTCGTACACAAACAGCAGTTGACCGGCGTTGCCTGGTGAAACGCTGTTGTGATGCCTCGTGTAAGGAGGAGAAATGCGTACCATCACGTTTCCGACTTTGATAAAGGTGGGATTGAAGCCTATCGCGATTGCGGTTTATCGTATCGCGACATTGATACTCACGTTGGTCAAGATCCAATGACTGTTAGCAGAATATAGAATCGGTGGGTTCAGGAGCGTAATACGGAACGCCGCGCTGGATCCCAACGGCCTCGTACCACTAGTAGTCGAGATGACAGGCATCTTAACCGCATGGCTGTTACGGATCGTGCAGCCACGTCTCGATTCCTGAGTCAACAGATGGGGACGTTTGCAAGACAACAACCATCTGCACGAACAGTTCCACGACGTTTGCAGCAGCATCGACTATCAGCTCGGAGACCATGGCTGCCGTTACCCTTGACGCTGCATCACAGACAGGAGCGACTGCGATGGTGTACTAAACGACGAACGTGGGTGCACGAATGGCAAAACGTCATTTTTTCGGATTAATCCAGGTTCTGTTTACGGCATCATGATGATCGCATCCGTGTTTGGCGACATCGCGGTGAACGCACATTGGAAGCGTGTATTCGTCATCGCCAAACTGGCGTTTCACCCGACGTGATGGTATGGAGTGCCATTGGTTGCACGTCTCGGTCAGCTCTTGTTCGGATTGGCGGCACTTTGAACAGTGGACGTTACATTTCAGATGTGATACGACCCGTGGCTCTACCCTTCATTCGATCCCTACGAAACCCTACATTTCAGCAGCATAATTCACGACTGCATGTTGCAGGCCCTGTACGGGTCTTTCTGGATACAGAAAATGTTCGACTGCTGCCCTGGCTATCACATTCTGCAGATCTCACACCAATTGAAAACGTCTGGTCAATGATGGCCGAGCAACTGGCTCATCACAATACTCCAGTCACTACTCTGGATGAACTGTGGTATCGTGTTGAAGCTGCATGGGCAGCTGTACCAGTACACGCCATCCAAGCTCTGATTGACTCAATGCCCAGCTGTAACAAGTTCGTTATTACGGCCAGAGGTGGTTGTTATGGGGAATGATTTCTCAGGATATATGCACCCAAATTGCGTGAAAATGTAATCACATGTCAGTTCTAGTATAATATATTTGTCCAATGAATACCCGTTTACCATCTACATTACTTCTTGGTGTAGCAATTTTAATGGCCAGTAGTGTATTTCATATCAGTAAATTTTCCTGCGCGACGGATTGTGTATGCTGTCACTTTTGGCAAGCGTCTTACAGTGACATACAATGTTGAATGGTTTGAGGCAACCTAGGAAACAGAAGTATAGAATCAGCCTGCCTCCACGGTGAAAAGGGCGAGCTACGGTTAGCACGAGCGCTGGTGATTTATGGACAAAGGTTTCGTCTGTCTAGGGAACCGCAGCACTGGTGTCGTTGCACTGGGTGCCGGCGAGACAGCGCCAGCGGCGACACCTGCGGGCCCGCTGACGCCGGATTGACGGCGGGGGCGGCCAGAAGTTGTCGACGGGGCGTGGCGGGCGTGAGGTGGGCGGGCGCCGTTAACAATGCAGCGCGCGCGCCTGTCCTGCCACTCAGCCGGCCTGCATACTGCATTCCGGCGCGCCCGCTCGTCCCGTCACGCACCGGAATAGCGCGACTCCCTCCCGCCCAGTCGCTCTCGCGTTTACGCACTTGCCGAGTGCGGACCAAAGGTGCTCTCTCGCGGTACGAGGAAACTTTCGTGGACCAGGAGCTGCTGACCCCCACAACGCGGAATTCCGCGTTCCACTATACTGCGAGGAGTGAAAGGAAACGTAGGCAATGAGGTGTAGCATCGGTTTTATGTCGTTGGCAGAACTTACGAGACGCTATATTGTATTACGTCATATGGAGCTGAACAGCACATTTGGTGAATATATATATGATGTCGTACCAAAACCGACGTATTTTCGAGAAATGCTTAGTGTGCTGGTCTTCTGAAATAGCTTATATACATACCACGCACACAATGACATAAAAAACCACCAAATGTGCAGTCAGCTCCCTATGACGTAATATAATATAGCGTCTCTTTAAGTTCTGCCAGCGACATAAAACCGATGCTATACTTGTTTACTAATACTTCCGTTGTGTATGCAGCAGCCGGCCTGGGTGGCCGAGCGGTTCTAGGCGCTACAGTCTGGAGCCGCGCGACTGCTACGGTTGCAGGTGCGAATCCTCCCTCGGGCATGGATGTGCGTGATGTCCTTAGGTTAGTTACGTTTAAGTAGTTCTAAGTTCTAGGGGACTGATGACCTTAGAAGTTAAGTCCCATAGTACTCAGACCCAATTGAACCATTTTTTTTGTATGCCGAAATAAAGCCGGCGAGTGACTTGGACAGAATTTGAATTTGAAGCGAAGAATGACGGCTGGCTTTTAAATCTGTACAAATAATGTAGGTAATGCAAATAGATAGGAGAAACATTGCCGTAACGTTCGAATACTGTATCAGTAGCATGCGGCGTCAGCCGCGTCCATTAAATATCTAGCCTTAGCGTTGTGAACTGACATGAAATGAAACGGCCACGTAACGTCGATGTGAGGAATGGCTCACAACATTTTTTTGGGAGTGTTCTGACAAAGTGCACTGCAAGTCTAAAAGAGACCGCAACCAGGGCGCTTGTACGACCAATTCTCGAGTACTACTCGAGTGCTTGCGATCCTCAACGAGTGGGAGTAAAGTAAGGCATCGAACTAGCCCTTAGCCCTTAGGCGTGCTACTAGAATTGTTACAGTCGGACCGATCTGTTGCAGAAAGTTGTGGGAAATGCTCTGTGAGTTTAAATGGTAATACCTGAGGGTAGAAGACGATCATTTCGCGAAACACTTTTGAGAGAATCTAGAGAATTAGCGTGTGCCATAGTTTGCAGAACTATTGTAGTGGCATCGCTTTTCATCTCGCGTAAGGACAAAATAAAGGAGACTAGTTATCATACAGAGGTACACAAGGAATTGACAGTGATACAGAGTAGCCACCCCATGCGTTATATATATATATATATATATATATATATATATATATATATATATATATGTGTGTGTGTGTGTGTGTGTGTGTATTCCACATCTCCTCCTAAACCACTGGAGTGATTTCAGCCGAACTTGGTACACATATCCCTTACTGTCAAGCAACAATTGATCTGGACGTAAGAACCACATAGCTAACATAGTTCAAGAGATATGACGCCATAAACAAGCAGATGCGTGGAAAAACTGCTGCATCGTGCATGACTAGTGCTGCACCCTACGAAAACTACACTTCAGTAGTTTTGGTTCAGTACATAAATGACGTAGTAAATAATAGGATAGTCTGTAGTATTCGTGGCAATGGTAGGGAAAGAAACACAAACGGAAGTGCCAGAGAGAAATTGGAATACGCCCACTTCTCTCTGTTTTCTGTTTGTTTGTTTTGCAGAAGCAGAACTGCGTATCGTTCTGTGTAGTCTACTGAGTATTTTACATCCTTACAAAATATGAATTGCATTTTATGAAGAATAATGGTTAGTTTATCACGTAAATTATGCGCTTTTATGTAACCAAAGCAATTAATTTTGATGCAAGCCTAGTTTATATCGCAAACATAATGGTATTTATGTAATTACTGTTGTCATTTTGAATTCAGCAAAATGTTTTTCGACATAACTAAATAAATGTCGTGTGACTGGAGCTTCCCGTCGGGTACACCGTTCGCCAGGTGCAAGTCTTTCGATTTCACGCCACTTCGGCGACTTGCGCGTCGATGGGGATGAAATGATGATGACTAGGACAACACAGCACCCAGTCCCTGAGCGGAGAAAATCTCTGACCTAGCCGTGAATCGAACCTGGGCCCTTATGATTGACATTCTGTCGCACTGACCACTCAGCTACCGGGGGCGGACTTCACCATGACTAAACGCAAGGTCTTCCAGTTACTACTGATACGTGCGAATGTTGTTTATGAATAACAAAAAAAAATGGTTCAAATGGCTCTGAGCACTATGGGACTTAACATCTGAGGTCATCAGTTCCCAAGAACTTAGAACTTACTAACTAACTTAAGGGCGTCACACACATCCATGCCCGAGGCAGGATTCGAACCTGCGACCGTAGCGGTCGCGCGATTCCAGACTGTAGCGCCTAGAACCACTCGGCCACCCCGGCCGGCTATGAATAACAGGAACGTGTTTTTACATAAGCTCGATGAAATATTGAAGTAATGTGAGAGGTATTTTTTGTTTTTTTTTTTAATTTTACCTTTTTCTGAGGAAACTGCGTTTTCTGGCTCAATATGATGAATCGGTACTGTTCCTTTTATGTTTACTACAACATACCTCTGTTTCACGTTAAAAATCAGCAATTTTCAAATAAAACCAGACTTCAACATAGATGATTTCAATTCTGCTACAAACACGGTTTATTTTTAAGTAACAGACAAGAGGATAACTATGTAGAACAAAAATGTTCTGTTGGGTACATGGTCCTTTCTAAACCCTCACTCAGTGCCAAGACAGTTCGCTGCTTCCAGTTTCTAGGGAAATCTAATACGAGACTGATCGCAGATGCAAACGAAGCGATCAAAATGAGGTAACACGTGACAGGTATGCAACACACCTAATGTACAGGTAATGCAGTTACACTCTTAACAAACTAAAGCTACTAGTAAAACTAGACTCACCCCACGCAGCCTTAAAACTGTAAGCATGACGTTTAAATGTATTACTCCTGTGCTGCTAACTGTACTGGCAATAAATTTCGCAGACGGTATCCACATATGCCGCTGAATGTACCTAGACAAATTTATCATTGTAAGACATACAGTTCAAGAGATATGACTTCCGAAACATACAGATGCGTGAAAAATTGCCGCATCATGAATAAAGTTTTAATACATACAGGCGAGTCAAAGTAAGGAAATCTTTGCTAACTGGCATTGCTTCTGAAAGCTTTCAACTGCAAAGCGCAAACAGCTGTAGTTGAAAACAGCAGCCGTCTACAGAGCTATGAAGACGCACTACCCTACAGACTTTTTCAAAATCGCGTTACAGACACGTGAAGCCCCTGCGTCCACAATAGAGAAGCTGTCTGTGATCATGTTTCTTAATTTGGATACAGTATTTATACATCTGTATATTATGCATAATTCTTTGTACGACCGTTTCATAATTTCGGAGGTTTTTTCACGAAAAAAAGGATATGAAATTTTTTCCATACTTCCCTACAAACAATGTTCATTTTTTTTGTTTCTGTTTCTATTTGAAAATTGGCGCCGGCCGCTGTGACCGAGCGGTTCTAAGCGCTTCAGTCCGAAACCGCGCTGCTGCTATGGTCTTAGGTTAGAATCCTGCCTCGGGCATGGATGTGTGTGATGTCCTTAAGCCGTCGGCACACGGACCGTGCATCCGAACGTTGAGCGTGCCGGGTTTCTGTCGTCATAGCGTGGAATAGCACGTTCGAGAGTCTTTCCGAACGTGCACAGTAATATCTGGCATGTCAGATATTCTGAGCGTGCGCCTGAGCGTTGACCAATGAGATGGCACAACGCCACCTAAGTCACAGAGTTATGAGGCGCCATTTCAAGCCTTTATGTATATATGCCGTTTCTGAGCACCAGCAAATTGGGAATCACTGGAAAACCCGTTCTTAGTTGTGTGATTCGTTCCAATAAAATAATGAGAAACATCGTATCGTGGCTAAAGAATTATTGTAACGTGCGTATTATGAGAGTAGCTTATTTGAAGGCAGCGACACACTGAAGATCCACCCAAAACGTACCTCGCACTGCTTGTAATGGAACTTTTATAAGCCTGTGTCGTTAGTGATTGGACATAGTACTTTCCTTTTCGTGGACGATGGAGGAAATGTGCGTTTTAATAGAGCTAACGTGGGAATTTTACGCGCGCCCGTTGAGTAAACAGTGTGATTTACGAACTAGAAGCATCCCTCAAACTGGCGCTAGAGTGCGTTGCGATAGCGTATACCGCGTTAGGGCCTACGTACCGTATGCACACGTCGCATCTTTCCTGAGCGTTCAGTAGCACGTTGAACTTGGCACGCTCAACGCTGACGTTCGACAGCACAGTCCGTGTGCCGATGGCTTTAGATTAGTTAGGTTTAAGTAGTTCTAAGTCTAGGGGACTGATGACCTCAGATCTTAAGTCACATAGTGCTTAGAGCCATTTGAATCATTTTGTAGGAAAAGATGGCTACAATTCCAACAACATCAGGTTTAGAACTTATTTCGCACAATCTGGCAGATGCTTCATACCAGCGTTCTCTCCACTGCAGAGTGAAAATTTCATTCTGGAAACGTGAGATTCACCAATCAGCAGAGCGGAGAACTGGTTGTCAAGCACCTAACACGAAGGTGAGCTGAACCGGAAAGTACAAGATAGAAAGCTTCTAGGAGAATGCGATGAGGCGGTACCGATTCTCTAGTAGCACCTGCCTTCATTCCCAGGAACGTAATGCAGCTTCAGTGCTACAGTAATTGGTTCGATAGCTCTCACCTGCTAGCCGATTCTTTTTACGCGTATGGTGGGGCGACTGTGAGGTGCCCATGGCGACCCGTAGATGGCGGCAGTGCGCCAGCAACAGAGACGCATCAATGTTGCAGGGCACTGGGGGGGGGCGGTGGGGGGGGGGGGGGGGGGAGTAGGAGGATCTGATGGCGGGGGCGGCCGCAGAGGGCACGGGGCCTCCGATCAAACATTCAAACGACGCCGAAACCACCACTCGGCGCATCAAACATTCAGCGACAGGCCCTACAGGCTAAGCCAATTAGCGCGTCGCGCCGGACGGCTTTAAATGTTGCGCGCGTCGCCGATGCGCCGATGCGGCGTGCGTGCGTGCGTACGCGCCGGGTCGCCCGCCTACGCACGAGCCTATTTCCGGAACGAGCTGTCAATGGCAACGTAAGCTACAGTGCTCCCGCGCTAATGGCTGCCTTCCGTTAAGAGCACCCTGCATCTGTAAACCTTGGAATAATACGAGTACCCCTTTGCCACCTCTTCATTCTGATACATCATTTCGTGTATTGCTAAAAAGCAGTACGCACAAAGGAAACTGATACAAGTCTTCCTCGAACTTCACACAAACGAAAAGCATAAATGTGTAGGCTTCCGCGGCAGATGTCCTCATTAAAATCACCCTGGGTGCACTGCTACATCACCTTCCAAAATACTTCACAATACTAAAATACTGAAATATCCGTCACGTCGGATACTTTAATGTTTCAGCATTGTAAGTAATTATTTTGGAAGTTGATGTAGCAGTACATTCAGAAGAATTTTAATGAGACACGCGAAAAAGTTTACTTGTAACCGAAGATCTCGTACTGGTTCTCCTAAATGAAAATTTGCGACAAGCGGATCGGACGGGGAATGAATCTCTATACGAATTTCATGATAATGTGAAATCCTTGGTCGCACAATATGTAGAGGTAAAAAAAAAGTGACAGAAAGCACTTGATTACACAGTTTTCTTCAGATACATTACTTCTTTTAGTTACTGTGGACAATACAGACCACAAGTACTTTGGAATCGCTGCATGGCGTAATTATCATTTCTTCTTAACCTGCGGTAATGCGTTGTTTGCGTAGCAAAAATGGTTCGAATGGCTCTGAGCACTATGGGACTTAACATCTGTAGTCATTAGTGCCCTAGAACTTAGAACTACTTAAATCTAACTAACCTCAGGACATCACACACGTGCATGCCCGAGGCAGGATTCGAACCTGCGACCGTAGCGGTCACGCGGTTCCAGATTGAAGCGCCAGAACCGCACGGCCACACCGCCCGGCGTTTGCGTAGCACTTCGCCACCTAAGTCTCGTAACCGATTTCGCACTTCTTTCTTACAAAGTCTGCCATTTTCCTACATCTGAGTGTTGTGTCAGATGTTGCGTGAAGATAACTGCGGGTATGCCTGCTTTCGTTGTTTCGTCCCAGTATGAACAAAAACGAAGGAAGCATCGTCAAACGCAGGCGTAAGCCCTCCTGCACTCGCATAACATCTACACGGCGCTGAGATCAAAGTCATCGTTTGACAGTCGGGTCACAAAAAAAAGTTCAAATGTGTGTGAAATGTTATGGGACTTAACTGCTAAGGTCATCAGGCCCTGAGCTTACACGAGAGAGGACTCGAACCTCCGCCTGGACCAGCCGCACAGTCCATGACTGCAGCGCCACAGACCGCACGGCTAATCCCGCGCGGCAATCGGGTCACAATCAACTGGGTGAAGATCTCATGTGTACCCGATTGGTTTGTCATTTTTAGTGTGTTCTTTCCAACTCTGATTATAGACGAGTACTAATCAGCAACTTGTTCCTGCTAATCACTGAAATTACTCTTGGTTCTGTGAAAAAGGAGCAGCACCAGCATCGTCAAACACATATAGATAACATCATTTGGGCCGGCCGCAGTGGCCGAGCGGTTCTAGGCGCTACAGTCTGGAACCGCGCGACCGCTGCGGTCGCAGGCTCGAATCCTGCCTCGGGCATGGATGTGTGTGATGTCCTTAGGTTAGTTAGGTTTAAGTAGTTCTAAGTTCTTGGGGACTGATGACCTCAGACGTTAAGTCCCATAGTGCTCAGAGCCACTTTCAACATCATATGCACGAGTCATGTTGTCAGTAGCACTACTGTTCAAAACAAGCTGCCGTACAGTAGCCACAAGATGTTTGTGTTGTAAGTTCACCAGATGTCGCTAATGTCGGCATACACTAGTTTTCAATAATTAATTAATTTTCGCTGTTTCAATTAATTATTGAAAACTAGTGTATGCCGACATTAGCGTCATCTGGTGAACTTACAACACAAACATCTTGTGGCTACTGTACGGCAGCTTGTTTTGAACAGTAGTGCTACTGACACCATGACTCGTGCATATGATGTTATTTATATGTATTTGACGATGCTGGTGCTGATTTCGCATTTAACATTTGACGATGCCATTATGGCTGCAGTACATTAGTTCAAATGGCTCTGAGCACTATGGGACTTAACAGCTGTGGTCATCAGTCCCCTAGAACTTAGAACTACTTAAACCTAACTAACCTAAGGACATCACACAACACCCAGTCATCACGAGGCAGAGAAAATCCCTGACCCCGCCGGGAATCGAACCCGGGAACCCGGGCGTGGGAAGCGAGAACGCTACCGCACGACCACGAGCTGCGGACGCAGTACATTAGGACTTTGTTTTTATGAAACAGGAATGCCTCTTCGTATTTAAAGCGCACAAATGTAAATTTTGCAATTACTACTTCTCATTATGGTCTATGTATTGCTCTTAAGCTGTAGACAGTTTGCGAGTGTATTTATGTTTTTTCCCATTTTTGCTGCAGATCTGATGACGGTCATTAAAGACCGAAACCGGTAATCTGTTAACAAAAAGTTTGTGACCATAGACGTAAATTAAAGGAAACTTATCAAACCTTGTCGCCTTGGCGAACCGGTCACGAATAATCCTCACTGACGTGTTTGGTCAGGCGATGAGAATCCAACAGTTTTCGGTTATCTCATCCTGTCTGTCACCCGTCTGTTGCATGCACCTGAAAGCCTGTGTCCGTTCCTAGTTCTGATCTGACACGTAATTAAAATTATTAACATTTTATATGCTCGTGGCACTATTTTAATTGCTGCTTCCCACTCACATCCTTCGATTCTTAAAAATGCAATTCGAATAATCTCCCCTTCCCTGCATTTTATCTTTGTTACCATCAGATATTCAAAGAATATATTCCAGTGAACACTGTCAAAGGATAATAACAGTTCCAGCTCTGAACCTTCCTATCCAGATTCCAACAATCGTCGAATCTTCCGGCTTCAGCAAGTTGGGGCAAAAGGCACAATAAAAAAGGACTTAGAAGATACTTGCTGAAAGGTATAATGGGCGGTGTATCTAACAGGGGATTCTGTTTGATGTAATCAAAGAAGCAGGATGTCCTGAAAACAGCGGCTGCCCCTGCACACTGCAAGCGTAGGTTTCTGACAAAATAAATGGCCGCTCCTTTACAAATGTAGATCAATAACAATTCGAGGCCGCATCGGGCTTCCGACTGCCCTGGAATTCTTTTGTAATGGCTTCTTACCGTCACGGAGGGCAGGAGGAGAAAGACAAAAATGAGTGGAAGTGTTCTTCGAATCCACTCGCCGTGCGTCAAACCGTGTTTCGCTGTCGGAGAAAGACGGAAGCTATTGGTGGCGCACAATCTATCTAGTACAGACATCCGCAGACAATGGAGCGACACCGCCCGTGCAGAATTATCGGGCTAATTAAGGAAACAGGCGGAGGTAAGGAGCTCCACAAAAGACGCGACTTCCCGCGGCGCGCTTTGATCCGCCGCCCGGAGGCAATGCGATTACACGCGGGACCGCGCACAAGCCTCCTCCCCCGCTCGCTACGGCTGCATCTTCCCTCGCCGGTCCCAGCACGGAGTAGCAATAACTGTTACACTGTGCTACAGCGCAACAGAAATTAGTACCCAAATCGCAGCCGTACAAACGTTATTTCGAGAAAGGGTATCTATATCCTGGACACCACGCTTACACCATGTTGAAGGGTAGTACTTCAACAAATAATGCCCCACAATTTCTTTCTCAGAACATTTTTACTCTCAACAATTTGTATTTGGCGACAGTATCACTCAACATTTCTTTTATATGTACCAGGTATTTTTTTTACAATATCTCCATCTCGTTCTGTGGCCTTACGTCAGCTGCTGGTAACAACTCTTGTCCGTGCTCCAGCCATGTTTTGACTGCGCCAGTCACGCTCTGACATATCCAAACTGTGGGGAAGTTTGGTTCAAAAATGGTTCAAATGCCTCTGAGCACTATGGGACTTAACGTCTGAGGTCATCAGTCCCCTAGAACTTAGAACTACTTAATCCTAACTAACCTAAGGACATCATACACATCCATGCCCGAGGCAGGATTCGAACCTGCGACCATAGCGGTCATGCGGTTCCAGACTGTAGCGCCTAGAACCGCTCGGCCACTCCGGTCGGCTGGTGAAGTTTGGTTTGTGGGGCGCTCAACCGCGCGGTTATCAGCGCCCGTACAGATTTCCAACCTTCACTCACTCCAATCTCGCCAATTTCATGAATGATGATGAAATGATGAGGAGAACACTGTGGTGGTCAATCCACCCTAATCAGGCAATTGCTATTGAGTGGGAGGGCCGGGTCACATAAGCAAAATTCACGGTTTATAACAAGAACACTTTTATTAAACTTTTCTTTAGGAAATAAAATTTTATTTTTAAAATTTCTGTGGTAAGGTTAAGTTAGCAAAGAATCCTTACAAGCACGGGCAAGCGCCCTATTCAAACAACGACATTAATCTTTAAACAGGCATTAAGTGATTCGCAAGTTAATTAAATTCTGTACACAGTAAAGCTCGCGAAAGCAGACTACAATAATGAGATAAAGTTTAACCAGTCATGGATATCACAAAATTAAAAAAAAAAAAAAAAATACAAACAGATACACCCCTTCGTGACACGTTTTCAAAACACGTGACGTTACAAAGGCACGGGCTAATTCAAGTAGCAGAAGGGAAAGGGGGCCACTGGACCCAGACCAGAGGCGGCTGGACCCAGACAGAACCCACAGCAAGCGGGCGAGCCGGACGCGCTGCCGCACACAGTACACTGTAACACACTGAAGAAAAGGTCTTAGAGCCCGTGCTACTACACAATTTCAGAGAAAGAGGGGGGGGGGGGGGGGGGGGGGAACGGCAAACATTGATTCCTCAAACGTAAAATAACTACGATGTATAAAATAATAGCCTATTTCACGAACATTTAAATAAAATAGTCAAGGGTGATTCAATAACTAATGCCCTTGAGGTAACCTTAAAGGACGAGGACGAACAGCATAATACCAAGTCAGCTTAGAAATTTAAACTACACTAAAGTGCGCGTCATTTATGTTGGCGGCCGAGTTTAGGTTCGTTCTGCGCATCTGACGTCACAAAACACAGTCAGCCAATGAAGAGAGAACGACATTGCCAGATCTCGACTGCAGTGCAGAGCATGGACGAGTGTCTTCAGTTTTAGAAACGTTCAGCCATAAATAAAGTAATAGAACGAAAGCAATATCTTGACAGCAGACTTTCTTTTATAGAAAGTTTGGAAAAAGCATTCTTTATGCCAATTGCTTCATATTCTATTAATTAATTAATTAAACCAAACAAGCAGTAAGACTCCTAATTCAGGCGATAGCAAGGAAAGGTGTTTGTATCAATCTCACGAACCGCTTTTGCGCAATAAAGCACAGCGATAATTGTTTATTTCCTATTCTACTTCGGCGAAGCGTGAGCCATACCAACAGTGTTTATCAGTATTTTGCGTGACGTGTTATAGTCTTCATGACGTTCTGTACTCAAACGAGCTGAGTTAGCGTAATGGTTAAGGTGGTGTGCTTCTACGCGTAAGAAAAATGGTTCAAATGGCTCTGAGCACTATGGGACTCAACTGCTGAGGTCATTAGTCCCCTAGAACTTAGAACTAGTTAAACCTAACTAACCTAAGGACATCACAAACATCCATGCCCGAGGCAGGATTCGAACCTGCGACCGTAGCGGTCTTGCGGTTCCAGACTGCAGCGCCTTTAACCGCACGGCCACTTCGGCCGGCTCTACGCGTAAGGTTATGAGTTCAATCCTTGTGCGGTGCTTAATATTTTCATTATTTAAAAACAATATCAAAGTGCCTTATTTCACAAATTTTATTAGTTTGAATGCAATTGAAATTTCTAGTGCTTTGATCTTCATTAACCCTTTCGCTGCTGCAGACACGTGCTCCCCGCATTCCGCGCTGTGCGCGATTTTGTCATCACTGCACTGCTCGCCTGTGCAGACACATGGTGTTCCCACTGCTTTGACACACTTATCATTCGATTTCACAAAAACTATTTGGCCCAAAAATTTGATTTTTACACGTCTTCTTGATTGATACCTTCCCTCCATAAATGACTTAATTTTGTTTCGATGTTCAACGCAGTTATTATGCAGCATTAAATGTAGTAAACCATTGCACGAAATTTTGAAGAGTTTGCAGAGGTAGAAGTCCATAGCGTATACTTTCCATATGGTCGATTTTAGTTGCCACAATGTTGAGAATGAAATGTGGACAAGATACCTAAATTTCATATAAAATTCACTGTATAACAATATCTCATTTAATTTAAGTACCACATAGGTGTCGTATGTAACATTGAGAAATATTCCGTCTTTCACGACTGTAATAAAAGTTTTATTTACACCGGACGCGTTTGGCTTTATTTTAAAGCACTGCAATCAATGTAAGGTACGGCACATACACAATGGTACTCATGTTCTCTTTCTTGTTTTTGTTCCACAGTCGCAGTTTTACCAATGGTACTGAAATATATTCCTCTTCTGCAACTGTAATAAGCGACTTATTTAGACCATACGCGTTTCTCTCTTTTGAAGCATCTTCAGTGGACAATATTTTGTCTACTCCATTGCCAAGTCACCTTTCGTAGTTTTGTGCTGCGGTAACACAATATTCAACGTTTGTGTTGGCTGATGAGTGTTTTGGCAAATAAATGACGTTTGTGTGTGCGACAACTACAAAATTAATAGAGATGTATGAAGCTGATGAGGCGCTTTACAACGTGAGGCACCCTAAATACAAAAATAGATTAAGAAGATTGGAGACCTGACCTGACCTGACCTGACCTAACCTAACCTAACCCTCTCCTGTAGCAAGGAATCGGAGTGTTACAGTGAGCCTCTCTTATGCAGATGTAGCAGTTCTTAAGTGAATACTGTGCTTTGCGATATGAGGATACACTTCACTGAGCACATACAGAAATGTATGCCCATCCATTCTAAAGTAATTGATGTACGACTTGACGTCCTCGACTATAAGCTCACGTAACAAGTTTTGTTGAATGCTTTTATCGTGTCGTCGTAAAACCCACGGCTTCACCCAGGTATGTTTCCTTTTTTTCCCCGCTTCTCTTCCGCATGTGCACATAGTGCAATTGTGGTACATGCAACTGCTGCGGTTAATTACAAGTTGTTGTTGTCAGCCATCTTCAACTTTGACGACAAATATGATGACAGTGTCATACCCCTTCTAGCGCTACGTCAAAGATCTTTGTCAAATATATTTGACGGAATATTTGATCACATCTATGGGGTATCGTCTCAGTTGTGCGACTGGATTCGTGTTTTCCTGTCAGGAGGGTCGCTGTTCGTAGTGATAGACGGCAAATTATCGAGTAAAACTGAAGTGATATCAGGTGTTCCCCAGGGAAGCGTCCTGGGACCTTTGCTGTTCCTGATCTATATAAATGACCTGGGTGACAATCTGAGCAGTTCTCTTAGGTTGTTCGCAGATGATGCTGTAATTTACCGTCTAGTAAGGTCATCCGAAGACCAGTATCAGTTGCAAAGCGATTTAGAAAAGATTGCTGTATGGTGTGACAGGTGGGAGTTGACGCTAAATAACGAAACGTGTGAGGTCATCCACATGAGTTCCAAAAGAAATCCGTTGGAATTCGATTACTCGATAAATAGTACAATTCTCAAGGCTGTCAATTCAACTAAGTACCTGGGTGTTAAAATTACGAACAACTTCAGTTGGAAAGACCACATAGATAATATTGTGGGAAAGGCGAGCCAAAGGTTGCGTTTCATTGGCAGGACACTTAGAAGATGCAACAAGTCCATTAAAGAGACAGCTTACACTACACTCGTTCGTCCTCTGTTAGAATATTGCTGCGCGGTGTGGGATCCTTACCAGGTGGGATTGACGGAGGACATGGAAAGGGTGCAAAAAAGGGCAGCTCGTTTTGTATTATCACGTAATAGGGGAGAGAGTGTGGCAGATATGGTACGCGAGTTGGGATGGAAGTCATTAAAGCAAAGACGTTTTTCGTCGCGGCGAGATCTATTTACGAAATTTCAGTCACCAACTTTCTCTTCCGAATGCGAAAATATTTTGTTGAGCCCAACCTACATAGGTAGGAATGATCATCAAAATAAAATAAGACAAATCAGAGCTCGAACAGAAAGGTTTAGGCGTTCGTTTTTCCCGCGCGCTGTGGAATGGTAGAGAGATAGTATGATGGTGGTTCGATGCACCCTCTGCCAAGCACTTAAATGTGAATTGCAGAGTAATCATGCAGATGTAGATGTAGATCAAATCTTTGACAAAGAAATTTGATAGTGTAATAGCGGCCTTATCGACAGGTCGCAAGTTCGTCGCAGGAGGAAGCCTAGTAATACGTGCGCAGACGGGCCTGCATTGAACGCTGCAGGTGAATGGCGGCGGCTGCGCTGTGTCTGTCACCGACGTCCCGGCGGACCCTCGCGGCCCTATACCTAGGCAGGGCGACTGGTGGCTGGCGGCCGCTGCGTCCCTACGGGATGTGGCAGCAGCGGCGGCGGCCCATCAGCTAATGGTGCTTGTATAACGCACACGGCGCGCCCGCCGCCGATTCAATTACAGTATGTGTGTGTCGCGTGCTGCGCGGCGGCGGCGGCGTCTGCTCGCAAGACAACGCCGGACCGGCCGGCCTAATTTGATGTGTGTCGTGTGTACACACGCGACGCTGCGCCGCTTCTCCACCTGCCGTCTGCCGTATAAGGCGCCCGCCGCATCCCCAAATTAACCGGAGACGTACGGCGATTCCTAGACAAGCGCTCTCTGTGTTTGCGCGTCTAAGTCAACATCCTGCGCAGCCACTGTAGCGGCCGCGCTCGCTCTGGATGTATACAGTCTGGTTCTGGAGGGACATTCTCCTCTTCGTCCACAAGCGTTCAATCGGTGGATTGCTTGGCAGCACGCCCCCAGTCTGCACGTCTTCTTGCGTCCTCCTTCAGTTCTGTGCAGGAGCTACAACTGACGTGTTCTATAATTGTATCAATGTGGCCTTTAGCTACTGCCTTTTCCATCGCCACATCCCTCTATTACTATTTTTTGAAGCCCCTCATGTCTCAATAGATGTTCAATAATCTGACCTTTAAATACACTCATGTTAGAAAAATGGCTCTGACCACTAAGGGACTTAACTTCTCAGGTCATTAGTTCCCTAGAACTTAGAACTACTTAAACCTAACTAACATAAGGACATCACACACATTCATGCCCGCGGCAGGATTCGAACCTGCGACCGTGGCGGTCGCGCAGTTCCAGACTGTAGCGCCTAGAATCGCTGGGCCACACCGACCGGCTAGGAAAACGAAACAGAGTGTGTGTGTGTGTGTGTGTGTGTGTGTGTGTGTGTGTGTGTGTGTGTGTGTGTGTGCGCGCGTTTGTGTTTCCCACATCTCCTCCTGAACCACAGACATATACTCGACAGCCAGGTGAAATTCGTTGTGGGGCTAAGAACAACCTACCTACCAAAGGACGGGGGTGAAAAAGAAGCGTAGCCCGCAATGTGGGAAGGAGAGTGCTTCACGGCTTTCTACAAACTTTACATATGATTTCAAACCTTCAAGATTTTATTATTATCATTATTGTGATTATTACTCGCGACGATCCCTTCAGAAAAATGTTTATTGCTTACTTTTTTCCGCTGTACATGCAGTAGAAGTACCGCATGAGGCATGACGCTATAATTTGTTACTCCCTCATTAGCGCCTGTACAGGCGAAATACACTATTGGCCATTATAATTGCTACACCAAGAAGAAATGCAGATGATAGACGGGTATTCATTGGACAAATATAACAGAACTGACATGTGATTACATTTTCACCCAATTTGGGTGCATAAATCCTGAGAAATCAGTACCCAGAACAACCTCCTCTGGCCATAATAACGGCCATGATATGCCTGGGCATTGAGTCAAACAGAGCTCGAATAGCGTGTACAGGTAAAGCTGCCCATGCAACTTCAACACGATACCACAGTTCATAAAGAGTAGTGACTAGCGTATTGTGACGAGCCAGTTGCTCGGCCACCATTGGCCAGATGTTTTCAAGTGGTGGGAGATTTGGAGAATGTTCTGGCCAGGGCAGCAGTCGAACATTTTCTGTATCCAGAAAGGCCCGTACAGGACCTGCAACATGCGGTCGTGCATTATCCTGCTGAAATGTAGGGTTTTGCAGGGATCGAATGAAGGGTAGAGTCACGGGTCGTAACACATCTGAAACGTAACGTCCACTGTTCAAAGTGCCGTCAATGTGAACAAGAGGTGACCGAGACGTGTAACCCATGGCACCCCATACCATCACGCCGGGTGATACGCCAGTATGGAGATGACGAATACACGCTTCCAATGTGCGTTCACCGCGATGTCGCCAAACACGGATGCGGCCATCATGATGCTGTGAACAGAACCTGGATTTTGCCATTCGTGCACACAGGTTCGTCGTTGAGTAAGCCATCGCAGGCGCTCCTGTCTGTGATGGTGTCAAGGGTAACCGCAGCCATGGTCTCCGAGCTGATAGTCCATGCTGCTGCAAACGTCGTCGAACTGTTCGTGCAGATGGTTGTTGTCTTGCAAACGTCCCCATCTGTTGACTCAGGGATCGAGACGTGGCTGCACAATCCGTTACAACCATGCGGATAAGATGCCTGTCATCTCGACTGCTAGTGATACGAGGCCTTTGGGATCCAGCACGGCGTTCCGTATTACCCTCCTGAACCCACCGATTCCATATTCTGCTAACAGTCATTGGATCTCGACCAACGCGAGCAGCAATGTCGCGATACGATAAGCCGCAATCGCGATAGGCTACAATCCGACCTTTATCAAACTCGGAAACGTGATGGTACGCATTTCTCCTCCTTACACGAGGCATCACAACGTTTCACCAGGTAGCGCCGGTCAACTGCTATTTGTGTATGAGAAATCGGTTGGAAACGTTCCTCGTGTCAGCACGTTGTAGGTGTCGTCACTGGCGCTAACCTTGTGTGAATGCTCTAAAAAGCTAATCATTTGCATATCACGGCATCTTCTTCAGGTCGGTTAAATTTCGCGTCTGTAGCACGTCATCTTCGTAGCGTAGCAATTTTAATGGCCAGTAGTGCATTTTTGCAGCCAATATGCACATATACCACCGAAAGTAAGTGCAGAATTATACCTTTACACGACACATACTTCATGAGACATGACGACATAAACATTAAGCTCAGGGACAGATGCTGTGTGGTACGGGCGTCGACACACAGCTATAAATATATACCTGGGCAACGCTGGGTTTCCCCACTAGTACTGTCAATATTATCAACCATTCTTCCGCAACTTCAGTTACGAGCGTGGATCAACCGGTAATGCCGCCTGAGTCATCAAAAATGTAATAACGAACATATAACAGCAGAATTACTACAGAACACAGCCTGAATTGTCCTGTATACACAACACTACCATTCAAAATAATCACCGTGCACTTGCATACATTTGCGCCATGGTGCCTCTGTCGAATGGTGGTATTATGAAGAGCAAAGCTGTACTAATTCAGCTCTTTTATGTTAATTATTAAATTTTTTATAACACACGAAGCATTAATTTTTGATCCACGCTCGTTTGTTTGTCACGCAGATAAGAACAAATACGTATTTTGTAACTGAATATTTTTTTCCTACTCGATAAATGTTACGCCTGTTCACGCTAAATATCGTCAATGGTCCATGCTACAGAGAAAATTATTTAATTATACCTAATTTGTTACGAGATTTGAAGAGATTCTTAGCAGCAAATTCAAATTTTCTATTTACAAATACATTATTGTGATTCATCATTTACTTTCATTTTCTTCTCTTCATGTATCCTTGAATTCTTTCAAACAATGACGGACGGAGGACACATTGCCGATTGATGGATCACACTCATATAGTTCATTACACATTGGCTTTCCTGTTGCACACTACACATAGTCTTGCTCACTTGGTTAGCTGTAGAAAGCATGGGAACTATGGACCGTGCGACTGGAGTGCGGTGTTGGGTGTGGCTGCAGAGGGGCAGGACGGTGGGGGTCGTTCTCTATCTCTCTCTCTCTCTCTCTCTCTCTGTCGTGTATTTGTGTGTTTTTTTAACTTTCCTTTTTTTAAAGTAATAAATAAAAATACCGTTTACTGGATACAGCAGTTAAAAATAGCGTTTACTAAATACAGCAGTAGCACCATGTTTCAAAAGAATTCAGTCTTCCATTCTTCAGTCGTCAGAGCCCTTCAAAGCCACGTGGCAAACAATCCTATCTGAAACCTTTTCCTCGTTTTGCAGGCACTTTCTACGTTACTATCGTCTTCACTTTATTTAAGGCGCTTTTCGCTTGATCAGTTCTGTTTCTTATTTCTTCCTTCCTTCTTACACGTCCAGTGATCATGCTTCCCAAATACGTAAGAGAGTCACTTCCTTGCAGCAGCCCCTCATATGCAGCCGGCCGCTGTGGCCGAGCGGTTCTCGGTGCTTCAGTCCTGGACCGCGCTGCTGTTACGGTCGCAGGTTCGAATCCTGCCTCGGGCATGGATGTGTGTGATGTCCTTAGGTTAGTTAGGTTTTCCTCAGTTCTAGGGGACTGATGACCTCAGAAGTTAAGTCCCACAGTGCTCAGAGCCATTTGAACCATTTTCCTCACACGCATGTATTAGATCTTTCGCTTTCTCACCTTTGTCATAAATCATCATGTTTTAAGCTTGTTTATTTAAGCGTTCCGTTCTTTTCCCATACCATTATTCACTTTATTTAACATGGCTCTGAGGTCTTCTTCAATTTAAGAGAAATCATTCTATTCTTTCGCCATGTATTACTACTCCTTTCTCTCACTCTTCTCTGACTTTTTACGTGTCTGCTCATTATACAGATTAAAAATGATTGGTATCAATTTCCGTACTCTATTTCTACCCTGAACCTCTTTTCCCATTTCGTACTATGAAACGCTTAATGTGTACCCCAAAAAACTAAGTACGTTTTAAAATTCCTTTCAATCCGTCTGTACAGCTAATTTTAAGCTAATATTCCTTCGTTAGAATGTTTTCCCTGGAAGCCTAACTAAGCTTCTGATAGTGCGGTTTGAACATTTTGTTGCATCCGGTTGAGGACGATGTTGTTCATTATTTTTGATGTACGCACAATTAGGCTAAGCTTTCGGTAATTTTCGCATTTTAAACTATTCCTCTTTTAGCGATGGGAATTATAAGCTTTTTCTCAAAACTTATTATCGGTACACCGTGGACTCGCAACCACGGTGCAAATTGGTGTGCTTTTGCAGGAACGGTTAATTGTTAGAGGTGTGAGAACGGTAAGTGAGAAAAATATATCTTTGTGAACTCAAGTTTTCAAGAACGCTTCCCTGTAAATGTATGGTGTAGTATGGTAGACCATCAGTCAATTGAGCCCGTTATATTACCTCGTCGCCTCACAAGCCGCCGCAGCCTACACTTCCTTGAAGCCGAGCTCCGAGCGTTACTGGAAGAGGCCGTTTCTCTCGAAGCGTCGCTATATTCTTTCAATATAAAAGTCCCCTTCACACTGTAGTTGTCCAGTGACATTTAAAACCGAACATCTCCTCGAAGATGGATAGGCAGAAGTGGGCACGTTTCTCGGCCACGAAGGTACCCAGACCTTACTTCCTTCATATTTTTGCCCTCGAGTAGGGCTGAAAAGCGAAGGCTACAGACAAAAAGTAAGCACAAGAGACGAACTGACCGTTCGGATTATGCATAGTGCTTCCCCTTAAAAGAATTCCAAGACCGCAGCAGTAGGGCTGTAAGTCGGCTGTCAAGAGAATTCAGAAGTCAGAGGTGCAATTTATGGAAAATCGACTTTGAACTCTATCGGTTGCCTTGTTTAACACGTTATGCGAGTATCTGATTGAGATGCATTATTACAGTTGCATCTATCTAGCCGATACAAATTATACAGATGTTACATGCAATCAGACTGCACTACCGCCTTCTAAAATACGAGGGTCGGTCAATAAGTACTGCCCAACATTTTTTTCTCAGAACATATTTATTGTTAATTTTTGGAAATTTGTGGTAAGATCTTATGGGACCAAACTGCTGAAGTCATCGGTACCTAAGCTTACACACTACTTAATGTAACTTACGCGACGGACAACATACACACTCATGCCTGAGGGAGGACTCGAACCTCCGTCGGGGGCGGGGGGGGGGGGGGGGCGGACCGTGAAAAGGCGCGTAAGACCGCGTGGCTTTATTCTTAAAGTCAGAAACTGGTGACAATATACATCAACATGTCTTGTCCATGTGCTATTTCTTTACGTAGTCTCCATCACAGTCTATAGCCGCACACCAACGTTGTAGAGGAGCATGTATTCCCTGCTGGTAAAAGCACTTATCCATTAGGAGTAGCCATATTTTCACTGCATGACTGACACTCTTGTCGTCTTCAAAGTGTGTTCTCCGTAGAGAATCTTTAAGCGGCCAAAAGGATGGAAGTCCGAGGGTGCTAAATCTGGACTGTAGGGTATATGAGGCAATGATGTCGAACCCAATTTGGCGATGTGTTCCCGCGTTCTCAGATTTGTGTGTGGGCGTGATTTATCTTACTTCAAGATTTCTGCTGGATTCTTGAGCAATCGAACAGGTCGGAAACGGTTCTTGAGTTTATTCACACTCTTCACGTATGCCCCAGAATTGGTGGTTGATCCTCCTGGCATCACATCGAATGTCGCCATCACAATCCCAGAAGACTGTCACGATTACTTTTCCGGCAGAGGGGGTTGTCTTGACATTCTTCTTTTGTGGTGAATGATGATGATGCCACTCCACGGACTGCCTTTTTATTTCCGGCACAAACTGGTGCACCCAGCTTTCGTCCCCTGTAACGTTCCGTGACAGAAAGGCCCCTCCGTCGGTCTCAAAACGCTCCAACAAGTCAGATGAAATGACATTTCTTTGAATTTTGTGGCCCGCTGTGAGCATTCGTCGAAACCAATCGTGAGCACCTCTTTGAATATCCGAGAGCCTCGATCATTGCAAACGCACTTCGAGTGCTGACCTGCTGACCGACAACTGTCGAGTTGTGATACGCCGGTCGGCACAAATAATTGCATACGCACGATTCAGCATGTCTGTGACAGGACGTGCTGAGCGTGGCTGATCTTGGAGCTCTGTTTTTGCCTTTCTTGAGACTGAAACGTTCTTTACCCATCGCCCAACTATACTCCTATCAATTGCAGCATCGCCATACACGTTTGTGGACATTCACCGCGGTTGCTTTTCCTGCACACAAGAATTCAATAACAGACGCTGCTTTTAAAGTGAGTCGTATGTAGACGCCATTAGGACGCTGTACAACGGCTCTGCCATCTGCTAGGACGGTTCGAAACTTCACCAGCGCACAGAATAAACATCAAATGTGAAGCACCAACAAGGACGTTTGTTAATGGCTTTTTTTTTTAAATGTGGGGCATTACTCGAACGACCCTCGTATTTACTACTACTCCTTAAGGATCCCGTCAGTGGAGAAAAGTTATCATTTATAGAGCATTCCTCTCCCCTCAATTTCAAAAAGGCGATTTATGTAGTCGTACGACCTAGCAGTCGGATATGAAGCACAGTCTCACAACAACTGTTAGAGGGAAATCGCCGTAGTCCGCTACAGAAAACAAAACTGGCTTTTACTTAAAGTGGTTCAGTAAAACCACTGAAAGCGTAAATCAAGTATGGCTGTGCAGGTGCATCGTAACAAGTCTAAAAGCACCTGTACACAGCACAGCAGCGCAAAACAACACTGACGCTTGCACGTGTGTGTGTGTGTGTGTGTGTGTGTGTATGTGTATGTGTGTGTGTGTGTGAGAGAGAGAGAGAGAGAGAGAGAGAGAGAGAGAGCGGGGAGGGGGGGAGGGGAGGGAGGAGGGGAGAAGGGATTGAGTGAGGTGAGTGGGTGAGGGGACTTTACTGCACTGCAGAGACTGAGCGAGGATAAAAAAAAATTTTCACGCAGTGGGAAAAAAAGAAGAGAAACTGTGGCGCACGGGCAGAGTACACGGTGGCGCCTGGAACACAATGCATCACCGCGATCACATTTGTCGTGTAATTGATATATTCGGTACTACATATGAAATATGTTAGCCATTTGGAAAAATCGCTGCCTTTAAAGACATAAATCAGCGCGGCCGACCATGGCGATGGACAGTGGAAAAAATCCTGATAGCAAACACGGTAGAGTGCGCGCACCGCCGGGCCGCTTTTAATGGTGAATAAGTTAACCGTATCGGCGGCCGAATTAAAATTTACCAAGCCAATGGCCGGAAAGCGCGGGTCGTGCTCGCCCCAAAAAGAAGCACGACGCCAAATGAAGTTGTTCGCTGCGCCCGGCCTGTTATGCAAACCAAATTGTGGGCAATCCTTCACTTTCACACGTCCGCGTTCGCAGCTCATTAGTGGAATAGGTTGCAAACAAGGGAGAAAAATACAGCAACAGCCGCAACTATTTACGACGTCTGATCGTAACTGTCCGTACAAGCACGCTATCTTCCCTCTGTGCAAATGCAAATTACGTTACGAGACAGTGTCCTGTCACGAGCATAAAATTCTATGCAGCAAATTAGTAATAATAATAAAAAGAAATGAGAGAGAGAGTGAAGCATTGACAATGGATGTGATTCTTCTCTGCAAGAGGGTTTTCATTCTCTGATCCGCGGATATCGTTATTTTCGTAGTCAACCTTGGTCGAAGACGTAGAATTGTCACACCTGCCTTTGAAAGGAATGAATGAAATGAAGCAAAGCTTTCAATAATTTTGGAATCGTTGTTAATCTCTCTCTCCAGTCCTGGAAGGCTTGCCAGACCAAATGGTACTTTCGGTTATAGTTACTTGCCAATTAGCAGTTACAGATCGAAGATTAATAGCACTCATGCATTAGGCTATGATACAAGCGACTGGAACCTGTCAAGAAGAAAATATCACATGGACGACTATTACTCACTGTCTCCCGCTTCTATCATTAACGTTAATACTACACTTCGCAGGTACTGTACACGGTTTAAGATGTAAACGAGCAGCAGTGTCCTTCTCTTTCATAACTCTTCACTTTATATTTGCGAGGAGGTGGTAGGGCTTTGTCGCACTATTATTTTCATCAGCATTTCTCTGTTAGTATCTAACATAAGAGAAGGGAAAGGATTAAGGAATAGTGCAAGAACTAAGAGACCTATTTTGAGGAGTGAACTACCTTCAAGAGTCTCCAAGATACTAATGCCATACGGTTTTTGCTTTTATAGCGAATGACCAATCATTTCTGTTACACTTGCAAAACGCTTCTTTCTTGTAAACAAAAACAAATGACCTTCTTTCGAATCTATTTCGTCGCGAATACGTTCATAGTTATTTGCCGCTAATCAGCGCAAATATGTCACGTTCTCTTTATTCATGGATCCGTCCTGAAGGATCCTGGCTCGTAGGCGAAGTTCAGTTCAGTGACATTCGGAACAAGTAGCTAAGAACTTATTTACGGAAAAAAGGTCAGAGCTAATTTCATATCTACGTCATTAATCGCTTTACTAGACGCTCTCCCACAGAAGAGTGCACGGGAAAGCTAGGCGGTGGCGTGCACTTGCCAGCAACGATTTGGGAAGAGACGAAGAAATTATCTCAGGCGGGCAAGAGCTAATTTCAATCCCAACCCTCCCAAAGCACGCATTGCACCAATTCGCTTTGTGATTTAGTTAGTCCAACCTACAATGTATAGGGCGGCGCTCTGCGCAGTAAGTGGAACACAGAAACCGGAATACAGTAAGTTTCCGCCTCACAAGTATAGTGTAAACAATGATTCTGGCCAGTTTACTGTGCAGTGCTCAGTGGAAATAAGAGCTAAGAGTGCGTGCTACTTTTTAATTTGTTTTTGATCACCGAAGGCCAAACACATACGCCGAGCAGGCTTTGTTTAGCAAATAAATACTTTCTACACCTGCAATTAAAAAACATGAAAGAACTGTGGCTTTGAAATTAAAGTCACAAAAATTAATTGAAATGCTGCCTGCCCAGTAGAGAGGGTCGTTAGGGAGAGCTTTCTGTTTTATTTGCTGAGGGGATGGGTGGGTTATAAAACTTTTGTGTGTGTGTGTGTGTGTGTGTGTGTCAGATCCTGTACAGAAAGCGACGTTTCCACAGAATGTCGGCGACTGCGATATTTCGTTCCACTGTAGTTATGATTTTGGTCATTCGGCGTGGAGTACTAGCTGCACTTCACTTGGTTGCGGTGTGCCCGCGCGATGACGGTCTATACAGATTCATCACTGCTACTACTAAAAAAGACATACTTATTCCTCACTCAAGAGAGACATTGTTGTAGCTACAGATACACGGACACAAAATATAGAGGACATTCAAAGGAGAGCTTCACATTGCATCGAAAGTTCATTTAGTCAGCCCGAGAATGCAATGGAGATTTTCATTCAGCTCTAATGTCAAACTACAAATGGCTAAGTTTTTGTACGTCCATCCTTTTGACTGGAGCTCTTTGGGACCACGACCGTTCACTACTGTAAGAAAATCAGACGCCCACAGCCGTCCTTATGATCATTTTTACTGTGTAGCTACCAGTTTCGGCGCTTGATTGTGCCATTTTCAGACCTTAGTTGATACTCAAGGAGGTATCACGATCCATATATAAGCTGCATCAGTGGCCAACATAACTGGTTTGCGCAGACTATCTTGAACTGTGATGTCAGCACTCCAACATCAACTGCCAACTGACTCAGTTGGCAGATGATTGTTGGAGTGCTGACATCACAGTTACAAATAGTCTGCGTAGACCAGTTATGTTGGCCGCTGATGCAGCGTATATATGGATCGTGATACCTCCTTGAGTATCAACTAAGGTCTGAAAATGACACAATCAAGCGCCGAAACTGGTAGCTACTCAGTAAAGAAGATCATAAAGACGGCTGTGGGTGTTTCATTTTCTTGCACAAACGGTTAACGTCAGGCCTATATAACACCTATATTTATAGTCGTTTGTTTATCTCAACACTTTACGTATATGTTTTAATTGTCTATTATGTAACTGTTATCTGTGCCTAACTTGCACTATGGCTCTCTCTCTCTCTCTCTCTCTCTCTCTCTCTCTCTCTCTATCTATCTATCTATCTATCTATCCCCCTCCTTCTACCTTACACACACACACACACACACAATTTTTTAAACTGGAATACAACCCTCCGCTGCACTTCGTTATATCTCTCCACGTATTTTAACAAAAGTTGTTGCTTCTGATCTACTTAATCCATTTAAGGAACATGTCAGGAAATCCTAGGAATTAAGTACTTATGATTACAAACTGTATGTAGATGACAGTATCTCCAAAGACCAAAATGCAAATAAGGAAATACAAAACAACCTCCAGAGTGGAAGCCTGCAAGAGTTATATTGTGCTATACGGTTTGGCGTACTGTTGCAATTCCGAGAGCACCCGTTCCAAAAAGTTAAGCAACGTATCATCTCCTTGCACATATGTCGATAAATTACAGTGGCGGTAAACTGAGAAAGTAGGACACACAGACGTACTGACAATCGTTCTTGCCACGTACCGTGTAACAGTAGCGGGAAAGGAGCGAGGGGATAGGGGCGTAGTAATACTGGGCAATCCGAGAACCGCGATCTCAGAAGCTATCGAATCCGATGTGTTCTCTAGAATTAACATCGAGTATTCGGATACCACACCCGAGTTCAAGACCTCCCGTTTCATGTTGCAGATTGGATTTTGTCGGAAGCACGCGAGGCCAGAACGAGAACTGCTGGATTCTAGAACATGTATTTGTTTCTAGATGCGCGAAAGCCAACACGTAGAAGACAGCACACTAACCCAAATACATGCATTTTTATACAAAAAGTAAAATGTTAGCGATGAATTGCGTTGATAAACATATAGTTTTGCTTCGTTTATGTAAAACTAACGCCTTTAACGGCGCAGCAGATGACGTGAAGTCTCACATAATGGACACACACTAGAGATACATACGTGAGCAGACGACTTTACTAGCTAACGGGCGAGTGGCCTAAGTGTACGGTGCCCCTCGCAACCACGCTGTACTAAGCAAAGCTCTCGGTTGGGCATTCCATTAATTTCGATATTCGAGACAATAGTTTTCGAATCCTTAAAGTTCTCGATTCTGCCTTTTTTCTACCAATCTTTGGGTACATCAATACAACCAGTCCCAACTTACAGGGCTGCCTATCCTTTAAAGGGATCAATCTATCTTTTATAAAGTTTCTAAGGAATGTAACATAAGTTTCACTGACCTGGTTTACAACGCATAATTCTCTTAGGTTAACCGACAGGTTTCTAACTAACCGAAATAAATTAAACTGTTACAATTTAATCCCAAATTTTAACACGAATCCCACAATCAATTTATAAATCCTTGTATTAACTATTGTCAGGAGTTCTGACACATTCCGAAGTAGTTCTTGATTCACTTGTGAACTAGCTCCTGATTCTCTTCTGCATCTAGGCCACCCGAAGCATACATTCCCAGAGGAACGGTCAGAATTCAGATAAATGCGACAGACGATTCTTCGAAGCACCGAAGTCTAGTAAACATCGGCTCTAAAATTCATACGTTAAGAGCTATGAATACTTGTTCAGTAGAAGGGATGTGTTTCACAACAGCGAAGGTGACCAAGTGCCCATATCTCTTAAGGTATGCACATTAGAACGCATGTTTACGGATCGTTTGTTTCTCATTTTGGTACATGCTACAGCCTCTCAATATACGGAAAGGAAAGAGCATACAGTAGAAGAGGGTGTGTCACCGCATTGAAGATGAAGTGCTCATAGTTCCTAAGGCATGCAGTTTAGAGCTCATGCTTACTAGATATTTTTGCTTTGAATGATCGTTCCTGTCATCTCACTGAATGCTGGCCATTCCTCCTGGGACACCCTGTATGTTGTTAACATCCTGGATCTCTCCACAGTCAAGAGTATGGTTAACGTATAGCGTGACCTATATAGAGGTGTTGACGATAGTAGCCGTGGTTGAATTTCAACCTGGTTATGGTCCTTATGAACTGCCTCTGACTATAGCAATCAGATCAACCGTCGGAACGCATCCCTCTCCTAGTTGCGTTCTTTACCACTTTGTTGGCTGTCTCGTCCCCACAATCTCAGAGTACCCCTTGGTCCATACAAATGCTGCCTCTGTACCGTTGCTACTTAACTCTGATCTGCCGACCTCTGTGGCCGAGCGGTTCTAGGCGCTTCAGTCTCGAACCGCGCGACCTCTACGGTCACAGGTTCGAATCATGCCTCGGGCATGGATGTGTGTGATGTCCTTAGGTTAGTTAGGTTTAAGTAGTTCTAAGTTCTATGCGACTGATGGCCTCAGATGTTAAGTCCCATAGTGCTCAGAGCCATTTGAACCCTGTACAGCATTTGGTGATTTCTTGACTAGATCGGCAACACCTTATGCTTATTTAATGTCACATATCCTCTTCCTCCGCCTGTTCCTCCTCATTGTCACTGTTTTCGCTGTCGCTGTGAGTGTAGCTGTCCACCCTCTGGAGATTGTTGTTACGTTGCATGTAGGCATGTCTGTTTCGTCATGTCCGCAGGTACTCTTCGTGTGTTGTTTTTGAAATACTATTTCTGAATACCTTTAATTGTGCCAACTGTTCTTTCTGTGAATGTATGTCTATTTCTGCGTAGTCTAAGTGTGGTGTACGTCTGTTGTTCGCGTATTGCCCGCAGAAAAAGACAATGTGTTCTGTGGAACCTTCTTCCCCGCTGTGTATATTGGTCTCAGACTCACGCGGTTTAAGCGCGTCGGATAAGGTCCCTGCTCGGTTATGAAATGTACACCGCGGCTGGGATCGATATGTTTCATTCTCAACCGCTTCCTTGTGTAATGGAGGAAGTCATGCAGTCTACGTTCCTTATCATTTATTCTTCGTTGATCCATTATGGATCGAGGGACGACGGCTGTCATGAACTTCTTGATGCAATAATTTACCAACAGCCGTATGTATTGTAGAAATTTATTTTATTTTATGAACTTCTATGTGCTACCAGTTTCGGCATTACATTGATGCCATCTTCAGGCCCCACTCGTTATAATCGTAAAATCGCTATACACGGAAGGAGCCATATAACCCCGAATCAAATCGTCCTGCAACAGCTCTTGGTGGCCAGGCGACACTTTGATTCGCGGATCCAGTTATATGGCTCCTTCCGTGTATAGCGATTTTACGACGGTAACGAGTGGGGCCTGAAGATGACATCAATGTAATGCCGAAACTGGTGGCACATAGAAGTTCATAAAATAAAATAAATTTCTACAATGCATACGGCTGTTGGTAAATTATTGCATCAAGATCTTATCATTTATATCCCACTCACCTTGCCACGTATCCAAACGCCAAATTTTAAGATGACGTATCGTCCGTATCGGCACACCAGTTATTGTGTGTACCATGTCTAGTCTCCCCATCTTTCAGCTCTGTATTTGATCATGATATCTATGGGGCATATTTCGGGCACTACATTCAGTGCATCCACTGAGGTGGTGCCGAAGGCTCCAGATAGCCTAGGTAGGAACTTCTCCGCCCTCGTCTGATGCTTTGTTGGTGGCCAGGTTCAGTGTGCGTGCCCACGTGCTAGGTGCGAAGCTGAGTACTGATTCGAAGAGCACACGGTGGTATGTCCGTATGACTGGTATGGTGGTGGTTAGTCTGCACTGTTTTGAATTTAGCCTCACCAGTTTGTGTAGTATGTTTTTCTGCTTTGTCTGTTTCAGCCTTAGCGATGTACAGTACTGGCCATTCAACGCTCTGCTTCCCATTCGCGGCTGCGGTGCGCAGCTGGAGCAACAGCCGCTGCCGACACACACAGGGCTGTCCAGATTTGCACAGGAGAGGCAGGCGGGCAGGTCGCGACCGCAATTAGCGATGCACGCCGGCCCTAACTGGCGGCCGGTCGCCGAGGAAACCGAATCCCGCCGGCGGTAACAACGGCGCGCGCGCTAATTGAGTCCGCCGTAATGGCTGCAGCTGCAGCAGCAGAGCGTCGAACCGCGGGCCCGCACACCGACTCGCTAGCTGGTCGTAACTGCCGACGTGCGCCGGCGGCGCTTTTTCCTAGTTCCTCAGACGCCGCCTAAAGCCGTCGGCGCACGGACCGTGCAGTCGAACGTTAACGTGGAGCGTGCCAAGTTCAACGTGCTGCTGAACGCTCAGGAACGATGCTACTTGTGCATACGGTACGTGGGCCCCAACGTGGTATACGCGATCGCAACGCACTCCAGCGACAGTTGGGATGTTGCTAGTTCGTAAATCACACTGTTTACTCAACGGGCGTGCGTCAAATTCCCACGTTAGCTCTATTAAAACGCACATTTCCTCCATCGTCCACGAAAAGGAAAGTGCCATGTCCAATCAATGAGGACACAGTCTAATAAAAGTTCCACTACAAACAGTGTGGTACAAATTTGGAATACTTCTCCGCATAAAATAAACATTATTTCGTCATTCCCACATTTTAGTAAAACCCCAAAGTCAGTCTTACTTGATCACTGTTCCTTCCCAGTAGCAGAATCTTTGCAACATGTGAATTACGAAGCGTAAAAGAAAAAGGAGCAAAAATCTTTATACAAGTAGCGAAAGCTGTGCTGTAAATTAAGCCAATCGAAAAGAGTCACCCGTCAAAAAAGGTGAACTTATATTTTCGTAACATAAAAATATTATAGCATATACTTACATTAAACTAATAATAAAGTATCAGAACCTAGTAAAAACTCGAATGTTAGGGAAAAAAATTTGGTAGTGTTTGGACGCGAACAACCGCCCCAATTACGAATTTATCAGCGGACACTGATGCTACTCATTACGCTAAACCGACAACACACGTCTGGTATCTAATCATTTTATCTTAACCCTTGCTAAAAACGTTAATCGTAGATAATTATTAATTGAAATTTAATTATAACAGATTGTATCAAGAACAACGCGTTTTGGGTGGATCTTCAGTTTGTCGCTGCCTTCAAATAGCCTACTCTCATAATACGCCAGTTACAAAATTCGTTTGCCACGAATATGATGTTTCTCATTATTTTATTGGAACGAATCATGCAGTTAACAACGGATTTTCCAGTGATTCTCAATTTGCTGGTGCTCAGAAACGGCATATATACATGTAGGCTTGAAATGAATGCCAATTTGGCGCCTCACAACTCTGTACTGAAGGGAGACGGCTTGCGTGTGACCTAGGTGGCGTTGTGCCATCTCATTGGTCAACGCTCAGATGCAACGCTCAGAATTTCTGACAAGCCGGATATTGCTCTGCACGTTCGGAAAGACTCCCGAACGTGCTATTCCACGCTATGACGTCAGAAAGCCGGCACGCTCAACGTTCGGATGCATGGTCCGTGTGCCGACGGCTTAACCGATACGCCGGATTAGGCAACGGAAACTAGCGAAAAATACGCGCCGGTTGTTCTCGAAGAAAAGCGTCGGTCTTTAACTGTAAATACCAAAGTCTCTCGACACACAATGGAGCGATTTGGGGCGGACTGGCCAGGATCTTTGGCAGGCCGTGAATATTTCCAACACTATCACTTAACAGTAGCTGGCTAGCAGTGGAGGTCACTGATACTCGCTATCGAGGTATCCCACCACCCCGAAAGCGGCCTTTACGAGACACGGTTGAAAAAATTTTCATCTCTGCTCAACAGATTATCGAAAATTCAACAGCCATTCACAATACATGTGTTCTCAGTTTGTCAGGTGTAGAAGTATGAAACCGGAATTTCCCTATTGATGGTGCTAACCTGCAGTATAGAGCCAATGAGACCGCGTCTGCCTTCCTGTGACTGCCGATGTCGAATGTCAACACACAGTTCCATAAATCGGTGTCTCTTTCAAACCCTTAAACATGTCGAGTTTCGTGCTTATGACCTACGACTGGTGGACAGAATTGGTTTTCCTCTACCACTTCTGCAGAATCGCATCGAATGCTTGTCAAAGCTTTCTGCGAACGCGCTCTTTGGAAAACAGTGTTTCGAGTGGTTCAAAAAATTCAAAAGTTGTGATTTTGAGGTGAGAACGAGCGCGGGAAACCACCGAAAAAATTCGAAGACAACGAATTTCAGGCCTTATTCCATGAAGATCATACGCAAACTCAACAGGAACTCGCGGAACAATTGAATGCGACGCAGAAAGCCGTTTCTCTTCGGTTGAAAGCTATGAGCAAGGTGTAGTGGGGAAAAGGGTTCCGCATGAACTGAATGAAAGACAGCAAGCAACTCGAAAGACCAAGTCTGAAATGCTGCTCGCCAGATACAAGAGAAAGTCGTTTCTCCATCGAATAGTGACATGTCATGAAAAACGGATACACTCTGAGAATCTTAAGCGTTGTGAATCATGGGTGAATCCAAGCAAACCATCGACATCCACTGCAAGACGAAATTGCTTTGGAAAAAAAGACAATGCTCTGTGTTGGCTGGGATCAGAAGGGTGTCATCTATGATGAGCTGCTAAAACCTGGTGAAACGGTTAACACTGATTGCTTTAAATGATCTATTTAAATCTAGCATTACGTGAAAAACGACCTGACTATGGCAAAAGGCAACACGAAGTCATATTGCTCCATGATAACGCCCCATCACACACAGAAAAACGAGTCAGGGAAACGATCGAGGCGTTCAGTTGGGAAATACTAGGACATGCGACTTATTCTCCAGACTTGACTCCGTCCGACTATCGTCTATTTACATCACTAAGACACATTCTCGCTGAACAACGCTTCAATTCGTATGAAAATGTACGAAAATGGCTCGCTGACTGGTTTGCTTAAAAAAAAGGTTTTTTGGCGATTCATTCAGAGCCTACCGGAGAAGTGGGAGAAATGTATAAATAGCAATGGAGATTATTTTGAATCAAATATTATTTACCAGTCTCAAACAAGAGACGTGTAATTACTGCAACCAAGTTCCGGTTTCATATTTCTACACCTGGTAGTTACCTGAGTATCCCACGTTAATAACCATAAAACGGCTGGATATGAGTGAACGACAAATTAGTCTGCAACGGCAGGTATTACGACGATGGTACGCGTACTTAAACTAGGTAAGACGCGTATCACATAACTTAAAAGGTCTTCGGGTTATTTGCAGGAAACAAAGAACACTATGTCTCTTAAATACAAGATACTAAACATCGAACAGGACCCCAAATACCGTCCTTTGGTGCGAAGGCTAGGATCATCCATCAGGTTTCCTTCTGTCTCTTTCCAGCTTAACAGTGAACGGTAGTCTACACCGAAACTGCATACTGTCTTTGGCGTGGGTACCTCATAAACATTTGCCCATAATGAATTTTTCTTCATCGTTAAGCCGAGCTATGGAGGACTGAACTTATTCCACTAATGTCCTTGCTTTCTTCTTCTCTCAAAACCTCTTAATCTTCTCACAGTGGTTTTTCCTACGTTCTTCTGTCCATGTTTTCTTGCACGTAATACTGGGTTAAGCTTTGATTTGACACTTGTCAGTTTGAGTCCTCAATGCAGCTGAGTCTTGTAGAATTTTGTTTGTAATGCCTATTTCATGAAGATCTTTTTCAATTTCAAGTATCCAGTTGTTCCTAACTTTCGCAGAGAGCGCAAGGTGGAGAATCCTTTTGGTCAGCCTATTATCGTTCATTCTGAGAATGTTGCTATAGTACTTGAATCTCCTTTTTCTTCCAACTTTTGATACAACACATTAGCCTTCCGTCCAATCCACATTCTCTCAACATAAACCGGACCAAAATTTTCTTTAGTATTTTCCTTTCCTTTTTTCCCTATATTTTTAGTTAATGATCTAACTCCAATTATTACAGCCTCTGAGGTATATAATGGTTTAGATTTGACTACTGAGATTGCTTCATGATTTAATCTAGAGGTTTGGATGATTTCTCTTAAGTATTTAATTTGAATACTTGACATATTTTACAGAGGTTTATAAACATTGGCGTCCATATAGGTACCGAGCAGAACCTCCCATGTATTGGTTTTCTTCATAAAAGATTTTCGGTCCTCTTTAGCTGCTACTTATGTAGTTTTTCAAGGGACCCCTAATGGATTTTATTAGTTATTTATTTATTTAGTTTCACCTACAGACCTATTGGTTACCCTTTATATAGTAGGTAATGTTATAAGACAGTTGGTACATCTTACATAACAAAAATAAAAACAAAGTTAAGAGACATGACTTCTTTTGATGTTTCAGTTCCGCTTTTCGTAAGTTCGGGTGCACAACAACTGTTGTCCACGCTCCTCAGTTGCACAGCTTCAGTCGCACATGGATTGGTGTCTATGCCCCAGTTCAAACATACAAAAATTAGCTTACAAATAACATTTTTATATTAATATACGTAACATTTATTAAACTAGTTTAGATGATTTTTTTGTTTATCTGGTCAAATGCCTTTCCTGTCACCCCTTCATCACATCAAAGAATACCAGAGAATCTATAGCTTGATTTTAAATGAAAAGATGCAGTTACGACATGACAAGTTGTTGCACACAGCGTATAGAAATCAAAGTGGGCGGCTATATAGCACATGCAAAGTGCGAATATTACACCGTTCTACCCCCACTTCAATGCCACTCATTTGCGAAATAACAGCCATTACTTTGCAAACACTACACGCAGATGTGAAAACACAGACAGAATCTTTGTTTTATGTAACATACACAGCTTTATATCGTTGTGTCCCAGCTCCAATTTCCACCACGACCTGCACTTAGGTCCTCTACTGCACTCTGTTATTAAACAATGTGAGTAAACGAAGTGTGTGCGAAAAGCAATGAGACTACAACACTGCGAGCGATCTGGAAACGATGAGTTATTCTACCCGTACCCTTCCAGATGCTCAGTCCGATTTTCAGCTCCGTTCAGCGATCATGTGATTTTTGAGAGCGCCATAAGTGATGCTGTGTTTTTGTTGTGTGTTACGAAAAAAGCAAAATTTAGAGCAAATTTAGCCTTCAAGCTTCGTCTTAAACTTTGGGAATCCGCGGGTGTGATCTTTGAAAAGCTGAAGCAGGCCTATGAGTAAAATTTCTTATCAAGAGCACAAGTTTTCCGCCGGTACAGATTATTTGTAGAAGGTCGAGAACACGTTGAAGAGGCCTACAACTTCAAAATCCGACGAAAATGTCAAACGTGAGGTGAGCGTGCTCTTGTGGGATTGTTTCTCCAGGACAAACTGTCAACCAAATGTTTTACACAGATTTCCTTGAAAGTCGCAGGAAAAGGGTGAATCTAGTGAGACCGGACATTGCAGAGAAGTGACTGACGCTACATGACAAGGCCACTACACGGCCACTTCCATGGCGGAACTTTTGGCCTCAGAAGTCATTTCTGTTGTTCCGCAGTCCCCTATTCACGTGATCTTGTGACTTTTTTTGTTTTCCTGAAGTTGAAAAATGTCTTAAAACGACGTCAGTTTGTCACTCTGGGCCGGCCGGGGTGGCCGAGCGGTTCTAGGCGCTACAGTCTGGAACCGCGCGACCGGTACGTCGCAGGTTCGAATCCTGCCTCGGGCATGGATTTGTGTGATGCCCTCTGGTTAGTTAGGTTTAAGTAATTCTAAGTTCTACGGAACTGATGACCTCAGAAGTTAAGTCCCATAGTGCTCAGAGTCTTTTGAACCAATTTGCACTCTGCAGAACATCCAAAAGAATGTTACGGTCATGTTACAAGCCTAACCAGTTGAAGACTTTCAACGCTGATATCAAGACTGGCAACAGTGTTGTTGTTTAAAAACTTTGGTATATAAAAAATTAGTCTCATTACTTTCCTCACACACCTCGTATGCAGCCTTTCTGCCTTTTTACAACTCCAAGCCGTGAAAACACATACAATGATACTGGCGGGTCTGTGCGAGGGCACAAACAGCTGCACAACAAAGTCGCTAACCCCGCAAGCAAGAGCGCAAGACTGTGGCACTGGCAGGTCGGTACACGAGCACAAACAGCGGCACAACTCAGCCGCAGAACCGGCCAGCCAAAGGGCAGCCGGCGAGCCGCGTCGCGCCGCAGCGGCCCACACCGCCAGGGTGTCGCTGCTCCCGGAGCTCTCGATCCAGCCATCGACCGCGAATTCACATGCAGCTACACCGCCCAGCGGTATTAGCCGCCGTGCTTTTATTAGTTCATGAGTGACTGGCGAATTAATTATTCGTTACGTGAATACTCGGCGCCTGAATAATTCAACAAGGCCCCCTACGTAACGCGCGCGGCGCGCCTTCCCTCGACTCGCAAACACAAACAGCCGAAACTCAAAATGTACACGAGCGCTGATAACTACGCCGGGATCAAACACGGAACACAACGAGCCCGATTCTGCCCGTTTCAATTACGAGCCGTAACCAGGTGACAGGGCAGCCAGTTGAACTGCCGGCTTCCTTTCTTCACACGCTCCGGGAATAGCGCTGGGCTGTGTGTACACATCGCGGAACGACTTACAAAGTGGACAGGTACGAGGCACTGAGCGCACATGTTTGAACTCCGTTAATTTAATATGGACAAATATTGACACAAAAACAGCTGTTTCGTCTTCTACGAAAGAAATTTTCTGATACCATAAAATCTGCTGTTAAATAACACTTCAGTCTGCTGCGAACAGTTTCGACGTCAAACATTATCTCTAATTTCTCGAATATTCTTGTCGGGGTCATTGATGTTGTTGTGGTCTTCAGTCCTGAGACTGGTTTGATGCAGCTCTCCATGCTACTCTGTGAAAGTTACTTCATCTCCCAGTACCTACCGCAACCTACATCCTTCTCAATCTGCTTAGTGTATTCATATCTTGGTCTCCCTATACGATTTTTACCCTCTACGCTGCCCTCCAATGCTAAATTGGTGGTCCCTTGATGCCTCAGAACGTGTCCTACCAACCGATCCCTTCTTCTAGTCAAGTTGTACCACAAACTCCTTCCCAATTCTATTCATTGCCTCCTCATTAGTTATGTGATCTACCCATCTAATCTTCAGCATTCTTCAGTAGCACCACATTTCGAAAGCTTCTATTCTCTTCTTGTCCGAACTATTTATCGTCCACGTTTCACTTCCATACATGGCTACACTCCATACAAATATTTTTAGAAACGACTTCCTGACACTTAAATCGATGTTAACAAATTTCCCTTCTTCAGAAACACTTTCCTTGCCATTGCCAGTCTGTATTTTATATCCTCTCTACTTCGAACATCATCAGTTATTTTGCTCCTCAAATTGTAAAACTCCTTTACTACTTTAAGTGTCTCATTTCCTAATCTAATTCCCTCAGCATCACCCGACTTAATTCGACAAAATTCCATTATCCTTGTTTTTCTTTTGTTGATGTCCCTCTTATATCCTCCTTTCAAGATAATGTCCATTCCGTTCAACTGCTCTTCCAAGTCCTTTGCTGTCTCTGGCAGAATTACAATGTCATCGGCGAACCTCAAAGTTTTTATTTCTTCGGCATGGATTTTAATACCTACTCCGAATTTTTCGTTTGTTTCCTTCACTGCTTGCTCGCTTTCGAAATGTGGTACTACAGAACAATCCTGAAGATTAGATGGGTAGATCACATAACTAATGAGGAGGTGTTGAATAGGATTGGGGAGAAGAGAAGTTTGTGGCACAACTTGACTAGAAGAAGGGATCGGTTGGTAGGACACGTTCTGAGGCATCAAGGGATCACCAATTTAGTATTGGAGGGCAGCGTGGAGGGTAAAAATCGTAGAGGGAGACCAAGAGATGAATACGCCAAGCAGATTCAGAAGGATGTAGGTTGCAGTTGGTACTGGGAGATGAAGAAGCTTGCACAGGACAGAGTAGCATGGAGAGCTGCATCAAACCAGTCTCAGGACTGAAGACAACAACAACAACAACAACACAACTGCTTCCTCCATATACAGATTGAATAACATAGGGGAGAGGGGGCAACCCTGTCTCACTCCCTTGCCCTACCGTTGCTTCCCTTTCATGTCCCTCGACTCTTATAACTGCCATCTGGTTTCTGAACAAATTGTAAATAGCCTTTCGCTCCTTGTATTTTATCTCTGCCACCTTCTAGCCAAGCGGTTCTAGGCGCTACAGTCTGGAACCGCGCGACCGCTACGGTCGCAGGTTCGAATCCTGCCTCGGGCATGGATGAGTGTGATAGGTTAGTTAGGTTTAAGTAGTTCTAAGTTCTAGGGGACTGATGACCTCAGCAGTTAAGTCCCATAGTGCTCAGAGCAATCTGCCACCTTCAGAATTTGAAAGAGAGTATTCCAGTCGACATTGTCAAAAGCTTTCTCTAAGTCTACAAATGCTAGAAACGTAGTTTTGCCTTTCCTTAATCTATTTTCTAAGGTATGTGGTAGGGCCAGTATTGCCTCACGTGTTCCAATATTTCTAGGGAACTATGCGAGTTGTATGCGGGAGGAAATAACATTTTGTCCGATTGTTCCGGGAGAGTTCTCTCTCGAAATTTCAATAGTAAACCTCTCCTTAATACATAACGCCTAGCCGGCCACGGTGACCCAGCGGTTCTAGGCGCTTCAGTCTGGAACCGCGCGACCGCTACGGTCGCAGGTTCGAATCCTGCCTCGGGCATGGGTGTGTGTGATGTCCGTAGGTTAGTTAGGTTTAAGTAATTCTATGTTCTAGGGGACTGATGACCTCCGATGTTAAGTCCCATAGTGCTCAGAGCCATTTGATCACTTGACAATCTGCGAACAGTATTAAACAGCACAGGACGCTTTCTACTACATCATCTACATACACTGTAAACAGTAATGGGCCCATCACACTTCCTTCGAGTACAGTACTCCGGAAATTAGCTTTACATCTGTCGATTTTGTTCCGTTAAGAGGGAAGTATCGAGTTTTATCTGCATGGAAGTCTTGAATCCGGTCTCAAATCTGCTCCGATACTCGATGAGCTCTTTTTTATCACTAAATGGCAATGCGAAACGGTGTCAAATGGCGTCCTGAAGTCAAGGAACACGGCATCGACCTGTAAGAAGGGAGGGAGCTGAGTTACGCAAGATCTCTGTCTTCGGAATCCATTGAACTGCAAAATCTTCCACACGATGGTGCGATGTCTTGTGTTACATTGGAAAGTACACACGGTATGTTTTACTCCAGTGCCTCTTCCCAGAGTGTTTCAGGGTCCCACGAACCGCTCCAGTATTGCCGCGCGGTGTGGCGCTGCATTTCTGTTCGGGGGAGAGTGGTTGATATTGCGTCAGGGAGTCGGACCTCCTCATTTATATATTGAGCAGGTTCGAAAAAAGAAGATCATGTTCAATTTCCTACAGCTTTCTTTTCTTTCTATCCAAGTGGTCATATATTCCATCACTAACGACGCCGACGTCAACAAGAAGCTACACTCTAACCTTCCATATTTTAGTACTCGTCTTGTCAGGTACCGAATGAATTCTAAAAGTATGCGACCGATATGACTGGTAGTCGCTACCGGAAAATGTGCACGGGACAGCAGTTTTGCACTTTAAAATTGCAGCCGTAACAACGCCACTGTTCAAATCTGCGAGCCTTTGGGCTAGAGTGTGTCGAATCGTATTACCGAGAGTTGCCAGCGCACTTTGCAGCAGTGTGAACTGCTAGCCCAGAATTTTCTGTAACACCGGTACAATTGCACTGTCCAGTTTCTTGCATTATCGGCGTGTGTAAGCTACGCAGATTGCATGAAAAAGAAGGTGCAGGGGAAAAAATGGAGAGGGAAACGCGAGCCGGATTTCGCGCCTGAAAAAAGACCTGGAATGGTGGCGCGCGAAATGAGAGAGCGCTTCGTTTGCGCCGGTGGGTCGGCATTTTTTGACAACGCGCTAGCCCGCGGCGGCAGCGGCTGCGCTATCACGTTGCGGGGCTTTGTCGGCGAATAGTGTTTCAGCGGGGCGAGGCGCGTTCTGTATAAATGTTCTCCTATGTCATTTGCCGGCACCGCGCCGACAGCACGCCCCGCCACTACGGCGTGCGCGCGTGCGGCCCTTCCGACCGCCTCGCATCTGTAATGGTTAAGCCGGCCGCAGACCGGCTAATGCGCCGTCATATTTTAAGATCGGGCCCGCAGCCACGCAAATGTGCCGTTAATAATGCTGATGCGCCGTCTGTTCCGACCCCCAGCGTGCGAGGTCCCACCTGCTGACCTGGAGCGCGCGCAGCGTGTTCACGACTGCTCTGTACACCGTGGGGCAACGGCGCAATTCAATTCTCTTCCCTAGATTCTGGTTTATTGCGGGTTCTGTGAATCACTGCACTCCACTACACGCTCGCGATCATCTACATTCATACAGTGTAGCTTCTACTACTAGCGTTAGTAGTAGTAGCTTCGTTCATGTGTATTCCCTTCAGGGCGGTTGTTGTGTACATAGCTCCGCGTAGTCAGCGCGTACGCAACTTTCCCACTAGAGCGCGCCCCGCTAACAAGGGAACCTCCCCATCGCACCCCCCTCAGATTTAGTTATAAGTTGGCACAGTGGATAGGCCTTGGAAAACGGAACACAGTTCAATCGAGAAAACAGGAAGAAGTTATGTGGAACCGTGAAAAAATAAAAATACAAACTGAGTAGTCCATGTGCAAGATAAGCAATATCAAGGAGGTTATGAGCTCAGGAGCGCCGTGGTCACGTGGTTAGCGCGAGTAGCTGCGGAACGAGAGGCCTTGGGTTCAAGGAGGTTATGAGCTCAGGAGCGCCGTGGTCACGTGGTTAGCGCGAGTAGCTGCGGAACGAGAGGTCTTGGCTTCAAGTCCTCCCTCGACTGAAAATTTTACTTCCTTTATTTTCGCAAAGTTATGATCTGTCCGTTCGTCCATTGACGTCTCTGTTCACTGCAATAAGTTTAGTGTCTGTGTTTTGCGACCGCATCGCAAAACCGTGCGATTAGTAGACGAAAGGACGTGCCTCTCCAATGGGAACCGAAAACGTTTGATCGCAAGGTCATAGGTCAACCGATTCCTCCACGGGAAAACACGTCTGATATATTCTATACGACACTGGTCACGGCATATGCGTCACATGACAGGAATTGTTGTCGACCCACCTAACTTGTACACTTAGTGAATGGGTAAAAAGATTCTTCTACCTTGCACGATTTAGGTTGTCTTGTGGATGTGATAATCACTCCCAAAAAAGTGATAAATACATAAGAGTTTGTCTCATTAACTGAAAATAAAAAATTAAACTTTTCACTCCAGGGAAGACTTGAACCTAGGACCTCTCGTTCCGTAGCTGCTCTCGCTAACCACGAGACCACGGCGCTGCTTGACTCCCAGTGTCCTTTATGCTGCCTATCTTCGCATGGACTACTCAGTTTGTATATTTTACTAATTTTTTTCATAGTTCCACACAACTTCTTCCTGTTTTCTCGATTTATCTGTGTTCAGTTTTTCAAGGCCTATCCACTGTGCCAATGTATAATTAAATCTGAGGAAGGTGCGATGGGGAGGTTCCCTTGTAAGGACAACAGCGCAGGCGCAGCGCTCGTCCGTCTCCGCACTACGAGATGGCGCTGCCATAGAGACGGACCAAATTCTGCTTCCGCCGATCCGCGTATTAATATGTAACGCAGCCAATGAGATTGCTTCTAACGTAGAACCTTTTCTCCTCGCGGATCACACTCGCGCAGTGATACCTGAACGCTCGAGGTATTACAACGAGTGTACAGACCTCCGATTAGTCAGTCTGCATTAGTTTTTACCACTCTGTACGAGTTCTATATTTGTCTGTACCAGTCTATGGTCAAGTTTCAGTCTGCGCCTAATAAGATTACCATATTCCTGTACATAGCCATGAAGATAAATGTGTAGACACTTTTGTCAAGTATCAGAGATATGTGAGAATAAGATTAACGTACCAATACCAAAGGAACTTCAGATCGTCAATTGTAAATAGCACCCAGAACCAAGTTAAGTAATTTTTATGCTTTTTATTATTTTAATAAATGTGTGTGAAAATTAATCAAGTTCTATTTAAAGTTGGTCACCGTCAATCTGCTACTCTAAGCGTGCAAGTGGCATTTCTATCGTCTGACCTAACGGCAGAAGATAAACTCGCCACGATAAGACCACAAGACATATTGCTGACACTCGCCTACTTCGTTAGAGCGACGAGTCAATTAATCTGATGGTGTGTGTGCTAAAGGTCTTACAGTACGCACACCACAGCGGTTGACTGCTGCATAGTGGTGAATGCCTTCCTTTATATCTGTCATTTTCGGTTTATCTGGTCGTTACCGACGTCATATATCAGAGATATCGGTGGGCACTTTTGAAGAGGCTGTAATAGAAGGGATGGCTGTACGGTACCCTATTCTCTGTCCTACACTGATGGCTGACTGGAAGGCAACTGACCCGGGTTTAAAAGTATACGAGGAGAGACCCAACAGTAACGGGTTTTGGGCTGCCGTGGGGAGGGAGAGAGGAGGAACCTATTGTTCGACCAGGTGTCCCTTACGGTCACGGCACCTGAGTTAGTGTGCGAAGTTGTGTCGCTGTGTGCGCATCGATTCACCCGTGGGAGTTTTTTTAGTAAAACAACTTTTTCCATTTCGGCGAAAAAGTGATGGCAGATTGTCGAGAGCAACGCGCGGCTGTGGAATTTTGTTTCCTGTTGGAGAAATCGGCCGCGGAAACCACTGTAATGCTTAAGACTCCTTATAGTGATGCTGCCATGAGTAAAACCAGAGTCTACGAGTGGTTTTCACGTTTTGAAAACGGAGAAATGTCAACTGAACACCAACCCCCTTCAGGACGCCTCTCAATGTCAAGAAGTGACGAAAACGTCGACAATATCAACACCCTAGTTCGTGAATTCAGTCGCCGAACCATTGATCAAATCTGTGACATGTCTGGAATATCATGGAGTTCAATTCAGAGGGTTCTACCTGAAGATTTTGAAGATTTCCACATGAGTACGGTTGCAACCAAAGTTGTCCCTCACCCTATCACAGGCGAGCAAGGAGAGGGTCGACTTCAGGCATGTTTTGAGCTTCAAAATCACCTCAAAGTGGACCATGACTTTTTTTTTCCCAACATGATTGCTGGTGATGAATCGTGGTGCTGTTGATACGACCGCGAAACAAAGCAGTAATCAAGCCAGTGGAAGGCAAACGGCTCCCCTCGTCCCAAAGAAGCTCACCACGTGAAGTCAAACATCAAGACAATGCTCACTTGTTTCTCCGATTGCAGCGGTGTTGTGCATGCGCAGTTCGTTCCCACGGGTCAATCTGTCTCAACCAGGAGTTCTACTTGGAGGTTTTGAAAAGATTGAGGGAGAATATCCGGAAGAAGAGGGCAGATCTTTGACTCTCAGGCGACTGTCTCTCCCATCATGACAATGCGCTGGTCCACACTGCCCTCTCCGTAAAGCAGTAGTCCAAGTGAGTGTGAATTCCTAAGGGACCAAACTACTGAGATCATCGGTTCCTAGAATTACACACTACATAACTAACTTATGCTACGAACAACACACACACCCATGCCCGAGGGAGGACTCGAATCTCCGGTGGGAGAGGCCACGCAATCCGTGACATGGCGCCTCATACCGTGCGGCAAAACAGTAGTTTTTGACCAAAAACGGCATGACACATGACACCGGTTTCCACCCCACCCCCCTACACTAGAACCGGATCTACCCCTCTATTGCCCAAACTCAAAAGGAAAGTGTTTTGCCAATGTGGAGGAAGTAAAACAAAAATTGTTGAAAGGCATAAAGAACAACACTATAACTGAATTTAAAAAATGTCTTGAACAGTGGAAAGGTCGTTTGAAGAAGTGCGTTGCTGTCTACGGAGAATACCTTGAAGGTGACCATTAAGAAATAAAGACGTCACGACGAATTCCCAGTCTTTTTTTTTTTTTTTTTTATAAATAGCGGCCGCGAGAGAACTGCCGTGCGACCTTAACGCCTCGCTGCAGAGAAACACTATCCCTCGGGTACAAGCGGCCGATTTGTAACTGCCTTCCAATCACCAACGAGACATTGCCCACCGAGGACTTACCAGAGAAACAGAGGCAACAGCCAGCCGAAAAGCACAGGCAATAGCGTACCGTACAGTCACCCTCTCTGTAACAGCCTCTTTAAACAGTTCAGTGACATCTCAGATACGTGATTTCAGTAGCCACCAGGTAACCAAAAATGACGGTATATAAAGAGAGACATTAACCAGTACATAGCTGGCCTGAACAGGGGCGCATCAAGACGGTCGAAACGTCGGCAATTTAGTTGTTTTAATAGTTTACAATGACGCAGCCCGCTACCCAAAATTATTTTATCCAAAATGATACCGGCCGTGGACGCCTACGAACTTAAAAAGAATGTAATTCATATTATCACCATCAGCAGTGGGTTCTTTTAATCTTATTTATTGTAAATTATGGCATTTTTTAAGAATTATTGTCGCTGTTCGCGGCTTATTTTCTGGTGCCGGTTTATTCTCAGAGTACATCATGTCATCTGCAAAATTCGTTGGACGGTACGAAGCTGATTCTATACACAGAAAAACAAAACTTTCGCACTTTGTAAAGAACATTACGACGTCAAGAAAATAAGCCGCGAACAGCGACAATAATTCTTAAAAATATATCATAAAGTACAATAAATAAGATTTAAACAACCCACTGGAAATGATGGCATTTGTCGCCGAAATTAGATTGGGAAAATAAATAAGCAAAGAAATAAAGTGTTTTGCGTCAAAACGGACTCACACTTACCATACTGTTTGTGCTGAGTGAACAGTACATTATCTTTGGTGAGCTTGATGTCGGTAATACGTACACCGTAACGGAGGTGACTGAAGCCAGTAGAGAAGTTTATGAGACAAAAGGAGCAAAAGACATACAAGGAAATGTGGTGCCCCGACGCCGAGCGCGGAGGACGCGTGTGTGCGGCCGGAGCGCGCAGGGCGCGAAGAGGTTTCGGCCGCGGCGCGACGCATCGTCGTCAGGAGCGCGGCGCGGCGCTGCGGGTGACGTGCGGCGGCGGGCCAGCACCGCCGCCGCTGTCCGCCCGGCCGGCCGTATTGATCCCGGCCGCTCCGCCGGCCGCGCCACGGCACGGCACGCCACGCCACGCACGCCGCCCCCGGCACGCCGGCCAGCCGGGCCCGCCTCCGCCTCCGGGGCCCGCCTTATGCTAATGCGCGCAATTAATTCGCAGGCAATCGAAGAGGCGGCGTCCGGCGAGCGGCCATTCCCGCTCCGAGTGGCCGGGGACTGCGAAAGCCGAGACACTGGGACGCGAATGGGAAGGAGACGTAGCGAGGGGGCGCTGGAGGCGTGTAATGCCCCAAGCAGCGGACCGTGGGTACCTTCTGCTCGACTTGCACTTCCTTCTCCTTACTAAAAGCTAACAGGAAAGTTATATGATGTCCTTAACAGAAACTGCCAGTTCACCACTGTATACTGTCTGATCCGAAGTATCCGGATACCTCCACGCAATGAGGAATTGATCGCACAATGTATGGTTTCACGGCCGGTATTGTCTTCACTTAAAACTTTCGAGCTGATAGGCCGTGGTCGAAGTATAAAACTCTCCCCTAACGTTTCGTCTCCGACTGCGGGAGGCATCCTCGGAGTTACAGCGGTGAACTGCGAAGAGAACTCGAGGAAGCGCTGATTATATAGGCAGTACAGAGGGCGCCACTGTCGATCACGTGGCGTCGGCTATGAGACTCTCTGGCAATGCCAACATTCTCGATTGAAAGTAATCGATCTTATATGAGACAGACGAAATACCCTCAGAATTCAAGAAGAATATAATAATTCCAATCCCAAAGAAAGTAGGTGTTGACAGATGTGAAAATCATCTATCAGTTTAATAAGTCACAGCTGTAAAATACTAACGCGAATTCTTTACAGACGAATGGAAAAACTGGTAGAATCTGACCTCAGGGAAGATCAGTTCGGATACTGTAGAAATGTTAGAACACGTGAGGCAATACTGACCTTACGACTTATCTTAGAAAATAGATTAAGGAAAGGCAAACCTACGTTTCTAGCATTGGTAGGCTTAGAAAAAGCTTTTGACAATGTCGACTGGAATACTCTCTTTCAATTTCTAAAGGTGGCAGGGGTAAAATACAGGGAGCGAAAGGCTATTTACAATTTGTACAGAAAGCAGATGGCAGTTATGAGAGTCGAGGGTCATGAAAGGGAAGCAGCGGTTGGGAAGGGAGTAGGACCGGGTTGTAGCCTCTCCCCGATGTTATTCCATCTGTATATTGAGCAAGCAGTGAAGGAAACAAAAGTAGGTATTAAAACCCATGGAGAAGAAATAAAAACTTTGAGGTTCGCCGATGACATTGTAATTCTGTCAGAGATGGCAAAGGACTTGGAAGAGCAGTTGAACGGAATGGACAGTGCCTTGAAAGGAGGATATAAGATGAACATCAACAAAAGCAAAACGAGGATAATGGAATATAGTCGAATTAAGTCGGGTGATGCTGAGGGATTTAGATTAGGAAATTAGACGCTTAAAGTAGTAAAGGAGTTTTGCTATTTGGGGAGCAAAATAACTGATGATGGTCGAAGTAGAGAGGATATAAAATGTAGACTGGCAATGGCAAGGAAAACATTTCTGAAGGAGAGAAATTTGGTAACATCGAGTATAAATTTAAGTGTCAGGAAGTCGTTTCTGAAAGTATTTCTATGGACTGTAGCCATGATTGGAAGTGAAACATGGACGATAAATAGTTTGGACAAGAAGAGAATAGAAGCTTTCGAAATGTGGTGCTACAGAAGAATGCTGAAGATTAGATGGGTAGATCACATAACTAATGAGGAGGTATTGAATAGAACTGGGGAGAAGAGGAGTTTGTGGCACAACTTGACAAGAAGAAAGAAGCGGTTGGTAGAACATGTTCTGAGGCATCAAGAGATCACAAATTTAGCATTGGAGGGCAGCGTGAAGGGTAAAAATCGTAGAGGGAGACCAAGAGATGAATACACTAAGCAGATTCAGAAGGATGTAGGTTGCAGTAGGTACTGGGAGATGAAGAAGCTTGCACAGGATAGAGTAGCATGGAGAGCTGCATCAAACCAGTCTCAGCACTGAAGACCACAACAACAACAACAACAACATCAATCTCGATAGCCTCTCTATACATGCGTGCATAATAATGCGAGGTTTTTGATATGACGCTCGTCTCGCTGAATTTTATTTCATGATCACCTTCCTGGTAAACATGTTCCGCTACGGCCGATTTATCCGTGTGACCTAGGCGGCAATTCCTCTTATGTTCAACAAGACGAGTGTTCATACTTCTCTTTGTGGTACCGATGTAAACCTGTCCACAACTACAAGGAATTTTATATACCCCCGGTGTAGCCAAAGGGTGTCGTGCATCTTTTGTCGATCTCAAATATTCTTTTATTTTCCTGGTGGGTCTGAAAATAGTTTCCATCCCACACTTACCTAAAACTTTCCCAATGCGATCTGCGACCTTACTAACTTTCCCAATGCGATCTGCGACCTTACTAATGAACGGAAAAAAAACTTTGCCCTTGGGCGACTGTTGTTCGTCTTTGCTCCTGATTCTCTACCTAGAGCGAAGTGCTCGATCTATATCCTTGGTAGAATAGCTATTCTTCACGAAAGTTGACCGTAGATGTTCAATCTTATCTTTTAAATAAACAGGTTCACCAATTTTGTACGCCCTGTCTACCAAGGTTTTCATCACATCTCTTTTTTGTCTAGGGTGGTGGTTTGAATCTTTATGCAGGTAACGGTCAGTATGTGCGGTCTTTCTATACACCTTACAGCCCAACGTTCCGTCCCGTCGTTTAATCACAGACACGTCCAGGAAATTCAATTGCCCATTCCTTTCAGTCTCCGTAGTAAATTGGATTTTCGCATTAATGCTGTTTAAATGTGTCAGGAAGGCATCCAACTCCTCTGCTCCGTGTGTTCATACTACGAACGTGTCAACGACATAGCGATACCATCTGGCTGGTCTCTTACTGGCAGTCTACAATTGAGGAATTAATCACTAGATGCCACGAGATTGCAGTATAAAAGAAGGCGGGAAGAATTTCTCAGTAAATTAGCAATAACAGCAGAATTGGTCAATCAGGAGAGCTCTGAGACTTCGACCGTGGGCTAGTCACTGAATATCACAGGAGTAACAACTCCATCAGGTAAGTTTCAACGCATCTAAAGCTGCCATAGTCATTTTTCGTTGATGCAACTGCAAAGTGGAAACGCCGCAGCCGGCCGCTGTGACCTATCGGTTCTAGGCACTTCAGTCCAGAACCGCGCTGCTGCTGCAGTCGCAGGTTCGAATCCTGCCTCGGGCATGGATGTGTGTGAGGTCCTTAGGCTAGTTAGGTTTAAGTAGTTCTAAGTTCTAGGGGACTGATGACCTCAGATGTTAAGTCCCATAGTGCTCAGAGCCATTTGAAAACAGCCGCAGCTAAACCAAGATCACCTAGACCTAATGTACCTGTACAGCAGAGAATTTTCTCTGGTCTGCCACAAGGCACCAAGTAGGAACGACTGCCGCCCTGTCCAGCCTTCCTGGCATACAGGGAGTCTTCCAATAAAAAATAAATTCGACTTCTGACGGCAGATTCCCACTGTACGCAAATTTACGAATGGTTTGATTATGTCTTCGGTCGCTTCGACTAATGATCCGAAACTAGATTAAATTAATCGTTATTTAAATGACGTCAAACTAATTTTCCCGGTATTTACAGATCACCGTAGGCCCTTGATGTAGTGCACAGAGCCGCGCACGGAATCCGAACGAGTGTGGGAATCCGATGGAAGGTTTTGGGTTTGGCGGATTCCTGGAGAACGTTACCTGTCACATCATGTGTACTGTCAACAGAGGAGGTCGTGTTACGATATGGAAGTGTTTTCCAAGCTTAGGATGTGGTCTCCGTACTGCGCTTAAGAAATGGTAAATGTGGAAGAATATGAACACATTTTAGAGGTGTGCGCACATTAGAGCAGCAGTCGGCACAAGGTCGCATTTCCAATCAGCATAACAAAACATCCCGCCATAGAACAACAACCGTGAGGCACTGTTTCGTGAACAACATTCCTAAAATGATGGAGGCCTGCTCAGAGTCCCACTGCAAACCTTTGGGATGAGTTAGAACGTCGACTCTGTACAGACCCCAGCGTCCAATATCACTTCTTTCTCTGCTTTCAGCTCTTGATGATGAACGGGCCGCCATTCTGATATAAGCAACCACATTCATGGAAGTGTTCACAGCAGAGTTCATATTCACAAAAAAGGGGAAGTGAGGACGCGGCACATATTAATGTCTACTACCAGGTGTTCGGATGTGTTTAGTCGGACAGTGTATTTCGCCTCAATGAAGCTGACTGAGTGTTAATTGATGGCGGCAATATACACATCAATAATGACGAAACGATGTGCCCAGTAGGTTTACTTGGTGCAGGGCTAACAATAAATCCTGGATAAAAGTCTGTTGCAGGCGTAGAGGAAATGTGCTATGTCGGAAGTACAGGATGGGCAAAATAAAACTGGCCAACATAATACACAAAAAAAGCCAACGCACCACGAAGGAATTATCTGAACGGGACGGAAATCAGTGAATGTGATGTACATGTACAGACCAACAAATTATTACAATTTCTGAAAAATTAGCTGATTCATTCAACAGGAAGAGCTTCACAAAGCGAGCAAGTCGATAATGCGTTGGTCCATCTCCGTCCCTTATGCAATCAGTTATTCGGCTTGGCACTGATTGACAGAGTCGTTGGATGCCCTCTTGACGGACACCGTGCCAAATTCTGTCCAATCGGCTCGTAATATCGCTGACTGGAGGTCCCTGTCCATAATGCTCCAAACATTTTCAAGTGGGGAGGGCAACGTAGGGTGCGGCAAGCACGAAGACAAGGCGTACAAATCTCGCCGTATGCGGGTGGGAATTACCTTCCTGAAATGTAAGCCCAAGATGGCTCGGCATGAAGGGCGACAAAACAAGGTGTAGAATGTCGTCGACGTACCGCTGTGCTCTAAGCGTGCCACGGATGATAACCAGAGAGTTCCTGCTACGAAAAGAAATAGCAGCCCAAACCATCAGTCCTGGTTGTCGGACCGTATGGCGGGCAACCTCTTCACTGGTCAGCGGGGCTGTGTTCCAAGCGGAACTCATCACTGAAGACAATTCTACACCCGTTAATGAGATTCCATGAAGCCGGTAGTATACTGTTCTGTGTTTGCTGATGATACCACTTAGCGAGTTCTAACATAACTTAAGCACAGGAATCGATTATTTTAAGGAATCGGAGGTGGGGGGGGGGGGTTCTGGTTTATCATAAATTGTTTGATACAGGGCTATTCCACATTTTTTCACACTTTACAGTTTCTGCTTTTCGTATCCATGCTTATTCTATTTCCTTCTTTATGAAGTCAATCCATTTTCCAATCAGATCGTTCTCAAGTTCTTTTCTTATCATGAGAAATTCAACACACAATCTCCTTTACCCATCTTCCATCATCTCGTCTCGCTATGTCTCCGGCCCACCTCTATTTCAGCTTCCCAACAGTGACTATTACGTCCTAAAACCCTGTTTTCTCTCTTACCCATCTGTTCTATTTCCCTTACCCCTTCTTGTTATGCGTAACATGCAACTTTCCATTGTTCGTCACGCACGCCACATATTTTTAATAGCTAACAGCATGTGTGCCCCACAGTAACGTTCAGCACAGGAACCGAAGTTAAGTTGGCTTATAAAATTACTTTTTTTTATAGTATGAATATTTATATATGTATTTGGAGAGAGAGAGAGAGAGAGAGAGAGAGAGATTGATTTTTTATTGAGATTTTTATTTTTAAGACGTAAGGGGTACCTGTATTTTGGTTGCTGCCCCCTTGAATGATCAGCTTCTGCACCAGTTGGTGAAGTATTACAATTTGGAGGAAGTTATTGCTCTTTAAGGTTTAAAATACGACCCTGTTAGTTACTTGGCCGTATTGCGGATAGCTTTGAACCCAAGTTTTCGTAGCTTTTCGTACCTAAGGGACCACTGTTGTAAGGAAATAAGATCAAACAGCAATCTGCTTTTCGTAAAAAAAGGAGATTGCTTAGCACACAAACTCCCTTAAAACTACACGTCCTGCTACATCAAAATTGGTCAGTGGAGTTCAGCACCATACTATTGTACAAGAACATAATCCAATTACTGTAATTAAGAAATTATGAGAGGTTGTTACTTATTGAATGAAAACTATAGAGAATGCATTTCTTTTCCTGTATTTTAGTGAACTTTGTACACTTACAATTTTGTCGATTGATAGACGGCGACAACAATGAAGTTCACCTCCTTTTACAAAAACAAGATATCTGTATTCTTCACTTCCAGAAAATTTGTATACATGAATGTTTGGCAACTCTTATACATACTTTACTCGATTTTATCACTAAAATATCAATTTTCATTAAATGTAACAATAAGTTCTGAGCGACGGCCTAGCAACACGTCCTCTTTCCACAAGTTACAGATTAACAGTTTTTTTTATCAGATTCACAACTACTATCGTTGCAGGGATTGCGCGCTAAAGAGTTTGTTGCTGTCCAGCTGCGCTTCACTTCTCTTAAAGCACTTTTTAAATCAAATTTACATTTACAGTATTTACATACATTACTGAGCTTCTCAGAATAAAATCAGACACAAATTAGTTTTAAAAAAGGTGCAGTGAGGCTCACATAACATTACAGGCTGCAGGTAGCTATTTTTTTTTTCTGGCCATCACTGACTTTTTGTCGATCTTTCCGTGGTCTAGTGCCACAGCTGTTGTTTCCGATTGTTTAGAAACTCGGGCTGATCTTGATCTCGGCACGAGAGCTGCAACGGCAGCGGCGCGTTCGCCGGATGGAAAAATCAGACCGGTTAAAACCGTTACCAGTATTTTAGAATAATCGGTATTATAGTTCGGTATTTCCTTGGTCTCGGTTATGACACGTGTTTTTATTTTTTACGAATAACCGGATAAAAAAACGATTATCAATTCGCTATAGCAGAAGTACAATTTTTTCGTTTTTAAATAAATCTTTTTTGAAGAACGAATAATTTTTATTCGTAAAATTTGCATTGCTTTGAAATATTGTAGAAAATGGGAAAGCGAACAATGCTAGCCGGCCGCGGTCGTCTCGCGGTTCTAGGCGCGCAGTCCGGAGCCGTGCGACTGCTGCGGTCGCAGGTTCGAATCCTGCCTCGGGCATGGATGTGTGTGATGTCCTTAGGTTGGTTAGGTTTAAGTAGTTCTAAGTTCTAGGGGACTTATGACCACAGCAGTTGAGTCCCATAGTGCTCAGAGCCATTTGAACCATTTTTGAACAGTGCTATTTTAATAACGATGCCGAAAGAAAAGAGCAATAAACACTTCGCATAGGAATTGGTACAGCACTGCTGAGGCAGTAATGTACCAGTTACGAAGTGGCGTGGCACATTACATAGTATGCGTGTACATGCATTGTGCAACAAGACTTGCCCCATCTCGTCTTTACGGTAGTTACTCGCTCTCATCGTCGGACATCTGTTGTATTACAGAATGGCACCATCTCTTTCCTGAAAGTAATTTTACGAAGTGCAGTATCAGCGCTGTATAATGCTTTTTACTTTATAAGATTAAAAACTGGAGGAGCCATAAACAACTTGTGAGACTGCGATTATATAAGGAGGACACTTGAAACTTAACAGTTCATTCATAGTTTACAATAAAAACAGAGAGCAGCTGGCCTGCCGCCCGTGTCTATGCCTTTATCTGCTTGTAGTACTTGAAAACGGGCGAATTAACACGAAAAATAGTATTCTTCCACCTCAGTTTTCCCCTTTAGCACTCACTATTCGTATTGTCCAAATAGTGGTGCGAACCCTGATTACAACATGATTTTTGAGCACAGTTTCAAAAAATTACGGTAAATATGAGAATACCAATGATTATTTGTAGTAGTCAATCACTTTGCTTCCTTTTATTTGCCTATTTAATTTAATGTTTTGATTCTATGTTCTTGAAACTTAAGATAGTCAAAATTTTTCAGTCTCTGTTCGATTTCTACGTTTGTTACTGGAAGTAACAGGAATAAAAACCGATAAACTATTAATTCAGAAACGGTTATTTTGAGCTGTTTTAGAGTCCGGTTAAACCGGTGCTAAAAAAAAGCGATGTAACCGAAAACTGGTTGTTTCACAGCGATGACCGTCATCCCTTCTTCACCACCCGTGCAGTAACTTTGTCCCGCATTGTACCGCCCCCACGGCCGCGTTTCCAGCAGGACACGAGGAGAAAAGAGAAAGAGAACGTGTTTTGACAGGAATTTCTCAGATGTCAAGTATGAAAGGGATGCCGCCGCCTGATGCTTTTGTTCTAGCATTGGTATCACGTCAGGTCTGTCAGTCTTGGAGGCGCGAGCGGGGACACCTGCGTGTGGCGGCCGCTTGTCAAGGCTCTCATTGGTGCAACCCGACTCCGGGCAGCGCGTGCGGTGGCATTCAGTGCGGTCCAGTGGACAGGCGATGGCGGTCGGTGTGTGCTTCGCAATCGAAGGATTTTTAACAGCGTGATTACGTTTGGTGGGTGTTTCATGACAGTATTCCTTGCGCGATCGGAATAAATGGTTCAAATGGCTCGGAGCACTATGGAGCTTAACTTCTGAGGTCATCAGTCCCCTAGAATTTAGAATTACTTAACCTAACTAACCTAAGGACATCACACACATCCATGCCCGAGGCAGGATTCGAACCTGCGACTGTAGTGGTCGCACGGTTCCAGACTGTAGCGCCTAGAACCGCTCGGCCACTCCAGCTGGCAGTAAATCAAATTGATAGGACAAACTGAGAGGGGGCTATTCGAATATCTCAGACCTGAGTGTACCTGAATCAGCGAGGGGGGAGGGTTGGAGATTTCCCGAGCAGATGAGGAGGGGGAAGGGGAGGGGTGGGGGAACAATAGATTAAGGACCTGGCGATCAAAAGGAAGGATTATTCCCAGGGATCTTAATCCTCTTAGCAGAACAACAGATTAATAGCCTGTCAATCGATGGAGAACAAACTGAGTTCATACTTACCCCTGATGTATGCAACCTGCACTAACAAATTGTGCTGATACCCCTGTTGCCCTACTACTATATAATTTAATATCCCGATTCAATGTATCTTGAAACTGAGTGAGCCAAAATTTTTCAATTTTTCTTCGCTTACTACGTTTTTTATGGGAAGCGATGGGAATAATAACCGAAAAACGGTTATTTCAGAAAATGGTTATTTTGGGCAGTTTTAGTAGTCTGGCTAAATTGGCGCTGAAAAAAAAAGGATATAAGCGAAAACTGGTTGTTTCACAGCGATGCCTGCCATCCCCAATTCGCCACCCGCGCAGTATCTTTGCCCCGGACTGTTCCGCCTCCACGGGCGCGTTTCCTCTCGCCTCCCGCGCCGGCCCACTACTATTATGAAGCGACCCCGAGTTAACGAAGTTGGCCAGAGAGCTACGGCGCGCGCGCGCGCGGTTTTAATTTGGCTCTTCCGTATTGCGTGCCTTCTCTCTGCGTCGCAATTGCGTTAGCCAGCCGGCTCGTGTTGGGCCTTATAAATAGCGTTAAACGCTCTTTGTCGCCGAGCGGCGTCTGTCTTACGTCGCGACGTCCCGGTGCCGCCTCTCTCCCTGCGGACGGTAATTAGTCTGAGAGCCACTTCAATATTCCCGCGCGCCCTCGTTTTATCCCCGCATATGTCCGCCGAGGCACAGCCCGCCGGGAGCGCAAATTCCGCCCGTCACAGAGATGGGCAGAGTTGTCCTTGAGAAGAGAGGAGCCACTGTGCTCTCCCATTTCCTTCTCAAGCCGTTGAAAATTTTTCCTTGTAACGATTACGGTCATAAACAGAGGCTGCACACGTCAAATTGTCACTGGATAAAACAACGAAGTTCTAATCATCATGTTTTATTTTCTCCTGGAATTGCTAAGAGAAAATTATGTTCTGTTTCGTAGTTTCTAACAAGGTTACCTCCCAATCGCACCCTACTCACATTTAGTCGTAAGACGGCTCAGTGGATAGCCCATGAAAAATCGAACACAGATCAAGAACGAAAACAGGAACAAGGGTACTGAACTGTGAAAAAAGGCGGCGCAAAATAGAAACAGTGGGCAATGCAAGGTCAAGGTGTGCAGCATCGAGCATACTTACGTATGTCGTGGTTACGGTGTTGGACGGCGAAGGGACAGACCCGTGTTCAAATCTCGACTGCGCCCCAAAAATTTTTTCACATTATTTGGAACTATCTGTCCGGTTATTGACTTGTTTGTTCGCTACATTCAGATTTGTGTCTGCGTCGTGCTCTAACGTCTGTTTGCAAGAGGAGCTCCAGATGTACGTGACTCCTACTTGTTCTTCACAAGTGTCACATGTTATGAATCTTGCGGTCCGTTCTGGAAATTTTGACTTTTGAATTCCTTTCTTGTAACATTGTTCACACCTACTTACTCATTGTCCTCATTTCTGTTCTAACAATACCACCACTTGCAAAGTAGGTCAGAAATCAGATTAATAATGTTGCTCACGCAGCATATGCTCGCTTTATGGGTAACAACAAAGTTATTGACTGTGGATGGTATCGTCAGAATGGAAATAATGAAGTCACTATAAAAAAGTCATTAATTTTGGCACTTATCTTGAACGGATTCCCACTTGGATTTCGTCGAAGTTGTTATGGCTCATCTTGTTGATTCTAGGGTGATTCCACTTTTGACTGCTAGAAGGTCCAGATCTGTATTTTAGCAATATTTGAAGACCTAACAAATGCGTTTTTCAGGAAATTCTTAATGATCAAACAATCCCAGCTCAGAACAATGGTATGGTAGAAATAATTTTTGACTTGGTGTTCACGATCCACATTTTCATTAAACTTCTTGCAAATTCACATATAATACTTCTTAATTGTCACATCATCAAGAAAACAGTTTTGTATAATCTTTATATATTTAATTTCCACTTTAACCAAACACAAGACTTGACTGTTCTTTTACAAAGCGAAATAACAACTTAATTTCTGCAAAGTGAAACAAAGACTGCTCTGTGCGTGCGGAATCGCTCCAAAACGGTTACAAGTAAGTCAAAGATTATGACAGTCTCATAGAAATGAATACACACAAGAACCATATCACTGTAATATATCGATACATCGGAGTATCTGTGGTGTCACCGCCAGACACCACACTTGCTAGGTGGTAGCTTAAATCAGCCGCGGTCCATTAGTACATGTTGGACCCGCGTGTCGCCACTGTGTGATCGCAGACCGAGCGCCACCTCAAGGCAGGTCTCGAGATACGGAATAGCACTCGCCCCAGTTGTACGACGACTTTGCTAGCGACTACACTGACGAAGCCTTTCTCTCATTTGCCGAGAGACAGTTAGAATAGCCTTCAGCTAAGTCAATGGCTACGACCTAGCAAGGCGCCATTAACCATTTTAAGATAGTTTCACTCGTATCATCAAGGAATGCTGTATTCAAATGAAGGATTAAAAGTTAAGTATTATAGCAGCTACGTACTTTTCTTGCTACCATTCATTACGTATCCTGTTTCAGACCTCTATCTAGCCTAAGTGAGATTACGCGTGCCTTTCGGCTACTTCAGTGTGGCGTAGCTGTCTTGTTACGCCACAACAGTATCTATAAATTAATAAAACCAAATGTGAATATTGTCACAAAAATATGTCTTGTTACTTCGCAGAGAAGTAGTACGCTACTACTGGTATCGAGAACTGGGGTTGGAGTGCCGTAATGGTCACGTAAATAGAGAACCATTACACTGTGAAAGTAGATGCAGCATCTCGCCTGCTCTCGCTATTCATCATATATACTTGCGACGGTACTATATTTTTGCCATGTGGCATATTTTATAACCAATATATAGTACGATAATCGCCAAGACTACACAATGAGAACAGACTCGTCAACGACCGGACGGAAAGTTTATAATTTTGTGAAAAAAAATTTGGGAGACGAGTGAGATTTGAAGACAGATTTCCCCCTTCGCAGTCCAACACCGTCACCACATGACCACCACGCCACAGCTACACAACTATGCTCGATGTTACACATCTTGAGCTTGGACCGCCCACTGTTTCTATTTCGGTCCTTTTTTTCACAGTTCGGCACACCTTCTTCCTGCTTTCATGCTTGACCTGTCTTCAGTTCTAGAAGGTCTATCCACCGAGCCATCTTACCTCTAGATCTGTGCGGGGGTGCGATGGGCAGTTTCCCTTGTGAGAGTACAAGATCGATAACATTACAAATGAGGAGGCATTTCGCAGAGTCGGTCTGGAGAGGAATATGTGGGGAAACACTGACAAGAACAAGAAACACGAACATAGGCCAGCAAGACCAGACTTCTATGGAACTTAAGCAAACTGTTGTAGAGTGGAAACGGCCAAGAATTGGGCACGAGTGCCATAGCGCTTAGCCTTGCTACACGTTTCGCCAACCGCCTCGGCACCCTGTCTCAGCGTGTTGAGGCGGCTACGGGGACACTGCGAAAGCACCGCATGTAAATTACAATTCAGTCGCACTGTATACAACTTGCTCTTAAACATTTCTCAACAACATACATCAAAAACAATGCAAATGTTTAGTATTATTTAATTATTTTTGGCATGCTGAAGACGAAATTTTTATCTTGTACAAATTGTTGGCATAGGAACAGATGCAGGCAATTTGATAAATTTTCGCATTAGGTTGCCATGCTATCACTTACTTTCAGAATCGAAAAAATATTTTTTGCACACACATATACTGATCAAATGGTTCAAAGGGCTCTGAGCACTATGGGACTCAACTGCTGTGGTCATAAGTCCCCTAGAACTTAGAACTACTTAAACCTAACTAACCTAAGGACAGCACACAACACCCAGCCATCACGAGGCAGAGAAAATTCCTGACCCCGCCGGGAATCGAACCCGGGAACCCGGGCGTGGGAAGCGAGAACGCTGCCGCACGACCACGAGATGCGGGCATATACTGATCAAAATACTGCAGCATTTTTACAACTTCATTATGGAGATATGGAAACTCTACATAAGGAAAGAAATGTCCTGGACACTGTTAACGTAAAAGAAGTTCTCTCTAAAAACAGAACTACATCAATAAGTTACATCTGCACATGGGGAGGGACACTTTTAAGCAATGGCAAACGGTCTCGACAACAGATCTAAGTTTGGCAGCGTCCTCAAAACGTTTAGAAAACTGTCTCTGTAATTCTGTCAAGGCCACAACGAACTCTTCAAACCTCTCGCTTTCCTTAGCGCCAGTGGGTTTATGGTGCTGGACTGTGCTTGTCAGCATTTGTCCCTCCCGCAATATGATTTTATTTTTAAATGCATACCCGTAAAGTCAGAAACAAATTGTTTCTCATCTTGCAGTGCCTTACTATGGTTTCTCTGCAGTCGAGTCCGCTTAAAAGATATCGTCTGCAATCCACGCCGCATAGTCTAATTTTCGTTCCTGCACTCCTTTTCCTGTCATAAATTCAACAATAGGGAGCCTTAAATTGAAAAATCGTTCCATGCACGCCCCTTGACTTAATCAATGCACTTTGCAGTAATATATAATGTCTCCATACTCTCTGCTCAGCTCCATCGAAAACTATGGCAGCTGACAGTGGAATAATGTGTGCGTCTTCAGAAATTTTACTATTCTTCATCATCTTTTTCTTCTTCTTCTTCTTCTTTACTCCATGCCGGCCGCGGTGGCCGTGCGGTTCTAGGCACTTCAGTCCGGAACCGCGTAACTGCTACGGTCGCAGGTTCGAATCCTGCCTCGGGCATGGATGTGTGTGATGTCCTTAGGTTAGTTAGGTTTAAGTAGTTCTAAGTTCTAGGGGACTGATGACCTCAGATGTTGAGTCCCATAGTGCCCTTTACTCCATGTATTATGCCAATTGTCTGTTATGGTAGTCCATCTCTTATATGGCCTTCTTACATTTCTTGATCCAGTGAATTTATAATTCAGAGCCTTTACCGGGAATCTTTTTCCACCCATATGATCTACACGTTCCTTCCATTTTCTCCTATTTTCCTTTATTTTGGTAGATATTATATATCCCTAAAACATTTCTTACATGGTCATTTCTTTTTCTATGTTCCCTTGTACTCCCTTCGACTCTTACAAGAAATATGATTTCCTGAACCCTTATTCTACATCGTTGGTGTCATGTTATTAACCGTGCTACACTCCCATAAGTAAGGTTTAGTATTACTATTGTTTTATAAAACTTCAGCTGGTCCTGGCTTCATTTTGAAAACTTATACGTGTGGAAGTAAATTTGTTTAATTTCTGGTCCATGTCATGATTATATTCGTAAGTGATGTCGCATCCCAGGTATTTAAAATGTTTTAATTGCTGAAATATTTTATTATTCAAGACAATTTAGTACCCCATTTTAGTATTCGTATCACCAATTTCTTCATGTGGTCCATGCCTGGAAATTTACCACAAAAAGCTTCTTGATGAACAGAACAATGAACCCAGTCTGTCTTAGGTTGTAATTATTTTCTCTTCTATTGTCAACAAAATCTTTAAATTCTTCCCACATGGGGTTGTAATGTCACTTCATAGCAAATTTGCAGTACCCGTCGATTAGATGACTGCACAACAGAATTTTAGAATTCTCATCTCTCTCTTCTGTCATTCTAATTCAGTTTTAAAAGCTTGGGGTGATGATGTTTGGCTACTGGGGCGTTCAACTGCGCGGTCAGCAACGCCCGTAACAAGTCTTAATTTTTACACAGTCCCATTTTTTTTTTACACAGTTCAATTTAGTTACTGTCACAAATGATGGTGAAATGATGAGGAAAACACAAACGCCGAGTCCCCGGGCAGAGAAAATCCCCAACCCGGCCGGGAATCGAACCCGGTCCCCCGTGATCCAGAGGCAGCAAAGTCATATTAGACGCTGTACCTTAGCTGTATTCCATTTAAAACGGAAAATGAGATGACAATTCATTTGAGTTAACGAATAACTTCGAGTAATATTATTAGATGGTTTCACAGCATTATGTGATGTTCTCTACTTACAATTCGCTTTTCAAGCCATCGACGAGTCCAAATCTTCTTCGCGATTTTCTCTGCTGTTCTTCGACAATCGCTAACAGAGTTACCTCAGCTGTTTTACGCGCCCGCGTTTCCGTGCATGTGTGCGCCCAACGTTAACTGCGTCGTCCTCTGCCACTTTTCTCCAGTCATCGTTAATAGCCTAGACTCAGCGCGCACTAATCAGTCACTTGTGCGAAGCAGGAACATTTAAGAAAGCTCGAAAGCACCGACAGAGGTGGTGTCAACCAGAACAACTGCAGGAGCCTCCGGAAACAATCGTAACATACCTCAATCATGTAACAGTGTACAGATATCGTAACATATCTCAGTGACGTAACAGCGTGCAGACACGTAAACTGTTGAAATATATAAAAAGGGAGATGATTAAACTGTGTTGTCTGAACACGACTTACCAATTTAGCTGTCAAAAAGCAGTGGCAGAAAAAGTAAATTGTGCTCATTTACCGCAAGTAGAACTGCATAGGTTATTACATTTATTGACATCGAATTTCCGCTGTAATACCTACTTCCAGTCCAAACGCTAATTACAGAGACATTAAGCAAATGAGGGTATGGGCAACCTCTTCCGCACTGCGTAGCCGACTTTATGACTGCGTAATCCTGGAATGGAAAATGCAGCGGCCTTTCATTAGGGTCAGTTCGTGCGGCGCGCCGATACATTTCGTAGCTGCGGCCTGAGGGAAATTCTGCAGGCGCTTCGCGGCCACCTCGCCGTAAAAGACTCATTTACGGAGCTCTCCACACCATCTTTGAAGTTACTCATTCGGAGTGTTTTATGATTTCCCAAATGCACTGTGATGAACCTTGTGCGCTATTCGCTGAAACATCTGCACTGCACGCCACCGGCTTTTCTTTCTTTGGCTGCCACGCCGAGATACCAGATACGTGGAACAGTATTAAGCTTCTCCTTTCTCACAACATAGAAGATAAACCGTAGATGTTCTATGCAATCTGACCTAAAGGTTCAGCGGTTTACCTTTCAAACTATTATTTTCGCTGCCGCCCGTGAATAGTTCCACCTAGTGCTATTTTTCTCGCACTTGCGCTCCGACATAATCGAATGAATTTTTTCTCTTCAAAATACTTCAACCCTTGTAGTTCACCATTACAAAATTCGTGTAGTGTGCTTCAATAGGAATGGTTTTCTTTTATTCTCTTGTAATATTTGTACTTTTTGTTAAGCGTTCAATAGTTTTGCTTGAGTGCACTGTTAACTTTTCTTAAATGTTTTGTTCTTGCTTACTTACTCATTTTGCTTTGTGTTATATGTAAGTTTGTTAAGACTAAATGTTCTAACATCTTCCAAATGGAGTCTGTAGTGGTGATGCGTTACAAGCAGAAAACTACCATTGAGTTTCTTTTGGCGGAAAACCAGAGCATCTGGTGGATATCTATCACAAAGCGAAAAAAGTGGTCCAACTAAAACATTCATATTTCTTTACGTACTACACGAATATGTAATAAAAAATGGGGGTTCCTATTTTTAAAAAAACGCAGTTGATATCCGTTTGACCTATGGCAGCGCCATCTAGCGGGCCAACCATAGCGCCATCTGGTTTCCTCCTTCAAGTTAGACGAGTTTCGTTCTTTGTAGTTTTTTAGTTTGATACTTATTTCGTGAGATATTTGGCCCGGTCACGATCAATGGAATATATATAATGAAAATTAAAACTAATTGGGAAACTAAAAGATATCAAATTAAAAACTTATGTACCGAGTTTTTAATTTATGGACTGCCACCACCGATGGTGTATACGAGTAATATCTCACAAAAAATTGAGCCTCTCGTTGCTGGACAGCCACCGACCGATCTACTGCTACTCGCCATCCCAAAACGAGCAATACTTACAGCCTCTCAACCTCAGACGGCGCGGTCTTACATCTAGGAACACTGCGCATACATTTTGAATTTAATCCAGGACATCGGCTTTTGAGATAATACTTATACTGAATGAATAAGAAAATAAAAAATCTTTTAGAAAACAAATGGTGAAAAAATTTTTTCGAAGGACATGTATCAGAAGAAGCTAACTCTGTTTTCATGGCTCAGCTCACGATGGCGCGCGCGCCCACACACACACACACACACACACACACACACACACACATACACACACACACGAGTCATGATCAGATACCATATGCCATCACCTCTTATCCACTTGCCAAACCGATACCCGAGGTGGAAACTCCCTGCGCCAACCGAATTCGAAACAGGTACCTCCGTCTCGTTAACGAGCGATAATGGACTTGGCTAGACAGACACAAATGACACTTCGCAGTGCGTTTTACGCGTAATTTATGAAATCGCTCCAGAATAATGTCGACAGTTGAAACGCCACGTCAGCACACGGGAACCACACCCGAAAAATGAAAGAATCATTACGCTCATGCGTAATATCTCAGAACATGTAACCCATAAAAAGCCATCTTACGATGGTATCGAAGTGCAGTAATGGGTTTTATCGATATAGTCGTGTTGTGTGAGCCCCCATGTCCCCCAACCTCAATAAATACTATTGGATAGCACGAAATTTGGTTGACAGGATATGCGCAACTAAGCATCGTGGAATCAGGTAATACATCGCTTCAGCTGTAAAAGATTTATTTCTTCAGTCTCGACCGGTTTCGGGCGATTGTAAGCCCCAGGCTGTGGCTAAGCCATGTCTCCGCAGTATCCTTTCTTTCAGGAGTGCTAGTTCTGCAAGATTCGCAGGAGAGCTTCTGTAAAGTTTGTAAGGTAGGAGACGAGATACTGGCAGAAGCGAAGCTGTGAGGACCGGGCGTGAGTCGTGCTTCGGTAGCTCAGTTGGTAGAGCACTTGCCCGCGAATGGCAAAGGTCCCGAGTTCGAGTCTCGGTCGAGCACACAGTTTTAATCTGCCAGGAAGTTTCGAAATAAAACTCAGTTTGACAGAACCATTGACAAGTTTCGTTCTTTTTAGTTTTTTCGTTTGACGCTTATTTCGTGAGATATTTGGCCCGGTCACTGTCAATGGACCACCCTGTATACCGAAGAGCGTGGTAAGATACCTTATTATATTTTGTGAACGTGAACGTCAGCGACAACCTTCATGAGGTTAGAGAGGGTGTCTTGAACAAATTGCGGATAAGAACCGAATTCCGGAAGCATCACCCAACGACGCTACAGAGTGCTAGGCCACCCCTTATGCAGAAAACTTCAGTTTATTCGCTGACAGATCGCAAACAATAGATCTGTCAGCATTCCCGTCGTCGAACGGCCTCGAGTGCGTCCACGCGAGCCAGCCACATGGTGGGAGAGGAGCCAGCGTTACAACTGGCGTCTGCTGTCGAAAGTATTACCAGTGGCAAGCACGTTCCCTATAGCTTTGGCGCTGTGCAGCGTCGTTGGAGGACGTTTCCACGCAGCCATAAATCGTCTCTCAGGACACCCTCTGTAACACCTCGGAGTAGGTCGGCGGAGTTTAGGCTCACCCTGTGATACACAGCAGAACCGTGCTCTGGCACGCGTCCTTCTTCGATTTCCCGAGTAGTCTACAGCTGTATACGGGGAGTATACGAAACCTTCCGTAAGTGAGACCTTAAGCAATTTCATTTTCAGTGTGAGTGCAATGAAATATTAACGTTAATTTAAAATTTCGCCGGGAAGGCGGCGTTATAACTACTTAACGATGCGGCGCCGGCCGAGGAGAGATCCGCCTCTAATATTCTTTTAAGCTGCGCCGAATATAAGGGCGGCATCATAAAACTGGCACCGCCGCGGGCGGCAGGAAATGAATAGCGCAAGACTTGCGGCTAAGCCGCGCACGGCGCACCAGTCCATGAATTTAAAAGTTGGCGGCCGCCCGGGCCCGCGCGCTCGGCCAATCTCGGCGCCGTCGCCGGATAGTTTACTGTGCCGCCGCCGCCGCCACCGCCAGCTCCCGGAGCCGAAACAGCGCCCGGCGGAACGAACGCCAATGCGCCTCGCGGGTAAACATACCGTACCTCCCCCGCCGCGCGTTCATTACCCAAGTTGAGCGGCGCGGCCACCCAGTCAGCTGCGCCGAACCGTTCCGTTCCCACGCTAGCCGCTCGTCCGCACGGCCAACTTCCGCTGCATAGAAATTGTGCCTTTTGGAGGCGAGTCCCAGACCCTTCTGCATAAACGGAAGAATCTGCTTACGGCGATTGGAAGATGCGGCGGCGAAGTCGTACCCGCAAACTGGAAATGCTACCTCCCGCCTGCAAACCACGTCAGTTCTGTATCCGTCACGTTATCTCTCGCCCGGAGCACTGATATGATGAAATTCATTCTATCGTGCAGGCGCGGCATTACTCACTGGAGCGCTAAAGGAACTGGTATAGGCGTGCATATTCAAATACAGAGATATGTAAACAGGCACAATACGGTGCTACGGTCGGCAACGCAACCAATTCGAGTCTACGCTGAGTACGCGAAAGAACTTGCCCCCCTTCTAACAGCCGTGTACCGCAAGTACAGAGGAACGGAAGATTCCAAATGATTCGAAAAGAGCACAGGTAGTTCCAGTTTTCAAAAAGGGTCGTCGAGCAGATGAGCGAAACTATAGGCCTATATTTCTGACATCAATCTGTTGTAGAACTTTAGAATATGTTTTTTGCTTGCGTATCATGTCATTTCTGGAAACCCAGAATCTACTACGTAGGAATCAACAAGGGTTCCGGAAACAGCAACCGTGTGATATCCAACTCGCTTTATTTGTTCATGAGACCCAGGAAATATTAGACACAGGCTCCCAGTTAGATGCCGTTTTCCTTGACTTCCGGAAGGCGTTCGATACAGTTCCGCACTGTCGCCTGATAAACAAAGTAAGAGCCTACGGAATATCAGACCAGCTGTGTGGCTGGATTGAAGAGTTTTTAGCAAACAGAACACAGCATGTTGTTCTCAATGGAGAAACGTCTACAGACGTAAAAATAAACCTCTGGCGTGCCACAGGGGAGTGATATGGGACCACTGCTTTTCACAATATATATAAATGACCTAGTAGATAGTGTCGGAAGTTCCATGCGGCTTTTCGTGGATGATGCTGTAGTATACAGACAAGTTGCAGAATTAGAAAATTGCAGCGAAATGCAGGAAGATCTGCAGCGGATAGGCACTTGGTGCAGGGAGTGGCAACCGAACCTTAACTTAGACAAATGTAATGTATTGCGAATACATAAAAAGAAGGATCCTTTATTGTATGATTATATGATAGCGGAACAAACACTGGTAGCAGTTAGTTTTGTAAAATATCTGGGAGTATGCATACGTAACGATTTGAAGTGGAATGATCATATAAAATTAACTGTTGGTAAGGCAGGTGCCAGGTTGAGATTCATTGGGAGAGTCCTTAGAAAATGTAGTCCATCAACAAAGGAGGTGGCTTACAAAACACTCGTTCAACCTATACTTGAGTATTGCTCATCAGTGTGGGTTCCGTACCAGGTCGGGTTGACAGAGGAGATAGAGAAGATCCAAAGAAGAGCGGCGCGTTTCGTCACAGGGTTATTTGGTAAGCGTGATAGCGTTACGGAGATGTTTAGCAAACTCTAGTGACAGACTCTGCAAGAGAGGCGCTCTGCAAAGCGGTGTAGCTTGCTGTCCAGGTTTCGAGAGGGTGCGTTTCTGGATGAGGTATGGAACATATTCTTCCCCCTACTTATACCTCCCGAGGAGATCACGAATGTAAAATCAGAGAGATTAGAGTGCGCACGGAGGCTTTCCGGCAGCCGTTCTTCCCGCGAACCATACGCGACTGGAACAGGAAAGGGAGGTAATGACAGTGGTACGTAATGTGCCCTCCGCCACACACGGTTGGGTGGCTTGCGGAGTATAAATGTAGATGTAGATGTAGAACGCCTATATGACAACAAGTGTCTGGCGCAGCTGTTAGATAGGTTACTGCTGCGTCAATGGCAGGCTATCAAGATTTAAGTAAATCTGAACGTGGTATTATAGTTCGCGCACGAGCGATGGGACACAGCATCTCCGAGGTAGCGACGAAGTGGGGATTTACCCCTACGACCATTTCATGAGTGTAACGTGAATATCAGCAACCAGGTAAAACAACAAATCTCTCGCTGCTGCTGGAAAAAGATCCTGCAAGAACGGGACCAACAACGTCTGAAGAGAATCGTTCAACATGACAGAAGTGTGACCTTTCAGCAAATTTCTGCGGATTTCAATGCTAGGCCATCAACAAGTGTCAGCGTGCGAAACATTCAACGAAATATCATCGACATGGGCTTTCGGAGCCCAATCCCCACTCGTGTGTACCCTTTATGACCGCACGACACTAAGCCTACCCTGGGCCCGTCAACACTGACATTGGACTGTTGACTGGAAACATGCTGCCTGGTCGGACGAGTCTCGTTTCAAATTGTATCGAGCGAATGGACGTGTACTGGTATGGAGATAACCTCATTGATCCATGCATGTCGGCAGGAGACTGTTCAACCTAGTGGAGGCTCTGTACTGATGTGGTGCGTGTGCAGTTGGAGTGATATGGGATCTCTGATACGTCTAGATACGACTCTGACAGGTGACACGTACGTAAGCATCCTGCATCCATTCATGTCCACTGTGCTTTCCGACGGACTTGGGCAATTGCAGCACAACAATGCGACATCCCACACGTCCAGAACTGCTACAGAGTGGCTTCTGAATTTAAACATTTTCGCCAGCCACCAAGCTCCCCAGACATGAACATTACTGAGCATATCTGAGATGCCTTGCAATGTGCTTTTCAGAAGAGATCTCAAGGATCTATGGACAGCCCTGGAAGATTCATTGCGTCAGTTCTATCCAGCGCTACTTCAGACATTAATGGAGTCCATGCCACGTCGTGTTGTGGCACTTCTGCGTGCTCGCGGGGGCCCTTCACGATATTAGGCACGTGTATCTGTTTTTTGGCTCTTCAATGTTTTAAGCGCACGGAATACTACGGTACTGGCTGTTTCAAGCACAATGCAAGCGAGTCTTTGGCGTTGCATAGGAACATATACCTCGTGAAGCCGACTCTTCCCACCGCATAACGCCATTGCTCGCTTCCCGGCCACTGTGGGACGTATCGTTTCCGTTTTGTGCTTTCAGTAACCTACATCCGCGATTATTAGAAGAATCCACTGCAAGAACAGCGAAAATATAGTACGCGACTAACTTTTTCCCTTTCGGTAGTTTCTGGGTGGTATCAGCGTGAAAAAGTTTCTTGAAAGCCTCACATTGTGTGTACAGTTTGCTGGAAGTGGCTAAGCACTCACATTCTGAAATAACGGGTGAATATAGTCTGGATACGGTGCCATTAAGATATCCAGGGTTATTCATCTGCCCCTACTTCTGGACTTTATGCAACCCGCAACACCTTCAAAAATCATGCACCAGATTTTCTTGCTCGCTACACACAAACTACTGGTCCTACAAAAATAATGAACAAGACCTTTATAAAGAAAATTTAATGTAATTAAATTTTGTACTGGGATACCTTTTCGCTAGAGACCATGGCTTTCAAATTATTCAAGAAAAACGAGTTTGGAGATCTCTTTTGTACATTTTTCTTGAATAATTCGAAAACTACAGCCTTCAACGACAACATATCCTGGTACAAAATTAAACTACATTAAATTTACTACAGAAATGTCCCGTTCATGTTCTCTGCAGGACTAATGGTAACGAGCAAGAGTGCATGAAAATCTTGTGTTTAGTATTTGAAAGTGCTGCAGGTTGCATGAAACCTAGCGGTTGCGGCAGCTGAATCACTTATCACTTTTCTTACTATGTTAAGCCTTCAATATAAGATTATGACCTCTCAGTGAGTAGATTATGACAGCATTTTCAACTTTTTAATTCGGTTAATCAAATTACATGAAACACTGAAAAAATAAATTTTTTGTTGCCCCTGAAAGACACTAAACAGACAACCTGCAACTGGCACTGTTCGCCGTTTTAGTTTAATTATACAAATTTGAACATCAAAAACACTTCATAATACTGTTGTAATGCATTCATGGTATGCGCTCGTGCTGTTGCACGTGAAACAACTGTAGGTATTTTAGTTCACTCTCCCAAAAAAAAAAAAAAAAAAAAAATATATATATATATACATATATATATATATATATATATATATATATATATATATATATATATATATATATATATATATAGCAATTTACCACAAACAATACCAAGTGTGAAGTCATCCACATCAGCACAAAATAAAAACACACACTTACACACGATATGTTTAGGTTACATGATAAATCACGCAACTTTGAAGGTTGTTGATTCAAACATAAACGTAGGGATTTCAATTCCAAACAACTTATATTGCAACTATCATACAAAGAATGTTCTGGGAAAGGCGAACCAAAGGCTGAAATTTATTGGTAAAACACTTAGAAAATGAAATAAATCTACCGAAATGACTGCCTACGCTATGCTTGTCCGTTCTCTTCTGGAATATTGTTACGTGGTATGGGATCCCGACCAGATAGGAACGATGGAGTACATCGAAAAAGTTTCAAGAAGGGCAGCACGTTTTGTATTATCGAGAAATACGGAACAGAACATGACGGATATTATACGCGAGTTGCGATGGTAATCGTTAACAGCGTACGGCTGACATCATATTACTGCGCTTGCGGGCAATGGGAATGTGTGGTGGACGTAATATTACGTTAAGCGATTTATGATGATTTTCTACGGTGTCAAACGTATATTTACCCCACCGTATATTTACCCCAAAATCGTCTGTGACGTCTGCAGGCTTCATAGTTCCTGTTCGTTGGTAGTAGCGTTATGACTAGAAAAAGAACCTGTTATTGTCTCTTGTTTTGTAGGCGTAAGCTGATGTTCAAACTCTCTGTTTCGTGAGTTTTTTTGTGCTTTATGTTGATTTTGTGTTCAAAATGTGCAGTGAAGAGAAGGAACGCCGGAAGCAATTGATTTACAAAGCCCTTTTACTATTATGCAGATCATGAAAACGAAATGATACAGTTTGACGATGATTCAGATTATACGTTTATCGTGTTATTTTCGCAGTTTCTGTTGTTACGAAGGATTCTCCTGCGGGTAAATTACTACCCACTCTGGATGCAAAATTTTATTTTGTTCTTGTGTCGTGTGTATTTCTTTAGATTTAAATTGCCTGTTAAAGAAATTTAAACAGAAAAATCAACTGTTTGGTTATTAAGATGTACACCTGAACAGTACAACTCCTTTTCAATTTTTTTAAAAATAATAATTATTAAATTGAAGTTTTATTTGTGAATTTAGATTCAGCACTATTAACGCCAAGGGGCAACGGCCTTGCCGCAGTGGATACACCGGTTCCCGTAAGATCATCGAAGTTAAGCGCTGTCGGGCGTGGTCGGCACTTGGATGGGTGACCATCCAGGCTGCCGTGCGCTGTTGCCATTTTTCGGAGTGCACTCAGTCTCGTGATGCCAATTGAGGAGCTACTCGACCGAATAGTAGCGGCTTCGGTCAAGAATACGATCATAACGACCGGGAGAACGGTGTGCTGATCCCACGCCCCTCCTATCCGCATTCTCCACTAAGGGTAACACGGCGGTCGGATGGACCCGGTAGGCCACTCGTGGCCTGAAGACGTAGCACTATTAACGCCAAGGTATGTAAATTTAATGTAGAAAATCCAATAAAACCAGAAAAATTTTGAAATTCCCACTACATACTTGCACACACGAATTACAACCTCCAAGAAAACCACGTATTTAGGCCAGTCCACAGGTGATGGCAGCTACGTACAAGACCAGCACTGCAAGTGTTACAACGAAGGCGTCCTCGATACCACACAGTCCCGACTGCCTTAATCCACGGCTTTCAGGACGTCATGTGAGGAAATCGTGACTTGGGGTTCACACGATCGACGTTTTCGGAATCCATGCTGGTTGGTACGGATAAGGTGATTCTGTTCTAGATACCTTATTACATTATTTTAGATCAGATATGTCGCAGATTTAGAATAAGCAACTGCGGTTGCCGGCGTCAAGACTTTGGACATACAAGGCTCTCCCTCCGTTTGTAACAGGGAGATGAAACGCGGTCCCCGCGCGCCGGCGGTCCAAGGAGACGGCTGGGCGGGGTGTGTGAGCACAGCCGGGAACAAGCGAGCACCGAGTGGACGGCGCGGCCGGTCCGGATCAGACGTGAAAAAAGTTTGCCGGTCGCTCCGCGGCGCAAAGAGTGTGGGAGAGCCTGGGAGGAGGGGTTGTGTGTGGGATGGGGGGGGGGGGGGTTTGTGGTTGGAGGTGAAGGTTCGGGAGGGGGGCGGGCGACTGCTGGCTGCAGCTACACGGCTGCAACTTGCTCCGCAGATACACAATAAACACTAATGAGCCGCCGGCTCAGCTATTGCTGGCCGCGGGTCGGTGGCGCCTACGTGACAAAGAGCAGAAGAATAGGGCGCGGCGGCAAAGAATCCGGCGCGTCATTAGCAACTACACAGCCGGTGTGGACCAGAAGAACAAACGACCGCGCTCCTTGCAGAATTGCTTATCTTTCCTCCCCATTTCCAGCAATAATGAACGAGCTCCACCTAAAGTAGCGCTCGACAAGCTGTGTTTCGTGGGCAAATTTTCATTCAAATTTTTCTGGGGGAATTAATCATTGATTAAGAGATGGATAAGGTGGGCATTTTTTTTAAGGAAAAACCATCAGATAATATATCGTTGGTGGTATACCTGGTAATAAATAAGCAACCAGCAGAGTTTTTTTTGTTTTTTAGTAAGATTCATTCAACCATACACATGTTTCCGACCCACTGCAGGCTCATCAACAGATGGTGACGAAAAGTGTACGAAACCGAAAGTTTCTTATGTTTTAGGTACTTACAGTGCACTACCTTGTGGCACACATATCAAACCTCTTCCTATAATGTATATTATTAAGCTATGTGCACAAATATATACAGTGTTCAGCTGTACTTGTTTTACACTGATTCACAAAAAGTAAACATTTAATGTTTTTACAAAGAACATAGATGTGATAGATATTACACTTATCTACATGATGGTCTTGGCATGAGATACATCGTATTACAGTACGTAATATTACTAGTACAGATATTATATTTCCGCCAATTCTGCTGGCTGCTGGAGCGTTTTTATATCGACAACATAATTTTAATATGGCCCAACAGTTATACAAAAGGCAAAAAATAAAAATAGAGTGAAATATTTACTACGTAATTAAAAACTTTTTATAAGTTACTGAATGCCATAGTTGTTACATGACAAGGATAGCAAAACTTATGCGCGAAGAAGAATGTGTGTTATTATTGTCATTTTTTTTGTTTTGGTACCAGGATGTCCTGGAAATTCTGGATGAAAAGGTTTTGAGTTGATTCAGTTTGTTAATTTAGGATTTTTTGAGGTGATTTTAGTTTGTGGATGTAAATCTGTCACTGTTCAAGGAAGTCCATCTGTATACCTTTCTCAGCAACTTTAATGCGATAGGAGACCTTCTTATTGATGTTACAAGTAAACGAGTCACCCAGAAATATTACCTGTCCGAAGTCTGACGTCAAACACACGTGGTGTAACATCCATCCCCATATATGGGCAGCTTGGTCATCAGTAGGAAGGTTCCTCGTCTACGACAAACAGTCCCTACTATACATTACTATCTCGATGTGCTTTCTACTACAACATGTAAACAAACAGATCGCCACGAATCAAAATTTGTAGCAACCAGCCACAATTATCAAAACGTCGAAAGCTCACTGCAGGCTCAATTAATATTAAAAATTTACACGCAAGCGCGAAATGGAGTGTCTCTGTGACGGCCGCAAGGCGTCTTTCCATGTTCCAACGATTTGCAGCTTTTACAATGCTGGTAGGAGACAGCTAACAACTATACAACCTGCTGCTGTTTTTATGGTCTGATTTCCCGACAATTAAATACATTGTTACAACATTTGCAATGCCAACACAACAAAATTCAGCTCACAATAGAGCTGGGAGTACCTTCTATATACTACTTCTTTGGGTGTTAACATAAACATGAGCACAAGGGCACAATTATTTACCGTTCACAGAAAACGCACACATATAGATACCACAATCCCTGGAAGCTCCCAGAAGCCACAAAGACACAAATATGCAGCTTGATACACCACAGAGCAACGTCTCATATCAGTTCCACAACCTGAACCTGCCTTTCAAACCGAACTACAGTCTATCAGAATCATCGCTTCCAGTAACACCTATACCTCTACCCTGACTGACAATAACACGAAAATAGAAAATGTGTAAAATTACACTTCTTCTTACGCTGGCAAACAGGGACCCGCCAAAAGTTACACAAAATTATCCACCATTCCTATACGTTGGCAAAATTTCAGATAACCTCGCAAAAACTTAACGCCTCGCAGCTATAGATTTGTGTTTTACAATAACAGCAGCAGATGAAAATTTTCATTCAATAATAAAGACAAAATGCAACCTTCGGCACAGGGAGGTGTGTATCAAATCAGGTGCAAGCACTGTGGAAAATTACATGTCAGTCAGTCTAGCAGAGATGCTGCAATTACATTATTTGAACGAGAGAGAAGTTGCAGATTAGGAAATAAAGATGCAACTTGTGCGGAACATATTTTAACAGAGAACCATCCACAAAATGTAGATTAAGAAAAGTTGGAGTATCAACTTCTTGGAAATACATGAAATCAGTAAACATATCACACAAAACGGAAACTTAACTTCAAATGAGCAAACTCAGTATCCTTTTTCTCCCCCTGCTAAATTAAGTTTCAGTTGTACAGATATTAGATTACAGTTATCAACTCAATTTTGTTTTTCATCTCTTCCTATGTATAATGATATCCACATAATCTATTTTTCATTTCTAGCTAAATACAGCTATTTGTGCATGGCACATAAGTGTAATTGGCTAATGGTTCAAATGGCTCTGAGCACTATGGGACTTAACATCTACGGTCATCAGTCCCCTATAACTTAGAACTACTTAAACCTAACTAACCTAAGGACATCACACAACACCCAGTCATCACGAGACAGAGAAAATCCCTGACCCCGCCGGGAATCGAACCCGGGCGTGGGAAGCGAGAACGCTACCGCATGACCACGAGCTGCGGACATAAGTGTAATTCATTCGATTCTAAACATCCTGTACGCATCACTTTTTTAATTTTTTTTATCTTTTGTGTAAGTAATACCTACGCAAGTAGCTCGTCATTTTATTTGTGTTTGCGACATTGAGCTGTCGTCTGGTTAGGGAGTAAGGAGACAAAAGCCGGTTCACGACTAAGTAAATAACGTATTTTGCAGAACATTAGGAAAGTGAATCCTATTTAATATCATTCATGTTACTGGATTTCCACACGTAACGATCCCAGGCGATTCTGCTAGCCTATTAATTATTAGCTCTTCCTTCAGTTCCTCCGCATTTGCCCTTTTTTCAGCTCCTATCTTCGTAAAGAGGCCGAGCGTGATACATACGGAACGGAGATGACACGTCTGGTATTCCATCTTCCAAACATGTGTAGAGGTTTTCCTTATCTTGCATAAATATGATGAGTAATGACCTCGGTTAGTAAGGAAGAGCACATTCCACACGTTGGACGGAGTGATAAGCATTCCCGTGCATACGAAAAAAGAAATTCAAATGATCTCAGACCTTTGCGAGAGGATTTCAACTGTATCTGATGAGTGGCTAATATGGTTCTCTCGATTACCCGCTTGATAAATGCTGGTTCACACAGTACCTGCTTAATTTTACTGAATTCCTATGAACCGGAATTGCGAAAACAACAGGAATTAAAAGATAATTTAACACTTTTTATGCCGCCAACTTCCCATAACAGCTCTTGTTGTAAAACAATCAGCCAAGTAAATTACATATTGGTACTCGTGAAGACAAAGGTGGTTTGCTACTGTCCACATTATGTTCTTATTATGTTCTTTTTAATGTCAGAGCGAGTACAATTTCTCTCCTGTTTGTACTTTGTATTTTCAACACGAGTTTATATTTAACGAGTTCATCATCTCCACATTTTGCCTAGCAATCGGAGGAATATAGTTAATCGACGACTAAACCTGTGCAGCCACGTGTGTAAGAAGGCGCCAGGCTACAGGTTGAACGGATAGAGGTAACCATCTACCAGCCCCAACAGGACCACGCCTTACAATGCAGCAGGTGTTTCAAAAGCGACTCCCCGCGGATAACAACCTCACTCGATGCAGTTTCTCTAAAGTTTGGCGCCCTATTTATACGGGAGTTGTAGTTAAATCTCTTTCACAGAAAGTTCATTCACTGGAAACCCTCCCTAAGTTCACTGATTTAAGTCAGGTCCAATATTTTTCCTATGTCTTCCAATTTTCTAACTTTTCCTCTATCTACATTTAACGATTTATAATGTAAGACATTTGTTTTTGCTATTTTGTCTAAAACTGACACGGTGAGACCGTGGCTGTGTACAATTAATGTAGGTTTATTCTTACAAAGAAGAAGACAGCAACCAGCCACTATTAGTACTGCTATTTATTTAGGTAAATAACGCCGGTACCGGTTTCGAACTGGCAAGTTCATCATCAGAAGGCTGTTCACATGATTTTCAAGATACACTTTACATTATCGTCAGTTTCAGATTTTTATTCTTCCACTGTGTTAATTATATTAACACCTATGGTGCACTATTGTTACTGTCATATTATTCATTATATCTCATCTCTCTGTTGCTCCTTGTATAAAGCACAGTATTTCCATAATACCATATAAGTAGCATTCACACAAGCTGGTTACTACATATGTCAACTTCATCCGTAATATTATATGCTCGTAATGTAAGGATTATGTTTGTGCTTTAATTTTCATTACTTTATGCTATTCTTTAAAAACATACTGTGAAATCAAAGCAATCTGTATATTGTGATGTCTCTGAGAGAGAACGTCTCTGACACTGTTGTATTTGTAAATCTGCAATGTTTGTGATAACTTCACATGTGGCAAATTCTTTTTGGTGTGTGTGTGTGTGTGTGTGTGTGTGTGTGTGAGAGAGAGAGAGAGAGAGAGAGAGAGAGAGAGAGAGAGAGAGAGAGAGAGAGAGAGGGGGGGGGGGGGTACTTTGCACAATATGGTGATGTACAAATTACATAAGTGCTGGATATATTTTGGAATATTCGAAATATACTATCCTGTAACTTCGCAACAAAACCGCGTGGAATTTTCGACGTAAGTACCAGAGCCACTTAACCTCACATATTTATTTACTCTGTATTTCATCGTTTGGAGGTTAGTTATTTTCACCATAGGGCAACAAGACACCAAAAATACTTCGCCACAGTGGAAGAATAAAAATCGGAAACGGACGATAAAGTAAAGTGTATCTTGAAAATCATGTGAACAGTCGTCTGATGATGAACCTGCCAGTTCGAAACCGGTAACGGCGCTATTTACCTAAATAAATAGCAGTATTAATAGTGGCTGGTTGCTGTCTTCTTCTTTGTAAGAATTAACCTACATTTGTTTTTGATAGCTCGAGTAAATACGTTCTCTTATTTCGATGAATATGATTTTTGTACACTCTTTTTATCATGGAAAGAACAACATGCAGCATCATCGATAGTCGGCAGAGAGAAAGGGCACGTTGTTGTGTGGTTCATTTACATCAGAGAGTGCGTATACGCGTCCGCGGGCTGTCGGACTGCATCGCACGGTCGATAGCGTCGTCACAGTGAGAGCATGGCACGGCGGCAGCGGCAAAGGACTCCACGGTGCCCAAGTTCCGTCAAACACGACGGAGAAGCGAAAGGGAAGGAAGAGAGACCAGGTTTTACGCCTAGCCAACAACGAGGGCATTAGAGAAGAAGCACCAGCCCGCGCTGGGGGATTATGGGGACAGAATTCCACCTTGCCCTTTTACGGGAACCATCCCAGCAGTTACCATACCGATTTAGGGACTTGACGGAAAAAATAAATGTGGATGGGCAGACGGGGATTTGAATCGGAATTCTCCAGAACAGGAGTGCACCTCTCCCGCCGCTAATGGGGATGGAGACACGCCCGAGGCACCATTACCTGATACGAAGCAACGGCTACATGTACATCTACATGGATACTCTGCAAATCACATTTAAGTGCCTGGCAGAGGGTTCATTGAACCACCTTCACAATTCTCTATTATTCCAATCTCGTATAGCGCGCGGAAAGAATGAACTCCTATCTCTTTCCGTACGAGCTCTCATTTCCCTTATTTTATCGTTGCAGTCGTTCCGCCCTATGTAGCTCGGTGTCAACAAAATATTTTCGCATTCGGAGGAGAAAGTTGGTGATTGGAATTTAGTGAGAAGATTCCGTCGCAACGAAAAACGCCTTTCTATTAATGATTTCCAGTCCAAGTCCTGTATCATTCCTGTGACACTCTCTCCCATATTTCGCTGCCTTTTTGGTAAGGATACCACACCGCGCAGCAGTATTCTAAAAAAGACGACGGACAAACGTAGTGTAGGCAGTCTCCTTAGTAGGTCTGTTACATTTTCTAAGTGTCCTGCCAATAAAACGCAGCCTTTGGTCTTACCCATAACATTTTCTATGGGTTCTTTCCAGTTTAAGTAGTTCGTAATTGTAATACATAGGTATTTAGTTGAATTTACGGCTTTTAGATTAGACTGATTTATCGTGTAACTGAAGTTTAACGCGTTCTTAAGCACTCATGTGGAAGACCTCACACTTTTCGTTAATTAGGGCCAACTGAAAATTTTAGCACCATTCAGATATCTTTCCTAAATCGTTTTGCAGTTTGTTTTGATCTTCTGATGACTTTATTAGTCGATAAACGACAGCGTCATCTGCAAACAACCGGAGACGGCTGCTCAAATTCAAAAAAATGGTTCAAATGGCGCTGAGCACTATGGGACTTAACATCCATGGTCATCAGTCCCCTAGAACTTAGAACTACTTAAACCTAACTAACCTAAGGACATCACACAACACTCAGTCATCACGAGGCAGAGAAAATCCCTGACCCCGCCGGGAATCGAACCCGGGATAGCACTCAGCACTTCATGTGAATAAAGAGCTAGTTGCGTTTCACAGGAACGATGTTTTCTAAATCCATGTTGACTGTGTGTCAATAGACCGTTTCCTTCGAGGCAGTTCATAATGTTCGAACACAATATATGTTCTAAAATCCTGCTGCATACCAACGTTAACGATATGGGCCTGTAATTTAGTGGACAACTACCACTACCTTTATTGAATATTGGTGTGACCTGTGCAACTTTCCAGCCTTTGGGTACGCATCTTTCGTCAAGAGAACGGTTGTATATGACTGTTAAGTATGGAGCTAATGCATCAGCATACTCCGAAAGGAACCTAATTGGTATACAGTCTGGACCAGAAGACTTGCTTTTATTAAGTGATTTGAGTTGCTTCACTACTCCGAGGATATTTACTTCTACGTTACTCATGTTGGCAGCTGTTCTCGATTCGAATTCTGTAATATTTACTTCGCCTTCGTTTGTGAAGGCATTTCGGAAGGCTGTGTTTAGTAAATCTGCTTTGGCAACACTGTCTTCGATCGTATCTCCACTGTTATCGCGCAGAGAAGGCACTGATTATTTCTTGCTGCTAACATACTTCACATACGACCAGAATCTCTTTGGATTTTTTGCCGGGTTTCGAGACAAAGTTTTTGTTGTGGAAACTGTTACAGGCGTCTGGCATTGAACTCCGCGCTAAGTTTAGAGCTTCTGTAAAGGATCGCCAATCTTGGGGATTTTGCGTCTGTTTAAATTTGGCATGTTTGTTTCGTTGTTTCTGCAACGTCGATAGATCTTAAGGAATCTGAACAAAAGTCGAAAAACATATTAAAGTTGACTTCGAACTGCAGCGCAACTCGCTACTTTTCACGTTTACAAATATTGCCGGAGACGACAGAGGAGGTAAGTACCACCCCGCGTCAAGTCTTGATGCGCCAGTCGAGATCGACCGACTGGCGTCTCATGCTCTGGCAATGGCGTCTTTCGGATGCGGTGCCGCACGGGATTAGCCGAGCGGTCTCAGGCGCTGCAGTCATGGACTGTGCGGCTGGTCCCGGCGGAGGTTCGAGTCCTCCCTCGGGCATGGGTGTGTGTGTTTGTCCTTAGGATAATTTAGGTTAAGTAGTGTGTAAGCTTAAGGACTGATGAACTTAGCAGTTAAGTCCCATAAGATTTCACACAAATTTGAACGTTTTTGATGCGGTCTGGAGCGAAGTGGGGTCAACACACGCCCTTCCGGCAGCAGTCTGTTTCCCCGACCTCGGAGCCGCTACTTCTGTCTCTAGGGGCTCCTCTTTTGGCATCAAGTTCCAGTGCGTCCTCCGAAGAAAAATTCCTGACAGTACCGGGAACTGAACCCGGGTCTTTCACATATCACTGAGACGCACTGACTGGTCAGCTAAAGGGGCGGGCAGATGTGATAAATCAATGATAAAAACTCTAGGACTGACCGCGGAATAGCACAAAACTGTGGAAAAAATGCGAATCTTCAGTAGGCACATGTTACTGGGAATCAGAATAACGGGAATAAAAGAAATGTGACTAATCCACTACATCCCTCCTAAAGTTTTAACATAACGCACTTAGTGAAATTCACACGAAAACTGTATGCGTGTTGAAAAAGTAAGTTATCAGGTGCAGTACAATTCGACATACGGATTACTGCTAGATGACCTATATTAACGTTCATAGGATCATTATTTGTGCCCATCTATCTTTCCGTCAAATGACTCTGTGTGCATACAGATAAAGTCATATTCAGAGCGATAGAATAGGAGGTATCGGAGCAAACCGATTTTGAAGCAGATTTATTACAACACGCTTTCATGGGCATGAAACGCTATGCTTAATAACAGCCTGGAGCAGCTACAATCAAACTACAATCAAGACTGCACGATCTAGGGCACGCAACCTTTCTACCAGGTTTAACCATTATGCCACAGCAATGCGGCACATAAAACCGAGGTTACGGCTGAACCCAGGAAACGGCTTCTGTAATGAAACTGGATACGCCATCACATTAGTTTCAATAAGGAATGCGATCTATCAGTTTGATGAAGAACACTATTCACTAAGTCTTGTCTGAGTCGAGTATGTGCAATTTCCTAGAACTGTACAGCCTCCACTAAACATATGTTATTCTGCTGCTGTTACTTATTAACATATAGATTACTCACTTAAGGCCAAAATTATGCTGAAATAATTCAGATTGAGTAATTTAACAACATTCATATATTTTCATATTTGATGATGAACAATAGTTTCAAACCCTGAAATTTATTCCTGAAACTGAATTTAACTGTGTTAGGTGCAGATGTATCAGATAAAGCGGCATATGAAAATTTGTGCAGATTGGGACTCGAACCCGGATTTCCGGCGTATTGCGAGCGGTCGCCTTACGCTATGTGAACACGCTCTCCACACCAACTCAAACTTCCATCCTTCGCACACCTTTCTATTTCTTCTCACAGATTATTAATTTACTTGCCTATACACGCACAGGTGTATAATTCAATACTTGAAACTATAGTTCGTCATCAAATCATCAAATATAAACATACGTAAGGCGAAGGCAGGCCTGTGACGAAAATGACAACGTCACTCTCTTAGTCGTCGTCTCGATTCTAAAACTTGCACGGGAACCACGAGATACGCGAGTGTGGGTAAATGAATTAATAATCTGTGTGTGTGAGACATATGGAAATTTTGGTGAGTGTAGAGCGCGTGCTCAGATAGCCTAATTGGCCAGGTGACCGCTCATGATAAGAGGGAAATTTGAGTTCGTGTCACGGTCGGGCAGAAATTTTCATATGTCGCTTTAGAGAGTCCATCGATTGCATGAAATTGTTACGGAGTGCTGTCTTAAAATCTTACGCCAATAACTTGAATTTCAAGAATAAGTTAACATTATTCATTATGTGAACAACGCTTTTATGTTAGAACGATCATTATTTCTTTTTAAAGAGAGAATTTTTTTTCAAAATTTGTGGCCATTTGGAGCCAAATTAAGGGCAATGACCTTATTTCGTAAACGCATTTGTTCAATATTTCATATTTTATACTATTCATAAATTAGACCTCAGTTATAAATTTGTCATATATATTAAAACGAATTAATTTGTTGGTAAATTAAAGTAAATTAACGTCATTATCGGTAGCTATTACGGCCAATTATTGTTTATAGAGCAAAATAAGAAAATTTTTTTTAGTCATAAAAATTTCTGGGAATGGTGGTGGCACTACAACTACCCGAGTGAAATCGAGAATACTTGGTTTTTCTGTGATTCATACTAAAACTACCTAAATGAAAATAACTAAGTATGTATTTGAAGACAACACTTGATAATATCTTTCGTTGTAGGACATTTTTATGAAAAAGTTATGATATGTAAAGTATGAAATTATTAGTGAATGCTGTCTTAAAATCTTACGCTATATGTAATTTTTGCGAGTTACATGATGACTGGAAGTATAGGGTGTAGAAAAATGGGTTCAAATGGCTCTCAGCACTATGGGACTTAACATCTGAGGTAATCAGTCCCCTAGAACTTAGAACTACTTAAACCTAACTAACCTAAGGACATCACACACATCCATGCCCGAGGCAGGACTCGAACCTGCGACCGTAGCGGTCGCGCCGTTCCAGACTGAAGCGCCTAGAACCGCTCGGCCACTGCGGCCGGCCAGAGTGTGCAGAAGAAAAGTGGAATGTATTGTATATGATTGTTAACTGGCCAAGCTTGGCAATATAATAAAAATATCATAGACGAAGACGTAGCAGTTAAGACCGAGCAAATGAATCAGTAACAGAAAGTGCGTGTTATGAATGTTTCTGCACTGAATGCTAATTAAAGGAACAGCATTCGAATAGACAGCCACAGAAGAAAATATCTAAGACGAAGTTTAATGACACATGCCGACACAGAGACATACAATCCCTTAAAGGCTGCGCCATAGATTAAATTGAGAGGCATGTAGAATATAATCTTTGTAATGTTCATATTGGATTCTCTTTTGTTTCATACTCCAAGAAGGAGTTAAGAGACACTTTCGATTGTTACCTAGTAGAGGATGGACATAATTTTTTGGTGTGTGCGGAAAGGCAGCCGCCGGCCGCGGTGGTCTCGTGGTTCTAGGCGCGCAGTCCGGAACCGTGCGACTGCTACGGTCGCAGGTTCGAATCCTGCCTCGGGCATGGATGTGTGTGATGTCCTTAGGTTAGTTAGGTTTAAGTAGTTCTAAGTTCTAGGGGACTGATGACCACGGCAGTTGAGTCCCATAGTGCTCAGAGCCATTTGAACCATTTTTGAAAGGCAGCCATCTTGTTGTATTTATGGTTTGTGCGACGAGCAGAGCAAGTCTTATTGCGTTGTGAATAAAAAATAGTGAGAAGTATCTAAGTTTTACGTGAAGTGAACCGATGCCGACTTAGGAAGATACACACGGTCAACAAAGAGAAGAACATTGATGGCGACTAATGAATTAATATTGGGGCAGAAGGACTAATTCTACGTCTAAGGTGAGAACTCTGACTAAATCAACAATGACGTAGAATTCAAAAATGTATTTAATCAGAATTGTAAATTATATTACAGGCAAATCTCACGCAGCACTGAATTTGTCAACATTCAAGCCGGTCAATACAGTCCGTAAAAAAGCCTTTCAAAAGTTCTAAGGTTACAGTTCCATATCCATAATTATTTTCTCTTTTCAAAAAATCAATAAATTTAATTTTTTTTATTTATTTCGCCACAGAAGATAAGCATATATGTGAACAATATTTTATTATTTGCATTCAACTTTTCACGTCTGCCGACAACTTGCAATTATCGTCATGAAAATGCTAACTTCTCACTTAAAGAATGTGGGAGTATATTTGGAAACTGTCAAAAAAATTAATATTTTTTTATTATTTACCATATTTGACACGAAGCTTCTACTGTTGTGTTAAGCAAAAGGCCTCTTACGAGTATGACAGCCACAGCTGAGCTCCGTGAAGACGAATGCATGTGTAAGTTGTACGTATAGTGCCTACAGTGGTGACAAGTTGCAGAGGTGCGCCAAAACTAATTCTGAGGTAAAGCTGACGCAATTCTACGGAGTAAGCTTCAGCCGGGGCTTATCCCGTATTCGCACAACAAATGCTGTTCCGCGGAAGCGGCGCACAAAGGGGCGACCAGCAAGTGGTTGCCGCTGCCACGATCCATCATCGCCGGCAGCAGAAGCGCGCTCCGAGGCGGGGACAGCGCGGCGTAGACCCCCCCCCCCCCCCACCATCCCCCTCCTACCCGCTGCTTCCACAGAAAGCAATTTCAATAATGTTCCTCTCCGGCTGCACCTCGGTGGCTCCTCCAGATGCATCTTCATTAATTATTCTTCCTAATTTACTTTGGGCGATTAGATGGACGGGCGTTTGCGAGCTGCAGGGACTATCGCCGCCGAGGAGGGCCGCGTGAAAAATTGCGCCCGCCGAGGATTAATACCGGTAATGCCGTGCCTAAGTGAAACAAAGAGAGAAAATTAAAATAAAAATTAAGGCGGCGAGCGGGGGAAACGGAACGCAGAAAGAAGGAACAAAGGAGGCCGCAATTCCCAGGCGCAGCTGGAAACGGCGGGGATACAGCACGGCGGCGTTCGAAGAGCTTTTTCACGGGGGCGATATGGGGCGCCGCAGTAGAATCTTTCGCAAAAGCAGTTGCGCCATTTGCAACGGGCCTGTTCTGCTAAATACAATGATGGCGTGCTACCTGCTACTGCAACGCCATAGTCCGATTAAAGTTACTTGATAGCTGACGCCTGTCACTTGTCACTTCAGTCTTGCCACATCTTCTGATGGGTACCGCTCGATTATAGGTGACACACACTTACGGTGGGTCAGGCTCGAATCCGCCCGGCAGATTAACGACGAGGGCTGGTGTGCCGGCCAGCCTGGATGTGGTTTTTAGGCGGTTTTCCACATCCCGCTAGGTGAATACAGGGCTGGTCCCCACGTCCCGCCTCAGTTACACGCGTCGCAGACATTTGAAACACGTTCGCACTACTTCACGATTCACACTAGACGCAGACAGCTGGGGGTACACTGCTTCCATCCCTGGGGGGTACGGGGTGGCGGCAGGAAGGGCATCCGGCCACCCCTAAAACTTACATTCCCAAATCCGTTGTAACCACGCCGACCCTGCGATCACTGCGGGACTATGGCGTAAGCGACAGAAAGAACACATATGGTGGGTCACTAAACAATTGCTGTTAATGTGTAACAAGGAGCAATGTCCGAAGCAGCCGCTAGGCAGTATGACGAAAATGATGATCTGTCGGCAGCTGATTTTTAGCGACCAATGACTAGAATGCGGCATACGAAGCGTGTTGTAGCCTTGAATTTAAACTCATGCCCTAAACACAACCTCGTGCAATGTATCCGAAAAAATTACAGTCAACAATCTGTGGCAGAAATACAATCGCGATCAGTTTGATCACCGCGATTAAAGTGAACCTCTACGAGCAAACTCAAGACAGAAAAAAAAAAAATAGTTTCAGCGCTAAAAGCAAACTGTAATTCCTCGCTATCATTGGTTATCTGAAATTGCACTCACACAGGCTACACGACGCTGCCGCGTTACCAACCGATGGGCAGTCCTCGTTGGCACTTGGTTGCGGATTATAGGCGACACAGGCACATTCAGAACGAAAAAAGAATGACGAGACGAAAAATAAGAGCAAATAATGCCGTCAATACGCTAATGAAAATGACGCAGCCAAATATTATAAATCTACAGCTACATGTCGACATCTACATGGATGCTCTACAAATCACATCTAAGAGGGTTCATCGAACCACTTTCACACTTCTCTATTATTCCAATCCCGTATAGCGAGCAGACGGAACGAACACCTGTATCTTTCCGTGAGAGCTCCGACTCCCCTTATTTTATCATAGTCGTCGTTTCTCCGTTTGTAGGTAGGCGTTAACAAAATATTTCCGCATTCGGAGGAGGAAGTTGGTGATGGAATTTCGTGAGAACATTCCTCCGCAAAGAAAACCGCCTTTGTTTTAATGATGTCCATCCCAAATCCTGGCCGGCCAGAGTGGCCGAGCGGTTCTAGGCGCTACAGTCTGGAACCGAGCTGCTGCTGCCGTCGCAGGTTCGAATCCTGTCTCGGGCATGGATGTGTGTGACTTCCTTAGGTTTGTTAGGTTTAAGTAGTTCTAAGGTCTAGGGGACTGATGACCTCAGAAGTTAAATCCCATATTGCTCAGAGCCATTTGAACCATTTTTGAACCCAAATCCTGTATTATTTCAGCTACACTCTCTCCCCTATTTCGCGATAATACGGAACGTGCTGCCCTTCTTTGAACTTTTTCGATGTAAACCGTCAATTCTGTCTGGTAGGGATCCCACACCGCGCAGCAGTATTCTAAAAGAGGAAGGACAAGCGTAGTGTGGGTAATCTCCTTAGTAGATCCGTTACATTTTCTATGTGTCCTGTCAATAAAATGCAGCTTTGGTTAGCCTTCCCCACAACATTTTCTGTGTGTTCCTTCCAATTTAAGTTGTTCGTAATTGTAATTCCCAGGTATTTAGTTGAATTTACGGCCTTTGGGTTTGACTGATTTATCGTGTAACCGAAGTTTAATGGATTTCTTTTAGCAGCATTCATATGGATGACATCTCACTTTTCGTTATTTAGGGAAAATTGCCCATTTTAGCACCATACCGGTATCTTTTCTAAATAGTTTTGTAATTTGTTTTTATCTTCTGATGACTTTACTAGTCGATAAATGACAGCGTCGTCTGCAAATCTGCAAAGAACCTAAGACGGTTGCTCAGATTGTCTCCCAAATCGTTTATATAGATAAGAAACAGCAATGGGCCTATAACACTACCTTGGGGAACGCCAGAAATCACTTCTGTCTTACTCGAAGACTTTCCTTCACTTACTACGAACTGTGATCTCTCTGACAAGAAATCACGAATCCAGTCACACAACTGAGACGATAATCCACAAGCACGCAATTTCACTAGAAGCCGTTTGTGCGGTACAGTGCCAAAAGTCTTCGGGAAATCCAGAAAAACGGAATCAATTTCAAATCTCTTGTCAATAGCACAATAAAAAATTACATTTAAACCAATTAACTGAATAAAATTAATAACCAAACTCTTTAAATTAGATTTAGAAACAAAAACTTTCGCTACATTTGACGAGATACGAACCTACAACATCCAACAACCTTTGCGCTACTCCGCTATATTTATAAATGTAGTGACCTAGTCACCACGATGAAATGCAGCTTCCAAAAATCGGCTTCACGCAATATCGTGCGAATCCTACCTAATTTAAGCCAAACTCTGTGGCCATGGCAATGGTGTATGTGAAGCTGAATCGCTTCATGTGAAGTATCCAACAGTGTTGGTTAGTTCTGTATATGAGACGCCTGTATTTCATTAGCATCGCTGTGTGTGGTTGTGGTTGTGGTGGTGGTGGTGGTGGTGAGGGGAGAGAGGTGGGGTCGCTTTTTTGTGATTGTCATCTGTGATGAAGCACGAAATGAAAGTGTCTGATCCTGATTCGGGATCCAAACACATCATGAAAGAAAGCCGGACAACGAATTTGAAGTGAACTGCAGTCGTTGTGAGTGCCTGGCAGCGGCGAACGGTTCTGGCATGACGTTGAGCGCTCTGATTGGAGGAAACCGGCTCCAGCGCGTGAAGTGTCAACTATAAAGTAATTTTAATCGGACTATAGCTTCTCTTTTGCAATGTTTAGTAAAGTTCTATCTACGTGTGGGAGCGCCTCGAGTCGGTTTCTGGGAAACGGCAAGTGGCCGAAAGGATCGAGAGGTCGACAGCGAAAGCGGTACACAAATCCGAAACGACACACCGAGAATAGTCCAAAAAGCAAAAGCGAAATATCGCCAACAGTGTACGACAAAAGCCACAATAGCAAATCGGGAGAGAAATCAAGAGCAACTGAGTGACTGCGAAAATAACGTCCCCGATCGGGAAGCTTCGGAAACATCGACACAACTGTACGAGAAAGCGCGAAACTTTCCATTTAGCTCGCGCCTACAGAGGGTCCACGTCTCCCATGATGCGAACTCGAAACCAAATACATCTGGATGCCAAGGCTTGTGCATCCATCTCGATGTCTAAGTCCGGCGAGCACGCTGTTCCATGCTTCAGCTTATGTTCGCAGTCGAGAGACTGGGCTGGCTGGCCTGTTTTGGGGGAGGAGGCCAGACAGCGAGGTCATCGGTCTCATCGTATTAGGAAAGGACGGGGAAGGATATCGGCCGTGCTCTTTCGAAGGAACCATCCCAGCATTTGCCTGGAGCGATTTAGGGAAATAACGCAAAACCTAAATCAGGATGGCCGGAGGCGGGATTGAACCGTCGTCCTCCCGAATGCGAGTCCAGTGTGCGCAGTCGGGAGACTGAAGCTAACATACTTAACAAGTCTAAAGGTTCAATTCACATTTCTATGCTATAGTAAAATGCTGCGAGAAGTATTGAAACTTATCAATTTCGAGGCAATACGTTTTACAGCTTCTCTGATAAGAATCATACCGATGCACTCAAATTTCAAGATACCTAGACAGTAGTTTGGCAACATGATTGTTTGTTGGATGAGTGTATACTTGTTGTTGTTGTTGCTGTTGCTGCTGTTTGTATTGTTATAATAACAGCAGTCCTTTCTCCGGAGACTGACTCGATGCAAATTTTAAGACTAGTCTATCCCGCACAGGCCTATTCATTTCTGCATAACGACTGCAACCTACATCCATTTGAACTTGCTCACCTACACAATCCTTCGTCTATAACTTTTAATTCCACCACCTTCCTCTGTTACCAACTTGATGAACCTTAATTATCGGCAAGATGTGTAAAGAAGGAAAGTCAATCGCGATATTTCGTCACGCGGGGACGTAGCCAGATTAGGTAACAATAATCTATTCCCGCAATGTAGCACACAATTCTCCCAGGGGGAAATGCAATATTTTCAGTAGCAAACGCGCTGCTTGCAAACCACGGACAAGGAAAAAAAACAGAAGAATTAATAATACGTCATAATTAAATAACATGGCCAAAGCTAGGAAGATATCAGACGCAGGGTTAAACAACTTACTTAGACAGAAAGATTTAACTCTGACATACGGAGAAAAAGAGCAGGTGTATCTCTGAGGCAATATACTGTGCCGAAATGAGAGGAGTGAAGAAGAAAACTCAAGCATGAAATGTGCTACAGAAGGACGCTGCAAATTAAGTGGTCATTAGAGATAAGAAATGAAGGAGAAACAGATTCAGTATCGGATTACACAATTCTGGGTTGAACCCCTTATCAAAACATGGAAATGCTAAGATGAGAAATTGTTAACTTGACTGTGGAAGGAACATTGGTGAAGAATAATGGTAGTAATGGGAAGAAGAATATTATAGCCAGAAAGTTTTAAAAAGAACACTATAGAAACGGCTGAAGCTCAGCGTGAAACCAGTCGAAAAACCGATGATTTAAAAGAACAGCTGATATTACACGCTAATGTGTGACATACACAATGCAAACAATGGCCTTCGTCTTCTCATTACAGCAATCGCCACTGAAAACAGTAAAGTGTTATGTACCAAATAATGATGCTTAGTACATTGATTGAAAACAAGGGTACAACCAAACTACATGGCGGATTAAAACTGTGTGTTGGACCGGGACTCAAACCTGAGATCTTTGCCTTTCGCGGGCATATGCAACCCCACTGAGCTATCTTTTTCTCCCTTTTTTTATCAAATATTTTACATAGTGAAAGACAAGCTATCGAAACGCGACTCCGACCCGCCATTAGAGGTACTTTTCCGCCATTACGCCTTCTCCTACCTTTAACTTCGCTGGGACTGGCAAAAGTGAAGCTTTAAAGGCCACTCGTGAGTTGGGCGTGGATAGCACAGTCGTTAGAGCACTTGCACGCGAAAGGCAAAGGTCCTGAGTTCGAGTATAGGTCGAACGCACAGTTTTAAGCTGCCACGGAATTTCAAACCAGCGAACACTCTGTTACAGAACGAAAATTCATTCAATAATACAACATATCTATTTAATTCAAATTAAATCAATTTTTTTTTGTGTGCTAATAGCAGCAAGGCGGTCAGAAATATCTCTAGTGATTTTACGTACCATTCTTTTGCAAAACGCGCTATCGACAAACTTTGGTAAGGCAAGCGAAATGATGTCGAATTTCGTCTTACAAAAACCAGGATTCGTACGAAGTATTTAGAGCCGATCTCGAGATGAGTCGAAAGAAAATCATTGCCCGGGATGCTTTCAGAGGTTAGCAAACACTTCTATTCTTCTACCTGCTTCCCTCGGCCCGTCGCGTATAACGGCAGCGTCAATACAACAATCTCTGACGCCGTTCCAGAGAAACGCCAACAGAAATATTTATAGAACAAGCAGCGACGCGCGTCTGAATAAGACGGACCTTGAGACGAAGTTGTTGGTGCGCGGACACAAAGCCCAGAATAAAAGCACTTCCCGGTATTGTGTGCGCGGAAGAAGAACAAAACTGCCTTTCTACAGGACGAAAGAGACATTTAATAGTCCTCGCACAACGGTGGCAATCTTAGCGAGGAGGAGGGACGGCGCTGGAGGATAATATTGCTCCGAATATAGCCGCCTTCGCAGGCACGAAAAGCCGCCTCTCAACAGGTTGCATTACAATGAGTGCCGACTGCCTGCAGCCGGCTGCCGCCCTTGTTTCGCGCCGCCACTCCGCACGCCGGCGTCTTCAGCTTTCACTGGCGGCCAGCACAGACTCCTCCCAACGACTCGTCTACAGTCTTTCGGACGCACCTGCAGACCGAAGAAACTGCCCAACGTCTCGGGGCGTAGGAACAGGCGCTTTCATTCACGTCTGTGGGCTACTTCAAGAATCTCGAAATTACCGACATACGCTATCTCTTGGGGCTGCAGGCCGAACGCCAGTGGGTAGAAACGAACTGTTACGATGTACGAAAGTTCGCGGGAAAGTCGCCAGGCGTGCCTGTCGCCGCTACCAGAATACCTGTTCAGCTCAATCGTCAATATAATCTCTTCCGTGCTGTACTCGACGTAATACAATACTAGATATCTGACTCCGACCTAGCTGACCAGGAAAGATTTACGTAAAGATATAATCGCCATTTGACTCTATGACATGCTTTATTACACAATCTAGATTTCAGCCATAGGCCATTTTACAACTGGAACAAATGAATACACAAAAGAAGTACAAATACAACAAAAGTAAGGCAAAATATAATTAATGTAGAGATTACATGACTTATTTTCTTACTTACATGTCAAAAATATTTCACTAGTTTGGAACAGAACTCATCGTTAAAATATGTATCTTCGGTTATGTAAACCTGATACTTTATACGCAAAAGTCAGAAAATTTTAGTGATATGTTATGGCAAGTCGCCAAGCAATTGACATATTACAAAAATGTTCTCAATTTTACTTAGGAAGTATCAGGTTTATATAACCCACGATATGTACTTCAACGATGAGTTCTGTTCCACACAAGTAATTTTTGACATGTAAGTAAGAAAATCAATCATGTAATCTATACGTTAATTATACTTTGCCCTACTTTCCTGCTATCCATACTTTTCATTTGCTCGAATTATAACACTTGAAAATGGCCTAGGGCTCAAATACAGATCGTGTAATGAGGTATATCATGCAGCCAAATGGCTGACTGTAGCCCCACGTGAACGGAAACTCATAAAAATATCTTATTCAATATTGAACCAAACAAGAAATCCCAAACCGTGCTGAAAAAACAAAAAAACAGAATTTATGTAAATAGTGATGAAACGCGAAGGAAAAAATTTTGAAGTGTGGTAATGACTGCCTGGCTATTCATGGGGCACGTAACCATTATTTTAAACTTACGGATGATGTGAAGACAGAAATTTTATTAACGTTCCTCATACCTCACAGAGATGACCAATAAGTGCAGTCTGTACTTTTTAAATTCGTAAATCCTGAGTTTCAGAACTTTCATTGAAAATTTTCACATCACGGTAAGCGGAAACTTCATTTGATGAGTGGAATTTTACAATGGAAGCACCAAAAATGACACTGGGGCACCGGACGGTGCGTAACCAATGTATCCTGACCACTACTAATTTCCTTTCCTTATCCACTCGCAAATAGTGAGGACGGAAACGACCTTCTATGTGTCTACGTACGAGCCCTAAAATTTCTCGTACCTTCTAGGTCGTAAACTGTACATTGGCGGTAGCAGAATCGTTCTGCAGTCAGCCTCAAATACCAGTTCTCTAAATTTTCTCAGTAGTGTTCCACGAGCAGATAGTTGCCTTCCCTCCAGGGATTCCCAATTGAGTTCCCACAGCATCTCCGTGACACTTGCGTGTTGTTCAAAACTACAACAAATGTAGCAGCCCGCCTCTGAATTGCTTCGATGCCTTCCTTAATCCGATCTAGTGCGGATCCCGAACAGTCGATCAGAACTCAAGAACACGCGCACTATGCTGTCTTCATTACAGATGAACCATACTTCCCTAAAACCAATAAATCGAAGTCGATCATTCGCCTTCCCTATCACAATCGCTTTGCATTGTTACGCCCAGACATTTAGACGAACAGCACACTACTAATGCTGTATACGAAAATATGGAATTGTCTTTTTATTGTTCATCTACATTACCTTCCATTTTTCTTCATTTAGAGCTAGGTGCCATTCACCATACCAACTAAAAACTTTGTTTAAGTCATCTTGCATCTTTCCACAGTCACTCAACTTCAACAACTTCCTGGACACCATAGCATCAGCAAACAAGTGCAGATTGATGCCCATCCTGTCAGCGAGATCATTTACGTATATGCGGATTAATAGCGTTTCTACCACACTTGCCTGAGGCACTCCTGACGATTCGTCTCTGATGAACAGTTGCCGTCTAGTACAAGACACTGGTTACTATTACTGAAGTGCCGGCCGGGGTGGCCGAGCGGTTCTAGGCGCTACAGTCTGGAACCGCGCAACCGCTACGGTCGCAGGTTCGAATCCTGCCTCGGGCATGGATGTGTGTGATGTCCTTAGGTTAGTAAGGTTTAAGTAGTTCTAAGTTCTAGGGGACTGATGAACTCAGAAGTTGAGTCCCATAGTGCTCAGAGCCATTTGAACTATTACTGAAGTAGTCTTCAAGCCACTGGCATATCTGTGAACATATTCCATATGCACATAGCTTTTTCGAGAGCTTGCAGCGGGGCACCGCGTCAAACGCTTACCGGAAATCTAGAAATGTGGAATCTGTCTGTTGCCCTTCATCCACAGTTTGCAGTATATATGAGAGTAAAGGACAACCTGAGTCTAAGGAGCGATGCTTTCTAAAACTGTGCTGATTCGTGGACATAAGCTTTTTGATCTCTAGGAAATTTATTATATTCGAGCTCAGAATATGTTCTAGAATTCCTCAGCAAACAAACAATGCAAATGGCTCTAAGCACTATGGGAAAAAAATGGTTCAAATGGCTCTGAGCACTATGGGACTCAACTGCTGAGGTCATTAGTCCTCTAGAACTTAGAACTACTTAAACCTAACTAACCTAAGGACATCACACACATACATGCCCGAGGCAGGATTCGAACCTGCGACTGCCTAGAACCACTCGGCCACAGCGGCCGGCTCTTCAGAAAACCAATGTTACGAAAATATATGGTTCCTGTGGCCTATGTCACATCATGTGACACTATATGTCGTACGAATTGCAGCGACAGTCTCCAGCGGGGAACAAGATACCATTTGAGATCAAATTAATACTTTGTAGCTACTTGTGTAAAGAGACTTACACTCGCGATAAACTTCTTCTTCTTCTTCTTCTTGCGTTACGGCCTCTGTAGGACCACGGGTAGCCCCTTCGTGGACTGCATTTTCCTCTTCTTCTCCCAGAACCTCTTCGTTCTTTCTCTTCTTTTCTCCCGCTCTTCTTCCGAGATCTTCAGTGTCCATTTCTCCTGTTTCTTCTCTGTCATTGATCTCCGGCATATGGTCGGTGTATATCTGTTCCTACAAGTTTCCTTTCCATCGACGTTGATCTCCAATTTCAACCAATCCTCCCGAAGTACAACAACCCACATGGTTCCTGTCTTTCCCTTTGTTTTCCCTGTTGTTTAGCACACTCTCTTCGTCATTCTGTCCATACTCATCCTAACTACATGTCCAGCAAACCAAGCCCTTTTGAGTCTGATTTCCGCGGATATTGTTCTCATGTTCCGGTACAATTCTTCCCTACGACTTCGCATCCACCTCTCTCCATCTCTTCTGGGGCATAGTATTTTTCTCAGTATTTTTATATTTTCTTTCTCTAGTTGTTCTGCCCCATTTCTTCCTAGTGTCATCGTCTCAGCAGCATATAATACTGCATTCCTCACCGCTGCCTTGTAGTGGCTTATATTAGGCTCTGTGTATATTTTCTTTTTATTGTATATCTCTCTCGTCATGCAGAAGGCTAGCCTCATCTTCTTCATCCTGTTATTCCTCCTTGCTCCTGTTCTTTGCTGTTATAAATTCTCCCACGTTTTTAAATTTGTCCTCCATTTGCACAGTGCCTTCCGGTGTTTCCCAGTCTGCAGTGGTATTTAATGTCTTTGTCTTGGTATAGGCGATCCACAGTCCCACGTTTCTGGCTACCTTACTCGCGATAGTACATAAGGTTAAGGATTTCCCGCCTGGCCCCGAACGTAGCCGAACGTTCGTTATGTAGGTCGAGCAAGGCAACTAGTGTGACGTCACAAGTTTGTTGCGCAGCCCGTTTTTCCCGTGGGCCCCGGTCCCGTGGCGGGCCGGGGCAGCTGTGAGCTACGCAACTCGTCTTCCCGCGCACGCGCTCTCTCTGGAAGGTTCCAGACGCTAGTATCACGCCCCTATTAGCGGAACAACACGCCAGTCCCGGCAGTCAGATTTATTTATTTATTTATTTATTTCATAACCGCTATCGAAAGCTCAAGTATTCTATTCGGAATGACGTGGATTGAAAACCGAGCAGATTTTATTCAGGCAAGAAGTATTTTCTTGGAATGACAACGAGCGTACGTACTGGCGAAGCTTCCCGCTATAATTAGGGCGAGCAATAACAAACAGCTTAGGAGTAAGCGGGAGAGCTGTTCCTTTCAAGGCGCGGCTACTTGTGCGTGTGTGGTGCGGAGCCGCCGTCGCGCGCTAATTGGCGGTCGATGTAAACAGCCAAGACGGCGAGGAGTGGGTCGGCGAGCCTGGACGGCGGCGGTTTGCCGGAGCAACAGCGCGCCGACACCGCCGCAGGCCGTTCTGTGCCCCGCCGGGAAATATACCGATTTCTTCCGCGGAAGCGCTTACCGTTATACTGACAAGCTCATTAAATACACTGCTGATCATTGACACTGCAGCTATAGTGAGGAGAGCAAATAAATAAATTTTACTTATTGTGAGTGCTGTGTACGACTTCCTACACAACGGTAAGTCAGGGATGCTACAGAGTGGCCGGCCACTGTGGCATGGCGGTTCTAGGCGCTTCAGCCCGGAACCGCGCTGCTGCTACGGTCGCAGGTACGAATCCCGCCTCGGGCATGGATGTGTGTGATGTCCTTAGGTTATTTAGGTTTAAGTAGTTCTAAGTTCTAGGGGACTGATGACCTCAGATCCCATAGTGCTTAGAGCCAATTGCACCATTTTTGAGCTACAGAGTGGTACGGCAAATGTCGTCGGAGGAAAGCCCGACAGGAGCAGAGATGGTTAATGAGCAAGTAACACAGCGAACACAAGATTTAATTAACTTATACATTGAAACGCCAAAGAAAGTGCTATGGTGCAAAAGGCTCTAAGCACTAGGGGACTTAACATCTGAGGTCATCAGTCCCCTAGACTTAGAACTACTTAAACCTAACTAACCTAAGAACATCACCCACATCCGTGCCCGAGGCAGGATTCGAACCTGCGACTGTAGCACCAGCGCAACTCCCGACTGAAGCGCCTAGAACCACTCGGCCACAGTGGCCGGCAAAACTGTTATGGGCATGCGTATTCAAATACAGACATATGTAAAAAGGCGGAATACGGCACTGCGGTCGGCAACTCCTATATAACTCTCTGGGGCTGTAGTCCGCAGCTCGTGGTCGTGCGTTCTCGCTTCCGGCGCCCGGGTTCCCGGGTTCGATTCCCGGCGGGGTCAGGGACTTTCTCTGCCTCGTGATGACTGGGTGTTGTGTGATGTCCTTAGGTTTAAGTAGTTCTAAGTTCTAGAGGACTGATGACCATAGATGTTAAGTCACATAGTGCTCAGAGCCATTTTGCCGGCCGCGGTGGTCTAGCGGTTCTAGGCGCTCAGTCCGGAACCGCGCGACTGCTACGGCGGGAAAAAGATCCTGCGAGAACGGGACCAACGACGACTGAATAAAATTGGTCCTAGGTGACGGTCGCAGGTTCGAATCCTGCCTCGGGCATCGATGTGTGTGATGTCCTTAGGTTAGTTAGGTTTAAGTAGTTCTAAGTTCCAGGGGACTGATGACCACAGATGTTAAGTCCCATAGTGCTCAGAGCCATTTGAACCATTCTCTGGGGCTGTTGTTAGATCGGTTACTGCTGCTACAATGGCAGGTTGTCAAGATTTAAGCGAGTCTAAACGTGGTGTTATAGTCGGCGCACGAGCGATGGGACACAGCAACTCCGAGGTAGCGAAGAAGTGGAGATTTTCCCGTACGACCATTTCACGAATGTACAGTGAATATCAGGAAACCGGCAAAACATCAAATCTCCGACATCGCTGCGGCGGGAAAAAGATCCTGCGAGAACGGGACCAACGACGACTGAATAAAATTGGTCCTAGGTGACGAAAGTGCAACAATTCCGCAAATTGCTGCAGATTTCAGTGCTGGGCCATCAGCAAGTGTTAGTGTGCGAACCATTCAACGAAACGTCATCGATATGGGCTTTCGGAGACCGAGGCCGACTGGTGTACTCTTAATGACTGCACGACACAAAGCTTTACGCATCGCCTGGACCCGTCAACACCGACAATGGACTGTTGATGACTGCAAACATGTTGCTTGGTCGGACGAGTCTCGTTTCAAATTCTATCGAGCGGATGGATGTGTACGGGTATGGAGATAACCTCATGAATCCATGGACCAACGTGTCAGCAGCGGCCTGTTAAAGCTGATTGAGGCTCTGTAATGGTGTGGTGCGTGTGCAGTTGGAGTGATATGGGCCGAGCCGGCCGGAGTGGCCGTGCGGTTCTGGGCGCTACAGTCTGGAGCCGAGCGACCGCTACGGTCGCAGGTTCGAATCCTGCCTCGGGCATGGATGTGTGTGATGTTCTTAGGTTAGTTAGGTTTAATTAGTTCTAAGTTCTAGCCGACTGATGACCTCAGAAGTTAAGTCGCATAGTGCTCAGAGCCATTTGATATGGGCCGTCTGATACTTCTTGATGCAACTTCGAGAGGTGACACGTACGTAAGCATCCTGTCTGATCACATGCTTCCATTCATGTCCATTGTGCACTCCGACAGACTTGGGCAATTCCAGTAGGACAATGCAACACCCCACACGACCAGAATAGCTACAGAGTGGCTCCAGCAACACTTTTGTGAGTCTACAACACTTCCACTGGACACCAAACTCCCCAGGGATGAACATTAATGAGCGTATGTGGGATGCCTTGCAACGTGGTATTCAGAAGAGATCTCCACCTCCTCGTACTCTTACGGGTTTGTGGACAACCCTGCAGGATTCATAGTGTCACTTCCCTTTAGCACTACTTCAGAAACTAGTCGAGTCCATGCCACGTCGTGCTGTGGCTCGCGGGGGCCCTACACGATATTAGACAGGTGTACCAATTTCTTTGGCTCTTCAGTATAGTTCTGAAAACGTGCGAATACAGATAATGCGACAAGAAATAGAGTCCAGCTATTGCAGCAACGATGGTGACGGAGCCGTGACTACTGAGCGTCAGCGAGCTTCACGTAACCGAGCTCGAGTGGACTGAGTCGCTGCCGCCGGCGTTCCTATACAGGGCGTTTCCTTAAGAGCGTCCAAAATGTAACAGGACATAGAGAATGTGTAAGTAAACTTGTCTAGCGCTTTGAGTAGCTTTACTGTTTTCTAGCTTATTTACAACTAACATGCGTACAGGTGTGCACGTACTGTGCTGTTTATTTACATGTGCTTTCTTTATTTCCCGGAGGGACGAGCCTGGTTACTAGTAAGCCTGAATGGTCACCTGCACTTGAGGTTCGTGCGAAGAGTTCTGCCTGAGTTGTTGGAAAACGTACCCTTGACTGTTGGTGAGAGGATGTGGATACAACATGACGGTGCACCGCCTCACTTCAGTGTGGAGGCCCGCAAACATCTCAATGCTAGACTGGAAGGGGAGATCCTATTCCACGGCCTGCGAGATCACCTGACCTGAATCCCCTTGATTATTTGCTGTGGGGATATCTAAAGTCCCTTGTGTGCGAGACGGAGATGGAATTAGTTGCCAGAATTGTAGCTCCCTGTGATGTGACTCGAAACACACCAGCGATATTTGTCACGGTGCGGCAGGACCTTGTTCGCCGATATCATGCTTGCGTTGAAGTTTAATGCCCGTCAGTTGCAGCACAAAAAATGGTTCAAATGGCTCTGAGCACTATGCGACTTAACTTCTGAGGTCATCAGTCGTCTAGAACTAAGAACTAATTAAACCTAACTAACCTAAGGACATCACACACATCACTGCCCGAGGCAGGATTCGAACCTGCGACCGTAGCGGTCGCTCGGTTCCAGACCGTAGCGCCTAGAACCGCACGGCCACTCTGGCCGGCAGTTGCAGCACATTTTTTTGTAAGATACGGTACAAACGGTGCGTTCACTGTGTCGATGACAGTATTTGCAGTTAACTGTACCTAATGTAGATAAAAAAAGTACACAGTAACGAGATTTTATTCCTATTGTCTCCTTAAGCTGGCCTCTCTGAACCCCAGGTTCCCTACCTCAAACTGTTCAGTGGAGCATCCTCAATGTTGTATTAAATTTTTGCACGCTCTTACGGAAACATCCTGCATTGTGGCGGCAGAGGGCGCTTCAGGTACGGGGTCTCTACAGGCGTGACTCTGCGGACGTGTTCCATTGGGTCCGCCGGATCCGGCAAGATTGCTATCGGAGTCTCCCGGAAACTTGCAGTTCCGTTGCTACGACGCCTGTGAGATGGTGTCGATACGTCATGACACACTGAGTATACATGTATAGAGCTGCTGCCGAGTAATTCAAATACTCTGGAACTTGAAAGGCAGAAATTTAATACAGCAGATGTATACAAACCAAAAAGTGACAGTACGGAATGAGAAGACGTAAGAGATGAGTGCTGAAAAGGGTAAACGGCAAAGATGCTCACTGTCGCCGAAGTTATTCAACATACATGGAGAAGAACTCACAAGTAACGTCACACAGGACGCAAGAGGCGTTGTAATTAATTGGAGGAGAAAAGGATGAGTATAAAATACGTGGACAGATGGCCACAGGTGGATAAGCAAGATAAGCAAGAAGGAAGCTCCATTTAACATAATCCTGTGAGGAGAAAAGGTGGAACAAGTAAGATTCTTTTTTGTACCTGCGAGGTTAAATGACACGGAATGAGAGCTGTACAGGAAAAATAACGAGAATATTTATCGGAAAGAGAGCATTTGAAAAGATGTAGCAGTTACTAATATATTTAAGAATTCCAGTGCAGCTGAGCATACGATATAATAAATGCTATGCTTGGAGTGTAGTGTTATACAGCAGAGAATGGTGGATCGTTAAAAAGGAAGGAAAGATATTTACAAAATTTTGAGTTGTGACTGTGAAAAGAAATGCTTAAGATGAAGTGAATGACAGACACAAGAATGAAGAACGGCGTCAACGAAGCATTTTTGATTCGGAGGAGAAAACTGGTGACTGTAACTTCGTGAAAAGATCTCGCTGCAACGAAAAACGCCGTTCTTAATTATTGCCACCAGAACTCCAGTACCAAAGCCGTGACACTCTATCTCCTTTTTAGGATATTTTAAAACGAGTTGAACTTTTTGGATGACCTCCTTCAATCCTATCTATTAAGGATCCCATTCCGCGGAACAATGTTCCTGAAGAGGACGGGCAGGCCTATTGTAGACAGTCTTTTTTGTAAAGGTCTTCCCATTTTAGTGCTCGCAATTTTTATTGCTTAAGAGTCAATGGCCAATTTTCGAATGATGTCCAAACGGGTTTGCAACTTATTTTGATCTTCTGACGACTTTGCTAGACAGTAAACGACAGCATCAAATACAAACAATCCAAGCGGGCTGTTCGAATTGTCTCCTAAATCGTATACATACATTAGGAACAGCAGGGGGCGTCTACCACTCCTTGTGGAACGTCAGGTATCACATCAGCTTTGCATGACGACAGCAAATCACGAATTTAGTCACACGACTGAGACGACGCTGCAAAGGCACGCAATTTGATTTGAAGACGCTTGTGACAAACATTGTCTAAAGCTTTCTGGAAATCTAGAAGTAAGCAATTAATTAGAGATCCCCAGGTGATAGAAGTTACTGTTTCGCATGAATGAAGTGCTACTTGAGTTTCACAGGAACGATATTTTCTGAATCCGTGCTATGTCTTAATAGACTATTTTGTTCAAGGTCACTAGTAATGTTCCAACACAGTATATGTTTCAAAATCCAACTGCAAATCGATGTCAGTGATGTAGCTCTGCAATTCAGCGGTCCGCTCCTATTTCCTTTCTCGAGTACTGATGTGACCTGCGCATCTTTCCAGTCTTTAGATATGGATCTTCCGTCGAGGGAGAGGCCGCGTATAATAGCTAAGTATGGAGCTATTATATCCGTATACTCTGAAAATAACCTAGTAACTGTTGACACTTGATGACTGGAGAGACATCACAGTTACAGGTTGTCTGCGTAAACTACACTACCGGCCATTAAAACTGCTACGCCAAGAACAAATGCAGATGATAAACGGGTATTTATTGGACAAATATAACAGAACTGACATGTGATTACATTTTCACGCAATTTGGGTGCGTAGATCCTGAGAAATCAGTACCCAGAACAACCACCTCTGGCCGTAATAACTGCCATGATACGCCTGGGCATTGAGTCAAACAGAGCTTGGATGACGTGTACAGGTACAATTGCCCATGAAGCTTCAACATGATACCACAGTTCATCAAGAGTAGTGACTGGCGTATTAGGACGGGCCAGTGGCTCGGCCACCAGTGACCAGACGTTTTCAATTGGTGAGAGATCTGGAGAATGTGCTGGCCAAGGCAGCAGTCGAACATTTTCTGTATCCAGAAAGGCCCGTGCAGGACCTGCAACATGCGGTCGTGCATTATCCCGCCAAACTGTAGGGTTTCGCAGGGATCGAATGAAGGGTAGGACCACGGGTCGCAACACATCTGAAATGTAACGTCCACTGTTCAAAGTTCCGTCAATGCGAACAAGAGGTGACCGAGACGTGTAACCAATGGCACCCCATACCATCACGGCGGGTGATACGCCAGTATGGCGATGACTAATACACGCTTCAAATGTGCGTTCATCGCGATGACGCCAAACACGGATGCTACCATCATGCTGTAAACAGAACCTGGATTCATCCGAAAAAATGACGTTCTGCCATTCGTGCACCCAGGTTCGTCGTAGAGTACACAATCGCAGGCGCTCCTGTCTGTGATGCAGCGTCAAGGGTAACCGCAGACATGGTCTCCGAGCTGATAGTCCATGCTGCTGCGAACGTCGAACTGTTCGTACAGATGGTTGTTGTCTTGGAAACGTCCCCCATCTGTTGACTCAGGGATAGAGACGTGGCTGCACGATCCGTTACAGCCGTGCGGATAAGATGCCTGTCATTCGACTGCTAGTGATACGAGGCCGTTGGGATCCAGCACGGCGTTCCATATTACCCTCCTGAACCCACCGATTCGATATTCTGCTAACAGTCATTGGATCTCGACCAACGCGAGGAGCAATCGCGGTAGGCTACAATCCGACCTTTATCAAAGTCGGAAACGTGATGTTACGCATTTCTCCTCCTTCCACGAGGCATCACAACAACGTTTCACCAGGCAACGCCGGTCAACTGCTGTTTGTGTATGAGAAATCGGTTGGAAACTTTCCTGATGTCAGCACGTTGTAGATGTCGCCACCGGCGCCAACCTTGTGTGAACGCTCTGAAAAACTAATCATTTGCATATTACAGCATCTTCTTCCAGTCGATTAAATTTCGTGTCTGTAGCACGTCGTCTTCGTGGTGTAGCAATTTTAATGGCCAGTAGTGTAGTTACATTGGTCACTGAGGTGCACCGAAGCGCCAAAAGTGGTAGCTACACAAGGACGTATGTAAGTGTTTCATTTTCTTTCAATAATGAATGGCCGTAGTCTCCCCAACCTCCAGTCAGAGTCACAAGGGTGGACAAAACAAAAAAAAGTCAGGTTTCTCTTAGTATCACACGGACGTGAGCTGTACCTAAGATTTATTCACATCGGATAAAATCTGCCATTCAGTTTTCTATTGGAAAAAAGAATGACTTGGGATGTAGTCGGGACGGGAATACCAGTGCTTCACGGACCGATCCCCCCCCCCCCCCCCCTTGTCGATCGGATCAATTGCCTAACTTGTTTGGAGGCACTCTTTTGCGGAATGAAGGGAGGAAACAGCAAGGGCAGAAAGCGGGAACCGCGACGGAAACGGAGAACCGGTATCAAAGGGGGGCCGAACACAAAAGGTCGCGCCGCTCCGATGGCGATTAATTACGGTCTATTTTTGTAGCGAGGTCTTCAGAATTTAATTACGCCTTTATTCTTCCCGCCGTCTGCCAGAGTTGCAGACGCCGCTGTCGATGTTCCCGGTGGGTAACCCGCGAGCACTGACCCCTTTCCGCGCTGTGTGTGTGTGTGTGTGTGTGTGTGTGTGTGTGTGTGTGTGTGTGAAGAGGTGGGGACAGGCCAGCAATGCTGCGCGCTTGTTCGTCGGGCGCGGCCGCGGTGCGTCACGCACAAACAGAGGCGCGGTGCGCTTTTTTTTTTTTTTTTTTTTTTTTTTTTCAATGCCATACGAGCTGCGGCGCGACAAATTAGCCGGCCGGTCTGTGTCCGCGCCGGGTGACATTCGACTTCCATTCGCTGTAACGACACGCGGCTCGCGGGTAGAATAGCCTTTTATGTGGCGCAGTCGGTGTGAACTCGTAGCGCAGTCGGTGTGAACTCGTAATAGGCTGACCCGTTCGCTACAGCGGATCTTCTCTCGCCCCCTCCCAACCTTTCGCACTCCTCTTTCGTTTTCATTGTTTGCCACCTATCGAATAGCGGCCGGCGCCTTTCCCCTTCTCAGCTTCCTCTTGTCTGTTAAAGAGAGCCGACGTAATATTCACACGATACGCAGAATGGTCAGAAACAGTCCGAAAAGCTTGTAAAGGTGTTGCAGGGCAGGTTATACTAAAAAACAATTATTAAGAAAAAAAATTGACACGTTGCACCATTTCCGCGTTAATTCAAATGGCTCAAATGGCTCTGAGCACTATGGGACTTAACTTCAGAGGTCATCAGTCCCCTAGAACTTAGAACTACTTAAACCTAACTAACCTAAGAACATCACACCCATCCATGTCCGAGGCAGGATTCGATCCTGCGACCGTAGCGATCGCGCGGTTCCAGACTGCAGCGCCTAGAACCGCTCGGCCACCCTGGCCGGCTCTGACTTAATTAATTAGCATCAAAGTTAGCCAATGATGCCGTTGCGCGCCCAAATTCAAGCGTTCCACCAGGTACAATTAGTGTCATTGTTCTTACAGTGCACAACATAGCACGCAAGAGTACTCGACCTCAGGATCGGGTTCGATCCTTTCTCCGCCCCAGGTCCAACTTTTATATCGTTCTCTAGTTCGGTTTTAGGAAGCTAAACGAAGAACACGTTAGACGACATCGTCTCTGGCAGGCCGCCTGAATTTGCGCATGCAATGCCTGATTGGCTAACTTCAGTGTTAATTATGTAATTCGAAAACGGTGCAACGTGTCGGACTTTTTTCTTAATAATTATTTCTCAGTGCAACCTACCCTGCAACACCCTTACGAGCTTTCAGACTGTATCTGACCACCCTGTATTATATTTACACAAACGAACAATGACTTATTTCACGAATAATTTTACCGTTCGAAGAGATGAAGATGAAAATAAAATCTTATAACAGTACGCAACATAATTTATACTACTATATAAAAACAAGACGCTGTTTCCAAAAATCTTTTGAAGTTCTTGACCACCTTACTTGAAATTTTTGGAGGATGCTTTAGTAAACATTCGGACGGATATGTGGGAAAGGTTGTTTCCAAGAATCTTGAAAAGTTTTTGACTAATTTACTTAAGGGGGGTAGGATGTCAAACAGGCCGACTTGCAGCAGGAGAGGCACCACAGGACATTTTAACTTCCACTGTCTATACTTTTACAAATAAATTCATAAAACTTTGTCAGCATGACCAGGAAGAATTCAGAATTCTCACTCATTGCAGTGGAAGCTCGAAAACATAACGAAGTAATTTTTTTTACATGTGAAACTTCATCATTTTTTTCACTTACTAATGGCAGCATTTGTTGCTATAGGTACACTTTTCTTCATAAGTAAGAGAGATTCTTCAATGAATTTTGCACTGCATACAAACCATACTTAAAGGTGTATGAAACTCTAGACTTTTCCAAATCTATTAAAAACTATGGTAAAAATTGAGGTAATTAACTATAAAATTTTTGTTTTTCTAAACATGAAGTCTAAAATATAACAGTTCATTCGTTTTTTATAAATTAAATAAATTCTAGAATTTCATACACCTGCGAGTATGGTATGTATGCTGTGGAAAATTCATCGAAGAATCTAACTTATGAAGAAAAGTGTACCTATAGCAACAAATGCTGCATTAGTAAGTGAAAAAAATGATGAAATTTCATACGTAAAAAAATTACTTCGTTATGTTTTCGAACTTCCACTGCAATGGGTGTGAATCCTGAATCCTTCCTGGTGATGCTGACAAAGTTTTATGAATTTATTTGTACAAGTATAGAAGCTGGAAATTAAAATGTCCTGCGATGCCTCTCATGCTCCAAGTCGTCCCGTTTGCAAGTCGCCCGTTTGACGTCCTACCCCCCTTAAAACTCTTACATGTTACTCTAATGAACGTTCACATGGACATAGGTCACATACTTTACGAATACACATCTAATTTATAAATGGGAAATGCTAGTAAAATTTCGAGAAGATATCGATTTCTTTAGTTTACTTTTTGCACGTTTATCTACACAACTTACATTTTTAAGCAGTAATGCAGAGGTTTCTTGTCGAAAGCGACTGGGAAAATACTGTACGGTTTGTTTTCTTTGTCGCAGTCAATTTCAACTACTATAGCAAGGTATTTGAACCGCTACAAAATTAAATTTCTGGAACATTGTACTAGGAAAACAGCGATCTCAGGTGCATCAATAAAATTTGCTTAGACAGTGTTGATCGCTCAATATTTTATTTACACTGGTGACCAGTTTCGATCTATTGTTCTTAGATCATCTTCAGCCAGCTCAATAGTCGACTACGTGTCTAGAGCAGCCTGCTCAGTTAGACCACCTCTTGTCAACAAAGTGGAGGACAAGGTCCGAAGATGAACTACGTACAATAGATCGAAACAGGTCACCAGTTAATAAAATATTAATGCGATCAAGACTGTTTTTAGCAAATTTTATTCATTAAAAATCGTTTCTCCCATATACGAATGTGGTCAGGTGATTGGATGCCACTTGTGTCACATCTCTGTATGCGTGATTTCCACACTCCTAAACATCCCTAGCTCCACTGTTTCCGATGTGACAGTGCAGAGGAAACGTGAAGGCACACGTACAGCGCAAAAGCGTACAGGTCGACCTCGTCTGTTAACTGACAGAGACCGTCGACAGTTAAAGAGGATCGTAATGTGTAATAGGCAGACATCTATCCAGACCATCACACAGGAATTCCAAAGTGCTTCAGGATGCACTGTAAGTACTATGACAGTTAGGCGAAAGGGGGATTTCAGGGTCGAGCAGCTGCTCGTAAGCCACACATCACGCCGGTAAATGGCAAACGATGCCTTGCTTGGTGTAAGGAGCGTAAACATAAGACGACTGAACAGTGGAAAAACGTTGTGTGAAGTGACGAATCATTGTATACAATGTCGCATGCCGATGGCAGGATGTGGGTATGGCGAATGCCCGGTGAACGTCATCTGCCAGTCGTGTGTAGTGCCAACAGCAAAATTCGGAGGCGATGGTTTTCATGGAGGGGGCTTGCACTCCTTGTTGTTTTGCGTGGCACTATCAAAGCACATGCCTACACTGATGTTTTAAGCACTTTCTTGCTTCCCACTGTTGAAGATCAATTCGGGGATGCCGACTGCCTCTTTCAACACGGTCGAGCACCTGTTCAAATTGCACGGCCTGTGGCAGAGTGGTCAGACGACAATAACATCCCTTTAATGGACTGGACTGCAACAGTCATGACCTGATTCCTATATAACATCTTTAGAATGTTTTGGAACGCCGACTTTATGCCAGGCCTCACCGACAGATATCGATACCTCTCCTCAGTGCAGTGCTCCGGGAAGAACGGACTGCCTTTCCCCAAGAAGCCTTCCGGCACCTGACTGAACGTATGCCTGCGAAAGTGAAAGCTGTCATCAACGCCAACGGTGGGCCAACACCATTTTGAATTCCAGCATTACCGATGGAGGGCGCCACGAACTTGTAAGTCATTTTCAGCCAGGTGTCCGGATACTTTTGATCACATACTGTAATTCGAGAAAATGTGAAGCGATTTATAAAGCACTGAAGGGGGAATATGTGAAGCTCAGTAAATGTTTAGCACAACCCGCCAGGTTAGCCGAGAGCGCTAATGCGCGGCTTCCTGGACTCGGGTAGGCGCGTCGGCACCGGATCGAATCCTCCCGGTATGCCAGCCAGCCTGAATGTGGTTTTTAGGCGGTTTCCCACATACCGCTAGGTGAATACCGGGCTGGTCCCCACGTTCCGCCTCAGTTACAAGGCTTGCAGACATCTGAACACATTCGCACTATTCTATGGATTACACTAGACACAGACAGTTGGGGTACGCTAATACCGTTCTGGGGGGTACGGGATAACAGAAGGAAGGGCATCCGGCCACCCATTAATTAACCTTGCCACATCCGATTAACCAAGCCGACCCTGCGTCGTTGCGGGAAAAAGGCACAAGCAAAAGAAAGAAAGAAAGTAAATGTTTAGCACACGATATAGGTTATAAGAACTATTTTTAATTTTTAATAATTTAATTACTGAAATTAGTGTTCCAACAACTACAAAATTAATAAGAAGTACGAAACAGATGAAGCGCTTTTTAACTTGTCGCATCCAGAGTTCAAAAATGGACAAAGTACGATGGAAAGCTAAGAAAGTTTTTTTTTTATTTTAGAGATTGACCACATCTTTTATTCCGCCTTACTGGAAACCTGCGTGGATGTTTCCAGATGCAGAGGTGGATGGCTGTAACTGCAATTGTGGACACGAAGTCACCTGCAGCGTATTCCACCCGCCCATCAACACACAATTAATAGCATGCACTGTGCCCGTTGCTCAGTCCCCTACCCACCCCCACCAACCCCTAGTCGAAACGAAAGAGACTCAAAGGAACATATCAATCTTGAAGCCATGTTTACAAACACACTACAGAGACGCCAAATAGCTGTAGCGATGCCAGCGCTCGAAGCGGTTGCATTTCACATTGCAGTGAACAGAAGACGAACAACTTTTGTGATCAAATTTACGGCGAGACCCTAGATTTGATCATATTTATTTGACCACAGGCGAGATTTGACGAAGTTCCCTATTACACAATGAAATTTCTTTGACATGATTATTTGACGTATGAACATTGACAAAGAAATATGATAGCGGAATACCGGCCTAAAATAGCACCGAGCGAGGTGGCGCAGTGGTTAGCACACTGGACTCGCATTCGGGAGGACGACGGTTCAATCCCGTCTCCGGCCATCCTGATTTAGGTTTTCCGTGATTTCCCTAAATCGCTTCAGGCAAATGCCGGGATGGTTCCTTTGAAAGGGCACGGCCGATTTCCTTCCCCATCCTTCCCTCACCCGAGCTTGCGCTCCGTCTCTAATGACCTCGTTGTCGACGGGACGTTAAACACTAATATCCTCCTCCTCCTAAAATAGCACGCCGTATCCTCGCTTGTGTTTCTTTTCCAGCAGCGGTTATTCGGTATCGACGCTTGACGTGGATCCACCGCGTGGTCAGCTGTAGCCTGCGGTCGCTGCAGCAGCTGCCTGTCTAGTTTTCGGGGAGTCCCAGAACGTCGGTCGCGTCCGGTTGCGGCGGGACTTCAGCTCCGAGCCAACGGCTAATATCAGGTTTCGATAGCGGCTATAACAGCTCGGGTTCCGCGCCGACTTGACGACGGTGTGGCCGTCCGCAGGAGTAGGAAGTGGGTCTTCCGCCGTTGTCTCCGGCTAATTATCGTCCCGTTGTGAGCGCAGAAATACGAGTCTGTTGCCAGCAGCAGAGGTCGCCGACGGCGCGGCTGTTTCGAGAAACAGCGTGATAGCCGAGGAGGCAAAGCGGTGGCTACCTGCTCCCGTCTCCACCCAGCTGCGGCGCCCGCAATGCTTATTAAAGTTTGAAACGGCGAGCGCCTCTCGGGTCATAAATAGTCACCGCTCTCCCGCTTCGCTTCAGCTCTTCCCACTGCCCTCCCCACTTCTGTTAACTTAATTAAAAATATTTCAGCCGCGCCATTGTTCCCGCTAACAAGATTACCTAAAACAAGATTGCGGTACGGAGATGCATTCGGGGACTACACTCCGTTGCCACTTAGTGCGATATTTCTGCTTGATGTACAAACTCATCTGTTCGTAGAAATGCACAAGATCTACCTACGAATGAAGACGCTATACTGGAACTCCAAATAAGCCGCGCTTCTGGAAAGATTCCGCCGGCCGGTGTGGCCGAGCGGTTTTAGGCGCTTCAGTCTGGAACCGCGCGACCGCTATGGTCGCAGGTTCCAATCCTGCCTCGGGCATGGATGTGTGTGATGTCCTTAGGTTAGTTAGGTTTAAGTAGTTCTAAGTCCTAGGGGTCTGATGACCTCAGATGTTGTCCATGGTGCTCAGAGACATTTGGAAAGATTCCAAATCAAATACGTCTTCCATACCTACGCAAAGTGCCTGACACAAAAACTGAAGCACCCCGACGACACGATCAGAAGTTAATGCACCTTCGTATCCGTACGCGTCACTAGCGGGTATTTGAATGACCAGAGTTTTTTTGTGACGCGTCTAATGTCCACAAAATTATATTGGTGTTGTTGTCAGGGCTGATGCGTTATACAGGGCGGTAGAAAACAGTCTGAAAAACCTGTAAAGGTGTTGCAGGGAACACTGAGCTGAGAAATAATTGTTAAGAGAAAAATTCGGTATATTGCGCCGTTTTCAAGTTAATTACACTACTGGCCATTAAAAATCCCACACCACGAAGACGAAGTGCTACAGACGCGAAATTTAACCGACAGGAAGAAGATGCTGTGATATGCAAATGATTAGCTTTTCAGAGCATTCACACAAGGTTGGCGCCGGTGGCGACACCTACAACGTGCTGACATCAGGAAAGTTTCCAACCGATTTCTCATACACAAACTGCAGTTCACCGGCGTTGCCTGGTGAAACGTTGTTGTGATGCCTCGTGTAAGGAGGAGAAAAACGTACCATCACGTTTCCGACTTTGATAAAGATCGGATTGTAGCCTATCGCGGTTGCGGTTCACGTATCGCGAAATTGCTGCTCGCGTTGGTCGAGATCCAATGACTGTTAGCAGAATATGGAATCGGTGGGTTCAGGAGGGTAATACGGAACGCCGTGCTGGATGCCAACGGCCTCGTATCACTAGCAGTCGAGATGACAGGCATCTTATCCGCATGTCTGTAACGGATCGTGCAGCCACGTCTCGATCCTTGAGTCAACAGATGGGGACGTTTGCACGACAACAATCATCTGCACGAACAGTTCGACGACGTTTGCAGCAGCAAGGTCTAGCAGCTCGGAGACCATGGCTGCGGTTACCCTTGACGCTGCATCACAGACAGGAGCGCCTGCGATGGTGTACTCGACGACGAACCTGGGTGCACGAATGGCAAAACGTCATTTTTTCGGATGAATTCAGGTTCTTACAGCATGATGGTAGCATCCGTGTTTGGCGACATCGCGAGTAACGCACATTGGAAGCGTGTATTCGTCATCGACATACTGGCGTATCACCTGGTGTGATGATATGGGGTGCCATTGGTTACACGTCTGGGTCACCTCTTGTTCGCATTGACGGCACTTTGAACAGTGGACGTTACATTTCAGATGTGTTACGACCCGTGGCTCTACCCTTCATTCGATACCTGCGAAACTGTACATTTCAGCAGGATAATGCACGACCGCATGTTGCAGGTCCTGTACGGGCCTTTCTGGATACAGAAAATGTTTGACTGCTGCCCTGGTCAGCACATTCACCAACTGAAAACGTCTGGTCAATGGTGGCCGATCAACTGGCTCATCACAATATCCCAGTCACTACTCTTGATGAACTGTGGTATCGTGTTGAAGCTGCACGGACAGCTGTACCTGTACACGCCATCCTAGCTCTGTTTGACTCAATGCCCAGGCGTGTCAAGGCCGTTATTACGGCCAGAGGTGGTTGTTCTGGGTGCTGATTTCACACGATCTACGCACCGAAATTGCGTGGAAATGTAATCACATGTCAGCTCTATTATATTTGTCCAATGAATACCCGTTTATCATCTTGGTGTAGCAATTTTAATGGCCAGTAGTGTAGTAAGTGACAGTATTTATCACCCTTTCCAGTTACACTATCCAGTCGCGGTGAAATGGCGATGTTCGTCGGTGTCGGCTCAGTAGTTTGTACCACGAAACAGAGGAGCGCACGCGGCAGGCCGTGTATAGCGAGAGGCGCCGACGCGGTGGGCAGGCATGCGCGCCCGCCAGGCAGGTCGGCTGTGCTGTGCTGGGCTGGCCACGGCCGCAGCGGCGCCGCTGCCGCCGCCGGCACCGGAGGATAAACCGGGATTACGGAGCCCGCGCGGCCGCCGACAACCGCGCTGCAAAGCCGATAAAAGCGCCGCCTGCGGCTGCGGGCCGCGAGGCGCGCGTCCGGGCCGGCCGCAGGCGGCGGCCGCGGCGGCGTCCGCGTAAATCACACGCCCGAATAAATCTGCCTGCCCGCGTTATTAAATTTATCACGCCTATAAAGGAGGTCATAACCGCCGGCCGCCGGCTCACGCGGCTTAACTCCGCCTCCTCCTCCTGCGCCGCCGCCGCCTCTGCCTCCTCCTCTGCCCTTTTATAATTCACTGTACACCGGGCCGCCGCGCCGAGCTGAGGTGAGCCGCTTCGATACCGTCGTTAAACGCCGGGATATGAAGACACTTGCTAACTTTCTGCTGACTCGACAGAATATTTTTATGAATAAATTTGCTCGCGACTGAGACTTTGTGTTGTCACGTTACATTTACATCGACCGTTGTAGCCGAACGATCACTGGAGCAGTTTCGTCTGCTGTCCTTCGTTTCCATAACTGCTGAAACCTCTGTACACTGGAGACTTTCTTTTCCATGTCCGATATCAACATAGCGGACCTTTAGCTGTCTACGGCTTCTTACTATTCGCTGACGATGCTGTTCTCTGCGCTAAAGTATCGCCGCTAAACAGTCATCAGTCAGTGTAGAAAGACGCCTACACCATTTAGTTCGTGTAATGAATGTGAACAAATGGCTCAAATGGCTCTGAGCACTATGGGACTTAACTTCTCAAGTCATCAGTCCCCTAGAACTTAGAACTACTTAAACCTAGCTAACCTAAGGACATCAGATACATCCATGACCGAGGCAGGATTCGAACCTGCGACCGTAGCGGTCGCGCGGTTCCGGACTGTAGCGCCTAGAACCGCTCGGTCACTCCGTCCGGCAGAATGTGAACACCTCAGTGGAAGAACAAGTATTGTTCAAATGTGTGTGAAATCTTATGGGACTTAACTGCTAAGGTCATCAGTCCCTAAGCTTACACACTACTTAACCTAAATTATCCTAAGGACAAACACACACACCCATGCCCGAGGGAGGACTCGTACCTCCCCCGGAACCAGCCGCCCAGTCCATGACTGTAGCGCCCTAGACCGCTCGGCTAATCCCGCGCGGCAGAACAAGAATTACAGGACCTCTTGCGTGGAATGAACAGTCTAACGAGTACAGAATATGGCTAGAGAGTAAACCAGAGATTCACGAGAGTAATGAGGAATAACGGAAATCAGATTAACGATAAACTTAATTTCAGAATTGAGCACCGTATTGTAACCAGATGAAAGAATTGTGCTATCTTGGAAGCAGTGTAACGCACGACGGACGAAGCCTGAACGGCATGAGAAACGCAATAACACAAGCAAAGAGGGCGTTTCTGGCCAAGAGAGGTCTTAATAGTACCAAACATTGCCTTAATTTTGGGAACAAATTTCGGAGACTGTACGTCTGGAGATGTGATGGCATTCTAAGTTTTTCGCTACTGTGGGCGCGTCTGCAGCACGTCATCTTCGTGGTGTAGCAATTTTAATGGCCAGTAGTGAATATACCCTGAAGAATGTGTGACGGACCAGTACACTTTGCTCGCTTATGTTTGTGGTATTTATTAATTTTTACGATGTTTGGATTAACTCGCTTTCTTGTCAGTCTGTCTGTCTTTCTGTTCCGTACAAATTTTGCAGTTCATTTTAAACTAACTTTCCAATGAGCTATGCACATAGCTCACAAGGGGGTGACAATGGAATATTAGCTCCCATTCTTGTCGGTCTGGTCGACAGGGTGGGAGATGGGGTGTAAAAGACTGTTACTGCCTGACATCTAGTCCATCCTGTGTGACCAGCATGTTGTGCAGAGTGGTATCACAATGTGTTTCAGGGATGGCCTCACCTGAATAGAGAGAGGGGAGCAAAAATAAATAGTGTGAGGGGGGAGTATAAGATAGAGACAAGGAGAGGAGTAGATATAGAGGGAGGCAGAAGAGAAACAGATGGACAGACAGAGAGGAGAAGGAAGATATGGGCAGAGAGACGAGGTGTGGAGGAGCAGATGAAAAGATGGAGGGGGTGAGCAGGAGATGGACAGAGAGATGGGGAGGGAAGGAGAGGGAGAGAGGGAATTCTGTTTCACATATTACCAGGTGAAAAGGCACTGAAATAAACATAAAATTTAATGTCTGCCTTACAACCTCCTCAAAATGTTTAAAACCCATTGGGAAATTTCCCACTAGCAAGACTAAAAACAAAAAAATAATTATTTCAATGTCAATAAAACTATTAATACGACACGCTATTAAATTACACTAAAAAGTATGAAATAATTTCTCTCAGCCTTATAAAATAATTTCTCGCAAGTCCATAAAGGTAGTCCTGAAAATTTATGATTGTGCATTTTTAATAGCTATGAAAGTACTCGTAATCCTTAAAATGAAAAACGTCTGACGCTTGTTATGCATAATCGATGCATGAACAGTTCACCTCTTTACTGCCCGCTTGCCTAGCCGCGCGGTCTAACAAATTTCTTCCCGAGTGGGAAGGTGTGCCGGTCCCCGGCACGAATCCGAATCCGCCCGGCGGATTAGTGTCGAGGTCCGGTGTGCCGGCCGGTCTGTGGATGGTTTTTAAGGCGGTTTTCCATCTGCCTCGGCGAATGCGGGCTGGTTCCCCTTATTCCGCCTCAGTTACACTAAGTCGGCGATTGCTGCGCAAAAACTGTCTCCACGTATGCGTACACAGTAATTACTCTCCACGCAAATGTTTGGAGTTACACTCGTCTGGTATTTGACGTTCCCAGGGAAAGGGGGGGGGGAGGGGGTCCACTGGGAGCCGAACCGCACAATAACCGTGGGTTCGGTGTGGAGCGGCGGTGGGGTGGGTGGACTGCTGTGGCCTGTTGTGGGGTTGTGAACCACTGCGGGCTACGGCGCAACGAAGCCTCTCCGTCGTTTCTAGGTCCCCGATTCAATACACACAATATACACACACCTCTTTGCTATTACGTATTGGATGAGCCCCGTGTTTTTCTTTTTAAATCTTATAAGTATTTGAAAGCTATTACAAATCATAAATAAATATTTTCTGTATATATTTTCTACATCTAATACTTGGCGTATTAAAAGTAAACATTTTCTTTATACTTATGTGCACTAATAAGCTTCGGTTCCACACACAAGACGCGGTTCTGATACTTGGATAATCTTTTTTTTCCTTTTTTTCATAAACTCTACATGATTAGCGACGGCCAAGCAATACAGAAAGCTGCACTCCTGTAGCGTTTTCTGTTGCTAAAAATGGGAACTTGTAACGGAGGAGGTGAGAACGGATAGTGATCGCGACCGACAAATGCTAGCATACTAGCTCAATGTGTGTGCGCGTATGTTTTTATTTTATTCCTAATACAGAACGGACATTATATATACGTCTTGTCTTTCTCATGTAATACGATGAAGGACTTATGTAACAATAAGTAATAATTGTGTCTGAAAGAAAATATAAATGAAGTACCGGAATACTGTGTTTAAACCATGGTCCTTCCTTATAATCTTTGTTGAGCTACTGACGTGTAAAGAGTAGAAACTTGTGTGTAAATGCCCTTCTGGAGCTATTTTCTGCCGTTGTCTTGCAGAGATTATTTTTAAAAAATCAGTGATAATATCCATTAGGTACCAGTCAGAAACATAAAATTATTGAGATACAGATAGTGTTGCAGGGCGCTGGTGCTCCGATTTCCTTTTTGTGGAAGTGACGTGTTGCGTAAACAAACAAATAAAAGAATAAATCATTTTTCATTATTTGACACTGTTGGTAAAGGGTCGATTTAAATCTAGTAAAAAAACTTCACGGGCAATGTTATTTTTTCCCCTCAACTGTGACATGAAAGCCACTCTGGCACGGAGCTCAGCCACAAATGTGAAATTGGACTCGCAATATTATCAAATGCTATTCAAGCGTGACAGACACAAGGCATATTCATTAGTATTATTTTTCTTTCTTTCTTCCTACTGGGGCTGTCACTGTGCACGATGTATGGCGACCACTTTTAGCTTCTACAATATTCTGGTGTTTGTTGCCTAGGCGACAAGTCTCAGAATATTAAATCTGCACTGCGGTTTGCGAGTACTGCAGTTGGAAGGCAAATGTATATTTATGATACTTGTAGATTTAGAAAAAGCTTTTTACAGTCTCGACTGGAATGTACTCTCTGCAGTCATGTATGTATTATAAATGATGCATTTCCTTGGTGAATACAGGGGAAGCTTATTCATTTTTTACAATTACGGTAAACTTCTGTTTTATGTTGGAAACCTAACATTTTGCTTGTAGTTTTATTTTTCCGGTCTGTACTGTGTGCAGAAAAAAAACATACTGCAGGCGGAAGTGAAATGCTAAAAAATGTTTCCGACCAGATGGATCAATCTTTGGGATATCCTTTATCAGCGCGCGGAGTAGAGTATGCAAAGCAAGAGTTACTCGACGCAATGTAGTGTGCGATGCTACGAGTTCCTGAGGGACGTTTTCTTTATGTACGTTCTTCTGTCTTTTACTTTCTTCCTCTGCATATACATCTACCTTCATTCATTCATTCATGGTGTTTTGAGATTCATGCGATAAAAGTATTGAATTTATTCCAACAATGACCAAAATTTTGTAAGAGTCCGTCGTTTTGTCTATCCAGAACATCAATACGTATGACGTAAAGGATACAGAGTGTCTGCACCGTCATTGATGGTTTTGTAAATTTCAGTTGTTTTTTGAAGTTCCACTTAAAATAATTTTTGTTCCTCAGGCTGCACTGAAAAGGATAATGCTAAGATCTCTCTCTCTCTCTCTCTCTCTCTCTCTCTCTCTCTCTCTTTTAAGGGCGATATGGTAGAAAGCCTCGAACTCGTTGTTAAGAAAATATTGCAGTGTTTCGCTTCTCTTCCCTCCGCCTCTGGCATTATGGCTGAGATTCCTTTTATGTTTGTACGCGGAAGAGAAATCAAATAACCCGCTCTTTAGCAATATTTCTTGTATGCCAGCTGATCGGAATGTCAACAAATAGACGAAATAAAAAGAAACTAACACTAGCGCTACATATGTGTATTGATGTACGCACAGTTGTTACACAACATGCTTAAGTCACGCGAATATCTCTCGCACATTTTCCTGTATTGCAAAACATTAATTCACGTTGTGCACTATACAACGTATATTCATAATAAAGTTTCAGTTACAACCACGGAAAAATAATTTGTAGAACAAGTCTGCAGTCATGGTACACACTGAAATTTCCACGCCACTAGAGGATAAAGTGTAGTATCGCGTGGTAATTCGCTGTCTGCAGCAGCAGAATTAGTGCAGCTGTGTCAGGCCAATGCATATGATTTCTGTAGCCGTCTTAATTAGGTTCACACAGGTGCAACATTTCCGCAGCTGCTGAAAGCTAATTATCGCACGATATGCCATTTTATCAACGGGCTGCGTCCTGTTGTTTTTGCTCCTGTAGCGCCCCGCTGCGGTGCAGTGGTATGAGGATTTCAGTGTCTACTGGGACTGCAGACAAGTACCTGCAAACCCACAAAAAATTAAATTACCTAACTTCATCTATTCGTGATGCTAATTAAGAATTTATGACTATCCCTCGTAATAAAACACATTAAACTACAGAGACGCGCAACTATGTAGCACCGTTCTGTAGGAACTTGCAGAGAGAGAGAAATCCGTAGGTGCGTCAGTGCCCTTGTATTTGAAAGCGTTTGAGAACACAGACTAGGTGGAACGTGTGTGTGTGAGTAGCGGTTGGCGGGACGGCAGTGGCCATCCGGGACCTTGTCCTCGCCAGCGGTATTGACCCCGCGGTCATTAGGGTCAGCGCCGCAAGAACGCCGCCACAATTCCATCGACTGCAGCCGCCGACCTGAGCCCGCAGACCCGCTGACCTCGCGCATGAGTCAGCGCTAAAAACACGCTTAAAACTTTCTGCAAACTGCCGTGTACAAACTGCTTATTGACTCGTTTCGAGGTTTGTCCAACACAGCTTTTTTTTTTTTGCATTCTATGAGCACGTTGACGAGTTATTCTTGAAACCCTGACTCTACTTCACGAAGACGATATAATGCTAAAATTTTTCAAATAACACAGTGCCTACAGTACAGCTCATGCTAATATGGCGACTTTAGAAGATATCCAGGTATTTACGTGTAATTATTCGGGTTCGAAACTTCAGGCTTGGACGCGAGTAGAGTTGCGTCCTACCAAACCTGCGCTTCGGTAGTTTCAGTACACTACATGAATGACGTAGTAAATGGTTGGATTATCGGTAGTGTTGGTAGGGAAAGAAATGTAAATCAATGTCTACGAGGGAAACAGGAAGCCAACGACTTATCTTTGTTGTTTTGTTTCTTTGGCTGTTTTGCACATAATGAGCACCGCACATCATTCAGCGTTCAGTATTAGACCACTGCGTGTTTTATATCTTTACAACAGAATATAAACTGCATTTTCTAACTAACAAACATTATTTGATTGCGTAACGTCTGCGCTTTTACGTAACCAAAGCAATTATCATTGATGTAAGCACAGTTTACACGCATAGACGTACAAAATATATGAAGTTATTGTTGCTACTTTGCATTCAATAAAGTGTTCTTCATCTTGATCAAAGGCAAGAGTTTCCTATTATTATTGGTGAATGCAGAAGTTGTTTATAAATAACAGAAGTATGTTTCATAAAAAATCGACGAAGTACTGACGTCATGTTTGATATATTTTCATTCTGCACTTTTTTTAATTGAACCTTTTTGTTTATGAAATTACGTTTTCTAGCGCTATGTGATAAACCTGTGTTATTTTCTTTATTTTTACTACAACATCCCTCTGTTTCAGGCTAAAAACCCATTATTTTCGAATAGAACATGAATTAAACATTAACAGTTGCTTTAAATACTGTTTACTTTTAAGTAACAGACAGGAGGATAACTACGCAGGGCCGCCGTTGTGGCCGAGCGGTTCTAGGCGCTTCAGTCCGGAACCATGGCTGTGTGTGATGTCCTTAGGTTAGTTAGGCTTAAGTAGTTCTAAGTTCTAGGGGACTGATGACCTCAGAAGTTAAGACCCATAGTGCTCAGAGCCATTTGAACCATTTGATAACGACGCAGAACTGAAATGTTCTGTGGGCCACCTGAACTGGTCAATGGTGGCCGAGCAACTGGCTCGTCACAATACGCCAGTCACTACTCTTGATGAACTGTGGTATCGTGTTGAAGCTGCACGGGCAGCTGTACCTGTACACGCCATCCAAGATCTGTTTGACTCAATGCCCAGGCATATCAAGGCCGTTATTACGGCCAGAGGTGGTTGTTCTGGGTACTGATTTCTCAGGATCTATGCGCCCAAATTGCTTGAAAATGTAATCACATGTCAGTTGTAGTATAATATATTTTTCCAATGAATACCCCGTTTATCATCTGCATTTCTTCTTGGTGTAGCAATTTTAATGGCCTGTAGTGTATTTTCAAGGAGCGGTTAACTACAATTCTCAGTTATTGTCTTCACTTACGACAACTTCTCACAATACGTTGATTACCAGAGAAAGTTACCAAATAATTTATTGACTTGTTACTGTTCTAGCCCGTTACGTTTTACATCGCGCCGGAGGGAGACTGTAAATTTCGCCCCTCATTAGGGATGCGTGGCACGCCTGGCCGAGTCGGCGTCTCGCCGCCGGCCGCCGCCTATAGAACGGTACATTGTTTACCGTCGCAGGCGTAAGGAAGCGGCAGGAGGTTAGCTCCTCAATGCCGAGGGCCATTTGTGAGAGGGAAAGAGAGAAAGATAGCAGGCAAAAGAAAAATGGCACAGTAAAAGCGACGGGTAATGCCCCTGGGGCGCGGGGGCGTGCCTTAGCGTTTTCCAATAGCCGGCGTATATCCAGCGCCACGTGTGCGCCACGGCACCTCCACCGTCGCATTCATTCCTGCTTGGACGCCTCGCTTAAACTTTGCTCCTGGGAGACGGAATATTTCTCTTATTTTCTTGAGGACCTCGGAACTGGCAGTGTAACATGTGCTGCGTCCCCTAACTTACGCAAGGAGGAAAATGTAATTCCATTGCCTGTTTGCAGAGTTTGCACAATTATGGACATGTAGCTACAGGGGGTGGACAAAAACATGCTTCAACATAAATAGAGATCCTAGCCAAGCCTGCAGACAGTACTGCAGTGTTTGACTACGAATCGTCCTCTGGCCAATGTCCTCAATACTTAGCAAGCGTCAGTCGTGGTCCAACCAGTGTTCTGTGTAGTTGTGAGTGCAGTATGTCGCAACTACGTAAATTCGAACGTGGGCAAGTTGCTGGCGCTCGTACGGTGCATGCTTCCCTAACCAAGGTAGCCGATGTCTTTGGTATTTCAACAGGCACCGATCGAAGATTTATACCGCATATAGAAAAAGTGGAAAAACATCGTCCTCTAACTCACACTGGGGACGATAGTGCGTGTTGAGCAATCACGACAGACGATGATTAAAAACGACTGAGACGAAAAATAGAGAGACGACCAAATGTCGCAGTAGCGAACCCTGTCCGCACCTAAACAATACGACGGGAGCTCCAGAAGCAGCGAACTGCAAGGCGAGCGGAAATTCCAAAACATATCAGTGGTGCAAATGACCACAATACGAAAATTAATTTTAATTTTAATAATTAACAGCCTCAGTTGCACCGTTTACCTAGCCGGCCGGTGTGGCCGTGCGGTTCTAGCCGCTTCAGTCTGGCACCGCGTGACCGCTACGGTCGCAGGTTCGAATCCTGCCTCGGGCATGGATGTGTGTGATGTCCTTAGCTTAGTTACGTTTAAGTAGTTCTAAGTTCTAGGGGACTGATGACCACAGATGTTAAGTCCCATAGTGCTCAGAGCCATCTGAACCATCTCCACCTTTTACCTAGAATTTACCTAGGTTTCAGTCGGGATAACCCAGCCATCTTCAGAACTACCTTTTGTCCATAGTGGACATCGTCAAGCTAAAACTACAAATCCATAAATCAACTGCAGAGTATAAAACTTATCTGGAACTGCCTCGGTCCCACTTCGCGACCGTGGTGCGGCAGCCACTAGTGCTGTACTGGAACTGACCGTAGCGTCATCAGGCCCGCCTAGTACAGCATTAGTGGCTGCCGCACCACGGTCGCGAAGTGGGGCCGAGGCAGTTCCAGATAAGTTTTATACTCTGCAGTTGATTTATGGATTTGTAGTTTTAGCTTGACGATGTCCACTATGGACAAACGGTAGTTCTGAAGATGGTTGGGTTATCTCGATTGAAACCTAGGTAAATTCTAGGTAAACGGTGCAACTGAAGCTGTTAATTACTAATATTAATATTTACACCGTTGCTGACAGGGCCGCGAAATGTAGAAGATATTTAAACAATGGGAAAACGTGTTGAAGCCATAAAACCTGGCTTAAGGAGCCTTGGAAGAAAGTCATTTGGTCGGACGAGTCGTCTTTCACAATGTTCCAAACTTCTGGGCGAGTGTACGTCCCAACAGTGAAACGAGTCTGGGATTCGGTGATGATTTCGGCGTTCATATTGTGGTATTCCGTGCGCCCCATTGTCACTCAGCAGGGTCGCATTACTGCCAAGGACGATGTGACAATTTTGGCTGATCAGGTCCATCCCAATGTACAGTGTATGTTCCCCAATGATGATGCTGTGTTCCAAGAAGACACAGTCCTTGTTCACGTAGCTCGCTTCGCCCAGGACTGGTTTTACGAGCGCAAGGATTAATTGTCGAACCCTCTCAGGCCACGAGAGGTACCAGATCTCAGTAGTATTGATCATTTGCAGTCTACTGAGGAGAGAAGTGTGCATCATCGCTATCCATTTCCATCCTCGTTACACTTGCTTGTCGCTGTTTTGGAGAAATAATTGTCTACGACTTTCTTGGATACCATACAAGACCCGCATTTATCCATTCCGATACGGCTGGAATCCGTTTTAAATGCCAACGTGTTTCTTCCGTCGTATTAGGCCTGGTAATGTGTTGTGGAATTGGTGTTTCCGTACATTTCTCTAACTTCTGTAGCAGTGGAGTAGCCAGGTTAGCTTGGGTAACCTTTTACTGTTCTTGTTTACCACAAACCACTGCAGAAAAACGAAGCAGAGTTTCTTCTCCATTAATGGATAAGAATCCCTTTCAACCTAATGAAGACGAGGGCTCGGAATGGTATGATTTTCGCAAGAACAACGTGCTGTGGGAAGCATTGCGAACGTGTGATCATTCAACAGCCACCACCTGCAGCGGAAAGTGTCGGGAGTCGAACCCAACGTGTGTACTTTCTTATGGACAATGTGCCAGATGTACTCAATAGAATTCAGCTTAGAGGCTTGAGCGTGTGGCAAGTATTCTCAGATCCATCGAATATTAAGCGAAACAGTGTGACAGTTACAAGGATTAGACTTACATGAGATTCCAAATGTTCCTATGTAGGCCTATATGGTTTTGAACAGTCATCGGGAATTGAGAGCAGTATAACATCATTCAGATTTCTCGATATTGTCATAGTGGGATAACTCACAATGTTTGGCTGGCACTGATGACATTGTTTTTCTGTGAGTACTCACTTGTGTAACTTTTCTCGTAAATAAAAGAGGATAATTAATTAACTTCATTTGGTTCCAATTTATTTCTATATCGCTGATTCGTGAACGTCAGACGTGTTAGGGCGCAATACAATCCTACGTTAACATAATAATTCATGTCCGGTGATATCAGCCCGAACCCAACTGCAACTTAACAGGAAGAGACGTCCATCATGTCACGCAATTGATGTTTACGTTTATAACCGTCAGTATGCAATACTACGAGTATGTGCTGAAAGCGAACTATGTATGCGACCGTTGTCGAAACATGAAACATCTAACGCTGATGTTTCGCTAATATCCGAGCCCTGAGACGTGTGGTTAGTTGAGATATTAATGCGAGACCGTGCTTTCATTAGCTCACAGTGCATGCCCAGACAGACGGCCGAATAAATGACTAGCTTACGGAGTAAACTTCCGAACCGGCACACAGTTTCAGTCTGCCAGGAAGTTTCAAACAAGTGTCCACTCGCACGCAGACTGATTAAGCCTGAAAACGATGTTAGTGCAGGAAGCACTTTTATAATTAGCTACCATTGTGATCTACAAGATCTACAGCGGCATATCGCAAATTAACGGCATACACTGAGGAAACAGAGGATACGTCCTAATATTGTGTCGGCCCTACTCGGGCGTATTGCCAGCAACTCGACGTGGCATGCACTGAACAAGTAGTTGAATCCCCGGCAGGAATACTGAGGCACGCTGCCTCTACAGCCGTCCATAATTGCAAAAGCGTTGTCAGTGCAGGATTCTGGGGACGAACCGACCTCTCGATTATGACCCATAAATGTTCGACGGGATTCATGTCGAGCGGATGGCCAAATCATTCGCTCCATTGTCCATAAAGTACCGCAAACCAATCGCGCACAACTGTGTCGCGGTGACATGTTGCAATGTCATCCATTAAAATTCCATCTTTGTCTGGGAACATGAAGTCCGTGAATGGCTGCAAATGGTCTCCAAGTAGCCGACCATATTCGCTTCTAGTCAACTATAAGTTCAGTTGGACCAGAGGACTCAGTAAATTCCACGTAAACACAGCGAACACTATTATGGAGCCACTACCAGCTTGCTCAGTGCCTCGTAAAAACTTGGACCCACGACTAGGTGGGGTCTGCGCCACACTCGAACCTTACCATCAGCTCCTACCAACTGAAATCTGGACTCATCTGACTAGGCCATGGTTTTCTAGTCGTCCAGGACCCAACCAATATGGTCTCTAGCCCAGGAGAGGCGCTCCAGGCGATATCTTGCTAGGCACTCGCGTCGGTCGTCTGGTGCCATAGGCCATTAACACTACATCTTACTGTTGCACTGTCCCAACGTATCTGTTCGTCGTACGTTCCATCTTGACTCCTGCGGTTATTTCAAACAGTTGCAAGTAGGTTGTTTAGGTTTTTATGTTGGTAACGGCACATACCGCTCTGTATGAAAATCACTGGATGTGCTGTGTGCAGTCTGTGGCTGGTTGGCATGGTTGGAATATCCGCTATTGTAGTGTTAGGCAGTTGGATGTGAACAGCGCGTAGCGTTGCGCAGTTGGAGGTGAGCCGCCAGCAGTGGTGGATGTGGGGAGAGAGATGGCGGAGTTTTGAGAGCGGACGGTCTGGACAGAGACAGTAAATTTGTAAGATTGGATGTCATGAACTGATATATATATTATGACTTTTGAACACTATTAAGGTAAATACATTGTTTGTTCTCTATCAAAATCTTTCATTTACTAACTATGCCTATCAGTAGTTAGTGCCTTCAGTAGTTAGAATCTTTTATTTAGCTGGCAGTATTGGCGCTCGCTGTATTGCAGTAGTTCGAGTAACGAAGATTTTTGTGAGGTGATTCATGAAAGGTATAGGTTATTGTTAGTCAGGGCCATTCTTTTGTAGGGATTATTGAAAGTCAGATTGCGTTGCGCTAAAAATATTGCGTGTTAGTTTAGTGTTGATCGGAATAAGTAAAGAGCGAAATATCTACGTTCAGTTCTGCTCAGCTGTTTGAAAATCAAATAATGTAAGAGGTTTATCAGCACAGTAATTCACTAATTTTTTTAATGGGATGTTTCACAGTGCTGGTTGCCTGTTAGCACTGCCAACTCTACGCAAAACTCCGCTACTCTCGGTCGTTAAGTGACGGTCATCGGCCACTGCGCTGTCCGTGGTGAGAGATAGCGCCCAAAATTTGGTATTCTCGGCACACTTTTGACACTGTGGATCTTGGAATATTGGCTGACGATTACCGTAATGGAACGTCCCATGTGTCTAGCTGCAACTTCCTTTCCGCGATCAAAGTCTGTTAATTTCCGTCGTGTGGCCACAATCACACCGGAAGCCTTCTGACATGAATCAGCTGAGTACAAATGACAGCTCCGTCAATGCAATGGCCGTTCGTACCTTGTGTACGCGAAACTGACGCCATCTATTTGACTGGCTTTTGTCATCTGAGTGTATTTTTATTATCAATCACATCGCAACGCGCACCTCTTGTTCGCTAGAATGGAAGTCACCTTTCCTATACGACGATGTCCTAATTACCATTTCTAGCTCCGCACCTCCACATCTGACACTGCCAAACCCTCCAAACGCGATCGTCCTTTTGCAGGTCGTTTCAGCTTAGAGAAGATTGCGAAATGAGACTTCTGAAATGGTAATTTCGTGAATGGTTTACATGCATTCCGCGACGGATTGCATATGCACGCTAGGATGACATTGGCCCAGCGCCGTACTGGAGCGTTGTTTTGCTTACCAGCTGTGTACGTCGAGTTGCTGGGGGGAGAGTGGGGTGGCGGGGATTTGAGGGCTCGCCGGCGGTAATCCTAGGGATCCAGGAGGTAGCTGGCAGGTGGCTGCGCTTCGCGCTTTGCAGGCGCCACCGTTTTTGCCGCCGTCGCCGCCGCCCTGCAGGGCTGTCTCACAGGGCTTAGCGAGCGCGTTCCGGGGCTTCGCGGTGACGTCCGCGGCGGCGAGGGGCGGCTGCAGGCAGCACGGCGCAATGTTCTGCACCGGGTTCTCTCCGTGCTAACGGTCAAGCATTCATCCACCCGCTCGTAGTGACCGAGTGTTCACCACCGTGCAACAAATTACTCTCACAAGGAGCTCCTCGAGAGCGGGGTATCCAATGATGAGCACCACATAAGGCTAGGATGCATAGCTGAATTGCTTAGTCCGCCAGTAGCTCACAACAGTGCTACAGTGCTAGTGGTGTTGATGCAAAACAGATCAGTGGCAATGATAAACAAAGCAAACCCATGCAATATATCTACAACAACAGCTGCCGAAGATGACATTTTGTCAGAAAGAAGCCCAAGGAATTTCGCAGAGGGAGAAAGAAATGGTAGATGAAATATTTCGTGCGGACAATGTACATGGGATGCTGAATACAGTTTACAGCACGTGCATGGCAGTGACCTACTATGTTATGCACATCAAACTGCGCGCGACGCAGATTATGCTGATTTCAGTGTAAGCAATGGGCGGCTGAATAACTTCAAACAGTGCTATAGACTTGAAAAACGTGAGATAACGAAATTTCAAGCAAAGCATCAGCTTGACGATGCACAGGAAACTGCAGAATCGGCCCGAAAATTTGTAGATAAGATAAACAAACTTTCCCATTGTCCAGTAAGATTTGTTTTCAACTCCGAGCAGTCGGGGTTTCAAGAGGAAATGCATGTCAAACGAACCCTGGAAATTAAAGGTACCAGGAGAGTTGTATCGAGATCAACTAACATGAATCCCTTAACGCAATAGTAAACAATTTTGCCGATTGTTAATCTCAATGGTAAACTGGCTGGAAATTTATTTACCGTGCTGCGAAAAGTTGGAGGTTCCCAGATCCAAACGATTCTTTCTGGCGTGCGTAACCTTGGAAGGGCAATAGGGAATATATACGTCACAGTCAGAAGAAAGTGGGAAAATGAGTGTAAGAGAGCTACAGCTATGATATGAGCACTGCTTTTGAGCTATAGCTGATCAGAATAAGTTGCTTTTGCTTGCTTGATTCCTGGAATGCGTATGAAAATCATACTCCTTTCGAGAAAGATATTCCTCTTGAAAAGAGTATGACACTGCAATTCATAGCACCTGGAACCACTGGACAAATTCAGCCTCTGGACGCTTGTTTTTCCATGCCTGTAAAATACATAATCATACTATCTGCAACTAAGCGTTAAAGGATAGTTAGTTTCACGATAAGCACCACAACAGATTGTTTCGCATTCGTCTGTATGTCATCACATTCCATCAGTTATCATCACCCCGTTACACCAATGTGATTCTATATGCATTCTTTAAGACTTGATACGAAGCTGCATGGTTTGTATTTTTCAAGGAGTTTGCCTTCAAACAAGATGGTGCGAACCTTTGTGATCACTGTGTCGCGCCATTTTTCATTTGGTTTACATGGTGCAAGTTAATGGTTTGTTTTCAACATTTGATGAATGTTGAAGATGTCGACTTTGTGAAGTGGAACACATACATCCCATGAAACGCTGATCTCTGCACCTCCCGGACACACATTTTCTGTCGCCCTCCCGATGCACGTGGTGAGTCATTAGCAGCTACTATTTTTCCTGTCGTAACTCTAAACACAATATTTTCAAATGAGCCTTACTAAATATTGCACTTAACACGTCGCACTCAAGGGGTGCCTTGTCAGCTGGTCGAGTCAGACTGTACAGTTTACGAGACTAGAGACATGCCATCAGACTTCCTGATAAATGTCGTCCATCCAATAACAGGAATAGCAAAGGCAAGTCACTCCGAGAATTATACTACAGTCAGCTTGGCAGCTCCTGGATCCAAGTTGCTCACCAAATTAACATACAGAAGAATTGGAAATAAAATAGAATTCCTGTTAGACGTCAGTCAGTAAGATAACGCTCCCACCTCCTCCAACCCCCCCCCCCCCTCCTCCCGATTCTTTCAGGAATCGAACTCCCTTGCATAAAACAATTTCAAACAACTGATTACTTTACGAACGAGTTCATATTTTAAATATCTGACGTTATTTCATGGCTGAAGACGAAAAACCTTAATTATGTTGGTTTTATTAGTTTCGGATTATTCACTGGATAAGTATAGTCTCAATAATTTGGGCTCCGTTTTAAACGAAAGCTGGTTATTCACACAAAACTCAATGTTCATGACGGCGTGTTCCTGAACTTCGTGTCGTCCGGTGAGGATTCTGTCTGCAAAATGTACTGAGAATAGAGTAGTAGTTTTACTGCATGAACAGCGAAAATGCAGAAAGCGAAAAACTTTTTCCTTTCATAATTTTGTGGAGGGTGTCAGTGAGAAAGAGCTCCTTAAAGGTTTGAAATTATGAGTAAAGTTTCTTGTAAGTCGCTAAATGCTCTCCTTTTAAAATACTGCGTGAATATGATCAGGGTAATTTGCGCACCGTGAGCTGTGCCACCTCAAGACATACACACAGTTTCCGCCAAGCCTGACATAATGGGTTATACGTTTACCATAACACTACAACTCTAACTGACTAATCAGATTTCTGTTGCTCATGGAACCCGTTAGATAGACAACCTGCAACCCTGAATTGGTGACGGAGTGATGGTTCAGCTGTTTAGTAGTGTAGACCACCGTGGCCTCAGGAAAGGCAAAAACACCCGAAAAGCAGTTCTGAGCCTCTCCTTACACCTTTAAGCTGGCTTACGCCATCAGTTACAGTTGGCTCTCTAGTTTTACGTGCTTTCCGAAAGACGCGACAACTTGGCATTTTCTACATTATCAAATCACAGTCAGAAGCGAAAAAGAGTTAAGTTTCGAAGAAATTGCTAGAAAAGACTGACGATTCCGCCGCAGACCTTTGGATTTGTAGTCTGACACTTGCCCACTTAGCCATAAAACAAACAGTAAGAAGGAATGCGTGAAACGCACGTTGGTGGGTCGTAGCTTGGACGAATTATTTTGAAATGCATACGGCACGGAAATTCGAAAGAGAATCGCTTGAAAACGTAACCCTATAATAATAATGACGCTTATCCCGAAAGAAGAAGGATAAGAAGAAATTAAAAATTCAAAATAACTGATTTTCCTATGTGAAAAACAGTGACGTAAAGACGCAAATAAAACAAACTGATTTTCCTATGTGGAAAAGAGTGACGTAAAGGCCAAAATAAAACACTCAGATCTGAGAGATCCTTTTCAAAAATGAAGACAAAAACCACATAACATCGTGAAATAGATTGTCGAATATTTTATCAACATGAATGATCATTTTCAAGGTGAACGAGGACGGTACGCTGTATAGCAATTACATGTGAACGTATTAAGATATCCGCTAGCGTGAGAACAGAGCGAAGGCACGACGCCAATAAAAGGATAATCTGGAATGTGGTACCATCAACGGCTGACAGTGTGCTAATTGTTTTCTTAGTCCCAACTACCTATAATAGGCACGAGAGAGAGATGATACCAGGAATGTTGTTTGAATCAAAAGGTTATCGGTGGTAGCAGCTGATGAAGAGGGTAATCACAATTGCAGCATTAAGACAAAGGAACCCAAGTTTGAGTCCCCACCTCATCACATTAAGGACATCGGTGAGTGAACATTAGGTCATATAGACAAATTTGAAGTAACAAATTTACCAGAGCCTACATTCTTTAAGAGTGCTGTTTACTCAGCTGTTATTTAAACAACGCTTTATTTTGTTAAGATCTGCTACACACAGAGTAAGTCATCTGCACCTATCCGTGGGTTTTATGCAACCCAGAATGCCTCCAAAAACGACGTGAGAGATTTTAATATTCTCCTGCTCAATACACACAAGATTAACAGGACCGTTTTCTAGGAAATTTAATGTAGTTAAATTTTAAAGTGGGGTCGAGCCCACGGATTTCGAGTTACTCAAGAAAAACGAGTTTGGACGTCACTTTTGTATGTTTATCTTGAATAATTCGAAAACTACGGCCTCTAGCGAAAATGTATGCCAATACAGAATTTAACTGCATTAAATTTCCTTCAACAAGGTCCAGTTTATTTTTTATATTCGACTAATATTTGTTCGTAGCAAGGAAGGGAATATGAAAATTTTGCACGTGGTATTTGAAGGTATTGTGGGTTGCATAAAACCCATACGTAGGGGTGCTGAATCACCCATCATTGATTAGGATAGGACTGGTTACACGGATTTCTGTTCAAAATGTTTCAAATGGTTCTGAGTACTATGGGACTTAACATCTGAGGTCATCAGTCCCCTAGAGCTCATAACTACTTAAGCCTAACTAACCTAAGGACATCACACACACCCACGCCCGAGGCAGGATTCGAACCTGCGACCGTAGCAGTCACGAGGTTCCGGACTGAAGCGCCTAGAACCACTCGGCCACCGCGGCCAGCCCGATTTCTCTCGCAAGTTCACCTCATGTACCGCACTGCCCTCTTTTATTTTCTTCATACTTATAGGATTTCAAGGTCAGTTTTCTGACAACAGTTTCCAAAAGGAACACCACGGGCTTATAAAAAATTATATATAGTTGAGGAGATCTTAGAAGATCTCCAGTCGCTCTTAAGAACAAAAGATTTCGCACTTGACATAGTTGCCGCTGGCTGAGCTTTTAGCATACAGTCGTTTCTTCCAATCTTGTTGGTAGCGACATTCATATTTTAGTTAAATTCTGTTGTTATTAACAAATTGAAATGTTAATTAATAAATACTGAACAATACTTTTTTAATAAAAATAACGTCTTCTATGTTTTAATAACCAAGTACATGAAAAAGCGAAACGTCAAACAGAAAATAAAACACTTGCTTATTTACAGAGACTGAATAATATTACTGACGTATGTAACTTTTCTTTTGACAACACGCATTTTGCATTTAATATAATTATAATTTAGTTCCATGAGATTAGTAATTAAAAATAAAAACATATTTTTAATCAAAATAACGATTCAGTATTTATTAACATTTCCATCTGTTAATAAATATGGAATTTAAATAAAAGAAAAATGTCGCTAGCAACAAGATTCGATCTAATGACTTTGCGATTACTGGACTTGTACGCTACTCAGTCAGCTACCGTAAACTATGTTCTGTACCTAACAGCAGTCGGCAAGCTTATAATTTTCAGAAGCCTTGTTCTCCCACTGTACTGTACTAGGAAATTCATGTCCGGGCACTGAGCTTCAAATCACTGTTGATGGCGCGTACGGCGGCAGTCGGCAAGGTCTCCGTGTCAGCAGGAGAGGCAATAACAGCACGTTAAATAACTGGTAGTCGAACCCGCGGCCACCGCTTTGCAACGGACGCGTTGATGACATTGTCGGTAGTAGCACGAGTTCAGCTTTACGTACCCGCGTAAAATCCGCGCCGTTGACGCCCGTGGCCCCTGCAAAAGCTGGCGAAAGCTCCAGGAAGTTATATCGGATGAAAGAGTGTTCGCGAAAGTAGTCTACGGCAGCGAGATAGTGAGTTTAACAGCCTCCGGGGCCACATTGTGCCTTAACAGGTGCGTCGCGTCGTGCTCAGATGTAAATTTAAATAGCGCCGTATAATTCCCGGCGTTCCTTGTGTTATGGCGGTGATGAAGCGCCAGTGGGCTTGTTGGATAATTAACTCGGCGGCGCGTTTGCCGGAGGAGGAGGAGCAGCCACTGATAAGATTGTACCGAGAGAGCGAAAGGGAGAGGAAGGCCGTAAAAGGATTAATTAGGCGAGGTGGAGCGAGGGGGGGGGGGGGGGGAACGAGGCGCCGGCCGGTCGCGGACAACTTGTGCCAGAGCGGCGCTTTCGGGGTGCTGGCCGACGCTTTGACCGGGCGCTGAGTCGCTTTTAATGCGGCCGCGGTTGCGCCCGCTGTCGCACAGTAGTCGCGGCGTCCCTGAATGCCTCTGCAGTTAGAGCAGCGGCTATTTCACCGCCTGCTGCAGCTCTGCTAGAACCCTCAATGCGCTCTGCTCGCCGCAACGGTGCGCACAGTAACGCTGCTCGGATATACGGTCCCGTAAGTCGCAAGCCTACTCCTCGAACTTCGCAGGATGCAGGGGCAAATAGGCACCACGCAGTACAGTAGAGTCCGCCGGGTTGCCTGCGCAGCCGTTGCAGGGGCAAATAGGCACCACGCAGTACAGCAGAGTCCGCAGGGTTGCCTTCCCAGCAGGCTAAGCGGCGAGGTGACACCGTAGTTCCGGTCTGACCTATAGCGGGCGCAGCCTTTGCGCACATTTTGCAGCGACGGTCACGTGCGCTTAGAGCGTTGCTAAGTATCCCTCCGCCTGCCGAATATTTGGGGAGCTACGCGGCCGGACGACACCACAACGAAGTGCAGCGTCTACTAGAGAGTCTGCAGGTCCCAGGACTGACGTCCTGCAAGCTAATGTGACGAACGTCAGTGGACCACAGACTACCACCATCCATCTTTCGACGACCGCCGCTCTCCCACCAATGCTTAGCTCCAAGAATTGACGTAGAACTTCTTGGAAGTCTAACTGGACGTCATTAGGGCTTTGATACAGAGTGATTACTTGTACCTAACATCATTTGTGGTATCGCCCAGAGATCACAATTCAACCAAATTCGTCAAAGCACATCGATACCACAGACGTTAGCAAGGTCTAGCTACAGTCCGTAACGACGAATATAAGGCACCCCAGAAGACATGCCATCCCTCTCCGCACAGCAGCGGCCTCGCACAGAGGTCAATACAGAGCTGAGCTTGGAAGTGCTCTGTCCCAGTTCGTGACCTCAGCTGAAGCACTCATCATCATCAAGTAAGTTTAAAGAGTTATTTAAGATGGAAATGTTGTTTTGTAAATTTTAAACTTTGTGCTTCAAGAGAAGAGTTTTAATTGCAAGTGTCAAATGAAGCTTTAATAGTTAATGACAGCTGTAAATGATCAAGAACTCCTGTGGCAAAGGATTGTATCAATTTAAGTAAATCTTGTTATCATTCATGTAATAAAATGAACTAATATTTCATCTATTAGCCTTTGCCCAGAGCAATCGAAGAACCCAAAGTCATGGCCAGGCCATTGTTGTTTCGTCTGGTCATAACAATAGTATTCTTCAGAAGAGTGTTAAGAACTGTTTATACACGGTTGCGAAGCGTTGTACTGAGCACAAGTGCCATATAAAACAAAGAGAGCTTGACAAGTCGGCCACAGCGGAGCACTGCCAAGGAAATGAAATAAAATACAGTTCGAAAATACAAAAGTGTTGTCTCATGCATCTACATATTGGGACTCCCGTTATAAAGGAAGCGGCCGAGATTCGTTTAAACAACAACAATTTTAACAGAGACCAGGGGTACACACTCAGCAGGGCATGGGGCGGGCGTTGGACATCGAAAGAAAGCAAAGACAGATGCGCGACGCGGGTGCGGCAGTTTCAAACGTGGCGCCTGGCCCTGGCGCCAACTGACGTCACCGGTGCTGCCACGGGCAACAGCTCCGCTAGCTGCCCGGGTCGACTTATCGCGCGCGCCACATTGAGTCTATCTGACTGGCCGCTGATGATGTCATCATGCCTTATATAAGCGAGAAACCGTGGCAGACCCGGCAGTCAGTGAACTCATGACGACGATGGCGGAGATGGTCATCGAAAGCTCGAGGATTTTATTCGAATTGACGCGACTTGAAAACTGAAATCGTTTTATTCATGTTTATACATTAGCCAGTACAAAATGCCGGCCGTAGTGGCCGTGCGGTTCTAGGCGCTACAGTCTGGAGCCGAGCGGCCGCTACGGTCGCAGGTTCGAATCCTGCCTCGGGCATGGATGTGTGTGATGTCCTTAGGTTAGTTAGGTTTAATTAGTTCTAAGTTCTAGACGACTGATGACCTCAGAAGTTAAGTCGCATAGTGCTCAGAGCCATTTGAATCATTTTTTGAACCAGTACAAAATGTTCTGAACTTTTACTCAGATCTGATATAATATTTTACGCCTACTCAATACAGCATTCCACCTACCACAGAGTAGACGAAGTGCAGGAATTATTCTATCTTGCAAGGAAAATAACGTATGACAGGCGAAGGAATGAGAACATATACAGAAGACTATAGGCAAAGAGGGCGTTCCTCACCCAAAAAAAATCTGAATATCAAACACAGACCTCAATTTAAGGAAGAAGTTTTTATGAATGTGCGTTTGCAGCACAGCATTCTATGGAAGTGAATGATGGGCAGCGCGGAAATAGGAAATGTGGAGAATCGAATCGTTTGATATGTGGTGTTACAGAAGAATACCGAAAATTTGGTTCTCTGATTAGAAATGAGCAGTTTATGCGCACAATCTGCGACGAAAGAAATATGTGAAAGACACAAAAAAAAAGGAAGGACAGGAAAACAGGACATATGTTAAGGCATCAGGGATACAGACTGATAAGGGTTGAACAACTTCTCGGCAAGTCTCCACAGCTTCTTTGGAGATTGCGCAGTGAATGTCCATAAAATGGCAAGGCGATCCAAGGGAAATACTTGATGCAGCAGTCCTTAGCTTGTGAACTGTTTACGGTATGTGATGTGTCGGCTGTTTACTGCAGGGTTTCATTCGCACATGAGGAATGCACTGCGCTCCCATTTCTTGTGCCAGCTAAGTTATTTCGGTAGTCTGCTCTTGCTCGCTGAACTTTAGTACGATTATTGCTCGTTGCAAACTCTGAATTTTTAATGAGTCGTCACTTTTGAAGTGAATTTTTTAATACTATCATTTCCACGCCTTCCTCACGGAGCACTGAAATTGATTATTGCATTAACAAGGAGAAGAAAGCCAATGCTATGAAGAACTGTCTAATCGGTTTTCATCGCTGTCGAAGGAAAGAGATGTAACTGGGAGGAATATCGTTGCAAAATTGCGTGAAATCTGGATAAGACTAACATGCAGCACACAACTGATGAGAAACTTACAACTGATGAGAAACTTACAACGGATGTAATATTTGATGGACACTTGCAGTTTCTTACATCTGACACTGTAATTAAAGATTTCAACAGACACACAAATTTACATGGACAAGAAATTAGACTGGTTATACGTCGATCTATTCTTCAGTATCAGTAGTTAAAAGTTAAATCACCATCTAAATAAATCAAATTTCAGTGAACTGTGTGATGGAAAACAGTGCTCCCGCCGGAGGTTCGAGACCTCCCTCGGGCATGGGTGTGTGTGTTCCCAGAATGAGATTTTCACTCTGCAGCGGAGTGTGCGCTGATATGAAACTTCCTGGCAGATTAAAACTGTGTGCCCGACCGAGACTCGAACTCGGGACCTTTGCCTTTCGCGGGCAAGTGCTCTACCAACTGAGCTACCGAAGCACGACTCACGCCCGGTACTCACAGCTTTACTTCTGCCAGTACCTCGTCTCCTACCTTCCAAACTTTACAGAAGCTCTTCTGCGAACCTTGCAGAACTAGCACTCCTGAAAGAAAGGATACTGCGGAGACATGGCTTAGCCACAGCCTGGGGGATGTTTCCAGAATGAGATTTTCACTCTGCAGCGGAGTGTGCGCTGATATGAAACTTCCTGGCAGATTAAAACTGTGTGCCCGACCGAGACTCGAACTCGGGACCTTTGCCTTTCGCGGGCACGTGCTCTACCAACTGAGCTACCGAAGCACGACTCACGCCCGGTACTCACAGCTTTACTTCTGCCAGTACCTCGTCTCCTACCTTCCAAACTCGGTGTGTGTGTTGTTCTTAGTATAAGTTAGTTTAAGTAGTGTCGAAGTCTAAGGACCGATGACATAAGCAGTTTGCTCCCTTAGTAATTCACACACATTTGAACATTTGAAAAACCGTGGTTCTACGTCTGCATCTATGCACCGCAGGTGGTTTATGGTGGAGGGTACTTTGTGCACCAGCGTCCTGTTTCAGCCGCAAATGGTGCGTGGTGCGCGAAATGTTGGCCTCCGGGCGAGCAATATTGAAGTACGGGTCGAACGAGGTTTTTTTTTAAGCTACCAGCTTGGTGGGCGGGCTACTTGCTGAGGATTCTTCCAATCAGCCCCATCAGGGGAGAGCGCCTGCGCGTCACCGCCGATATCGTGCGGATTTTACACAGGGCTTGGTCAGAAATGAAAGTGACAAGAGTTGGAGTTCCAGATCGTCGAGCGTTCAGAAAAAAGTAGCATTTTTGGCGCGGGTTGAGCGAGGCAAGAGCCATTGATGTTAGGGTAGTCTGGTGAGAGCGGCTGGCGCAGGTGAAAGATTGAAGAACGGTAATTCGAAGGTCGCGGAAAATATTTTTATTCATTTTCAGTTTTTACATAACTTTACACTGCGAAGTACGGCAATAATGCTAAATATATTCTGTTTATTAACATTTTCGTAGAGACATGAAAAGAGCATGTATGAGCTGTGACAGCAAATAAACTTCCATGAAGGGAGGCATTGTAATACGTACACGAGAACTTTGGATATAAAATTAGGTAGTTTTATTATTTTACAGTTGATTAGTTACACGTGATGGGGTGCTATTCGTCGCAAAAGCAGGGGAAACAGTTATTTTCTCGGCATCTTTCACACGTTATAAACGCCGCATTTTTACGATTACATGTTTTTTATACAGTTTCTACAGAAAAGAAAAGCTGGTTTACATTCATACAAGATTCTCTCTCATCGGCACAGTTTGGCAGCAAATCACGCACAACGCAAAATTTCGCCAAATATTGGGGACGATAGCAGTTGACGTACAATGGAATGTATTCTGATGCAGTCTTCTCCAATGCCAAAATGAAACTAACGGAGTACGAAGTCCTGTGCGCTTTAAGTATAATCACTATTTGAAATATTATTTGCAGAATTCTCCTGGATGTTGTTAAGCGCAATCCTTTGATGGAAACTTATTTTCAATCACAAATATTCAAAATGGTTCTCATGGCTCTGAGCACTATGGGACTTAACATCTGAGGTCATTAGTCTCCTAAAACTTAGAACTACTTAAACCTAACTAACCTAAGGACATCACACACATCCATGTCCGAGGCTGGATTCGAACCTGCGACCGTAGGAGCAGCGCGTTTCCCGACTGAAGCGCCTAGAACCGCTCGGTCACAGCGGCCGGCCCACAAATATTCCTTTGCCTTTCCTTTCCATGCCTCTTATGAAAATATTAATAAACATGAGATATTGAACGTTACTTCGTTTATTAACGGTGTAAGTAACGTACAAATTGAAAATAAAAATAAACATAATTTCCGTGTACGTACTCGAACCCACGCTCCTAGGATTACGTCCTGGAGTCTTTCCGCTGCGCCGACCGCTCTCATTAAACTACGCTAACACCATGGTTCGTGCCTCGTCCGACTTGCGCAAAAAATTCTAATTTCATTTGATCGTTTGGCCATCTCGAGCTACCACTCCTGTCACTTTTATTTTTGGTTACGTCCTGCATAAAAGGTAAGTTTCAACGAAATTGGTGACGATTAGTGGGCGCGGTGGGGTTGTCCGTCTGGCATCTGTGTTTCCTACTACCAGTTTTGTGTCGTCGTTCTACTTCAAATCCTCCTGTAAGTACTATTTTCTTTTTCTAGTACATTCCCAGAATGATTTTCTTTTTCTAATACATTCCGTTAGTGACAGGGAAATGAGCATTTCGATGCTCAGCACAGACGGGAAGAACACATGTCATACACGCTGTTAACTGTACACTCCTGATGAATGGACAACTGAAGAAAAAGGTGAGAGGGAAATTTGCCAAGTACTGGCAAGCCCTTTCGTGCCTTTAGCGGCCTGAGGGAGTCTCGTCAGTATTCCATGCTAGCGATGGCGCCTTCAAATCCCTTTACCGCAAGGCCGGCCAAGGCGTGCCGAACTTCGCACATGCAGCGAAGTCTGCAATCCATTCCGGATGTTCTGATTTCCGTTGCTGTACTCCTTTTTCCTTCACAAAATCGAAAAATCGTTTCATGCATGCCCCTTCACTTAATCAACGTATTTTGCAGTAACATATAAAGCCTCCGGACTCTTCGTTCAGTTCAGCGTGTGCCGGCCAAGCCCCTGCCAGCCTCTCGACTTTTCTCGGTCCTTCTCGGAAGTACCCGGAACAGCGCGACGTCGGAACGACAATCTCAGTTCGTCAGAATCGTGGCGTCAGCGCTGTTTACTCCTTGCTTTTTGTTCGTGGCACAAAGGAAGTTCACAGGTTTAGTGGCTGTTTGCGCAAAGAGAGGCAACCTAGTGATCTATCGAATCCTTTAAAATGAACGAGAATGACAGAAGAGAGGGATGAGTATTTTCAGTTCGCATAAGAGACGGCTATTGCGTGATTTAGTTGACAATGACAATTACAAAGATCGAAGACGGGATTGATTGGCCTGTACATCAAGACACAATGTGTGTTAAACTAGCAGGAATAGAGCACGTTAAGAAATTGAAGTGCCACAATTATTCCACTGTGAGCTGCAATAGTTTTCAATGGAACTGAACGAAGAGTACGGAGGCTTCATATATTACTGCAAAATACGTTAAGTGAAGGGGCATGCATGGAATGATTTTTCGATTTTTTGAAGTAAAAAGGAGTGCAGCAACGGAAATCAGAACATCCGAAATGGATTGCAGACTTCGTTTTTTATGCGGACTTGACTGCAAACTGCCCACAGTTAAGAGAGGTAACTTCTTTCCGGTTTTATGACGATGAATTTAGGGAGAAAATCGCGTTCTAGAATGGGCACATTCTGACGAAGACAGACCAGTTCCCTAAACTCACTGGTATTAAAAAAGCACGAGGTTTGAAGAATTCATTGTGGCCTTGAAAGAGTTACAAGAATAGTTTTGTAAAAGTTTTGAGGACACTTCAGTCTTACATCGGTCTCCGAGATGTTTCCGACATTATTTGCCATTTACGTTAAAGAGCCTTGTGCACGCACAGATGTAACTGATGGATCTGCAAGGTAATTCCAGTTATAATGACATTTCTTTACGTTAAAACTATGCAGGACATCTACATGGATTTCCTTAGGTAGAACTTCCAACTCTCCTTAATGAGGTGGCAGAAGTGCTACAGTATTTCGAACGACAGATTTGTGAGAAAGACGTTTCCATTAGTGTGAAACTAAATAAGTCCCAATGACGTGGCAACTTGAGCGCGAAACTCTGTGAAACTGTCTGCGTCTGTCTGTATGGCGACAGTCTGTAGCAGATAAAAATTAAGTTATGTGTTCACCGCGTCAAAAGCAATTAAATAATAATGAAAATTTGCTTTTTTGTGATCTATGTTGTTGAGGCCCCGGGAGTAGACAACATTCCATTAGAACTACTGACAGCCTTGGGAGAGCCAGTACTGACAAAACTCTACCATCTGGTGAGCAAGATGTATGAGACAGGCTTCAAGAAGAATATAATACTTCCAATTTCAAAGAAAGCAGGTGTTGACAGATGTGAAAATTACCAAACTATCAGTTTACAAAGTCACAGCTGCAAAATATTAACGTGAATTCTTTAAGGACGAATGGAAAAACTGGTAGAAGCCGACTTCGGGGAAGATCAGTTTGGATTCCGTAGAAATGTTGGAACACATGAGGCAATACTGACCCTACGACTTATCTTAGAAGAAAGATTAAGGAAAGGCAAACCTACGTTTCTAGCATTTGTAGACTTAGAGAAAGCTTTTGACAACATTTTGACTGGAATACTCTCTTTCAAGTTCTGAAGGAGGCAGGGGTAAAATACAGGGAGCGAAAGGCTATTTACAATTTGTACAGAAACCAGATGGCAGTTATAACAGTCGAGGGACATGAAAGGGAAGCAGTGGTTGGGAAGGGAGTGAGACAGGGTTGTAGCCTCTCCCCGATGTTATTCAATGTGTATATTGAGCAAACAGTAAAGGAAACGAAATAAAAGTTTGGAGTAGGTATTAAAATCCATGGAGAAGAAATAAAAACTTTGAAGTTCGCCGATTACATTGTAATTCTGTCAGAGAGAGCAAAGGACTTGGAAGAGCAGTTGAACGGAATGGACAGTGTCTTGAAAGGAGGGTATAAGATGAACATCAACAAAAGCAAAACGAGGATAATGGAATGTAGTCGAATTAAGTCGGGTGATGCTGAGGGAATTAGATTAGGAAATGAGACACTTAAAGTAGTGAAGGAGTCTTGCTATTTGGGGAGCAAAATAACTGATGATGGTCGAAGTAGAGAGGATATAAAATGTAGACTGGCAATGGCAAGGAAAGCGTGTGTGAAGAAGAAGAATTTGTTAACATCGAGTATAGATTTAAGTGTCAGGAAGTCGTTTCTGAAAGTTTTTGTATGGAGTGTAGCCATCTATGGAAGTGAAACATGGACGATAAATAGTTTGGACAGGAAGAGAATAGAAGCTTTCGAAATGTGGTGCTACAGAAGAATGCTGAAGATTAGATGGGTAGATCACATAACTAATGAGGAGGTGTTGAATAGAATTGGGGAGAAGAGGAGCTTGTGGCACAACTTGACTAGAAGAAGGGATCGGTTGGCAGGACATGTTCTGAGGCATCATGGGATCACTAATTTAGTACTGGAGCGCAGCGTGGAGGGTAAAAATCGAAGAGGGAGACCAAGAGATGAATACACTAAGCAGATTCAGAAGGACGTAGGCTACAGCAGGTACTGGGAGATGAAGAGGCTTGCACAGGATAGAGTAGCATGGAGAGCTGCATCAAACCAGTCTCAGGACTGAAGACCACAACAACAACAACAACAACAACATGTTGTTGATAAGCGTGAGACGTAAGTCAGCCCGCGAGCCGAAATCGTGGCCGTCCCTGCTTTAGGCGGATGTCGGTATGACTCCTTCACCAAAGCCACTACCTTTCCATACCGCAGCTATTCCGACCCATATACGCAGGCTGTCGCCGAGACGTCGGACTGCTCCCCTTCCTGAGACGCGCCCGCCGCAGCCACGGCGCAGCACATCTGCGCGGCCAATTTGAGACCGGGAGGGCGGCACCGGCAGGCGGACACCTGTGACAACGGGCTGAGGGCTCGCGGCTCGCAGCTTTTCTAGATTCGGGCGCCCTTTTAGCGCCGCCGCGCTGCCGGGATAATGCCGGCGGCTTTGATGCGCCGAGCTTAATATCGCAGCGCAGCGGCGCTCTGGCTTTTGCGCGCTCACGCGCCGTCGCCGCCCGCAAATCGCCATTTACACCCGTCAGCTGCACAAAGGGAACGCCGTTTGCTGCTTGCAAAGTGTCGCAATGGACCCTTCATCCACCTGCAGTTCACTGAAAAATCTCCTCTCTTCCTCAATAATTTCTACCTCAGTACCTCAAAGCGATTGTATTCGCTAATTTTTTTCTCTGATTCACTACACCAGCCGTTTATTGCCAATTTCTTTTACTGAAATGTTATTATTGTGCTGTTTCAGAATGAAAGCGTGACGTCCACTTCAATGTTGTCGCTTGCCCGCCATAGCGCAAGAGTAACAACATGATGTACTGTGAAGAGCAAGACCAGTTCATTAGAGATGTGGCACTAGCCCAGACAGTACGAGTGATAGGGAACACAAAGGAGCCTCATTCTTTTCAGAGGAACCTCCCATTAGGTAAACTGAGCGATTTGTGAAAACCGCGGCATACCTACACGTGCATAAACTACCGCCCTCCAGAATATGCCTCCAGCGTGTTAATCACTATGGCACCACCTCGCTCGATGACTGAACAGTCAGTCGCATATCCACATTGGTCAGTGCGTACACCGCTCCTGGCACCTCAACCGTGGTGCTGCTTTGCTCCTTAGGTCCCTTATGCAAATGTAGTTGGTACCAAAGCTGAAATGTAACGAACTGATCACAGATATTTGAATTTTTGAACAGATGTGGGCGTCGCTATTTTTCTGTACCTCGTGGATGACAAGTCCGCCCACTGTTATAACAGAGGTAGTGGCGGAGGACATACGGTACCACATATAATTTTACTTATGTTCGAAAAAGGCTTATTTCTGTTGAAGTTATTTTATTGGTCTTGACGCAGCCGCTGGGCTAAGACATTTTTCATTCATTAGTGTGTATGACATCTGAAGAAGGCTATATTATTATAGCAGAAACCATGGTCAAGGTTTAAAATTAACATAATTTAGTGCAACTGTGGGCTGTTTCCCATTCGAGACGTGACGGTGTCAAGCAGTACACTACTGATGTTATATTCGAAAAATATGGCATGTTTTTCCTCCTTATCTGCATTAACTTACAATTTTCTACGTTTAGATCTAGCTGCCATTCATTACGGCAAGAAGAAATTTTGTCTACGTCATCTTGTATCCACCTACAGTAATCCAATAACGACACCTTCCCGTACATAGTATCAACAGCAAACAGCCGCAGATTACTGTTCACCCTATCAGTCAAGCTGCTGGCCGGGGTTCTAGGCGCTTCAGTCCGGAACCGCGTGACTGTTACGGTCGCAGGTTCGAATCCTGCCTCGGGCATGGGTGTGTGTGATGTGCTTAGGTTAGTTAGGTTTAAGTAGTTCTGAGTTCTAGGGCACTGATGACCTCAGATGTTAAGTCCCATAGTGGTCAGAGCCATATCAGTCAAGCTGTTTATCTATGTAAAGAATAAAAGTGGTCCTTTAACGCTCCCTAGGGGCATTCCTGACGATACCCTTGTCTCTGGTGAACACTAGCCGTCGAGGACAACGTAATGGGTTCTAGTACTTAATAAGTGTTCGAGCCACTCACATATTTGGGAATCTATTCCGTAGGTTCGTATCTTCGTCAACAGTCTGCAGTGAGGCACTATATCAAATGGTTTCCGAAAATCTAGGAATCAGGAATGCACTTGTTGCAGTTCGCCTAGGTTCGCCGGATATTGTATGAGAAAAGGGCAAGCTGTTTCGCAACGAGCGATGCTTTCTGAATCAGTGCTAGCCGGCCGGGGTGGCCGAGCGGTTCTAGGCGCTACAGTCTGCGACCGCTACGGTCGCAGGTTCGAATCCTGCCTCGGGCATGGATGTGTGTCATGTCCTTACGTCAGTTAGGTTTAAGTACTTCTAAGTTCCAGGGGACTGATGACCTCAGAAGTTAAGACCCATAGTGCTCAGAGCCATTTGATTTTGAATCAGTGCTGTTTTATCGACAAAATTTTTTTTGTCTCAAGGAAATTTATTATATTCGCACTTAGAATATACTGAAGAAATCTGGATCGATTTTAACAATATTCGTGTGTAATTTTTCGGATCCGTTTTTTACCTTTCTTATATACAGGACTCACCTGCGCTTTTTTCAGTCGCTTGGGACGAAGAGCCTGGAGAGGGATTCGCGATAAAAGTGGTTTTACTCTTTGTAAAACCGATATGAGATTCCATTCGGACCTAGCAACTTAACTTGTTTTCAAATATTTCAATTGTTTCGTGGCAACGTGGCAAATTGAACTACCGAGCAAAAATCATTGTTTTTTGCTGGCTGACCATCACACTACCAACATGGTGTGGACCGCAAGTGTGTGAAGAGCGAGAAGCCGGCGCAGGTATGACGCAGCCCGTGCACAGAGCCAGCGGACGGCATAAGTGAAACGAATGGCCCCCACGAGCGACCGGCATTAAGGTGCGGCGTAATATAAAGTACAGCTTGTTTGCCGCGGCCGCCTTTGCCGGCTCCGGCCCCTACTTGCTCGTAAATAGCCTTCTCTTTAATTCGCCATTATTTATAGCGTCGTTCGGTCTCATTGCGAAATCCCCGTCCTGCGTTGCGCGTCAGGGCGCAGCCGGGGCGTTTTATTACGCCTGAGGCGTTTTACTGTGGGCGGGAAAGTAGACCCCCGCGCTTACAGCAAAGCGTTCAGCTCCTTAAATTTAGCGGATTCATTCAATTCTACGGTTTCATTCGTCACATTACAGTAACAAATACACGCTGCAAACTAGCCCATAATTTCCTACCTTCAAGATTCGAGTACATCTGGACACATGTGCGTTTAACATTCACTCTGACTATGCATTGCAAAAAAAAAATGTTCAAATTTATGTGAAATCTTATGGGACTTAATTTCTAAAGTCATTAGTCCCTAAGCTTACACAGTACTTAACCTAAATTATCCTAAGGACGAACACACACACCCATGCCCGAGGGAGGACTCGAACCTCTGCCGAGACCAGCCGCACAGTCCATGACTGCAGCGCCTGAGACCGCTCGGCTAACCCCGCGCGGCCGCCACAGTCACCAGATCCCAAATATTATTGAACCTTTGTGATCTACTTTGGAAAGAAGGGTGCGTACTCGCTATACACCTACATCAGCGTTACCGGAACTTGCCACCGTTTTGCATGAAGAATGGCATACGATTCGCTTGAAAACTAAATAGGACTTGTACCTACCTAGCGAGGTGGCGCAGTGGTTAGCACGCTGGGGTAGCATTTGAGAAGACGACGGTTCAAATCCGAGACCGACCATTCTGATTTACGTTTCCCGTGATTCTTCAAACACCTTCAGCTAAATACCGCGATGGTCCTTTTGAAACGGCACTGCCGTCTCCCTCCCTCATCCTTTCCTTACCCGATGGGACCGATGACCTCCCTGTTTGGACACCTCCCCCAAATCAACCAGCCAACCAACTTGTAATTATACACTAATGGCCATTAAAATTGCTACAGCAAGAAGTAATGCAGATGATAAACTTGTATTCATTGGACAAATATATTATACTAGAACTGACATGTGATCACATTTTCACGCAGTTTGGGTGCATAGATCCTGAGAAATCACTACCCAGAACAATCACCTCTGGCCGTAATAACGTTCTTGATACGCCTGGGCATTGAGTCAAACAGAGCTTGGATGGCGTGTACAGGTACAGCTGCCCATGCAGATTCAACACGATACCACAGTTCATCAAGAGTAGTGACTAGCGTATTGTGACAAGCCAGTCGCACGGCCACCAATGACCACACGTTTCAAATTAGTGAGAGATCTGGAGAATGTGCTGGCCAAGGCAGCAGTCGAACATTTTCTGTATCCAGAAAGGACCGTACAGCACCTGGAACATGCGGTAGTGCATTATCCTGCTGAAATGTAGGGTTTTGCAGGGATCGAATGAAAGGTAGAGCCACGGGTCGTAACACATCTGAAATGTAACGTCCACTGTTCAAAGTGCCGTCAATGCGAACAAGAGGTGACCGAGACGAGTAATCAATGGCACCCCATACCATCACGCCGGGTGATACGCCAGTATGGCGAAGACGAATACACGCTTCCAATGTGCGTTCACCGCGATATCGCCAAACACGGATGTGACCATCATGATGCTGTAAACAGAACCTGGATTCATCCGAAAAAATGACGTTTTGCCATTCGTGCACCCAAGTTCGTCATTGAGTACACCATCGCAGGCGCTCCTCTCTGTGATGCAGCGTCAAGGGTAACCGCAGCCATGGTCTCCGAGCTGATAGTCCGTGCTACTGCAAACCTCGTCGAACTGTTCGTGCAGATGGTTTTTGTCTTGCAAACGTCCTCATCTGTTGATTCAGGGATCGATACGTGGCTGCACGATTCGTTACAGCCATGCGTATAAGATGCCTGTCATCTCGACTCCTAGTGATACGATGCCGTTGGGATCCAGCACGGCGTCCATATTACCCTGCTGAACTCACCGATTCCATATTCTGCTAACAGTCATTGGATCTCGACCAACGCGAGCAGCAATGTCGCGATACGATAAACCGCAATCGCGATAGGCTACAGTCCGACCTTTATTAAAGTCGGAAACGTGATGGTACGCATTTCTCCTCCTTACACGGGGCATCACAACAACGTTTCACCAGGCAACGCCGGTCAACTACTGTTTGTGTATGAGAAATCGGTTGGAAACTTTCCTCATGTCCGCAAGTTGTAGGTATCGCCACCGGCGCCTACCTTGAGTGTGTGCTCTGAAACGCTAATTATTTGCATATCACAGCATGTTCTTCCTGTCGGTTAAATTTTGAGTCTCTAGCACGTCATCTTCGTGGTGTAGCAATTTTAACGGCCAGTAGTGTACATTCAGAGACGGTTGGGAGCTGTTTTGAATGACAACGCTTTTCCTACGCCGGATCAGGTATGGTAATGTGTTATGTTTGTGCTGTTTCCAATTTTTGTCCACCGCCTGTAATACTGAAATGAAAGACGGACAGATAATGTTTATTATTAATATAAATGTTTTACGTTTTTATTGGACTTCGTCTCATAGCCGTGGACGTTACGGCAGATACAATCCCCAGTTTCCCAGGGATCTTTTTAGAATCATATGTGGTATTTTTTAGCGATCAGTTCATATTGCGCACAATGTAATTTTGGGAAGATCGTGAAACACTTAGATAAGAATGACGGCAAAGAGGTCGAATGTTGCTGTGTGTGACGCTTTCATGACGATGAGCTTAATAAATAAGAGCACATGCAATTACTAGATAGGATAGCGGAGAAGGTTTCAGAGAGCACGTTTGTGGCTTGGACGACGCTATGCAAGTGACCGAATATGTAAGCAAAGATAAAACCTGTTGTCGATTATATCGTCACGGCAGCATCGTTGTGCGTTGGTATTTTACTCAGGTCAGCAGAGATAGAATTACACTGAAGCGCCAAATAAACTGGTATAGGCCGGTGTATTCAAATAGAGATATGTTAACAGGCAGAATACGGCGCTGCAATCGGCAATGCCTACATAACACAACAAGTATCTGGCGCACTTGTTAGATCAGATACGCTGTTACAATGACAGGTTATCAAGATTTAAGTGAGTTTGAGCATAGTGTTAAGGTCGGCGCACGAGCGATGGGAAACGGCATCTTCGAGATAGCATTGAAGTGGGAATTTTCCCGTATCACCATTCCACGAGTGTACGGCGAATTTTAGGAATCGGGTAAAACATCGAATCTCCGACATCGCTGCGGACGGAAAAAGATTCTGGAAGAACGGGACCAACGACGACTGAAGAGAATCGTTCAATGTGGCAGGAGTGCAACCCTTCCGCAAACTGCTGCAGATTTCAAAGCTGGGTCATCAACAAGTGTCAGCGTGCGAAACATTCAACGAAACATCATCGATATGGCTTTCGGAACAGAAGGCCTAGTCGTGCACCCTTGATGACTGCACGACACAAAGCTGGGCCTGTAAACACCGACATTGGACTACTGATGACTGGAAACATGTTGCCTGGTCAGACGAGTCTCGTTTCAAATTGTATCGAGCGGATGGACGTGTACGGGTATGGAGACAACCTCATGAATTTATGGACTATGCGTGTCAGCAGGGGCCTGTTCTAGCTGGTGGAGGCTCCGTAATAGTATGGGGCGTGTGCAGTTGGAGTAATACGTCTAGATACGACTCTGACTGGTGACACGTACGTAAGCATCTTATGCGATAGCCTGTATCCATTCATGTCCACTGTGAATTCCGACGGACTTGGTCAATTCCAGCAGGACAATGCGACGCCCCACACGTTCAGAATTGTTACAGAGTGGCTCCAGGAACATTCCTCTGAATTTAAACACTTCCTAGACATGAACATTTTTGAGTACATCTGCGATGCCTTGCAATGTGCTCTTCTGAAGTGATCTCCACCCCCTCGTACTCTTACGGATTTATGGACACCCTTGCAGGCTTCATGGTGTCAGTTCCCTCCAGCACTACTTCAGATATTAGTCAAGTCCATGCCACATCGTGTTGAGGAACTTCTGCGAGCTCGCGGGGGCTGTACACGATATTAGGCAGGTGTACCGGTTTCTCTGACTCTTCAGCGTATTTAGTTGATAGAAGTTGTTGCAATAACTTCTTTTTCACGACAACTTACTGTGTGCTGTTTATTTTCGTTCTTAGTAGTGTTCGTGTCACGACTTGCCTTAGGCTCCGCTACTGGTTCGGCGACGTAGGGTCGAAACAGAAGTATCAGCATACATTATAGATTCAGTGCGAATGGGCCTGGACAAGGTGAGCAGGGCTTCACTGGTAAAGAATAGTGCTGCTGCTCTTCTCGAGTATCGGCGTATTAAGCTATCCAGAGAGTTCCTTTTTCCGCACCGGAGATGACGAATATGATTCAGAAGAATCATATTCTTCATCTCCGGTGCGAATTACCTGACGATTTGGGCACTGCTCCTGAGAGAGGCTGATCCACAAACAGTTAAAGAAATTGCTGTTGCCATGGCTAAGAGCGCCGGGGACGTCATGTACGATCTGGAAGCAGTACTCGAGCTGTGATACGGCAGCTGAACATTTGCTGGTCCACCGTTGGAAAAAAGCTGAGAACAATTGTGAAATGGTATCTCTAGTGCGGTTCCAGGCTGTCGTGGGTACAGGCGGTAGTCACACTTAGCAACTTTTGTGCGGAGTCGTCTGTAGAATGAGGTCAGCCATGCCTGAGAGTCATCGGCGAGGACAAGCTCGAGAGGTTGCATACGCCACAGCTGTCGCAAGATTTTTTATGTCACAGTGCAGCGCCGCTCAGCCCCACACTGTGGTCGTCAATCACCACAGCAGCGTCAATGTAATCCAGATCCATCAGAACCGTGTACAAAATTTCAAAGTTTAAGATACATTGAGATGTGATTGTACTTCTGTTCTATTCAAGTACAAATAATTTCTTATACTTTGCGACAGAAGGCTGTCCGAAAAGACTTTCCCTGATTACATTAATTGATAACTGAGGCGAGAAGTAAGATACAAATACGAAACTTGTGTCGAATTGTTTACAACTGTTAAAGTTTTTTTCTGTTTTAGGTTGGCAGTACGTAAGTAGTGGATGAGGTGCAGTGCCCAAGAAGCCATGTTAACCAATCAGGAGAAGGCACAGTGTATCCTGTGGTACCATGAGACATGATCACCAACCACAGTGCTGAGACACTTCCAGACAGCATTTGGAGTGGTGAATCGCCACAATGTGCGCATTTGGGGTTCACAACCCCCTGGCGAGGTCGTGGAATGCACCAGAGGCAGTCCAAAGGTGAATGTTTGGTGCGCGCTATTGCATGATCGAATTAACGGGCCATTCTTCTTCGCTGAGGCTACCATCACATCTGCAGTGTCTCTGGACATGTTGCAACTGTATGCTGTTCCTCAGCTGCTTCAGTATCACCCGATGTCTTGTTTCAGCAAGACGGTGCACCACCTCATTGGGGTTTGGACGTCCGTGCCTATCTCGATATGATCTTTCCTGGGCGATGGATTGGTCGTGATTGGCCAACGGTTTGGCCTCCACGCTCTCCTGACATAACCCTATTAGACTTCTTTTTATGGGGTTGTGTCAAGGACGAGGTCTACCGAACACGTGAACCAGATCTTGAAACCCTGAGGCAACGGATAACCACAGTCGTTGAATCGATCCCTCCAGTGATATAGGCTAATGTGTGGTCGGAAATTGAATATCGCCTAGATGTGCTACGTGCTACCAAGGGTGCTCATGTGGAAGTTTACTGATGTGTGAAAAAAACTGACAGTTTGTAAACAATTAGACACCAGTTTCATATTTTTATCTTACTAGCCTGAGTTATCACCCTGTATATTGTTATTCAAGTGGACATGGAAAGCACCGAAGTGTTAGAGACTGGTGTGTTTTACTGTTGTGTCCGCCTAGTAGTCGTTTCCTCCGCACAACAGGCAAATCGTGCGGGCAGCCGTCACGCCAGGAGGACGTGAGTACACGGCTGTGTTGAAGAAGCATTGCCTGGGCTGTTTACTACAGAGCTACACGTCGCCTCCACAGCGTCTGGGGGGGGCCCGACCTCGCCGACACCCAGCGAATATCTCGCAGCAGAGAGCACGTTATGCAAGGCCCTCGCAGCACACACGGGTAGCCATCTGCTTCCGACTACTTACGCCACCGCCGAACGGTGCGAAGTGTTAACGCCTACTCTTCAAATTGGTATGCGGTAGCACCGTCCCATTTCGTTCTGGTCTGCACCAGCAGTACGTCAGCCGTCATATACCGGACCAGTAACGTCCAACTTCCTCACGGAGCGGCCAATTACGACTCTAGGACTCGTCATGCAGGACATCACGTACAAAGTCATAGAAGAGAAATGTTCAAATGTATGTGAAATTTTATGGGACTTAAGGGGGGTAGGACGTCAAACGGGCCGACTTGGAGCAGGAGAGGCACCACAGGAAAATTTAATTTCCACTGTATATACTTTTACAAATAAATTCATAAAACTTTGTCAGCATGACCAGGAAGGATTCTGAATTCACACTCATACCAGTGGATGTTCGAAAACATAACGAAGTAATTTATTTTTACGTGTGAAATTTCATCATTTTTTCCACTTACTGCCGGCCGCGGTGGTCTCGCGGTTCTAGGCGCTCAGTCCGGAGCCGCGCGACTGCTACGGTCGCAGGTTCGAATCCTGCCTCGGGCATGGATATATGTGGTGTCCTTAGGTTAGTTAGGTTTAAGTAGTCCTAAGTTCTAGGGGACTGATGACCACAGATGTTAAGTCCCATAGTGCTCAGAGCCATTTTCACTTACTAATGGCTCCATTTGTTGCTATAGGTACACGTTTCTTCATAAGTAAGGGAGATTCTTAGATAAATTTTGCACAGCATACAAACCATACTTAAAGGTGTATGAAACTCTAGAATTTTCAAAATCTATTAAAAACTCTGGTAAAAATTGAGGTAATTAACTACAAAATTTGTGTTTTTTCTAAACATGAAGTTTGAAATACAGCAGCTCATTCGTTTTTTCATAAATTAAATAAATTCTAGAGTTTCATACACCTGTAAGTACGGTATGTATGCTGTGCAAAATTCATCGAAGAAACTCTCTAACTTATGAAGAAAAGTGCACCTACAGCAACAAATGCAGCCATTAGTAAGTGAAAAAATGATGAAATGTCACATGTAAAGTGTTATAGTTTCGTCATTTGTTTAGGTACCTCGAACATCAGTTATAGTAGTGATATGGGATATGCTGAACCGTGCTGTCATTCGAATACTCAGTCATTTCCAAAGGGAGGGTCTTAATTATCCTTGATACTTGGTACGAATGTCTTTGATTCCTCGATTACGTACATGAGATGCTCCGTAGTGTCACATATGTGTTTACGTCCAGTCGCGTTTTTCCGGAGGGAGACGAACCCACGCAAACGGAATGCAGACGCTGTGGCACCGCTACAGTTCACGGTCGGCATACGCGGACTTATTCTGCGGAAGGTACAGTTGGTAACTGACTACGTTTTAGGAAGAGTGGTGGTTACAAGGGGAGTCACTACGAAATTTTAATGAACTTTTATATCTACACTACTGGCCATTGAAATTGCTACACCAAGAAGAAATGCAGATGATAAACGGGTATTCATTGGACAAATATATTATACTAGAACTGACATGTGATTACATTTTCACGGAATTTGGGTGCATAGATCCTGAGAAATCGTTATGTTTTCGAACTTCCACTGGAATGAGTGTCAATCCTGACGAAGTTTTATGAATTTATTTGTAAAAGTATAGACACTGGAAATTAAAATATCCTGTGATGCCTCTCCTTTTCCAAGTCGGCCCGTTTGACGTCCTACCGCCCTTAACTGCTAAAGTCATCAATCCCGAAGCTTACACACTACTTAATATAAATTGTCCTAAGGACAAACACGCACCTATGCCCGAGGGAGAACTCGAACCTCAGCCGGGACCAGCCGCACAGTCCATGACTGCAGCGCCCTAGACCGCTCGGCTACTCCCGCGCGGCCATTGAAGAGACATTTCTGTTATATGCAGCTGTACGGCTATTCATCCGACGACATTATAGCTGAGTTATGTTTTTTAATAAAGTGATTCTTCTAAAAGTGTCTCCGATTACTGTTCAGTAGCAGCAGCCGCTCGATCTATACCTGAAGTAAATTTACGTTTGCTGCGAGACACAAAAGTTTCTAACCTGGGTCGAAAACATAGAACAAAATAAAAAAAATGTTCCCGTCTCAAGTGGACATTAAAACGTGTTTCTTTCAATGGTTTATTCGTTATTTTTGTTCCGCATGTCCTGACAAATCTTTGCACAAAGTTTCATCGTCCTATGATGACTCGTTTTTCATGGGGCCCCCGCAAGTGGTGTCTGTTTAATTATAATCACCCCGTATGTTATGGAGAAGGGAAGGCCAGTGAAAATGCAGATCAGAGAGCAGTGCTGGACAGCTGCAGTATGCGCCGTCTGTTTACCTGTTTTAAGACAGGCAACACGGCTAGCGGGCTGCCTATCACTGCCCGTCACTTCCACCACTAGCCCACGGCGGCACGTCCAGGTTTATTAGCGTACATACGGCGGGTGCTCGACTAGGCCGACGCGGTTCGCACGATATCCGGAGCGCCGGTAGACGCTGCTCACCCGGATTAATTGAAATCCGCCCCGGCCTCGTCACGCGATCCGTCAGAACGCGGCGCCGAAGCAAAATACCACCTGCCAGTCAGCGTAAATTTAGAAGCTCTCGCCCGGCTCCGGCGTGCCTTGCACCGGACGATCCGCCATGTCGCGCACTGGACAGCGGCGCGGTTTTTGCGATTTAAATCGCATCTGCTGTGGGCGGCCGGCGACAGCGAAAGGATTATACCTGCTACGTTCTAGTCCGCGTCCACAAAGGGGACTAGAAAAGTTACGCAACAATAAATCTTGTCATCAGAATGGATAAAAACAATCCGCCCTTAGCTATTAGATACAGGGGCGATCAACAACTAATACATCACATTTTTTTCTCGGCCAGCTTTGGTTAAAAAATTGCGAAATTTGCTTCAGATCCTATAGTTTCACAGAGTTTCGACAGGTGGCGGCGCTATAAGTTTCAAAATGGCGTCTGTAAAGGAGCTGCGTTCAAGAAGACAGCTGTCATTGAGTTTCCTTTGGCGCTTGTAGCTTATATACGGATGCCTGGCTGTGGACAAAAGCACGGTGAGTCGTTGGTCGAGGCGTTGTCATCATCGCAACAATGTCGCGCAAACTCGTTCGATCTCCCGCGCGCTGGCCGGTGGCACACATCAGGGACTCCTGCAATGTTGGAACGTGCGGACACTCTCATTCGCGATGATCGAAAGATCACAATCAAACATCTCTCTGCTCAACTGGACGTCTTTGATGGCAGCGCTGACACACTCGTCCACCAGTTGGGGTACTCACAGGTGTGTGGTCGCTGGGTCCTAACTACATTCCCAGCAAACCTTGCCCTTTTGAGTCTGATTTCCCCGGATATTGTTCTCATATTCCGGTATAATTCTTCCCTAGGTCTTCGCATCCACCTCTTTTGGGACCTAGTATTTTTCTCAGCATTTCCCTCTCTTCTTTCTCTAGTTGCTCTGCCTCATTTCTTCCTAGTGTCATCGTCTCAGCAGCATATAATACTGCATTCCTCACTGTTTCCTTGTAATGGCTTATCTTTGCCTCTGTGGATATATTCTTTTTATTGTATACCTCTCTCGTCATACAGAAGGCTGACCTCATCTTCTTTATCCTCGCCGGCCGCGGTGGTCTCGCGGTTCTAGGCGCGCAGTCCGGAACCGCGCGACTGCTACGGTCGCAGGTTCGAATCCTGCCTCGGGCATGGATGTGTGTGATGTCCTTAGGTTAGTTAGGTTTAAGTAGTTCTAAGTTCTAGGGGACTGATGACCACAGCTGTTAAGTCCCATAGTGCTCAGAGCCATTTGAACCATTTTTTTTCTTTATCCTCTCTGTTATTCCCTCCTTGCTCCTGTTCCTTCCTGTTATAAATTCTCCCAGATATTTAAATTTGTTCACCATTTGCACAGTGCCTTCCGGTGTTTCCCAGTTTGCACTGGTGTTTCATGTCTTTGTCTTGTTATAGGCGATCCTCAGTCCCACGTTTCTGGCTACCTTACTTAAGTTGTCGAGTTGTGTCTTTGCGTCTTCTTCCTTGTTCTTCGTTGTTGTTGTTGTTGTTATCTTTTTGTTCCACAGAACAGAGTTCACTTTGCAGGTCGTCCTTTATTAATCGTACTAATGATTTCATGGTTGCTTGTGTCCTATTTTTTAAATAATACCCCAAGGTATTTTGCTTTTTCCACACCTACAATTACTTCTGCATCTAACTCCAAATTATTTACTTTGTCCTTTCCAACAGTCAAGTACTCACAGTTCTTCATGTTCATCTTCACGCCATCCTTTTTGTATTCCTCTTCATAATGTGATTTTCCGGTAGAGGCTGTGAGTTAGAATCGGCGTCTACCGCCAACACGCTACACGACAGCGAGACCCGAACCTCCGCCGCTGATAACAGCGGGCCGACCCTGTCCTGACCACGTGGGAGGAGCGAGGCGCTGGATCTGTATGGAAATTCCATGCATGAGCCCAGCTTCCAGCGGGGCCAGTTACGTGGGGAATGGCGCCATCTGCTTTTACGAGCACCGTGTCCGGCTCGTTCCGCGGGCCCAGCGGCCGCATTTCAAAGGAATTCCTTCTGTTTCAACACGCGTTCGCCAGCTGGGACGCTCATCTCCCGTCTCGTTGCGATAAAATCATTTACTCTGATACACTCGAGAGAACAAAATCATTTTATTCGTTCATCGACTTAGTCCACACTGACCAGTCTCCTCGGGGTCCTTCGTGGGAGGATGCGTGAATAAAATGTTCTCGGTTTTCAAGGCGCGCCATTTCGAATAAAATACGCGGGAGAGCTGTGCCCGGCCCCGTCATGAAGAGTACGATTGGGGAGTCAGCTGTCGAAAGATCGAGTATTTCACTCGAAATGCCACAGCGTAAAAACTCTGATTCTATTTCATGCTGGCGTAAAGGCGCTCTGCAGCTGGTACTGAGAGTATGCTGTATAAACCTGCCGCGCAAGAGGGGAAAAAAAGGTTGGCTTAATAGGAGAGCAAATCACTAGATAAATCTGTCGTAAGAACAATTTCTAACGAAGCTATTAGGATTAATGAAAAAAAGGAGAGCAAAATCAAACAGGAAAAATGCTGAAACACTGATCGGGTTGGCGCATCGGCTATTTCTCCAGAATCCATTGCGGTAGTTGTGTCAGTTACACACTAGGATATTTCAGGTCAGTATTATACAGACCTTTGTTTCTGTGCTACACTTCCCCGTGAACAAAACAACAGTCTCTTTTGCCCTCATGCCACATGCCATGAAATCATCGTCAGTGGACACAAACTGCTCGACAAAGACCTCCTCTACGTTTTTCAGTTCTTCACTTTCATTCCTGTCCTTCCGCTCTAGCCCATTCCATTTGCTTATTTTCCTGTCTCTCCAACTCAATTTCAGTACCTCGCTGAGCAACCTCCATTTTTTTAACGATGTTAGAATTAAAAGTCCCCGCCTTACTGCTTTACATCACAACTGGTAAAATACACTTTGTAAATTTTTCTTCAAAGACAAGCAGCAAGCTTAATTTTAAAAGCCTATTTCGCTGAACGACTTCGTTCTCCGCCTATCATCTTCAGCTGCCCTAACTTTATAGTTAGTCCGATGACTCCACCGTTACATTAAATTATTTTAAAAAGAAAGTCAGCGTTGGCCGTAATATTGATAGCAAAATCGATTTTCAATCACCTAGTGATCATCTTCAGTGCTTGGTGTACAAATTAAACTCATTGGCACTGCTATCAAGTTATTATCAGTAATCAAGCTCCATGGAGTTCAAAATGGCTCTGAGCACTATGCGACTTAACATCTGTGGTCATCCGTCCCCTAGAACTTAGAACTACCTAAACCTAACTAACCTAAGGACATCACACACATCCATGACCGAGGCAGGATTCGAACCTGCGACCGTAGCAGTCGCGCGGTTCCGGACTGAGCGCCTAGAACCGCTAGACCACCGCGGCCGGCTCCATGGAGTCGGCAATCAATTAAATTATTTTCTTTTCGGAATGTTGGTTACAGAGTATTTTAATCTTATCGTTAATAAATCTGTCTTACCTTCATTTAGAGAACGAATGATAAAATTTTCAAGCAGCAAACACAGTAAAAACACAAACAGAAAATATGAAACTATTGTGCCGAGAGTTGTATGATTCACGTAGCACGTAGTTGACGAATATTTCTAATATGGTTCAAATGGCTCTGAGTACTATCGGACTTAACATCTGAGGTCATCAGTCCCCTAGAACTTAGAACTACTTAAACCTAACTAAGCTAAGGACATCACACACATCCATGCCCGAGGCAGGATTCGAACCTGCGACCGTAGCGGTCGCGCGGTTCCAGACTGTAGTGCCTTTAACCGCTCGGCCACTCCGGCCGGCCTGCCATTATGTCTAGTGCTAACAGTGAAGTACGGAGGAGTTAATGTTACGATAGGCAGGTGTTTTTCGTGATCAGAGAACACCAAATGTGGAAGGATATGATGTATATAAAAGAAAGTCGTGTTAGTTACACTATTTATAACTCAAGAACGGCTGGACCGATTTGGCTGAAAATTGGTGGAGAGGTAGCTTAGAACCAGGAGGCGGACATAGGATACTTTTTATCCCGTTCGACCGCTACAAAACGTGGTATAACAAAAACGCATCTGGCATGGAACAACAAAACGCAAGTGTCAGCTAAATGTCACTATAAAACGTGGTATAACAAAAACGCATCTGACATGGAATAACAAAACGCAAATGACAGCTAAACGTCTATGGTTAAGTATCAGCATATATCATTAATTAAAAATTTAAAGAAATAATTTGAATTTTCTTTGAATCATCATTAACAATGCCGCGACCAAGACGATCAAATATTTCTGTATCTTTGTTTCATCGAAAGACGAACTTATCAATAAAGTATTCCCAAACATCATTGCTAACTACAAAAGTAATGAATGGCTGAGTCAGCGAACAATTTTAGCGGCTAAGAATAAAGATGTAGATGACCTAAACTACCTAATTCAGAATGAGATCATTGGTAAAATGCATTCATTCATACTATTGACTGTGTAACAAATGAAGACGAAACCACCAACTATCCAATTGAATTTTTGAACTCCTTGGATGTGCCTGGTTTACCACCGCACAATTTACGCCTAAAACTTGGCTCCGTAGTAATCATACTTCGAAACATAAACCAACCAAAACTGTGCAACGGTATGCGTTTGGTGGTAAGTACATTGATGAACAATGTTATTTACGCGACGATACTCAAAGGAAAATTCGAAGGTAAGGAAGTTCTCATTCCGAGGATCCCGGTGATCGCAACCGATATGCCGTTTGACTTTAAAAGACTTCAATTTCCAATCCGTCTTGCATTCGCCATGACCATTAACAAATCACAAGGCCAATACTTGAAAGTCTGTGATTTAAATCTGGAATATCCATGTTTTTCACATGGTCAATTATATGTGGCATGTTCACGGGTCGGAAGACCATCTGCGTTGTTTGTTCTTGCGCCTGATAATAAAATAAAAACATGTCGTGTACCACAAGGCACTTAATTGAAGAGTGGAAGCTATGCACCACAAAAACATAAAGAATAAAGAATCATTAAAATACTTAATTTTTTGTTTGTATTTCCTTTTAAAAAATTGAACTTCACATTCAAAATCCGGTTATTTATTGGCTTTAAGGCGGAACAGAGTTCGCCGGGTCAGCTAGTTTAACAGTAACAGTAACAGTAACGGTTAAAGGCGCTGCAGTCTGGAACCGCAAGACCGCTACGGTTGCAGGTTCGAATCCTGCCTCGGGCATGGATGTTTGTGATGTCCTTAGGTTAGTTAGGTTTAACTAGTTCTAGGGGACTAATGACCTCAGCAGTTGAGTCCCATAGTGCTCAGAGCCATTTTTGAATAATAGTGATCCATAAGGTTCAAGCTTTGGCTTATAAGCAACCAAAATCTTTGGAATATTGTTAGTGTCCATTCGTTCAATATGTCATTTTCGATTTAGTTAAGTGCCCTGAAAGCGAACATTTCCAGTTTCGTCCATACATCATTACTTCCAAGGGAGCTCAAAAATCTCACATCGGCTACTTGTAATTTCCTCTTGCTTCTCGATGCTGTATATTTTACGGGGGTTACAAATTCCTGTCTTGAGCTTCGAGCTGCGCCGTGTTTCGTCCAAGTATCAGATGATGACTGTCCCGTGATATTAACTGGACCACTCATTCTTTAAAATCTACTTACTGCATTGGTCAACACCATTCTACAAGCAGCAACTTAAATGTCTACTGATGCTTGTGTACACGCCTGCATTGTTCAGCTGTTTGACGGTGGCTTACAAAGTGAGAAAAGGAAGAAGATTTCCGTAAATTGAGTCGAGGAGGCATGAATGGATGCTTACGAGCCCTTAGTTACGTCTCTCTCTCTCTCTCTCTCTCTCTCTCTCTCTCTCTCTCTCTCTCTCTCTCGTTCTCTCCCTCCTTCTCTCCCCTCCCCGTTCCATAAAGAACTGAGAATCACGTCACAAAGGCAGCAGCCTCCGGAACGTGGGACGAGAAATAATTTCCCTTCACTCCCTTCAAGCACGACGCAGAAGTCCTACCTGCAATCTTTCTTTCTTTAAATCCTGGAGCACAAAGGCGCTTCTTTGAAATGAAAGTCTCTGCGCTGTCTTTACCTGGAAAACAGGCAGCATTAGTGGAGAGGGCGATGTGGTATACTCGCACACGCGTAAGCACAGCACTCGCGAAAAAGGATCTGCTTTCCGTCTCCGGTGCTAGAGAGCGCCCTTTTAACCAACCTGCCGACTTTATCCCACCGGGCTGTCCTCGATAACACACTTCCGGAAGTTCTCGCACAGGATTTCTATACACTGATTTTATTTGTTCAATACTGCAGTTGCTGACAGCACAACTTTTTTACCATTCTGAGTCGTTCCTCGTCGTATATGCTAGATTACGATATTTTAACGTTTTTTACCCTTTCACACGACGAAGCATTAAAATACTGACGAAAGATGAAAACATAACGCTTGTATAAGGCAGTAGTTTGCTGCAGCCCAGGACTGGTGGTCGCTTTTCTGCTGGCCACTCACTTGAGTCTTTTAGCTGCTCCTGTACATTCATTCGCGTGAATAGTGAGGACGTTTTCAATTTACGAGGGAGAAGGTAACCACACTGTTACGTAACGGCTATAAGGATATGGAGGAGATTCGCACAAATCGCGCAGGAGTTGTGTCCGCAACTCAGAGGAATACACGTGTTCTGAATGGTAGCGCTGAACAGGAGAAGTCATGTTGCTCTGGGGACTTAAACTGGGCCGGCCGTTGTGGCCGAGCGGTTCTAGGCACTTCAGTCCGGAACCGCGCAGCTGCTACGGTCGCAGTTCCTATCCTGCCTCGGCCATGGATGTGTGTGATGTTCTTAGGTTAGCTAGGTTTAAGTAGTTCTAAGTTCTAGGGGACTGATGACCTCAGAAGATGAGTCCCATAGTGGTTAGAGGCATTTGAACCATTTGATTTGAACTTAAGCTGGATTCCAGAATGAATTTTCACTCTGCAGCGGACTGTGCGCTGATTTTAAGTTTTACGGTAGGCCATCCCTCTCTCCATAAAGAAGAGCATGGGGACGATTATGAGAATTGTGTTAACTTGTGTACATGGGCATTAAGACAGGGTACTCGCTATGGATCAGCCATCTCGTTTAATTATGAAGCTACATTTACCAACAGTGGCCAGGTAATCCGCCGAAATATACGTTACTGATCTGTTAACAATCCCTGTTGGCTTTATCAGATGGAACGTCAGCGTTCATGGAGCGTAAACGTGTGGTACTGGATAGTGAACCATCAGCTCATAGGTCCGCTTTTCATAGACGGAACACTGAACGCGCACAAATAGCAAAGCCTCCTAATAGACCATTTCCCACGGATGTTAGAAGACGTTCCTCTGCACACTACGAGGAACCTGTGATACCAATATGACGGCTATCCAGCCCGTAGTACACAAAGTACTACAGAATGTCTTCACGCCGGCCGGGGTGGCCGAGCGGTTCCAGGCAATACAGTCTGGAACCGCGCGACCGCTACGGTCACAGGTCGAATCCTGCCTCGAGCATGGATGTGTGTGATGTTCTTAGGGTAGTTAGGTTTAAGTAGTTGTAAGTTCTAGAGTACTGATGGCCTCAGATGTCCCATAACGCTCAGAGCCATTTGAACCATTTTTTTTTTTTTTTTTTTTTGTTGAATGTCTTCACGAACTGTTTCCAAATATCTGGAATGGACCCAGGGGACCTGTATCTTGGTCGGACCGTTCTTGAGATTTGACGCCTGTAGTCTTTTTTCTGCCGGGAAAGCTGAAAGACGTTGTCTACAAGGACATACCAAGTACACTCGAAGATATACAACGACGCATTACTGCAGCCTGCTCGGACATCTCCGCTGAAATGCTGGCACGTGTGCAGCAGTCGTTCCATACCACACTGGGAGCGTGTATTGCCGCCGCCGGTGGTGGTTCTGAACACAGCCCGTGATTGTCAGTTGTCTCATTACTGGTCAGACTCCATATAACTAGTGAATACACTTGTGTTGTTGAAACGTTCATTGTTCATATCAGCGCACACTCCGCTACACAGTGAAAATCTCATTCTGCAAACATCCTTCAGGCTGTGGCTGAGCCATGTCTCCGCAGTATCCTTTCTTTCGGGAGTGCTAGTTCTGCAAGGTTCGCAGGAGAGCTTCTGTAAAGTTTGGAGGGTAGGAGATGAGATATTGGCAGAAGTAAAGCTGTGAGGACGGGGCGTGAGTCGTGCTTGGGTAGCTCAGATAGTAAAGCACTTGCCCGCGAAAGGCAAAGGTCCCGAGATCGAGTCTGGGTACAGCACACAGTTTTAATCTCCAGGACGTTTCATATCAGCGCACACTCAGCTGCAGAGTGAAAATCTCATTCTGGACACTTGTTCTTTGGTGTGTGCTACGACAGGTGTTGTAGAAGTATCATTGTGGGAACTTTTCAAAATACGATACGCCGTAAACGACTCGTACTACAATCCTGCGACAAATGCCACTTACATTCTAATTTACCCCGCTTTAAGTTTATTAATATCGAAAGGCATTTTCCATTTAAAAATGGTATGATTTCAGAAAAATACACTATCTAAGTATGATTACTTATCTGATGATCGGCTAACAGTACGAGCCCCTGACGTCCAATCCATTCTGTGAAAACCGTCATCTATAACACTTTTCATTTCGGCAATATTTGCGTCGGAAGGTTTAGGTGATTTACCCTGCAAGATTCACACAGCTTTAACATGTGTGGGTGAGGACGTAGCATCATCGAATCGACATTTCAGGCTCTCTCTCTCTCTCTCTCTCTCTCTCTCTCTCTCTCGGAGCGCTACCTGTAGCTCACGAACTACGCCTCGACCTCACCTCTGCTCCTCTGTGTTGCCACCGCGGCCCACATTAATTTGGAAAAGCAGACTCCAGATCAAACACTTCAGTAGCCGGAGATACATGGGACGGAGAATGTTCGCTGTCCCATCTGAAAGCACTGTGCACTGCGCGTCGGCCTGATGACCGCCGCGAGCCGTGGTTGCACAGCGTGATGGCGCATGTTTTGGAGCAAGCCGGCCGCAGCAAGCGGAGGCGGCGCATAAGCGCGACGCTTTTGTCAACAGCGGCGGGTCGCCGACAAAACGTTTGCGGCGGTGAGTTTTGGCGGCGCTGCTGTCGTAGCCGCGGCCTGTTTGCATACCTGTGTTGTTGCTGCCCGCTCGCAAACAACGGCCGGCGCGACGTGACGTCACCTGTTGACAGAGCGCGTCTCCGTGGGAACCGCTGCAGCCCGCTGCTCGGCACCATCGAACGCCGGCAGCCTCCGGCGGGGGCCCGATGCCGATCGCCTATGCGCCAATTCTGCATCTACTCTAGCCCAATCCAGCCAAAATACACTACTGGCCATTAAAATTGCTACACGACGAAGATGGTGCGCTACAGACGCGAAATTTAACCGACAGGAAGAAGATTATGTGATATGCAAATGATTAGCTTTTCAGAGCAATCATCTGGAGAGCGACACCTAGAACGTGCTGACATGAGGAAAGTTTCCAACCGATTTCTCATACACAAACAGCAGTTGACCGGTGTCGCCTGGTGAAACGTTGTTATGATGTCTCGTGTAAGGAGGAGAAATGCGTACCATCACGTTTCCGACTTTGATACAGGTCAGATTGTAGCCTATCGCGATTGCGGTTTACCGTATCGCGACATTGTTGCTCGCGTTGGTCGAGATCCAATGACTGTTAGCAGAATATGCAATCGGTGGGCTCACGAGGGTAATACGGAACGCCGTGCTGGATCCCAACGGCCTCGTATCACTAGCAGTCGAGATGACAGGCATCTTATCCGCATGGCTGTAACGGATCGTACAGCCACGTCTCGATCCCTGAGTCAACAGATGGGGACGTTTGCAAGACAACAACTATCTGCACGAACAGTTCGACGGCGTTTGCAGCATCATGGACTGTCAGCTCGGAGACCATGGCTGCGGTTACCCTTGACGCTGCATCACAGACAGGAGCGCCTGCGATGGTGTACTCAACGACGAATCTTGGTACACGAATGGTCAAACGTCATTTTTTCGGATGAATCCAGGTTCCGTTTACAGCATTATGATGGTCGCATCCGTGTTTGGCGACATCGCGGTGAACGTACATTGGAAGCGTCTATTCCTCATCGCCATACTGGCGTATCACCCGGTGTGACGGTATGGGGTGCCATTCGTTACACCTCTCGGACACCTCTTGTTCGCATTGACGGCACGTTGAACAGTGGACGTTACATTTCACATGTGTTACGACCCGTGGCTCTACCCTTCATTCGATCCCTGCGAAACCCTACATTTCAGCACCATAATGCACTACCGCATGTTGCAGGTCCTGTACGGGCCTTTCTGGATACAGAAAATGTTCTACTGCTGCCCTGGCCAGCACATTCTCCAGATCTCTCATCAATTGAAAGCGTCTGGTAAATGGTGGCCGAGCAACTGGCTCGTCACAATACGCCAGTCACTACTCTTGACGAACTGTGGTATCGTGTTGAAGCTGCATGGGCAGCTGTACCTGTACAATGCTATCCAAGCTTTGACTCAATGCCCAGGCGTATCAAGGCCGTTATTACGGCCAGAGGTGGTTGTTCTGCGTACTGATTTCTCAAGATCTATGCACCGAAATTGCTTGAAAATGTAATCACATGTCAGTTCTAGTATAATATATTTGTCCACTGAATACCCGTTTATCATCTGCATTTCTCCTTGGTGTAGCAATTTTAATGGCCAGTAGTGTACGTACAACCAAACGACAGAATGCCCTTTATACACGGTGCACGTGACTTCTTGCCATAACTGACGTGAAAGTATTTTGACAGCAGGCGCTCTTTATCAAGAGAAATAAATTTGAGAAACTACGAAAAACTAACAACATACACTGAAGCGCCGAAGAAGCGCAAACGTATTCAAATACAGAGATATGTAAACAGGCAGAATACGGCGCTGCGGTGACATGCCTGTATAAGATAACAAGGGTCTGGCGCAGTTGTTAGATCGGTTACTGCTGCTACAGTGGAAGGTTATCACAATTTAAGTGAGATTGAACGTGGTGTTATAGTCAGAGCAACAGCGATGGGACAGCATCTCCGAGGTACCGATGAAGTGCCGGTTTTCCCGCACGACCATTTCAATAGTGTTCCGTGGCTATCAGGAGTCCGGTATAACATCAAATCTACGACATCAATGCGGCTGGAAAAAAACCCTCCAAAAACGGGACCAACAAGGACTGAAGAAAATCGTTCAACGTGACAGAGTGCAAACCCTTCAGCAAATTGCACCATATTTCAATGCTGGGTCATCAATAAGTGTCAGCGTGCGAACCATTCAACGAACCATCACCGTTATGGGCTTTCGTGACTGCACGACAAAAAGCTTTACGCCTCGCCTAGGCCCATCAACACCGACATTGGACTGTTGAAGACTAGAAACATGTTGCCTGGTCGGAAGAGTCTCGTTTCAAATTGGATGGAGCGGGTGGACGTGTGCCACCGGGATTAGCCGAGCGGTGTTAAGGCGCTGTAGTCATAGACTGTGCGGCTGGTCCCGACGGAGGTTCTAGTCCTCCCTCGGGCATGGGTGTGTGTGTGTGTGTGTGTGTGTGTCCTTCGGATAATTTAGGTTAAGTAGTGTGTAAGCTTAGGGACTCATGACCTTAGCAGTTAAGTCCCATAAGATTTCACACACATTTGAACATTTTTTGATGGACGTGTACGGATATGGAGACAACCTCATGAACCCAAGGACCCTGCGTGTCAGCAGGGGACTGTTCAAGCTAGTGGAGGCTCTATAATGGCGTGGGGCGTGTGCACTTGCAATAATATGGGACACATGATACGTCTAGATACGCTTCTGACAGGTGACACGTATGTAAGCATTCTGTCTGTCCACCTGCATCCACTCACGTCAACTGTGCATTCTACCGGATTTCGGCAATTCCAGCAGGACAATACGACACCGCACACGTCCAGAATTGCTACAGAGTGGCTCCAGGAACACTCTTCTGAGTTTGAACACTTCCGCTTGCCACCTAACTCGCCAGACATGAACATTACTGAGCGTATCTGGGATGCTTTGCAAAGTGTTTTTCAGAAGAGATTTCCAACCCCTAGTTCTTTTATGGATTTACGGACAGGCACTGCAGGATTCATGGTGTCAGTTCCCTGCAGCACTACTGCAGACATTAGTCAAGTTCACGCCACGTCGAGCCATAGCACTTCGGCGTGCTTGCGAGGGCCCTAAACTTTATTAGGCCAGTGTACCAGTTTCTTTCGCTCTGTGAAGCTCCACCGAGAAGACACTTCCAAACGGCGAAGTGAAAAAAAGGAAAACGGTTGATCCGATGACAAAATGTCATTAGAATTTCACCAATGTTCGGAATCTGTTCCATGTAATGAATTGATAGAAAGACCAGTCATAATAAGTATGTTATCATATCGTTTCGCATGCAACTTGCACACTCAAATTGAGCATTTGCCTTAAGTATGTTAATCTGGATCATTGGGTGGGCACTTTAACTGCCATTGCCGGCCGCGGTGGTCTCGCGGTTAAGGCGCTCAGTCCGGAACCGCGCGACTGCTACGGTCGCAGGTTCGAATCCTGCCTCGGGCATGGATGTGTGTGATGTCCTTAGGTTAGTTAGGTTTAAGTAGTACTAAGTCTAGGGGACTGATGACCACAGATGTTAAGTCTCATAGTGCTCAGAGCCATTTGAACCATTTTTTTAACTGCCATTATTTGGAATACGCCATCGCATTCGCTAAGATCCAGCGTTAACGCCGTCCAGGCGGCGTGATTCATCACACACAGGTTTAGAATAGTAATATAGGACTGGCGGATCCTCCTTGAATCAAAGAATTTGATTTTAATCCCGCTTTTAGTTTCAGCAATAATCCACCACTATCAGCGGTTTTAAATTAAAAAAAAAAACTTATGAAATTAGACTGCTGTACCGTGAATATAATTTAATTTTTAAATTTTGTGATTACTTTACTTTTTCCTATTCCTTGCATGTCGTAGTATCAGACAGCTTGTCGTGTTTCCCCCCCACTGTGTTCCCGAATACTGAGCAGTGGATTGGCTGCAGCAAGACGCACGAAGTTTCATTCCAATCATTTCCTGTCCAATGAGGATCACATGATTTCAATTGGCATGAAAAGGTGTCTACAATTCACAATCAGTCTCTCATAAATGGAGACTTGAAAAGTCTCACCTTACTGTAATACTACCCTAGGCCAGGAATACTAGGGTAAGTAGCAGCATAAAATCCTTAATAAGGAAGCAGAAAATTCCTAATAAAGCAGCAGAAAATGTAAACACTTACAAAACATTAATCTTTCTAATATATAGTAGTCTATAAATATAACTAAAAGGAGTAATGTACTCAACGAGTGCTAACATAAATTTGGTATCATCAGATGTATTACTAACGAAATGTGGTGCTGACTGAATGGTACACAAAACACCAAATTATCATACGGTTTGTCGGATAGCAACGAACTGCACTGCTTAACTTTGGCCAACAGGAGTAGGGGTACACATAACGGTTCACTGTCATTTCACTACTGTTAAGCCTTGTCGAAGAATCTTTCGGCTCTTTGGGGATGCTATACCGTGACATCGATAAGGCGCACCTTCCAGTACTATAAAATAGTCACCATAATGGAGACGTGTTGCCCGGTATGTCGGAGAGACCAATTAACTTGAATCAGGCCCTTGCAAAACTTATCCCAAGTTCCAAAGTTGTTGTCAAGAAGCATACATCACCAATAGCAACACACATGGCGTTCATATACAGCCAGCAGCTCTTGACGGGAACCTGAACCTGTGCATGACTGTCACAGGGAACTCTTCGAGACAGATTAAAATATGCAGTCTTCTCAAGAGTACTCTCGCACTGATGTAGAAAGAATTTACTTAACATATCACAGTTTGAATTTCAGGAGGGTTGCTCGACAGGCAATGCTATTTACACATTCAAATGTTTAACATAAATATCAAATAATAAAATATCGCGACTTAATATTTTTGTGTCTTTCCAAGGCGTCTGACTGTGTAGATCGTGTAACGCTGGTAGACAAACTCAAGTTTTATGAAACTGATGGCTTGACATACAACTGGTTTGAGTCATACTCAACAAACAGTGTGCAGAAAGTTGTGCTGGTTACTTCATACAATCTTGGAAATGTAGAAAATTTAAGTAACTCGGAAGAATTTATATGTGCAGCCCACAACGTTCAATTTTGTCTTCAGTTCTATTTCTTATATACAGGGTTATTACAAATGATTGAAGCGATTTCACAGCTCTCCAATAACTTTATTATCTGAGGTATTTTCACAATGCTTTGCACACACATAAAAAAACTCAAAAAGTATTTTTAGGCATTCACAAATGTTCGATATGTGCCCCTTTAGTGATTCGGCAGGCATCAAGCCGATAATCAAGTTCCTCCCACACTCGGCGCAGCATGTCCCCATCAATGAGTTCGAAAGCATCGTTGATGCGAGCTCGCAGTTCTGGCACGTTTCTTGGTAGAGGAGGTTTAAACACTGAATCTTTCACATAACCCCACAGAAAGAAATCGCATGGGGTTAAGTCGGAAGAGCGTGAAGGCCATGACATGAATTGCTGATCATGATCTCCACCACGACCGATCTATCGGTTTTCCAATCTCCTCTTTAAGGAATGCCGAACATCATGATGGAAGTGCGGTGGAGCACCATCCTGTTGAAAGATGAAGTCGGCGCTGTCGGTCTCCAGTTGTGGCATGAGCCAATTTTCCAGCATGTCCAGATACACGTGTCCTGTAACGTTTTTTTCGCAGAAGAAAAAGGGGCCGTAAACTTTAAACCGTGAGATTGCACAAAACACGTTAACTTTTGGTGAATTGCGAATTTGCTGCACGAATGCGTGAGGATTCTCTACCGCCCAGATTCGCACATTGTGTCTGTTCACTTCACCATTAAGAAAAAATGTTGCTTCATCACTGAAAACAAGTTTCGCACTGAACGCATCCTTTTCCATGAGCTGTTGCAACCGCGCCGAAAATTCAAAGCGATTGACTTTGTCATCGGGTGTCAGGGCTTGTAACAATTGTAAACGGTAAGGCTTCTGCTTTAGCCTTTTCCGTAAGATTTTCCAAACCGTCGGCTGTGGTACGTTTAGCTCCCTGCTTGCTTTATTCGTCGACTTCCGCGGGCTACGCGTGAAACTTGCCCGCACGCGTTCAGCCGTTTCTTCGCTCACTGCAGGCCGACCCGTTGATTTCCCCTTACAGAGGCACCCAGAAGCTTCAAACTGCGCATACCATCGCCGAATGGAGTTAGCAGTCGGTGGATCTTTGTTGAACTTCGTCCTGAAGTGTCGTTGCACTGTTATGACTGACTGATGTGATTGCATTTCAAGCACGACATACGCTTTCTCGGTTCCTGTCGCCATTTTGTCTCACTGTGCTCTCGAGCGCTCTGGCGGCAGAAACCTGAAGAGCGGCTTCAGCCGAACAAAACTTTATGAGTTTTTCTACGTATCTGTAGTGTGTCGTGACCATATGTCAATGAATGGAGCTACAGTGAATTTATGAAATCGCTTCAATCATTTGTAATAGCCCTGTATGTGAATGACCTTCCACTCAACATCCAGCAAGCAGGATAATTTTTGCAGATGATAATAGTGTTATAATGAAGTCCATTAGACAAAAACCAACAGGAGAGATTCTTAATCACGTTCTTCAAGGACATATTAAATGGTTCTCTGAAAGTGGACTCTACCTGAATTTGGAGAAAACACAGTATATTTGATTCTTTACAACAAAAAGAGCCATACCAACAACTAATGTAGCACATGAGGAGAAATCAGTCAACAGGGTAGAATGCCCCAATATAATCGCTAACGAAATTCGGCATAAATAATCCAACAGAATTTTTGAAGAATAGTGATATCTGTATCAACAACACTACAGGATCAAACGACATTTATTACCAGTTATTAAAGCTGTCCGTGGGTCAGAGCAACAAAAGTTTTTGAGCATTAGCCTAATACCGTGTTATGTCTGACATGTAGTAACGCTAGCCTTAAATCAAACCTAAAGTCATTTCTCCTGGACACCACCTCCTATTCCACGGGCAAATTTCTATTTAAAAACTGGTGTCTGTATGCCTGTAAAAAAAGAACAAAACAACTTCTAGTTTTATGAGTACTTACATGAATAGGGCTAAAAATATAATGTGTTAATTGATGTTTGCACTAGCTATGTTTACATACCCTGTGTACTGACACGTTCCATACTTTTCGATAAAAGTATCGTTCAAATACTCTATGGAACATTTAATTAACTAGCTGGCTAACTTGTTGTGCGATATTCACGGTCTTACGTTGATGTGTACCATTACCACTCGAACCATGCGAAGGCAGCACTTACTTCCCTATGGACTGGCTACTTCCATTTATTATTGTAACACTCTCGAAACAACTACGAAGTATCAGCTTACACAATGCGATCGCCGATGTTGTGTCTTCCGGCTGTTCCTAATTTCACCTGGCAAAATTAAAAAGAAATCGACAAAACATCGTCTCTGACAACTGGAGGCAAATTGTCAACATCTTATCAATGAAATGGAAACTGAAACCGCTCAACTGTGTGCCTGTAATTACTCATCAACCTGCCGGCGAGTAAAGCTGCAACCAGAACGAGTTAAGCTACTACGGCGCTCTCACTTTTGATACACACGGCGAGCACGACGCGCTCGAGGGACGCGGGCAGTGGGCAGAGTGGATTTTTATCGCCGCTGTATTTTGATATATTACACGCCGTGGAATAGTGACAGCAATCTAATTCCGTCCGGTGGTCTGCGCCCGCCACGCCAACAGAGTGGAAATTGGGAACGGGTGCGCAACGGGCACAGGCCTCAGGACGAAGCAGGTTGTCACCTGGCAGGCTGTCCAAGTCGTCCACGCCTCACAGCTTACGCAGTGACACCTGCCCTGTAATTAAACCGAAAGGTCGCCTCGCTCGTATTACGGGACGTTTATCGCTTGTCGTATGCACTGAAACCTGTCGGAAAACACCAAGCGACAACCGATAATGTCAAAGAGGCGTTACTAAGCTGCGTCATGCAAACCGTCTCACTAGTTTCAAGCACCGGGTTGATACTTGACTCACCCCGTCCAGCCATCTAGAATTGGGTTTTCCGTTCTATCTATCGCTTGAGCCTTGTCCCGCAGTTACGCAGGGTCAGCCATCGTTAATCGGATTTGGCATGTTAATTTTTAAGGGGTGGCCGGATGCCCCTCCTAGCGCCACCCCGTACCCCCCGGGACGGAATTAGTGTACTCCAACTATCTGCGTCGAGTGTAATGCATGGAATAGTGCGAAAGTGTTCAGATGTCTGCGAGCCGTGTAACTGAGGCGGAACATGGGGACCAGCCCGGTATTCACATAGCGGGATGTGGAAAACCGCCTAAAAACCACATCCAGGCTGGCTGGCACATCGGCCCTCGTCGTTAATCTGCCGGGCGGATACGATGCGGGATCGGCGCGCCTACCCGAGTCCAGGAAGCAGCGTGTTAGTGCTCTCGGCTACCCTGGAGGGTCTAGAATTAGGTTTTCCATGATTTCCTTATATAAATTAATGTGAATGCCGGAATGGTTCCTATGAAAGAGCCGGTCGCAGTGGCCGAGCGGCTCTAGGCGCTTCAGTCTGCGCGCGACCGCTACGGTCGCAGGTTCAAATCCTACCTCGGGCAGATACGCTCCATAATGTCTGGGGAGTTTGGTGGCCAGCGGAGGTCCTTAAACTCAGAAGAGTGTTCGTGGAGCCATTCTGTAGCAATTCTGGAGGTGTGGGGTGTCGCATTGCCCTGCAGGTATTGCCTAAGTACATTGGAACGCACAATGCACATGAATGGATGCAGGTGATCAGACAGAATGTTTACGTACGTGTCACCTGTCAGAGTCGTATTACACATATCAGGTGGCCGGTATCACTCCAATTGGACACGCCTTCACCATTACAGAGCCTCCACCAGCTCGAACATTCCCCTGGTGAAATGCAGGGTCCATGCACTCATAAGGTTGTCTTCATACCCATACACATCCATCCGCTCAATACGAACTGAAACGAGAATCGTCTGAGCAAGCAACACGTTTCCAATCGTCAACAGTCCAATGTCGATACTGACGGTCCCAGCCGAGGCGTAAAGCCTTGTATCTTGCAGTCATCAAGGGTACACGAGTGGGTCTTCGGTTCCGAAAGCCCATATGGACGATGTTTCGTTGAATGAATCGCACGCTGACACTCGTTGATCGCACAGCATTAAAATCCGCAGCAATTTGCGTAAGGGTTGCGCTACTGTCGCATGAACGATTCTCTTCAGTCATCGGTGGTCCCGTTCTTGCAGGATCTTTTTCTAGCCGCAGCGATGTCGGAGATTTGATGTTTCACCGCATTTCCTGATAATGACGATACACTCGTGAAATGGTCGTACGAGAAAATCCCCACTTCGTCGCTACCTCGGAGATGGTGTGTCCTGTCGCTCGTGTGCCGACTATAACACCGCGCTCCAACTCACTTAAATGTTGATAATCTGCCACTGTAGCAGCAGTAACCGATCTAACAACTACGACAGACACTTGTTGTTTTATATAGACTTTGCCGACCGCAGCGCCATATTCAGCCTCGATAGATATCTCTGTAATTACAATGAAATGAACACCCTTAGTTGCTTACAGGTGTTGACATACGTCAACGGGGACAGATGAAAATGTGTGCCTCGACCGGGACTCGAACCCGGGATCTCCTGCTTACATGGCAGAGGCTCTATCTGATCGGGGCGGACGTCGCAAGACACCCGTTTCAGTTCGTCGCTGATCCATTAACTCAGTTTTTTTATATTACAAAGGGCTGCTAAGCCTCTGACCGAACACGCTGATTTACCGTGCCGGCATTTTGTTCGCTTTTGTTCGTTGCAACTGCTCGAGGCGGACGTCGTAAGACATCGGTTTAGTTTACCGTTGATCGATTAACTCAGTTTTTTTTATTACAGAGGGCACGTAACCCTCTGAACACGCAGAGGTACCGTGCCGGCGTCCATCTGAGCCACCGAGGACACAGAGGATAGCGCGACTGCAGGGATTTATCTCTGGCACGCCTCCCTCGACCCCACATTCTCAACGTATTGTCCCGCACTACATTCGTAGTGCTCCTGCCCATTATCATTCTAACGAGCTGCATGGTCACCGATGGTATCTATTCTATATAGATATCTCTGTATTTGAATATGCATGACTGTACCAGTTTCTTTGGCGCTTCAGTGTATGAGGTACTTATCACTTTCAAGGACGAATTTCCACTCTGCAGTGGAGTATACGCTGGTGAGAAACTTCTAGGCAGAATAAAAGTGCGAGTTGCATCGGGACTCAAACCTGGAACCTTCGCCTTTCACGTGCAAATGCTTATCACAATGAGCTAACCAGACACGGTTCACGATCCACTCTAATGCAGCGAGGGTGTGAATCGTAACTAGACTGCCCAGTCGGTGCACCATCTGCTAGCCATAGACAAAGGTTCCGGGTTCGAGTGCCGGTCCAGTACACGCTTTTTATTTGCCAGTAAGACTGGTACCTACTTAATTTCATCAAAAGTGGTGTCAGCGTCTACGAGGGCCAGCGGACTGCGCCGCTGCCAACTCAGGATCCAGGCGCACCCGCTGTCCTCTTTTTACGCGACCCACTCCCACCATTCCGGCGCTGCCGGCAAATGGCGCGCAGCCGAACGTTGCGGAGGGTCTGGGGAGGTCGGTGTGCTGCGGTGCGCTGCGATGGCTTTTCGATAACGCGCGGTCGATGGCGGGAGGCGAGCTGGTGGAGCTAGCTGCGCTGAGCTGAGCTGCCGGCGATAAATTCCCAGCCGGGACGGGCAGCGCACGCGATCCGGATGCATGCTGCGCTGCGCGCGCGTCGCCAAGCGAAGCGAAAATCGCCCGCCGGCGGCCGCCACGTGCGTGAAATACTCACCACAATCTGCCTCGTTTCATACCATTCGCCGCTTGAACACTGTGACATTCATGCAGACGGCTACCGTCACTGCAATGGTTTATACACTGAAGTGCCAGAGAAACTGGTATAGGCATGAGCATTCAAATGCAGAGATATGTAAACAGGCAGAATATGGCGCTGCGGTTGGCAACGCCTACATAAGACAACAATGGTTTGGCGCAGTTGTTAGATCGGTTACTGCCGCTACAATGCCAAGTTATCAAGATGTGACTGAGTTTGAACTTGGTGTTGTAGTCGCCACAATCTGCCTCGTCTCAAACCATTCGCCGCTTGAACATCATGACATTCATGCAGATGGCTACCGTCACTGTAATGGTTTATACACTGAAGTGCCAGAGAAAATGGTATAGGCATGAGCATTCAAATGCAGAGATATGTAAACAGGCAGAATATGGCGCTGCGGTTGGCAACGCCTACATAAGACCACAATGGTTTGGCGCAGTTGTTAGATCGGTTACTGCCGCTACAATGCCAAGTTATCAAGATGTGACTGAGTTTGAACTTGGTGTTGTAGTCGCCACAATCTGCCTCGTCTCAAACCATTCGCCGCTTGAACATCATGACATTCATGCAGACGGCTACCGTCACTGTAATGGTTTATACACTGAAGTGCCAGAGAAACTGGTATAGGCATGAGCATTCAAATGCAGAGATATGTAAACAGGCAGAATATGGCGCTGCGGTTGGCAACGCCTACATAAGACAACAATGGTTTGGCGCAGTTGTTAGATCGGTTACTGCCGCTACAATGCCAAGTTATCAAGATGTGACTGAGTTTGAACTTGGTGTTGTAGTCGCCACAATCTGCCTCGTCTCAAACCATTCGCCGCTTGAACATCATGACATTCATGCAGACGGCTACCGTCACTGTAATGGTTTATACACTGAAGTGCCAGAGAAAATGGTATAGGCATGAGCATTCAAATGCAGAGATATGTAAACAGGCAGAATATGGCGCTGCGGTTGGCAACGCCTACATAAGACAACAATGGTTTGGCGCAGTTGTTAGATCGGTTACTGCCGCTACAATGCCAAGTTATCAAGATGTGACAGAGTTTGAACTTGGTGTTGTAGTCCGCGCACGAGCGATGGGACGCATCACGTCCAAAGTAGCGATGAAATTGGGATTTTGCCGTACGACCATTTCACTAGTGTGCGGTGAATATCAGGACTCCGGTAAAACATAAAATCTCCGACATCGCTGCGGCCGGATAAAGAACGGGAGCAACGACGACGGAAGAGTATCGTTCAGCGTGACAGAAGCGCAACCCTTCCGCAAATTGCTGCAGATTTGAATGCGTCAGTGTGCGAACCATTCAACGAAACATCGTCGATATAGCTTTCGGAGGTGAAGCCCACTCGTGTACCCTTGATGACTGCCTCGCCTGGGCCCGTCAACACCGACATTGCACTGTTTTTGACTGGAAACACGTTGCCTGGTCGGATGACTATCTACATCTGCGTGATTACTCTGCTATTCACAATAAAGTGCCTGGCAGAGCGTTCACTGAACCACCTTCAAGCTGTCTCTCTACCGTTCCACTCTCGAACAGCGCGCGGGAAAACGAGCACTTAAGGTTTTCTGTGCGAGCCCTGATTTCTTTTATTTTATCGTGATGATCATTTCTCCCTATGTAGGTGCGTGCCAACAGAATTTTTCGCAATCGGAGGAGAAAACTGGTGATTGAAATTTCATGAGGGGATCCCGTCGCAACGAAAAACGCCTTTGTTTTAATGATTGCACTCCAATTCACGTATCATGTCTTTTGACACTATCTCCCCTATTTCGCGGTAATACAAAACGAGCTGCCCTTCTTTGAGCTTTTTCGATGTCATCGTCAATCCCACCTGATGCAGATCCCACACCGCACAGCAATACTCCAGAATATTGGGGACAAGCGTGGTGTAAGTAGTCTCTTTAGTAGACCTCTTGCACCTTCTAAGCGTTCTGCCGATCAATCGCAGTCTTTGGTTTGCTCTACCACAACATTATCTATGTGATCGTGCCGATTTACGTTATTTGTAATTGTAATCCCTAAGTATTTAGTTGAATTTACAGCCTTAAGATTTGTTTGTCTTATCGAGTAATCGAAATTTAGCGGATTTTCCGTTTCGTTTTGGTCATCTGATGACTTTATAAGACGGTGAATGACAGCATCATCAACAAACAATCCATATTTTTAGATTTCCAGAAGGCTTTCGACACCGTTCCTCACGACCGTCTTCTAACCAAACTGCGTGCCAATAGAATATCGGCTCATATGTGCGGCTGGATTTGTGACTTCCTGTCACAAAGGTTACAGTTCTTAGTAACAGACGGAAAGTCATCGAGTAAAACAGAAGTACTATCCGTTATTCCCCAAGGAAGTGTTACAGGCCCTTTATTGTTCCTGATCTATATTAACGACATAGGAGACGATGCTGCAGATGGTGAGCTCCGCCTTACTCTCGCAAGGAAGACTGCCAGTCTTTACCATTTCCGCTAACCGCCCGAAATCACAGAAAATCTGCTCCGATCCAAAGCGACACACGTCATTGGTACCGACATGGGCCACCACTTGCAGTTGTCTGCACCCTGTACTCTTCATGGCATCCGAAAGCACCGTTTTCCATATCCGTAATGACTCCCCCCGGTATGCACACTGGCTTCCTTCCCCTCCTTGGCAGCTATGTTCCTAAGGGGCCCCATTACGTGCCTAACGTTGGAGCACCCAACTACCAGCAAACCCACCCTCTGTGAATGCCCAGACCTTGCGGGCCGAGCAGCCTCTTCTGGAACAGGGTGGACGACCGCATCCGGCTCAGAGACATCGTCAGCCACAGATAAGGCCCGAAACGAACCGAGGAGGCTCTACGATCGGCCCCTCGGAAAGTCTTTCGCTGCCTGCAAGACTTTGGAATGATCTGCCACTCGACCACGGGTGAGGGATACACCTCAGTGCAGGCATTACCCAGGGCGGCCACAGCAGTGGACCGATCAGGAGACGTCCCTCGCATACCCGTGTCCGACCTGCCACAGTGTGACAGAAGCCAACACAGCCTGGAGCTGTGAGCGAAGGGTTAGCAACTCAGCTCGCATCTGTACACAGCAATGGCAGTTCCTATTCCTATTCATAACTGAAATCGCTCCTGTTTGAAGCTCGTAAAAATATGTAATAAACGAACGGTGTACTCGGCTTATTAGCAGCAGGAACTTGCGGTGCTCTCTCACTGACAGTCTAACTGACTCTGAGCTGTTCTAACCAAAACAAACAAAAGCCTGTACGATACAAGGGTCGATAGCAACGGCGGTACTCTACATTACACTGTTATTAAAATAAAGGTTGTGCAGAGCAAGCACTCAAACGCACAAGAAATTCTCGTTTCAAATTGTGTCGAGCAAATCGATGTGTTCGGGTATGGAGACAACTTCATGAATCCATGGACCCTGCATGTCTGCAGGGGACTATTCGAGGCTCTTTAATGGTGTGATGCCTGTGCAGTTGAGGTGATGTGGGACCCCTGATACGTCTAGATACGTCTCTGACAGGTGACACATACGTAAGCATCCTGTCTGATCAGCTGAATCCATTCATGTCTATTGTGCATTCCGACGGACTTGGGCAATTCCAGCAGGACAGTGCGACACCCCACACGTCCAGAATTGCTACAAAGTGGCTCCAGGAACACTCTTCTGAGTTTAAACATTTCCACTGGCCATGAAACTCATCAGACACGAACATTACTGAGCATGTCTGGGATGCCTTGCAATGTGCTGTTCAGAAGAGGTCTCCACCCCCTCGTACTCTTACGGATACATGGGCAGCCCCGCAGGATTCGTGGTTTCGATTCCCTGCAGCACTACTTCAGACGTTAGTGGAGTCCGTGCCACGTCGTGTTGCGGCACTTCTGCGTGCTTGCTGGGGCCCTACACGATATTAGGTAGGTGTACCAGTTTCTCTGGCCCTCGAATGTAGTAGTTAATGTAACAGAGTGACAAGATATTTAGTACTGGAATGTGGTAGATACATCCGCTCAGCCCCTCAGGCATACGGGAAAAGGACAAAAACAGTTTATTGCTGTTTATCCGTGCTCTTAAGTCGTCAGTGGGTTCGCCTGCGTCTAGGGCATATGTAATAGTGCATGTGTTGCCCCACACTCGCAACACAACACCCACTGTCTGGGAATGCTACTGTCTGACACGTCTCTAGGTATGAATTCATTCGCCACACGCTTCCTGCTGACATGCATTTTTCTGTAAGTCCTCCTCTCAATCTACATGATATATGACACACCGTTTTACATTACCTCCGATGACTGTCGTATGCGGGTATGATGTCGACGTGGTGCATTGAATTCTGCCAAAGTTTTGGTGAGAGACGACAGTGTTACCACTAGCGACTGTTGTGGGGAGCCACGGAATACAGATCATCTCTGGCACTAATTCAGGGACCTCTGTAGTAGAGCAGTATGCCACAGACATAGCAGGTCATCATGTGTTGCCTCTGAAAAGATTGTATCCTTGTATCAGCTTTCAACATTACTGCAATAGTCAACACAGAATACTTGCCTCTGTGCACTGTGTGTAGGATTTTGTGCTACTTATGTGGCCAGCGAGATCCTCGGATCTATCCGCGATACAACACACTGCTTTTATTTTACGAAACCTTTCACTCGTTGCTATTAAGACAGAACGGGCTGTTTGCTGTCCGAGACACTGCGCGGCTCAGGTGTTGGTGAACTCTGACACTAAGAACATAGCCTCAGAAACTATGTATACCTCCTATGTGTCTCGCCCAGAACTGAGGGATTAGAGCTACTTTTGTTTCTGGTTCAAAATGGTTCAAATGGCTCTGAGCACTATGGGACTTAACATCTATGGTCATTAGTCCCCTAGAACTTAGAACTACTGAAACCTAACTAACCTAAGGACATCACACACATCCATGCCCGAGGCAGGATTCGAACCTGCGACCGTAGCAGTCGCGCGACTCCGGACTGAGCGCCTAGAACCGCTAGACTACCGCGGCCGGCTTTGTTTCTGGAACAAGGGACATAAATATGAACGTCTAGACTGAGTTTGTACATTCGTTTATGCAACAAGTACTGTCGATGTCTTGCTCGACACCCAATGTGAGTGCCGATTGTAACTCTGACACTTCAGTTTCTACAGTAGTACCCGAAGCTGCATGGAAAGGCAGCTATTCTTATGTTGGTGGGAACACGACGAAACTCGCAGTTAAAGGATGCATTTTGCTTTTCATAGCAAACAACTTCATATCTCCCCACAAACACATTCCAGCAACATATGGACAGCGTGTGATAACTTCTGTGCTACTCCGTTCAAATACCACTTCCTTCCTCACTTTGCTACAGCCTAACAGTCTAAGCGCCACAGTTATTCCCGTCCAATAACCAAGAAAAGCCCACTTACGAATGTTATCGTCGTCATAGTTCTGTTCGGCCAGAATGCCATCTGTTAATATGGCGTCTCTGAACAGGCAAAGGAGTAAAGATCCGTAGATTTTTCTTAAAACGGTGATGCAGCAAAACAACCGTGTGTCGACTTCCCATCAGGCCTATCGCCAGATTTCTACACTTATTTATCTCAAAATTTTTGACCATCTCCTATAGTTCAAAAGTATGAAGGTATCCTGCAGACATGAGCACAGATTAATCTCCTACAAATACTTAAGTACAAGAATGACGCAATGGCGTTGTGAGTGTGATTTGTGAGTGTGATATCCGTCTCCGCCAGAACGCCGTCCGTAACAATTGAAAAATCCTGCATACAAAGAAACCGCTAACGTGTCGCCATTCCACAATAACTGATATTATGAAAACTTACCTCGATGAAAGTGGCTCTTTAAGGTCAAACATATAACGTTTGTACGACCACAAATCGGGCCGTTCTTAAATGATGAAAAACCAGGAAGAGCTTCACCGAGACCGTCCCATCTTATTGCACGTGAGCAGAGAGCGTCAGGAAAGCTGCTGCTTGTGATACTTACCTGAAAGAAAATAAAACAACATTGTTCAGTAAACAAATACGAAACACAATACGGTTAGTATGGTTTTGAGGAAAACGGAATACACTGTCGACCGGAAGCTTAGATTTTCCTATTAATATACGGAATCGCAAATTTATTTGGTGTATCGTAATTATGTCAAAGAGTGACACAGGTGAAAGTATCAGAAGATTGAAGCGAAAGCGTTCCAACAAATATAAGACGGCAAACGACCCGTTCCGAAATAACTGCGAAATTGTGTGGTCGACACCATTGAAGCAGTAATTTTTCAGATCGCGGCAATCATTCTTAACGCGTCAGTATTTTTCGAGAAGGCGAACCAATCATTTCTTCGACGTTGTCAACTTTTTAGCGATGTTGGCGGCGGAAATTTCGTGGATACATTTGAAAAAGCAGTGATGCTTCAAAATTTAACTACTGCTTTCTTTATCATCAGTTACTGACCTGCGTGCCGGAGTAAACTCTCGTTCATGATCTCAGAATATTACCAAAAATTAAAACACTTATCCTTTAGATTGTACAGGTATATATGTCGACAACCTTACTGACGTGCTCTTTCTGTAACGCATTATGATAACAAATTATTGCAATTACACTACTTGCAGGATAATTGATTTAATAGTCTAGCTTTGCCCAGTAAGTGAACAACGCATTAACCAGCCGTGAATACAAATATTTAGCTTTTGCCGAGTTTTGACAATTCAGCTTAAGCAATTGCATTAGTATAACACGTTTTAACTGAGGCAGGTTAATCCACTCATTTGCGTGCGCTTGTCGCTGTTTGGCTGCAAATTTTACGCCCGTAGCTCCACGATGGCGATTTTCTGTCCTGTCGTCATTCAGCAAATTTTGATCGATTCGACGATATAAGGTTTCTTTTTTGCACCCTATATTTGTGTCGCACATCTGAAGAACGATATGAGTTTTTCGCATATTTAAATATTTACTAATTTACTTGTGATACAGAAAAAGTAACTGATGTTCGTTAGTCTGAGAGCTGTTTTGGGAGTCACAGCTTAGAAAGCAGAACGCTTTGAGAATGCGATTAAGTATGGAGCGCTGAAATGTGAAACACCAAAAAATGGACAGCTTTCTAGAAAAATATTAGCGCTACATGAACGCGGAACCAATTCAAATGACAAAGTAATGTTCTTCAGAACGAGTGGCAGTGGCGCGACTTCTAATGGAGACTTTGCCGACAGGTGTTGTGAGTTAAACTGGATTTTCTCATATCGCCTTCTCCTTTAATAGAGACATATCAAAAAGTAACATAAAGAAACAGAAGAAAAAACTGGTAAATGCGATAACCGAGTATCGGGTGGTACCATATCGCCTTCAGCGTTAATAGAGGGCTATCAGGAGGTCACGCTACGAAACAAAAAGAAAACCTTGCAGCTTTCATGTATACGATACGTACGAAAGCTCGCGATAATCGCCCCAAAGCAGTCGACATAGTTTGGGTGTATTTATGCTCCCTGCAATTCAGTGAACTGCTGTACACCGACTCGCTAAGTAGTGTGTCACCGTCAACAGTACACCTACTTTACGATGTCGCTCTATAAAACACTGACCTCCTATTTCGTAATTGGTATAGCCCATGTGAAACAGTCATCTAATGGAAAAACTGAAGGAATTAACGTGAATGAGTAGTGGCATTGAACATTCCTGATCTGAAGGTTTTTGTAATATATACCACTGCGAAAGAGTTAGTTTTCGATATGTAATTGTGGCCAGCTATCAAAGATTAGTGGATATAATCGTAGCACAGTAGTGGAAGTATTGAAATCCCCGGTCAGCGAGAACTCATTACGGTTCGGGGACGCGCTGCTATAATAAAACGGTCACTCGACGGTAACTTGATATTTTGGCGTTTTGAAGCATTTACCGTTGTTCACACATTGCCCGTATGGGCCGTCGGGCGTTGATTCTGCAGCGGACAATATTCCGGCCAAGTGGAGTGTGGCTTTCGGGGGCTGGTCGGCGCGCTCACTGCCAGCCCCAGTTGGACTCAGCGCGGTCGCCAATTATTTTCTCGTTTTAACGATTCGCCGGCCTTTACGCTCTGTCGCTGGTCTATCGGGGGAATTCCCCTACCAGCCGTTCACTGGCGGTAATTTTTACAATTCTGTTTATGAAGCACCTCTCTGGAAACTGGCGGCCGATTAGCTCCACGGGCAGCAGCCACCAGTGAGTCTCTCGCATTTATGTCCGGTAAAATACGTAGCTGCGTAGGTGACCCTGTTTAAGCCTGCCGCTGCAATGATCAGCGCTGTACCAGGCGAAAAAGCACGACTTCGCATCGGCAGCGCAACATTTTGAAACTGTATTATTATTATTATTATTATTATTATTATTATTACTATTACTATTGTTTTAGATCATTCCCATTTAAGAGAGCGTTTGAACTTGAATTCCTTTATGATGATTGTTTATGTTTTTTCTGAGCCCAAATTTTCTTCATGTGTTCACTGTGTTGTTTCTTTCGCTCCGCTGTCCATTTGCATCCTGGTCTCTTTTGTGTTGTGGTGTCAAATTTATGTTTTTTGATGATGTTCCTGAATTCAGTTCTATTTTCTACGTCGTTTACTGTTATGTGTGCTTGTCTGAGATCCTCTTCAACCTCTTTTATCCATTTTGTTTTTCCCCTGCCTGAGTTGATGACTAAGAATTCGCTTTGAAATTCTGTTTTCATTCATCCTGTGGATATGTCCGTAGAACTGCATCCTTCTTTTCATTATTGTATCCGTAATCTTGTCTGTGTATTTATATAATTCTGATGTTGGCCTCGTCTTCCAGATTCCTTGCTCTTGTATCGAGCAAAAATTTTCCTGAGAATTTTCCTTTCTTGTTTCTCTATTTCTTTGATTTTAGTTTGCCCACCTATTTGTGTTGTTTCAGATGCATACAGTGCCTCCGGAAGTACGACAGTATTGTAGTGCCTCAATTTTGCGTTAATGGATATGGACTTTTTGTTATAATAGTTCCACGTGCGTTTATATGCTTTCTGTAGTTTTTTTATTCTTTCCTCATTGGGCTTTAGGTTGATCCCAGATGGTTCAAATGGTTCAAATGGCTCTGAGCACTATGGGACTTAACAGTTGAGGTCATCAGTCCCCTAGAACTTAGAACTAATTAAACCTAACTAACCTAAGGACATCACACACATCCATGCCCGAGGCAGGATTCGAACCTCCGACCGTAGCGGTCGTGCGGTTCCAGACTGAAGCGCCTAGAAACGCTCGGTCACACTGGTCGACTGATCCCAGATGCCTGGATGATTTCTCCCAGGTACTTAAAATGTGGTACTTGTACGATTTTCCCATGGGTTGTCACAATAGGCAATTTGTCTTGTGGCACTCTTTCTATGTACTTGGTTTTCTCATATGAGATTTGCAGGCCAGTTCTTCGTGCAATTTCGTGTAACTTCTCTATGGTGGCTTCTTTTCTATTATTTGTGAGGATTGCAAGGTCATCCGCAAAAGCTAAACACTTCACATTGAATCTTTTATCTTTTCTAATGCCAATTTGGATTCCTTTGACTTCTTTTCCCCATGTCCTCATAATTTTTTCAAGAATGATATTAAAGAGTGATAGTGAAAGTCCGTCACCCTGTCGCACTCCAGTCTGGAATTATTATTATTATTATTATTTTAGCGTTCACATCGATCTCCCACTTTAGTTTACTTTAATTACCTATCGACATGGGCGAGCTGAACTGTTGTAAAGTCACATTTTCTCTATTCAAAAATTCAAATGGTTCAAATGGCTCTAAGCACTATGGGACTTAAATATCTGAGGTCATCAGTCCCCTAGACTTAGAAACTACTAAATCCTAACTAACCTAAGGACATCACACACATCCACGCTCGAGGCAGGATTCGAACCTGCGACCGTAGCATCAGCGCGGTTCCGGGCTGAAGCGCCAGAACCGCTCGGCCACAGTGGCCGGCTTTTCTCCCTTCAAGTGCGAACAACTTCATATGTGGCAATTGCAATATTTATCAGGAATAATATTAGAGGGAAATCCCATTTCGAGTATGCGCCTTATATACACAATAATATTATTTCCACAAGAATAGCTGATAAACTGGCAGTAGGAACTCTAGTCATATCCTATCCATGGTCCCGAGAGTTGCAGCCGTGACTGATTTACATTGGTAAGATACAAAGAAAAGAACATCAGCCCCCAGTCCCAACCATAGTTTTATTTAGACTACGATGCATCTGAGTACTGCAGGCACAGCGACAGGTAGATTAAATGAGTTCCCAATTGCGAATAAGGGCAACCATCAGCAGTAGAATGGAATGACGACATTGAAGTTTTGTGCAGGACCGGGGCTCTAACCCGGATTTCCCGTTTACGACGAGCAGTCGCCTTACCATTTGGCTATCCGTGCACCACTCATGGACTGACCCAAACTTCTATATGTCGTTAACCATGCGTCTACGACCAGTACTCGTACATCCGTTGTGTATATTCCCGTACAAGTCAGACGTTGTACTTGTAAGTCGTTTGCCCAGTATCGGCAGATAAATACCATGTTGCAGTGCCTGTGTTATTCTGATTACGATGTAAAGCTCCTTTGGACACGCATGTATGCATGCAAAAAATGTGTGTGAAATCTTATGGGACTTAACTGCTAAGGTCATCAGTACCTAAGCTTACACACTACTTAACCTAAATTATCCTAAGGACAAACACACACAGCCATGCCCGAGGGAGGACTCGAACCTCCGCCAGGACGAGCCGCACAGTCCGTGGCTGCAGCGCCTCAGACCGCTCGACTAATCCCGCGTGGCTGTATGCATGCATTTAATGAATTTCATGGCGGCTGTAGTCGACGCAGTGCCTGCATGTCCAAAGGAACTTTGTGTCGTAATCAGAATAACACAGGCACTGCAAAACGACAGCGTCACGTGCCTAACGCATCACTTCATCATTAGAGGCAACTGCCAAGTAAAAACAATGAACGAAATATTATTTTAAGTACCTGAAGATGTGTATAGTAGCAAAATTGACTATACAGGGTGGTCGGCAATTCCCGTCACAGAATTCTAGCACTTGTAGAGCGGAGTGAGTACATCGTATTTTGAATAGGATCCTATGTCCGGGATCGTCATCCAACGAGACAGTGTCAAAGTTATAGGCGCGGGCGTCTGTAAATGTACGTATACACGGGGTGATTCCGCGACGATGTTACAGACTTTCTTGGATGATGAAGAAGGCTAAATGTATTAACTTGAAATAAGGATCCCTGTACCGGAAACGAACGAGTCGAAAGTTATAAACGAAAACTGTTCTGATACCTCTGACAGTTGAATATATGTACCGGTTCTTGTGTTGCGAAGAGTGTAGGGTAGGTTACTTTCAGAGGTGGTAGTATGGACAAAAACGAGAAAAAATGTTTAATAAACGTGGGCTCTAAAGTGCGTACCTTAACAGCTATGAACACTTTCTCAATAGAGGAGATGTGTTTCACATTAGTCAAGATGAACGAATGGTCTTAGCTCCTCGTTTCGATCAACATAAATCTTGGACCCCGCTTAAAGTATGTTTTGTGTGTGTTGAAGATTTGAGAAAATGGTCCAAAAAGGAGAAAAAAGCCTTTAGATTTGCTGTTCCTATGATATGGAGGGAGCCAAGAAACCATTCTGATGATTGCTACTTTTGCAGTGTTGGCATCACTGGTCATAATTCGAAAAACAAGAAGGTAATAAGCTACCCTAACCTTCCATCCGCCATCCGACCAGTAGGGCATGGTGTAGATTTGCTGGTTCCTGAACCACCAGATGATTTAAATTCTATTCCAACAGGACTATTTTCTGATTTACAATCTGATTTAGATGAATCAGATGATGATGAATTCCACAGAAAGTCTAGAGCCCAATTCTTTACTCAGACCTAGCTTCACGATTTGGTTAGGGATCTGGGCTTACGAAAGGGAAAGCTGAATTGTTTGGTTCTACATTAAAATAAAAGAATTTACTGGCAGTTGGAACCAGCATATACATGTATAGAAAGAGAGAGCAGCAATTTTCCAAGTTTTTTCAATAAGAAGGTGATTTAGTGTACTGCTCAGACATTCCCGGTCTGATGAATGAGTCTGGTACTGAATACAAAAAGGAAGACTGTAGGCTGTTTATTGATTCACCAAAAACTCGTGATGGAAAAACGCTACTAAGCCCGCTGGAACGTCAACATGATGGGGGACTACTGTTGGTCATTTCACCGAGAAGTTCATCGTAGGAAAAGCTACAGAAGAAGCTTCAAATAAAAAAGAGAAATGAAATACAAACCAATTCCAGCTGACAAGTGAAACCTCTATTAACACATATCATTGTTTTAAGTAGCTTATTGTAAATAAAACCACGCTTATGTTGTAAAAAAGCGTTTCATTAATTTCCCCGTTTACTGTATAGCATAGGATTTTATACTGTATAATAAAAAGCATATTGCAAGAAAACTATGGGTGATACAAAAAAACTAAGGCTAGATTTCGATTCAGCTCATAAAAATCTATAAGGATCAGCTATCAAAGTAAAAAAAAGGTTTTCAAAAAAAATTTTTTGTTGGCCTGTGTATTCCAAGAGTGGGCATTCCAAATGGAGTGGAGGAGAACATCACTGCTCCTCGCATGTCTCTCGTAAAATGATCGTGACGGTAAGCTCGTACGTAAGTTCAAAGGCAGCCGTTGTTCCCGCACACAGTCGCGATTTGACACAATATGATAATGGTACCCCAGCCACACATCATGCGGTGGCTTGCAGACAGCATACACGAAATAAGTCGCGTTCCATCATATATAAAAACGATGTCAAAACTGTGCGCTCCACATGTACCCCCGGTAACCACAAATTCACCCACTTTGTTTGCGAGGCAATCACGAGGCAGCAGACGAAAGAAGAGCACACACCACCCTGTACCGGCTGTATGTCTGACAGATACTTGCAGCTGAATTCTCAATCAGTTCTTCTGAGAGGAGAGTAAACAGCTGCAGCTCTCAAAATCAACGATGGCTGCACTGATTGTTGGAGAGGCCGCGTCGTTTAAATACGAAGCGCCGCAAACGGATTCAACTGATGTTTTGTTTTAAGGCTTTCCAAGTTATTGTGAATCAAATTACTGTCTCTAATTCCTAGTGCAGTCTACAATGAGTTGCGTAGCGGTTCACGTCAAAATTGCTCGTAACTTCACACGGCGGCAGGATAAATCGTTTCACATATTTTATTTATGACAGGGGATGTGTGTGTGTGTGTGTGTGTGTGTGTGTGTGTGTGTGTGTGTGGAGGGAGGGGGGTATTTGTTCCTTCGGAAAAGTCGGAAACAACAGACGCTATTGCACATCCAGCACCCATTATGAATTAAGACACAAAGGAGTTACAGATATTGGCTGTGAGCAGGCATTGATTGAAATCAATGGGGGAATTTGACAATTTGTTCCCGACCGGTATTCGAATCCTGGTCTCCTGCTTACTAGGCAGATACTTTGCCGACTGAGCCATCCTGACAAAGTGAGGAGAGGCCCGGGTTCGAATCCCGGTCAGGAACAAATTTTCAACTTTTCCCAGTGATTCAATCAATGCCCGATCGCAGCTAAGGTCTGTAGTTCCTTTGGATCTAGATCATAACTTATTAATACAGCCTTGTTTCCCTTCTATTAGCACAAAATTAATACCGCATTTTTTGGAGATGAGTCTGCGAGTGATTGTATCAGATACTTTCCGACTGACTGCAATGGAAATATCTGTCATATTGAGTTCAAACGGTACCCACATCTGTACCTCCTCAACTTCCGCTTTCCGTAAAAATATGACGGCATTCGCTTCAATCACCTTGCCTTTTTTCGCCTTAGCTAATGTCCTAAATTTCTCACTTTGTAGCATTTTGTACTCTTTTGGTACTCACAATTTTTCTGAAGACAAACGAATCTCTATTTCATAACAGCGCTTTACCGGTTCACGGGTAGTGATTTTCACATCTCAGCATTATAAAAGGTTTGTTCAAACAGAACTTTCAAATCCACAAATCGACATCAGTGGTGCTACAAAGACCTTACGCACTTCCACTGATACAGCAATGGCCTTTAAAATTGCTACACCACGAAGATGACGTGCTACAGACGCTGAATTTAATCGACTGGAAGAAGATGCTGAGATACGCAAATGATTAGCTTTTCAGAGCATTCAGCAAGGTTGGCGCCGGTGGCGACACCTACAACGTGCTGACATGAGGAAAGTTTCCAACCGAGACCATGGCTGCGGTTACCCTTGACGCTGCATCACAGACAGGAGCGACTGCGATGGTGTACTCGACGACGAACCTGGGTGCACGAATGTCAAAATGTCATTTTTTCGGATGAATCCAGGTTCTGTTTACAGCATCATGATCGTCGCATCCGTGTTTGGCAACATCGCGGTGAACTCACATTGGAAGCGTGTGTTCGTCATCGCCATACTGGCGTATCACCCGGCCTGAAGGTATGGGGTACCATTGGTTACACATCTATGTCACCTCTTGTTCGTATTGACGGCACTTTGAACAGTGGACGTTACATTTCAGATGTGTTACGACCCGTGGCTCTACCCTTCATTCGATCCCTGCGAAACCCTACATTTCAGCAGCATAATGCACGACCGGATGTTGCAGGTCCTGTACGGGCCTTTCTGGATAAAGAAAATGTTCGACTGCTGTCCTGGCCAGCACATTTTCCAGATCTCTCACCAACTGAAAACGTCTGGTCAATGGTGGCCGAGCAACTGGCTCGTCACAATATGCCAGTCACTACTCTTGATGAACTGTGGTATCGTGTTGAAGCTGCACAGGCAGCTGTACCTGTACACGCCATCCAAGCTCTGTTTGACTCAATGCCCAGGCGTATCAAGGCCGTTATGACGGGCAGAGGTGGTCGTTCTGGGTACTGATTTCTCAGGATCTATGCACCCGAACTGCGTGAAAATGTAATCGCATGTCAGTTGTAGTATAATATATTTGTCCAATGAATACCCGTTTATCATCCGCATTTCTTCTTGGTGTAGCAATTTTAATGTCCAGTAGTGTAGTTTTAGGTACGTGGCAACTTATCTACGACGGATAATATGCAAAACTGGAGGACTGAGACGTATCGACGTTCAGCAGTTCACCAACAAGGCGCTGAGGGTGGCTTCTGGGTGGAGTAGCTTCCTAAAATACCCAATCCTCCGCTAGCACACGGCTCCGTAAGAGAACCATAACTTCGTTTGTTGTTGCGAGGCAAATCCTGCGAGCAACGCCTACGTAGAAGGCACGCCGAGCGGCTCTCGTCGGAAGTTATGGTAAGCCCTTCACATGCTGACGAGTTCATACAACACGGGCACGACAGTGCTGCCGAAACCGGTACATGCGTTCAGTCGGTGAAGTTCTCGGCAGGGGGGGGGGGGGGGGGGTTCCGTGTTACGGCGAAGTTGCTGCCTTAGGATGCACAAGAGCAACACCCGCGGAGGCAGTGCTGCCGGGGTGGTAGGGGTGGGGCGAGTTTTCGCGGTACCTGTTGGCGAGGAGAGCAGTAACTGGAGCACGCTGCGGCAATATTCACAACGCGTGCCGGCACGTCCACGACCTGCCGCCCCCGCAGAATGAAGTACGTACAGTACTGGTTCACTAACTCTTCACCAGACTATTCCACGACAAAATGTTTTACGTGCGTACCATGGCTCAACAAAACAGGGAGCTTGGAAGTTCGAAATTTCTCTCGCTGAATGCGTGAGAGAAACAGAGATACGGTCGTACACAGTATCAAACGAAGTATGTGACTTAGAATTTCTCGGTAGAGACCACGCAGCATGTTATCGCGGATGGAAGGTCATCCACAGATGTATACTTGATTACAGTCTTGATACAGGAAAGTGTGTTGAGACCATTGCTGATCATGTTGTACATTAATGACTCAGCAAGAAATATTAATAGTGACATTAGACCCCTATAGATGAGGCATTTGTCTATGATGAAATACTGTAGAAAAATAACTGTACCACTACTAATTTTTAAGCAGAACTTGATAAATATCGAAGAAGTGGAAACATTGGTAACTTAAATGTTTAGAAATGAAAAACTGTACACTTCATAAGGCGCAAAGACGTAGTACTCTATCACCATAACACCAACGACTCGCAGCTGCAATCCCTCAACTCCAATGAGTGACTGTAGGAAGGTATAAGATGATTCAAACGAACTTTCTAGTTCTTGTGATGAATGACAGCTAGCTTTAATGCGGAAAAAATGTAAGTTAATGCTGATCAGTAAGAAGAACGAGCCTGTAGCTTTCGGATACAATATTTCTACTGTCCTGTTTGACGCAGTCAAGTCGCTCAAATATCTGAGCATAACGTTCCACAGCGATATGAAATGGAACGAGCACGGGAGAACTGTGGTAGGGAAGGCGAATGTTCGACTTCCGTTTATTGGGAGAATTTTAGGAAAGAGTGGTTCACCTGTAAAGGACTCTTGTGTGACCTATTCTTGAGCACTGCTAGAGTGTTTGGGATTCGTATCAGGTCGGATTGAACGAAGACACTGAAGAGCTAGATTTGTAACCGGTAGGTTCGAACAACACGTGTCACGGAGATGCTTCGGGAAGTCAAATGGAAATCCCTGGAAGAAAGGACACGTTATTTTCGAGAAACACTATTGACAAACTTTAGAAAAACAGCATTTTAAGTTGAATGGCAAACGATTCCACCGCCGCCAATATACGATGCGCGTAAGGAACACGAACATAAGACACGAGAAATTAAGATTCATACGGAGGCATATCGACAGTCGTTTTTCCCTCGCTATATTTGCGTGTGTAACAGGAAGGGAAGTGATTAGTAGTGCTATACGGTAATCTCCGCCACGCACTGTGCTGTGGCTTGCGAAGTATCGATGTAGATGTAAATGCAACAGTATGTTACGATTTCTAACATTAGACAAATCCCGTCGCAGGTAGAGTGTGTGACAGATTTCGGTTAACTGATTGGATGATGAGAAAATACAATTTGTCTACAAAGCAGATTGTTGCAAAACACTCGTACCAACCATCCTACATTATTGGTGAAATGCTTGATACCCACACCAAATAGTACCAGGAGGAAATGTTTTGATAAAACAACACTGACGAAACTACGGAAAATCCGAGGTAATTAATAGAAAATAAAATTACAAATGAACAACATTAACAACAATCTAATCTCAAATAACTACCTGTGTTCGTAGGACCCAGTCGTAAGACGGAAGGAAGAAATGTTCCATTTCAGTTTCTTGAGGATGATAAGGTCAGAACGAATTTCTTCAGAGTCAGAACTAATTTCTTCAGAATGCTACTTCTTCCGGGAATCTCAGTGCAGCAACGTTTCCAGCAGAGCTTCTGCGAAGTTTGGATAGCCGGCCGCGGTGGCCGAGCGGTTCTAGGTGCTACAGTCCGGAACTACGAGGCTGCTGTGGTCGCAGGTTCGAATCCTGCCTCGGGCATGGATGTGAGTGATGTCCTTAGGTTAGTCAGGTTTAATAGTTCTACGTCTAGCGACTGATGACCTCAGATGCTTCAAATGGCTGTGAGCACTATGGGACTTAACTTCTGTGGTAATCAGTCCCCTAGAACTTAGAACTACTTAAACCTAACTAACCTAAGGACATCACACACATCCATGCCCGAGGCAGGATTCGAACCTGCGACTGTAACAGTCGTGCGGTTCCGGACTGAAGCGCCTAGAACCGCTCGGCCACCGCGGCCGGCTTACCTCAGACGTGAAGTCCCATAGTGCTTAGAGCCTTTTTTTATGTTTGGATAACAGAGCAGAGGTATTTGAAGTAGTGCAGCTGTAAGGGCAGGCCGTATGTCGTGGCTTGATAGCTACGTCGGTAAGAACATTGTACAGTAATATGCTAGGAAGTTTACATGTTAAGGCCACTCGGGTCAGCGCCATCAGTAAGGTCCCATCATTGAATACTGAGTGTCTCTGACGCAGATCGCCCCTTTGCCTTGGTTAAATTCCGGCACAGCACCAGTAAATTACTGAGCGAGGTGGCGCAGTGGTTAGACACTGGACTCGCATTCGGGAGGACGACGGTTCAATCCCGCGTCCGACCATCCTGATTTAGAAAAAAAAAAATGTTCAAATGTGTGTGAAACCTTATAGGACTTAACTGCTAAGGTCATCAGTCCCTAAGCTTACACACTACTTAACCTAAATTATCCTAACGACAAACACACACACCCATGCCCGAGGGAGGACTCGAACCTCCGCCGGGACCAGCCGCACAGTCCATGACTCCAGCGCCTAAGACCATCCTGATTTAGGTTTTGCGTGATTTCCCTAAATCGCTCCAGGCAAATGCCGAGATGGTTCCTTTGAAAGGGCACGGCCGACTTCCTTCGCTAATGCGATGAGACCAATGACCTCGCTGTCTGGTCTCCTTCCCCAAAACAACCCAACTCAACCAATAAATTCGTCAAGTGACTGGTTGGCGATATTGTAGCTTCCAAAGCCTCGATTTTATCGTCGTACCGCCACAAGAAGAAAGATAAAGAGAAACAGTACTGACACTGGCGACGAATCTGTAGTGATACGGCAAAGAATTCTTCAGAGGAATATGTTCTCTGTCTGTTGACGAAAAGGTCCCTCCAAAAATCGGCGCGATCGGTGCGTGCGACGACGAGCCAGCACTCGCTCTCTAATGACCTCCACGTTGACGGGCCCGGCCACGTCGAACTTCCACAGGTGGGGTCGTTACCTGGCCTCCACAGCTGCCCCCCGCGGACACGGACTGCGTACGATCGATCGTGTTAATTCTTGAGCAGCTCGTCCGCCGTAATGCGCCGTCTCGTTAGCACGGCCCCCATTGTTAAGCTCCGGCAGGTGGCGATTGGTTACACGTACTCGTGCCACGGCTGCCTTCCTTGATGACGTCAAGGGCGTCAAGGTGGAGGAGCGCCACTTCTTCGAAACTAATAATTACATTCACGTAATGTCAGTTGCCTCCCGAACACAATGCAAACAGCCGGAGAACGACCTCGGTCATTTAGTACGACAAAGCGACCCCTATTCAACTCTTATTCAGCCTCTGACAGGCATACATAAAGTCAGATTTTCACATAGCTATTTCAATATAATGTAAAGCAGTGCTTTCCATCATGGACGTAATTACCCCCGGAGGGGTAAAATGTTATTGTCTGAAGAATAAAAACAGAGGAGTTCAATTGCATTTTGGTCATGGAACTAAATTACACTACTGGCCGTTAAAATTACTACACCAAGAAGAAATGCAGATGATACGCGGGTATTCATTGGACAAATATATTATACTAGAACTGACATGCGATTACATTTTCACGCAATTTGGGTACATGGATCCTGAGAAATCAGTACCACCATCGCTGGCCGTAATAACGGCCTTGATACGGCTGGGCATTGAGTCAAGCAGAGCTTGGATAGCATGTACAGGTACAATTGCCCGTGAAGCTTCAACACGATACCATAGTTCATCAAGAGTAGTGACTGGCGTATTGTGACGAGCCAGTTGCTCGGCCACCATTTACCAGACGATTTCAGTTGGTGAGAGATCTGGAGAATGTGCTGGCCAGGGCAGGAGTCGAACATTTTCTGTATCCAGAAAGGCCCGTACAGGACTTGCAACATGCGGTCGTGCATTATCCAGCTGAAATGTAGGGTTTTGCAGGGATCGAATGAAGGGTAGAGCCACGGGTCGTCACACATCTGAAATGTAACGTCCACTGTTCAAAGTGCCGTCAATGCGAACAAGAGGTGACCGAGACGTGTAACCAATAGCACCCCATACCATCACGCCGGGTGATACGCCAGTATGGCGATGACGAATACACGCTTCCAACGTGCGTTCACTGCGATGTCGCCACACACGGATGCGACAATCATGATGCTGTGAACAGAACCTGGATTCATCTGAAAAAATGACGTTTTACCATTCTTGCACCCAGGTTCGTCGTTGAGTTCACCATCGCAGGCGCTCCTGTCTCTGATGCAGCGATGGTCTCCGAGCTGATAGTCCATGCTGCTGCAAACGTCGTCCAACTGTTCGTGCAGATGGTTGTTGTCCTGCAAACGTTCCCATCTGTTGACCCAGGGATCGAGACGTGGCTGCACGATCCGTTACAGCCATGCGGATAAGATGTCTGTCATCTAGACTGCTAGTGATACGAGCCGTTGGGATCCAGCACAGCATTCCGTATTACCCTCCTGAACCCACCGATTCCATATTCTGCTAACAGTCATTCGATCTCGACCAACGCGAGCACCAGTGTCGCGATACGATAAACCGCAATCGCGATAGGCTACAATCCGACCTTTATCAAAGTCGGAAACGTGATGGTACGCATTTTTTCTCCTTACACGAGGCATCACAACAACGCTTCACCAGGCAACGCCGGTCAACTGCTGTTTGTGTATGAGAAAGCGGTCGGAAACTTTCCTCATGTCAGTATGTTATAGGTATCGCTACCGGCGCCAACCTTGTGTGAATGCTCTGAAAAGCCTATCGTTTGCATATCACAGCATCTTCTTCCTGTCGGTTAAATTTCGCGTCAGTAGCACGTCATCTTCGTGGTGTAGCAATTTTAATGGCCAGCAGTGTACATTCACGGAATGTCAATTGCCTTCCGAACACAATGCAAACGGCCTGAGAAAGATCTCAGTCCTTTAGTAGAACAACGGACCCCTGTTCAACTCTTACTCAGCCTCTGACAGGCATACATACGTCAGATTTTCGCATAGTTATTTCAATGTAATGTAAAGCAGTGGTTCCCAACATGGCCGTAATTACCCCCGGAGGGGTAAAATGTTGTCTGAAGCGTAAAAACAGAAGAGGTCGATTGTATTTTGGTCATGAAACTAAATTATAAGGAGTGTAATGTCCAGAATCGGTATGCCAATCAGGCAAAGTCGTCCTGAGCATTGAGGCAATCATCCCACCGATTCTCCACCTTGAAAATAACACCGTCTCCTGCTGCATGAAGAAGTCCTAATTGCCTGCTGAAAATTCTCGTTCGACAGGAATCGTCGACTCGTCTAGGTCTTTTTTCTTTTTTTTTTAAGGAACCGAAGGCGTGTTAATCACATGGGGAGAGATCTGTACTGTAGGACGAATGATCGAGTGTCTCCTACCGGAGTTACTGACTTACGACATTTGCGAGGTGAGTACGTGCGTTATCAAGAAGCAGCAGCACCCCCTGTCGCAGTTCTCCCGGTTTTCGACGCAGTGCTGCCCCACACACATTCTTCATTCTTCGGTGAAAGTCTACAGGTGTTTGTCCTTCGGCAGCCAAAAAAACTATAACAGCACTTAGGTCCATTTTGGACGCCATATTTCACGTATCCAAATTCACCGCGTGCACGTCTGAAAAATTCTAATGCCCGACTAATCCCTCGCCTATACACCGTCATCGGAATCAGTACTCGATCCGTATGCGCTGGAGCAACGTCCTCAAACGCAAACTTTTTGACAGCCCCTGATATTCCTAAAATGTTATTCCTATTATCACTGCTGCGTGATATTGTAACAAAAGTTCAGAATAATTATATTTTTTTCATGGATTAGCATGAACGTGTGACACTATCACATGGGTGTTAAAGTTTGTGAGACGAATGTATGAACATCACCTTCCCAATAGAGCCCACACCCTAAAAACATACTTTGCACTATGCACCAATGTCATTAAAACTGAAACATGTACCTCACATATGCTTGAATATCTCATAAAAATGCCTTCTCCAAGTTGTACCAAGTTCCCGCAACAGGCTAGAAATTGCTGCATTATACATTTCGTAAAAGTAAACAAACGAATTGACAGCACAACAAATGGTTCAAATGGCTCTGAGCACTATGGGACTTAACGTCTGAGGTCATCAGTCCCCTAGAATTGAGAACTACTTAAACTTAACTAACTTAAGGACATCACACACATCCATGCACGAGGCAGGATTCGAACCTGTGACGGTAGCAGTCGCGCGGTTCCAGACTGAAGCGCCTAGAACCGCTCGGCCACCACGGCCGGCGACAGCACAACAGTAACAATATGACGGTTACTACACTGCTGTAGGGCCTACACTACATTATTATTATTATTATTATTATTAGTAGTAGTAGTAGTAGTAGTAGTAGTAGTAGTAGTGGCAGTGGTCAGAAACAAAGAATTGGCAGACCCAGGTCTTAAAGGGTGACAATTACTGCACTATACAAAATAAAATCGACGTAACTTCTGAATGATTTGCGTTAGCACGTTCAGACTGCACGGTTAGACAAGGGACATGATAGGAATTATTATAGCTGTACGTGTTGGTTTAGAGACGAAGCCCACTTTCATTTGGATGCGTTCGTCAATAAGAAAAATTGGCGCATCTGGGTGACAGAGACTCCCGCATTTCCCTATCGAGAAGTCTCTTTCTCCCTCAACAGGTGACTGTGTGGTCCGTAATGTCCAGTCACGGAATAATCGGTTCGATATTCCTTGTGGCACGGTGACTACCGAACGGTACGTGGTTTTCGAAAATGAATGATTTCATCCCCATTATCCAAAGTGACCCTGATTCCGACAAGATGTGGTCCATGCAAGACGGGGCTCGACCGCATCAAAGGAGGAGAGTGATGTCCTGATGGACGACTTTGGGAACCGCATTCTTGCTCTGGGGTACCCTGAGGCCACTGGCATGGGCCTTGATTGGCCGCCGTATTCTCCAGATCTAAACACATATGAGTCCTTTTTCTGGGACTACATTAAAGACAAGATCTACAGCAATAGCCCCAAAATCATTGCTGAGGTGAAAACAGCCATTCCGGACATCGACAGCAGGGCATCGACAGCACGGATTTTCCGACACTTCATCGGGTCATGCAGAACTTCGCTATTCGTTTGGGCCACACCATCGCCATGGCAGGCATACGCAAATACAACAGCGCTCGTACCGACGCTATCGTCGAGTAATGACTGTTCTGCACAGCAGTAATAAGTTTGGTTTCAAATTTATAGATTCCACCGGTAAACAACCTACATTTACATCACATGTGACCTATCAGACCCTTGACTAACTTCGAAAATAAAAACAAAGCTTAACTGTTGAGACAAAACCCTTACTTTTCGATCTACCTCCAGTGATCTTCGAAAAGCTATATATGTATATTACAGTGACTCCAGATGCCAGATATTTCAGCGTTACTCGTAATTCAATGCGAGCTGACACGGCATCCTACATTAGTGTACAGAGGCAGAAATATGGATCGGTTTCAAAATTGATTTTAGTCATTCGAAAACGATTTTCGAAAGAAAATTTCTCTTCGGCAGGTAACTCCATCATTAGCATATTGGATGTTCCCAAACGATTCCTACGAGATGCCCATTTTCATACCCAACATTTCTGTTTTTCTTGACTTCCGCAAGGCGTTCGATACAGTACCCCACAGTCGTTTAATGAACAAAGTACTAGCATTTGGACTATCAGACCAATTGTGTGATTGGATTGAAGAGTTCCTAGATAACAGAACGCAGCATGTCATTCTCAATGGAGAGAAGTCTTCCGAAGTAAGAGTGATCTCAGGTGTGGCGCAGGGGAGTGTCGTAGGACCGTCGCTATTCACAATATACATAAATGAGCTTGTGGATGACATCGGAAGTTCACTGAGGCTTTTTGCGGATGATGCAATGAAAAATTGTACTGAAATGCAGGAGGATCTGCAGCGAATTGACGCATGGTGCAGGGAATGGCAATTGAATCTCAATGTAGACAAGTGTAATGTGCTGCGAATACATAGAAAGAAAGATCACATATCATTTAGCTACAATATAGCAGGTCAGCAACTGGAAGCAGTTAATTCCATAAATTATCTGGGAGTACGCATTAGGAGTGATTTAAAATGGAATGATCATATAAAGTTGATCGTCAGTAAAGCAGATGCCAGACTGAGATTCATTGGAAGAATCCTAAGGAAATGCAAACCGAAAACAAAGGAAGTAGGTTACAGTACGCTTGTTCGCCCACTGCTTGAATACTGCTCAGCACTGTGGGATCCGTACCAGATAGGGTTGATAGAAGAAATAGAGAAGATCCAACGCAAAGCAGCGCGCTTCGTTACAGGATCATTTAGTAATCGCGAAAGCGTTACGGAGATGATAGATAAACTCCAATGGAAGACTCTGCAGGAGAGACGCTCAGCAGCTCGGTACGGGCTTTTGTTGAAGTTTCGAGAATATACCTTCACCGAGGAGTCAGGCAGTATATTGCTCCCTCCTACGTATATCTCGCGAAGAGACCATGAGGATAAAATCAGAGAGATTATAGCCCACACAGAGGGATACCGACAATCCTTCTTTCCACGAACAATACGAGACAGGAATAGAAGGGAGAACCGATAGAGGTACTCAAGGTACCCTCCGCCACACACCGTCAGGTGGCTTGCGGATTATGGACGTAGATGTAGATATGTTCATCAGCGTCATTATGAGCTCTTTGGCTAAAAGCTGCTAAACTCCCGCGCGATTAATTTCACTTACCGCCATTTTGGAAGTTGCGTAAGTAGCATTTCCAACTGCGACGTGCAGACGATCAAAAATATATGTAAGCGTCCTGGTGGTGATGGTAGTGGGAAGGGACGATGCGCGTGTAAGTAATTCACGTCTGTGGAAATCCAGATTAATAATGGGAAGCTTGCGCACTTTCTCCGTTCGCCTGGTAACCCGCGGAGCAGTAGTGGCCGCGGGCGGGTTTGGCCACACGGAGCGGAGCGCGTGCGGGCCTGAGGTTTGGCGCACTCTTTGCCGGTCGGCGCTTAATTGCCAGATCATTAAACAGCTTAATAGCAGTAAATTGGGCGACCGCAGAGCGGCGCGCGGCGCGCCCTCTGGCCCAGCTGTTTTGGCGGAGCGCTTTGGTAGCGGTCGCACTCATTACGGGGGCCCGCCGCAGCCAATTCCGGCCCTCAGCTCCACGCGCATTTTTCTCCCCCTCCCCCGTCGAATCACGCTTACGTTTCTCTGTCTGCTACGGCTCACTTTCCGCTGCGCAAGTGAAAACAAGGCCATCAGACGCATTCAGTATTCCTACGTTTCCGGAAAGCGTTTGGCACGATACCCCACTGCTAACAACTGAGGTCCTGGCATACGGAACAGGTTCTCACAAGGGAACCTCCCCATCGCAACCCCCTCAGATTTAGTTATAAGTTGGTACAGTGGATAGGCCTTGAAAAACTGAACACAGATCAAACGAGAAAACAGGAAGAAGTTGTATGGAACTACGAAAAAAATAAGCAAAATATACAAACTGGGCAGTCCATGCGCAAGATAGGCAACATCAAGGATAGTGTGAGCTCAGGAGCGCCGTGGTCCCATGGTTAGCGCGAGCAGCTGCGGAACGAGAGGTCCTTGGTCCAAGTCTTCCATCGAGTGAAAAAAAAATTTATTTTCAAACAATTATTGTCCGACCGTCCGATGCGAGGTAACTGCGCCGTAGTATGGGAACGCTACACCTAAACAAACGTCGATACACACGACGTCAGTCGACTACAGCGCACAGAACAGAGAGGAATCGGTTGACCTATGACCTTGCGATCAAATGTTTTCGGTTCCCATTGGAGAGGCACGTCCTTTCGTCTACTAATCGCACGGTTTTGCGGTGCGGTTGCAAAACACAAACACTAAAATTTTTACAGTGAACAGAGACGTCAATGGACGAAAGGACAGATCATAACTTTGCGAAAATAAAGGAAATAAATTTTTCACTCGAGGGAAGACTTGAACCAAGGACCTCTCGTTCCGCAGCTGCTCATGCTAACCATGGGACCACGGCGTTCCTGAGCTCACACTATCCTTGATGTTGCCTTTCTTGCGCATGGACTACCCAGTTTGTATATTTTGCTTATTTTTTTCGTAGTTCCACACAACTTCTTCCTGTTTTCTCGATTGATCTGTGTTCAGTTTTTCAAGGCCTATCCACTGCGCCAACTTATAACTGAATCCGAGGGGATTGCGATGGGGAGGTTCCCTTGTCAGATATGTGAGTGGCCTGAAGACTTCATAAGTAATAGAACCCAGCGCTCTGTCCTGGCGATCGGGTCTCCAAAAGAGACAAAAGTATCGTCAGGAGTGCCTCAGGGAAGGAGCGTAATGGGACTGCTCTCCTGTTTGTAGCTTATGCTGTAGCGCACGGACTGTGTCATCTTTCAGAGATACAGGACGACTCGGATAGCGTCTCTACTTGGTGTGATGAATAGCAGCCTGCTCGACATGTGGGAAAATGTAAGCTATAGTGACGTCACAAAAGTCATGGAATACCTCCTACCGTCGTGTGGACTTCCTTTTGCCCGGCGCAGTGCAGGCAGCTCGACGTGGAATGGACTCAAGAAGTCGCTGGAATTCCCCTGCAGAAATACTGAGCATGCTGCCTCTACAGTCGTCTGTGATTGCGAAAGTGTTGCCGCTGCAGCATTTTTTGCACTAAATGAGCTCTAGATTATGTCCCAAATATTCGATGAGTGGTCAAATCATTCGCTCGAATTGTTCAGAATGTTATTCAAACCAGTTACGAACAATTGTGGCCTGGTGGACACGCCGCAGTGTCATCCATAAGAATTCCATCGTTGTTTGGTAACGAAGTTGAATGGCTCCAAATGGTCTCCAAGTAGCCAAACATAACGATTTACAGTCAATGAAAGGTTCAGTTGATCCAGAGGATCCAGTCCATTCCATGTAAACATAGCATACCATTACCAGGCAACCACCAGCTTGCACAGTGCCTTGTTGACAACTTAGGACCATGGTTTCGTGGGGTCTGCGCCACACTCTACCCCTACCATCAGCTCTTATCAACTGCAATCGGGACTCATCTGAACAGGTCACGGTTTTCCAACATATATGATTACGAGTCCAGTAGAGGTACTGCAGGCGATGTTGCTGTGTTAGCAAACACACTCGCGTGCCATAGCCCATTAACGCCAAATTTCACTACACTGTCCTAACGGATACGTTCGTCGTGCGTCCCACAATCATTTCCGCGGTTATTTCACTGAGTGTTGCTTGTCTATTAGCACTGACAATTCTACGCAAACGCCGCTGCTCTCTTTCGTTAAGCCGGCCGCTGTGGTCGAGCGGTTCTAGGCGCTTCAGTCCGGAACCGCGCTGCTGCTGCTACGGTCGCAAGTTCGAATCCTGCCTCGGGCAGGGATGTGTGTGATGTCCTTAGGTTAGTTAGGTTTACGAAGTTCTGAGGGAATGATGACCTCATGTGTTAAGTCCCATCGTGCTCAGAGCCAACTTCCGCTAAATGAGGGCCGTCGGTCACCGCGTTGACTGTGGTGAGAGTTAACGGCTGAAGTTTGGTATTCCTCGCACACTCTTCACACTGCGGATCGCGGGATATTCAGTTGCCTAACGATTTCCGAAACTGGATGTCTTATGCTTCTAGCTCCAACTACCCCACCGCGTTCAGAAGCTGTTAATTCCCGCCGTGCGTCCATAATCGTGACGGAAACCTTTTGACACGCATCACCTGAGTACAAACGACAGATGCGCCAATGCATTGTTCTTTTGTACTTTGTGTATGTGATACTACCGGAATCTCTGTACGTGCATATGGCATTCCAATTTTTTTTTTTTTTTTTTTTTTTTACGAGAATAGAGGATGCAATCGGCGATAGCCGCGCCGAATGAACCACCCAGACATTCCCATGAAGTGATTGAGCCCCATCTCGGAAAACCTAAATTAAGTCAGCTGGGAAGAAGGGGGTGGGATTACGGAAGAGGTACATATTTAAATTTCGCTGTTCCTCAAAGGACATTCGCTGTCTACTGCTGAGCCACCTTGCTCAATTTGACTTTTTGATTAACTATTTAAGGCCGCAGCGTTGAAAGACAGCAGCGAATGTTGCTACAAACACTCATTTGTTATTCGTGGCACTCTGTGTCAACTACGCCTCCCCTCCTTTCTTAACACTGCACCTTAAAGTCGGTGTATCTACTTACAATCTACTTTCTCACTGTAAGAAATATTTCAGTGGGAGGGCTGGTAACCTTGTACTGCCGGTAAGTGAAGTAAAGCAGTGATATTAGCACCACCTCTCATTGTGGTTTTCGATTTTACAGTATGCTGAATCTTCTATTATGCAGCGACCCTAAACTGAGTGATGCATCATTCTTTCTCTGAACCCTTCGCTTCCGTACATTAGACCTGCGACACATTCAGAAATGTAAAAAACTACACACCTTTTTGAGCAATTTCAATTATTAGCCGAGTGAGTGCAAAAGGGAAAGTAAAATGAAGGCGTTATAGAGAAAACGTAAAAAAGGGAGGGGAAGGTCACATCATTAACTGCGATGGAGAAAAGTACAAAGTGAAGTTGAAAGAAGCAGAATAGAAAAACTACCATATTTTATATCAGATATGCTTGCGAAGGCAGTTAAGTGGTGACACGGTTCCAGCAAAAAACCGATTATATATATTTTTCCGGCTCCTGCATCCACATCACTTGATTCGAAATTCGATCACGGACGATGTGTGAAGGAGCTATTCGCGAAATGCTTGAAGATTCCTACCTACAACATGGAAACGGAGCAACCGTTTATCACCTCGTTGATACTGAAATCACAAAAGAAATAACCAGCATTATCTATGACATCAATGGACAATTTGAACATTTAGCTAAAGTGACGCCAGGAATCTACGGAAAACGAAACCCAGGATGCTGGAGAGAGACTCTAAGAACCCATCGCTGCTACAGATTACCCAGGAATCCTGCATTTCAAAGAGGCAGATAAATGTGTTGCAGCAAGTATCTTCCCACGCCTCGAACACCCGCATTTGCAGAAATATGCCTCCACTGTCGTCGCGTTGTTAGTATGAAGTCACGTCACGCTTACAACTGCAAAGCGCGAACATTCCAAAGATTCTCTTCGATCATAGGCACTTCTAAAGACATTTTCAGCGCATTAGCTACCTCTTCACTGTGTGTATGAGAAGAGAAAAAGGATAGGAACTAACATTTTTTGGTTGCCTCAATAGTTTCGTCTTGATCAGTGTTTTGCTAAGGCATTAGCTGAAACTTTTTACAGCCAACTTTCCACACAAAAATTGTTATCGCAAAGGATAATTGCGTTTAACTTGTGTGTTCACTATACAACTGCGTCTGTAATATATGCCCTAAATTATGATGGCGGCTAATCAAAAATAGTTTCTTACAGCCCTGAATATTCCATGAATGGTTCAAATGGCTCTGAGCACTATGGGATTTAACATCTGAGGTCATCAGTCCCCTAGAACTTAGAACTACTTAAACCTAGCCGGCTGGTGTGGCCGAGCGGTTCTAGGCGCTTCAGTCTGGAACCGTGCGACCGCTACGGTCGCAGGTTCGAATCCTGCATCGCGCATGGATGTGTGTGATGTCCATAGGTTAGTTAGGTTTAAGTAGTTCTACGTTCTACGGGACTGATGACCTCAGATGTTAAGTCCCACAGTGCTCAGAGCCATTTGAACCATTTGAACTTAAACCTAACTAACCTAAGGACATCACACACATCCATACCCGAGACAGGATTCGAAGCTGCGACCGTAGCGATCGCGCGGTTCCAGACTGAAGCGCCCAGAACCGCTCGGCCACAGAATATTCCATGACTCTTAAATCCTGCAATAAAGGTGAAACAGAATGTTAAATAAAATTTATAGGAATATAATCCAGCTCTCCCCAACAAGACTCAAGTCTCCCAAAGCCACTGCACCTTCTCTGCTTGTAGGTTGACCAAATTAATGACAAAGAATGTAAGGCAATCAACAGGATGTAGTATGGTGGATAAAAAGCAGCGTCAACCACGGATAAGGCGTTATGAATCGACTTTATCTTTCAAGGGACGTTTACAAGACGAGAAACAACAATCAAAGAAAAAATGGATACGAAAATGGATGGACGCAAAGAATAACAAACAATCACCGAAAGTTCTGTATGCATATCCCACCAGCAACAGAAATAGCGGCGTAATGTTTTAAAACAGGCGCAGAAATGTAGCTTTTTTACTCTGCGACTAAGAATTCGGACGACAAAAAAGTTTATAAAGTTATGACTGGTTTCCGCTCTGCCTTCTGCCGGAGGACACGCGCAAAAATTCAGCGATTACTTTGGAAAGTTTCGATGTCTCGCCGAGCTCCGCAGGCATTAATATTGCTTTTAAGCTCACTAATTGAGTTTCTTCTGGCGCGTGGGAAGGCGTTTTCATTAAAAGGTGAATCAATAGGAAGTAAGTACTTTAATTTGTACCGCTTTCACTTTCTCCGTCTTCCCCCCTCCCCCTCTTTTCCTTCTGCACTTCGGCTCAAATTAATTACGGTTTTTTTTCCGGTTGAGGAATGGACGATATCTTGAATGCACTGCCAACTAAGAAACAAATGATCGAGACGAAACGGTTTTCCAATGGAGATGTGCCAATACATCCGTAGTTCGTTGTATTTATTAGAACTTAACTGTTCTTACAATAACATGCTGTCCATTACGCTTGCTGGAGATGGTTCATTTCGAAGGTATGTTTACCGAATCGACCGTTTTTACTTTCTACCTGAAATTCATTTGCAGTTACGTATACGGACAGCCATCAGCTGTACAAGGGAATGACGACAACGAAAATGTATGCCGAATCGGGACTTGAATCCGGACAAGTAATGGTTGAAGACACATGGTTGATGACATACGGAAGTTTAAGTCTGGCCGTGATTAGTTATCGGATAGCTTAATGGTAAGGCGACCGGTCGCGGTAAGCGGGAAATCCGGGTTCAATTTTCATTGTCGTCATTCCAATACACAGCCGATGGTTTTCCATATTCGCAAATGCGAATACATTTAATGTATTTCATAACGACTGTAGTCGCCGCAGTGCCTGTTCCTTCGGACATGCATGCATGTTCAAAGGAACATTACATCGTAATTCGGAATAACACACGCACTTGCTGTGACGTATCTTTATTTTAATAGCATCAGGATTACAAATTTTCAGGAAGCAGAATGAAGGAAGAAGGCAGATTAAAGTCCATGTAGTCGCTGGGGACGGACTTACAGCAGTCTGTCAACCGCTGCGCTTTGTCTCCGGTGGCAGTTATACGTCGTAAGGCACTTCCGCACTTGCCTCTCTGGACGCGGTGAATATTATAGAAGGTATAACGCCCACCCTGACGGAGCGAGGTGGCGCAGTGGTTAGCACACTGGACTCGCATTCGGGAGGACGACGGTTCAATCCCGTCTCCGGCCATCCTGATTTAGGTTTTCCGTGATTTCCCTAAATCGTTTCAGGCAAATGCCGGGATGGTTCCTTTGAAAGGGCACGGCCGATTTCCTTCCCAATCCTTCCCTAACCCGAGCTTGCGCTCCGTCTCTAATGACCTCAATGTCGACGGGACGTTAAACACTAACCACCATCACCACCACCACCACCACCACCGCCCACCCTGGAATCCTGACCACTTGCATTTTTCCATTATTAGTGTCACTTCCGCCCGACTGGGCACTTCACAAATCGTGCATGCCATATACAGTTAGCTATTATCAATGACTTCAATCCATGCCACAGAGCCTTGTCACGCTTTCCATACATGGACCATCGAACTGCATCGGGTACGTACATGCATATGAGATCAGTTTTACTCGAAACTTCGCATATAAGACTTTTGCTTCTAAGTCGGAGAAGTTACTGAATATTAATTAAAATGTATCAGTAGCCACAGACCTATTTAGACGAACGTAAATTTCGTCCGCAGCACTTGTACTTCTGGATTCTTCCCCTGCAACAAATGTGTGTGACTGTAAGTGACTGGAATGTCTCTCCAGCTTCAGCTGGGCTACATGTGACTACCAATAGCTGAAATTTGTAGCCGTAACAAACAAAATGATTATAGAGTATTTGCTGACGTGCTGGCACAAAAAAAACTTCTCCGACAAGTCTTTTCGAAAAATAAAGCCTGAATAACTAAAATGCGAACCTCACTGTCACCTAACTACTAATAGTACTGATTTTAAATACGAAATATACTATTAAAATTTGATATGGAAACTCTATATTAGCAGCAGAATAATACATCTGCATGTTTTTATTGAGACACAGTAGTCCATCGCTCAGCCATTTCATACCAGTAACAACTCGTAAAGATAATGAAGTACAAAGCGGGTAGCACGGTTAATAAAGAAAATATCTCTACGTTCCAAAAGCCTGTGCGTGATATTAAACGTGTCGGTATTTATCCAGCGCTTTAAACTCGGGCAGCAAGATCGAACTTTTATATCATTTTTATACTTTTAGCGCAACTGCAGCGATGTTGTCGGATTAACTGCGAGCGTTGCCTATCGGTGGTCTGCTCTAGCCATCACGGCTAACAGAACTGACGGTCAACGAACCCTGAAATTACTGTTAGGCCGAAACATACAAGCACGGTACTCAGCTTTTGCGTGGTAAACGTTGCCCAGCAAAAAACACTACATAAACTTTAATTGCGTTAACTGTCGGCTGTGGAATAGGTCCACAAAACAGCTACAGTCGCATCACCGCGTCAAAATGTTTGTCATCATTACGTTCCAGATAGCAGAAGAGTAGCAGCTTTGAGAAATGAGTATCCGCCAGTTAGACTAGTTAATCTGGGATAACGTGAGCGCTATTTCAGGATTTCAGTATAGTTGTGGACATAAACTAACGAAGGGCTATGAAAGCAAAGATACAGGAGCGAAAGCTAGCACCAGTGCGAACAATAGTGCAGGGTGATTAAACTGAAATTTAGCATTCCGTGTAAATGGTTTAAAAACAATTTCTTTATATAAAATAGGAAATACTTTTGCGAGTGCAGAAGGAGTGCGTTAGACACCACTCAAAGCTGGTATAAGAGTGGAGCAAAAATACGGTGTAATCAGTGACAGTAAACAATATCTAAAGCACCAGAATCGTGGAAAACAAGCTTGGAATCCAATGTCCAGACAGGAACGAGATTATTAAAATGACAGCGCAAGTTTCCACTGTACAACGACACGGTAAAGAAGGATCGTCCCATCATTCATCTGAAGTGCTTTAGGGAAAATCTAAATCATGTTCGAACGTACCGTGAAAGTGGGTGTCATAGTTTTAAGATTATGCCAACTGCGCTATTCGGAATTCTGAACAATGAGGGGTTGTCTAAAATGGCTCAAATGGCTCTGAGCACTATGGGACTTAACTACTGAGGTCATCAGTCCCCTAGAACTTATAACTACTTAAACCTAACTAACCTAAGGACATCACACACATCCATGCCCGAGGCAGGATTCGAACCTGCGACCGTAGCGGTCACGCGGTTCCAAACTGAAGCGCTTAGAACCGTATGGCCACACCGGCCGGCTAAAATGATACAACAAAATCCGATATGTCAACTATGAAACCAGATACTACTGCTGCTCGACCGTACTGCACGAATGCGCGTATCATTAACGTCGATATGCAGCAGTAATTTGGAGCATATATTGTGTGTCGAACATTATGAATTACCTCGATGACAACGGTCTATTATATTAACACACAGGCAACACGGAGTTAGAAAACATCGTTCTTGTGAAACACATCTAGCTCTTTACTCGCAGGAATTGTTAAGACCTACTCACAAGGAATTGCAAATTGATTCCGTATTTCTAGATTTCCAGAAGCCTTTTGACACCGTACCTCAGATGCGGCTTGTAATCAAATTGGTTACTTATGGAATATCGTCTCAGTTATGCGACTGGATTTGTGATTTCCTTTCAGAGAGGTCACAGTTAATTGTAACTGACACAAAGTCATCGAGTAAAACAAAAGTGATTTCTGGTGTTCCACAAGGTGTATTATAGATCCTCTGCTGTTTCTTATCTATATAAACGATTTGGGAGACAATCTGAATAGCCGTCTTAGGCTGTTTGCAGACGATACTGTCGTTTGTCGTCCAATAAAGCCATCATAAGCCCAATTGCAAAACGATTTAGAAAAGATGTCTGTATGATGCGAAAATTGGCAATTGACTCTAAATAATGAAAAGTCATCCAAATGAGTGCTGAAGAAATCTGTTAACACTGCGATTACAGGGTAAATAATTCAAATCTAAAAGCCGTAAATTCAACTACGTGCCTAGGAATTACAATTATGAACAATTTTGATTGGAAAGAACACACAGATAATTCTGTGGGGAGGACGCATCAAATACTGCGTTTCATTGGGAGAACGCTTTAAAGATGGGACAGATCTACGAAAGAGTTTGGCTACACTATGCTTGTCCCTCCTCTTTTGTGGTACTGCTGTTCGGTGTGGCATCCTTAGCAGATTGGACAAACGGAGTACATCGAGAAAGGTCAAAGAAGAGCAGCACGTTTCATATTATCGAGAAATGAGAGGGGGGGGGGGGAGAGTGTCACAGACATGACACAGGATTTGGGATGGACATTAAAACAAAGCCATTTCTTGTTGCGGAGGGATCTTCTCACGAAATTTCAATCACCAACTTTCTCCTCGGAATGCGGAAATACACTCCTGGAAATGGAAAAAAGAGCACATTGACACCGGTGTGTCAGACCCACCATACTTGCTCCGGACACTGCGAGAGGGCTGTACAAGCAATGATCACACGCACGGCACAGCGGACACACCAGGAACCGCGGTGTTGGCCGTCGAATGGCGCTAGCTGCGCAGCATTTGTGCACCGCCGCCGTCAGTGTCAGCCAGTTTGCCGTGGCATACGGAGCTCCATCGCAGTCTTTAACACTGGTAGCATGCCGCGACAGCGTGGACGTGAACCGTATGTGCAGTTGACGGACTTTGAGCGAGGGCGTATAGTGGGCATGCGGGAGGCCGGGTGGACGTACCGCCGAATTGCTCAACACGTGGGGCGTGAGGTCTCCACAGTACGTCGATGTTGTCGCCAGTGGTCGGCGGAACGTGCACGTGCCCGTCGACCTGGGACCGGACCGCAGCGACGCACGGATGCACGCCAAGACCGTAGGATCCTACGCAGTGCCGTAGGGGACCGCACCGCCACTTCCCAGCAAATTAGGGACACTGTTGCTCCTGGGGTATCGGCGAGGACCATTCGCAACCGTCTCCATGAAGCTGGGCTACGGTCCCGCACACCGTTAGGCCGTCTTCCGCTCACGCCCCAACATCGTGCAGCCCGCCTCCAGTGGTGTCGCGACAGGCGTGAATGGAGGGACGAATGGAGACGTGTCGTCTTCAGCGATGAGAGTCGCTTCTGCCTTGGTGCCAATGATGGTCGTATGCGTGTTTGGCGCCGTGCAGGTGAGCGCCACAATCAGGACTGCATACGACCGAGGCACACAGGGCCAACACCCGGCATCATGGCGTGGGGAGCGATCTCCTACACTGGCCGTACACCACTGGTGATCGTCGAGGGGACACTGAATAGTGCACGGTACATCCAAACCGTCATCGAACCCATCGTTCTACCATTCCTAGACCGGCAAGGGAACTTGCTGTTCCAACAGGACAATGCACGTCCGCATGTATCCCGTGCCACCCAACGTGCTCTAGAAAGTGTAAGTCAACTACCCTGGCCAGCAAGATCTCCGGATCTGTCCCCCATTGAGCATGTTTGGGACTGGATGAAGCGTCGTCTCACGCGGTCTGCACGTCCAGCACGAACGCTGGTCCAACTGAGGCGCCAGGTGGAAATGGCATGGCAAGCCGTTCCACAGGACTACATCCAGCATCTCTACGATCGTCTCCATGGGAGAATAGCAGCCTGCATTGCTGCGAAAGGTGGATATACACTGTACTAGTGCCGACATTGTGCATGCTCTGTTGCCTGTGTCTATGTGCCTGTGGTTCTGTCAGTGTGATCATGTGATGTATCTGACCCCAGGAATGTGTCAATAAAGTTTCCCCTTCCCGGGACAATGAATTCACGGTGTTCTTATTTCAATTTCCAGGAGTGTATTTTGTTCACGCCAACCCTCATGCGAAGAAACGATCATCATAATAAAAAAAGGAAAATCAGAGCTCGCACTTACGATATAGATGTTCGACTTTCCCGCACGCAGTTCGAGAGTGGAATAATAAAGAATGGTTGACAATTACTGTGAAGCTGATTCGATGAACCCTCTGCCAGGCAAATTGCAGAGTGTCGATGTAGATGTACGTGAATGACTTATCTCCTGCAATGAAGTCGACTGTGTTTGACTCATTAGCTTTTGGCTACAACTTTTAGCAATGTGGATTTCCTCTATAGACTTACTTCCATTAAATATCGAATTGCATGAAACAGCTTAACAAAAGTTCTTGCAACGTTAAGAGAGTTTTACTTAATAAATTTTGTACACGAAAGATTTGTTGCATGATACTGTTCTACGCATGAATTAGAACTTGGAACTGCTACGGACTGGTATGCCTTTATACACAATCACTGCGAAAATATGTAAAAGGTTCTTTCAACTTTTCTTCGGCAACATTTAATTCGTTATTCTAAAATAACATTCCATATTTTCAACACTTATTGACATAGAAGTATTGATCAAACAGTTCCTCCTCATCCTTTGTGAAGATTACAAAACTATGCATCTTTTTTAGCACTGTCTCGCCGATGGTTTTATGTAAGAGGGATCCCGCTCATTGGCTGGAGAGGTTTAGGAAATATTTCTATCATTCATAGATATGTAACCAATGCAGGTATCATATTAAATTACAGAAATAACAAATAATGCAAACGCTGCACCAACGTAATTTATAAGACCGCAACGCTAACGGCATTTTAAAAAATAGGTACATCATAGACCGAACTATAGGAATTTAACTATGCAGAAAACGACGGGTACTGCCCAAATTTCTCAGATTCATGGAAATAACAGTACTAAAGGGATGGAAGCAAAAGTTTTCCAGTGTGATCTGAAAGAAATATAAACTCTTAGAACAGGTGATTAGGTGTGAGACAGTCAGAGTTAAATAAAATTTAGCGTCCCCGAGACGAAAGTTTGTGACATCAATACACATACCGGCGTGGTTATAACTGAAGCGCAGCTAATAGGAGAGTTCCAGTGTGTGCTGTGATTATCATATTATAGCGACACTTAGTAGGTATTCTAATGTGTTAATGAAGAACCGACGTACGCCGGAAAAAAATTAGTTTCAATTTTAGCCACCAGGTGCAAATCTGACGTCGTGAATGCAAGAAAGATGTATATAATTGTTTCCATGTGCAATGGATTAGGAACGGAACGTGGGAAGCAAAGGTCAAACAAGTTAGGAAGGCATAACGTCGAATTTATTACTAACCACCGCTTGCAGATTTTTTCCCAATATCAGCATTGAGACGTCGACGAGATGCTTATGGCGCCAGATTTACACCGGGTGGCCAAAATTGGAACTAATTTTTGTTTCACCGTAAATCGGTTCCGCATTAACGCATTAGCATACATACCAAGTTTGGAAGGGATAGTATAATCACATTCGACAATGGACTTCCGTGGGTACCTGCATATCAATTATGTAACCAACCGATAGGTCGGACAAGAGGATATTGGGACACCAGAACATATTTCTACCTCTACATCCACACCTTGCAAGTCACTGTGATGTGCACAACAGAGGATATTTCCCACTTCTTATATTTTCTTCTCCTTCCACTCGCGTATGGAAGTATGACTGATAAATGCTTATGTGCTCGCTGCAGTTAGTCTGATCTTCAATGTCCGTAAGATGGTGCTACACAGGGAGTCGTAGTACATTCCTCAGTTCCTCCCTTAAAGTTGGTTCATGAAGACTTGTAAGGGGGCTTTCGCGGCATATATGATGTCAGTCCTCAGGCGACTGCCCATTCAGGTTTTACAGCATCTTCTTGACTCTCTGCTGTCGATCAAACAAGCTTGTTACCATTCGTGCTGCTAACCCTATTTGGTAAGGATCCCAAACCCTCCAAGAGTGTTGTAGAACGGGTCCCTCTAGTGCCCGTAAGCAATACTCTTCGAAGATTGACAGTATTTTCGCAGCATCCTACCAATGAACTCAAGCCTGCCCCCTGGTTTACCTATGGGTAATAATAAATACAGTTCCGGAAAAATCTATACGCGTGCAGCATCGATGTCACCCTTGTCGACCGCTCCCGAAGAGCCACACCCCTCTCGAAGACAACCCTTTCAAACCTTCCGCCAGCGCGCCGCAGGGCGAGCTCGCTCACCCATCGCTCCCCCTCACCGTTGGGGGGTGGAGGGGGGAAAGGGGGGCGGGGAGCGAGGAGGAGGAGGATTGGGGTAGCACCACGCATACATGGCACCAGAGGACGATGAATTCTCAAGACCTCACTACGCGCGCTTCAGATCGGCCGCGCAACTTTTCAAGCAGCCGCAATTCAGAGCTTCAGCCCACATTCAGTGTATACATAGATCTGCCTAAATTAGTACGGAACACTACAGTGAGAGAAATACATCTATGTAGGACGACGCTACTAAACATTAATAAGAGTCAGGGTGTTTCATGGTTTCCTCAGCATTCAGGACTGATCGTTTGCATCAAAAACATTAATTGTACGAGGGGTCTTCAACAAATATGGCAACACTTTCTTTTTCTCGGCCAATTTCGGCTCAAAAAAATGCAGAATTTGTGGTGGGGCATCGTGGAATATTCACGCTTCAGCTCCTATAGTTTCATGAACTTCCGATATGTGGCGACACTATACATAACCTTCAAAATGGCGTCTTTAACGGAAGTGCGTTCCAAGCAGAAAGCCGCCACTTACTTTCTTTTGGTGGAAAACCAGAGAATGGCAGGTATTCATAGGTGCTTGGAGAATGTCTACTGAGACCTAGCAGTGAACAAAAGCACGGTGAGTCGTTGGGCATGGCGCCTGTCATCAGTGCAGGAAGGTCGAAGAAACCTGTCTCATCTCCCGCGTACCGGCCGACCGCACAGAGCTGTGACTCCTGCAATGTTGGAACGTGCGGACACTCTTATTCAAGGTGATCGACGGATCACAAACACCTCGTTGCTCAACTGGACGTCTCCGTTGGTAGTACTGACACACTCGTCCATCAGCTGGGGTACTCAAAAGTGTTACTTACTGGGTTACTCACTGCCTAATACGGAGCAACGAACGACCATCTGTGCGGAATTGCATGGGTGATACGAGGCTGATCAAGACAACTTTTTTATCGAACACAGTCATAGAATTTGAATCATGCGTTCATCACTTCGAACCGGAAACAAAATGGCAATATATACAACCTTTCAAGAAAGGGAGAAAGTCGCTGGTAAAGCCATATAGACTGTGTTCTTGGACTGTGAAGAGGCTGTTCTGTTTGATATCACCCCTCATGGTTCAACGATCAGCTCTGAACCGTAATGTGCTACCCTTAGGAAATTGAAGAAACGACATCGGCCTGTTCGGCGCAAAAAAAAAAAAAAAGCGGTCTTCTCTTCCTCCTTGACAACGCATGGTCTCACAGAAGTCTGCGTGCCCAAGAAGATATCATAAAACTCCAATGGACTGTTCTTCTTCATTTACCCTACAGCCCAGATCTCGCAACCTACGATTTCCATGTGTTTGGCGCAATGAAGGAGGCGCTTCTCGTGAAGCAGTTATTGTATGATTGGAAGGTTACTGATCAAGCAAGGCGTTGGCTCTGACGTCGACCAGTGGAATGGTGCCATATGGGCATACATGCCCTTGCAGTAACGTGGCGCAAGGGCATCACACTGAACCGAAGTTATATTAAAAAATAGGATTTTGTAGCCAAAAGACGAATCGTTTCTATCAAGAACATTACTTTCATTGTATTTAACTCATCAACACAAAACAATCTATGGCTATACAAAGTTATCTATACCTCACTTATGAAGTGTACATATTGTAAGTAAAAGTATTACGTAATATGTTATCTTTTTATAGATGTGAGCCGTGTGTCGGCTCTCAACATATATCGCGTTGTAAAGATTGTTCTGAGTCCTTCCATTCCATCGTTAATTGAGTCTTTCATATTTATCATTATGCTGCGTACGATTCTGCTGAGATTCCCCTCTGGCGGCGTGTCTGGTCTTATCGATCTTCGAGTCGCTGCTTCCTGTTAGTCTTGTGTAAGGGAAGAAGACCTTTGGGGGGACCGAGCGAGGTGGCGCAGTGGTTAGCACACTGGACTCGCATTCGGAAGGACGACGGTTCAATCCCGTCTCCAGCCATCCTGATTTAGGTTTTCCGTGATTTCCCTAAATCGCTTCAGGCAAATGCCGGGATGGTTCCTTTGAAAGGGCACGGCCGATTTCCTTCCCAATCCTTCCCTAACCCGAGCATGAGCTCCGTCTCTAATGACCTCGTTGTCGACTGGACGTTAAACACTAACCACCACCACCACCTTTGGGGGGATGGCCGGTTGGTTGCCTAGCGGTGACGAGTCGGTCGGTCGGTTTTTAAAATCGGGAATTAGAGAATGTCGTACGATGAGACCGCGGCGTGGCGTGGCAGTGGTGAGTTGGCTGTTGTTCCGGGAAGCCGCGTGGTCTATCCTGGCGGTGCGAGACGAGGGGGACAAGGCTGTAAGCTCTTGCTGTAAGCACCCGGGGGCCACGGCTCTGGTTCCGAGTCACTACTTGGTGGGAGCGGCAACGGATGTCTTTAAATTTTCCGTCTGGAGGCGGGAATGATGGACTAGTAACTCGCCTAACCTGAGGAGTGGTATTTCGCTGCCGTGGTTGCAGAGAAGACGAGGGTTCCGGTGACAGAGCACGTGGCTGCGTGACTGTGCCCAGTTGGGGACGCTGACGACGTGTACACGGTCGCGTGAGAGGAACCTTTGCATCGGAGTTCACCTGCTGCTTCTCTGAATAACTGCAAGTTAAGTTGGTTAAAGGTTTAGATGTTAATTGAAGAATTTTGGTTTGTGCAACCAGCGTCTTTTCTGCCTCTTGGCCTCCTGCGTTCGGGCTTCCTGTCCCTGTTGCCGGTGTATTTATAGACAGTGATCTTTTGGCTTCTTATTAGTACTGCCTGGGAGGAAGTGTATTTTTGGGCAGGGATTATGGTTCCTGATTTGATTCCTCCTCCTCCCCTGGCCTCGCGTGAGGTCGATGTGATTGCCGAATGTGAGGCGTTGTGGGTCTGTTAGTCCGCTTCTAGCCTGAGCATCCTTCTGCAGACAATTGTGGCCGCCCTTACACCCGGTCGGTTAATTATTTCTATCCCAGGACATTTTGGTGTCAGGACACGGTATTAAAGTTGTTAGTTATTGCAAAATGTTAAATGGTTGTGTTTTACTCTGATTCTTTTTTGGCCACTGTTTAAAAAGGTTAAGTTTGCCTTTCGTTGGTGCGTTTTTAAAATTGCGTGCCTTTAACTTTGTTAGTTACTGTAAAAGGTGAATGACTGTATCTTTACTTTGATTGTTTTAGTGTACTTGGCATCCTTTGAAAATCCTAGTTCTGCCTTCCTGTTAGCGAGCCCTTGTAATTTAATGTCTTGTCGTGCCAAAGTTTAAAAGAAGTTGGCTCCCTACATGTTCGGTAGCGAAATTGTATGCAAATTGGTGGTTCTTTTGTTTCATTACTTGCAAAGTTTTAAATTTGTATTAAATGCTTCATCAAAGTCTGTTTTAAGTAAAATTGCTTGGCTATTAACGGTAAAGTAAAGTTTTTAATTTCATTACTTGGAAAATTTTGATTTGTTATCAAATGTTTTATCAAAGTCGGTTTTAAGTAAAATGGCTTGGCCATTAACTGTAAAGTAAATTGGTTTGAGAAGGCACTCATGCCTACTAGCTTTTTGGATCTGTTCCTGGTGAAGTGATAAGGAAATGATTTTTAATGGTTGAAGTAATCAATAAAGAAATTGTAAATTGCAACTCGACAGAAACCAACTAATTTTGGACCCGTTTCGCAACTCGGGGTTTTCCTTGATTAATCGTAACACCCGTCTCAAGATGTCTGAGAGTCTTTACTGCCATATCAAACCATAGGTCATTAGAGATCTTGGTTCATCACGTAAAATCGCCCACACGTTCGCTACCAGCAACTTCTGAATGCTTGACAGTGTTATACGCTTTTGCCCTGTACCTTGGTGCGCGCGTTGGCTCCGATTAAACGTACGCAGTGTCGCGTTACAGAGGGCGCCGAAGGGCAGACACGCCCGGCATCGCCGCTGCGCCTATCAACAGTCGGCAGCTAACGTTAAACAAGCAGCCGTAATTCAGTTTTCGTTCTGCACTCGTGCTGAGCGGTTCCGGCTGAACAGGCGGGCGCGCGGTACAAGGAAGCCGCCCGCGCGCCCGACGCTGCGGTATTTATGCGCGGAGTGGCCGGCCGGGGCGCGTCGCTCATCGCTACGGCGCGGTTTCCGCCCACGCTCATTACAGGCCGAGTACTGCTTTATTAAAAGGCCGGCCGCGAGGCTCCGGGGGGCCGTGTTTGCGCGCGAATTACGCTGCCGGCCCGTCTCCTGCCGCTCGTCATTTAATTTGGCAAAGTTTGTTAGCCCGTGGCGAGCACGTTGGCGCAGTGCCGTAGTGCGGGCAGAACGGTCACTGAGTGCATGGAGAGAGAGGACGTAGCGGGAAGAAAGAGGGAAGCGCAGACGGTCCGACAAAAGTCAGAGTGGACACGTAAGTGACGTAGTAAGAGTGTGGTAAAACACAAACCGGTTGGTGAACGGAAGAAGGGGACTAGAAAAGGAGGAGGAAATGTGTGAGCTGCAAGAAGAGCGAAAGGTTGTTTGTGTGTGTGTGTGTGTGTGTGTGTGTGTGTGTGTGAGAGAGAGAGAGAGAGAGAGAGAGAGAGAGAGAGATCAGCCCGTAAGTCATGCAGGACACTAACCACTGTATTACTACACTACTGGCCATTAAAATTGCTACATCACGAACATGACGTGCTACAACCACGAAATTTAACCGACAGGAAGGAGATGCTGTGATATGCAAATGATTAGCTTTTCAGAACATTCACACAAGGTTGGCGCTGGTGGCGACACCTACAACGTGCTGACATGAGGAAAGTTTCCATCCGATTTCTCATACACAAACAGCAGTTGACCGGCGTTGCCTGGTGAAACGTTGTTGTGATGCCTCGTGGAAGGAGGAGAAATGCGTTCCGTCACGTTTCCGACTTTGGTAAAGGTCGCATTGTAGCCTATCGCGATTGCGGTTTATCGTATCGCGATATTCCTGCTCGCGTTGGTCAAGATCCAATGACTGTTAGCAGAATATGGAATCGGTGGATTCAGGTGGGTAATACGGAACACCGTGCTGGATCCCAACGGCCTCGTATCACTAGCAGTCGACAGGCATCTTATCCGCATGGCTGTGACGGATCTTGCATCCACGTCTAGATCCTTGAGTCAACGGATGGGGACGTCTGCAAGACAACAACCATCTGCACAAACAGTTCGACGACGTTTGCAGCAGCATGGACTATCAGCTCGGGGCCATGGCTGTGGTTGCCCTTGACGCTGCATCACAGACAGGAGCGCGTGCGATGGTGCACTCAACGACGAACCTGGGTACACGAATGGCAAAACGTCATTTTTTCGGGTGAATCCAGGTTCTGTTTACAGCATCATGATGATCGCATCCGTGTTGGGCGACATCGCGGTGAACGCACATTGGAAGCGTGTATTCGTCATCGCCATACTGGCGTATCACCCAGCGTGATGGTAAAGGGTGCTATTGGTTACACGTCTCTGTCACCTCTTGTTCGCATTGACGCTACATTTCAGATGTATTACGACCCGTGGCTCTACCCTTCATTCGATCTCTGCGAAACCCTACATTTCAGCAGGATAATGCACGACCGCATGTTGCAGGTCCTGTACGGGCCTTTCTGGATACAGAAAATGTTCGACTGCTGGCCTGACCAGCACATTCTCCAGATCTCTCACCAGTTGAAAACGTGTGGTCAATGGTGGCCGAGCAACTGGCTCGTCACAATACGCCAGTCACTACTCTTGATGAACTGTGGTATCGTGCTGAAGCTGCCCACTGTACACGCCATCCAAGCTCTGTTTGACTCAATGCCCAGACGTATCAAGGCAGTTATTACGGTCAGAGGTGGTTGTTGTGGGTACTGAATTCTCAGGATCTATGCATCCAAATGGCGTTAAAAATGTAATCACATGTCAGTTCTAGTAAAATATATTCGTCCAATGAATACCCGTTTATCATCTGCATTTCTTCTTGGTGTAGCAATTTTAATGGCCAGTAGTGTATGTACAGCGTCGTTTCTAACAGTCGTCAGGGGCGTTTTCTCTGGTGTTTCGGGAGATATCTGTAGTTCTGAATACATCGAGGCGTGGAATACATCGAGGACGCCAGTGAACACGAGCGCTGCTCCCACAAGCCACTGGACCGCAATTTGCCGGAACTGATTGGCGTGTGCGTAGACACCTGGTGAGACATACTCCCGGAAATACACCGTGGACTTAGCGAAACAATGACACGCAAAATCGCTGATGCACCGCATTCCATAGGTGAACCAACATCTCATTAAATTCATGTTCGTAATGTTTTGGCTCATCAGTGTACACTACTGTCAAAAAAAGAACGAAATCAGAAGAAACACATCTATCACTGATTTAGAAACCATATCTAGTTTATTCTGCCTTCAGAGCGTTTACTCTGCAAGAATACAGAAATGCAGTCATATGTTTAACTGAAAACGGGTAATGCATGATTCATCCTTAAATTTCAAGATGTTTGCTAACGTCGAAACTGCATGTAAGAGCCAGTTCTGACTGTTTCCTACGATGCCACAGAAAAGGAGGTCGAGGGAGTTAATTGCAGAGATACTACTAAATTTAAGAGAAGTGTAAACATCCACAATTTGATACCCAGTCCCAGGCTTGTGCTCCAGATGGCAGATGGCAGTCATGCGCGCGTGCGCGCGCGAGCATACATACACACACACACACACACACACACACACACACACACACAGATGAATTTCGCTGATTTTTTTCTTTGGCTGGTGCAATACGCTGTCCTTTCGCACACGGGGAAAGCAGTTCCGCTAATGAGAACAGATCGCTTTCCTCATGAACAGTAGCCTGAATCAGGCATATATGGTAACACTGTTTGCCGTATAAACAGCTTCACGTCGCAGTAATTTCATCTGCAGGAGTAATTGCACCTATCCAATCTAACGCACTTTCACTGTCCGATAAAGACCGGCTACGCTCTGCAATCGGATTAAAAATACAGCGGCACCTTTAACAGAGTTTCTGTCTATATCAGTACATTTACAGGACACATACACATATGTCCGGTCCTGGGTCACACAGTTAGAACGCAATTTGTTTCCAATAAATGCTCTCTTGAAAACGAAGTGACTGTATATACGTATATTATCCAATAACATTGCAGATTCACTACAGTAAACGCCCACGTAATTTTCATTGCACTTGTGACACTACAACGGAGATGTGATACCTAAATCTTTTTGTCAATTTTGCGTATGTATGAGACTATCTTTTCCGCAAACATTAAAATATAAGCTGTAAATTGAAAATGGAATATGTTTTTCGCAACCAATGCAAACTATTTCTGTAGTATGATGTAGTTAGTGCCGGTAGGGAAATTTAGTATCGTTTGTCAGTGTGTGCAGTTAGGAAGCTAGCGTCGTCACTGGACGCGACGAATGTGACGTCTGAGCGAGCCCGCGGCAGCGTGAAACAGGAGAGTTAGTGGACGCGCGGGTTGCGTGTACAGTGGAAAATTATGTCTATGTAAGGCGAAGTCGTTAATTGCGACGCAAAAAGCATGAAAAATGTGGGCAGATGTACGACGTTGCAAGAACATCAAGATCCTGCTGCGTAATAGGCGTTGTTAATTAAAGTGTACGGGCTGTGTGTGGAGCAACAGGAGCATTAGCGGATACAGCATCTCAACTACGAGCAACTGTCATATAGTATCATTTACTTCACGTTTTGTAGCATTGTGAAACATTACGCTGTCACTTGAACCGACCTTCACTTCGGTAACGTGTTGTACGTTAAAACTGTAGATTCTGGAGCTTATCATCCTATGTCATTGTCACCTACAAAGGGTCCAAATCCTTTCCCGTTATTAAATATCGGAGTGCCGTCGCTTAAAAACTAAATGAAAGAATGTGAAAGTCACTTTGTCTCCTTATTGATTTGGAACCATAAATGAAAGTAATTATTGAAGAAGCCTAAGGGAGTTAACTATTCTGTCCTATAGTAATAATCAGTGGCAAATTTCATTCTTGAATCTCAACTGAAGTAAAGGCAAAGTCAACTTAAATGCTACTTTTCTGGCAAATCTAACAAAAATTACGAATTTTTTCACATTTCGTTTTATGTCAATTATCAAAGTGCACTATATGTTGGCTTTGTTCGTATTCCGGCGTTGCAAATTTGTTGAAGGGCAATGCTTGTCTATTCATTTGAGCGTTTTCAAATTAGTTACAACATTTCATCGTGTTTAGCTTGCAAATTCCAGAAATTTTTTGCATGCAGGTAATCGTTACGGTGTTTTTACGTAATTATTGTCATAAAACAATTGCTTCCAGTTCATCATTTTAAATAAAAACAGTCTATAACTATTCCAAAATATTACGTTTCTGTTTTATTAATGATTCGAAGCAAATGCTATCATTTTCTCATTATTACTCTGTACCGTGTTGAACTGTTGGAAACGTGTGTGCGAACCTTCTGTTGCCACACGTGCAGTTAAACAGATTCGTGATCATAGCTCTTCTCAATATCGTTCAGTTAGGGAACAGACAGGGTCCAATTGGGTTGGCGACCATATTAATTATTTTTAAACTTTTTCATTTGAGTTTTTCGTGAATTATTCGAGTTATGTGGTATCTTTTTCCGTTTCGTGCTTCATGTGTGCGACTGCGCTCTTTTATGTATTGTAATCAAAATTCTAATAAGGAATGGGTAGAAGAACTGGAATTGGCTGTTCTTTAAGATAACTTGTACACTTCTCCCCACTAACCGGTAACTTTTCTTCGGAAACGATTGCCTGCCAAATTGTTTTTATTAGGCGCACGCGGTCAAGGTCAAAATTTCCGATTAACCGACTGCTGAGATGGGAGGTTTTTTGCGCAGAAACTTTGATACAGTAACTATAATCGAGTCACAAACAATAACCGTTCCAACAATACAATTAGAAAAGGGATGCATCATTCGGTTCCAACGAAGGTTTCTATCTGGGAATCGTTCTCCCCCGATGATACCAACGGGAATTGCAAACTCCTGAAGGAAGTTCTAAAACGTAGAATGATGACTTCGAAGGTGGATTATGGACCAGGCCGGGACCCATCCGAAGAAGAGCGCGAGAGTGCTTTTTTACTTTTTTATTTATTTCTTTCTTTCTTTCTTTTTTGAACAAATGAGGTCATAGACGCCCATGTCATAACCTTAGAACCTAATACGAAAAAGAACTTAAAAACGACTAGACGTTAAGCCCAATCAACGGAAGGAAAGAGAAATAAGAAGAAAAACTCCTATTGGATAAGGTCCAGAGAATACGCAGTAGAGACAGCAGAATTACCTCATACATTTTGAATTACCTCGAAGAAAGCGGTCTATTGACACACAGTGAACATGGAATTATAAAACATCGTTCGTGTGAAACACAACTAGCTCTCTATTAGCATGAAGTGTTGAGTGCTATTGACAAGGGATTTCAGATTGATTCCGTATTTCTAGATTCCCGGAAGGCTTTTGACACTGTACCATACAAGCGGCTTGTAGTGAAACGGCGTGCTTATGGAATATCGTCTCAGTTATGTGACTGGATTCGTGATTTCTTGTCAAAGAGATCACAGTTCGTACTAATTGACAGAAAGTCATCGAGTAAAACAGAAGCGATTCCTGGTGTTCCCCAAGGTAGTGTTATAGGCCCTTTGCTGTTCCTAATCCGCATAAACGATTAGGGAGACAACCTGAGCAGCCTTCTTCGGTTGTTTGCAGATGACGCTTTTAGGAAAAGCAAATGGCAGACTGAGATTCAGTGGAAAAATCTTTATCTACGAAGTAAGTGGTTTACACAAGGATTGCTTCTCAGTTCGCGACTCTTGCCGGATAGGTTTAAAACAGGGGACGGAGAAGTTCCAAGGCAGTGCGTTTCGATATGTGTTTATTCAGTCAGCGTGAGAGCATTAGGGATACAGTCAACAATCTCCGGTGGTAGACACTACACGAGAGGCGGTGTGTATGACAGAGGGCTACTTGTTGCAATGACGAGAGCGCACGTTCCAAGAAGAATGTTGTTGGCTCTGAGCACTATGGGACTTAACATCTATGGTCAACAATCCCCTAGAACTTAGGACTACATAAACCTAACTAACCTAAGAACATCACACAACACCCAGTCGTCACGAGGCAGAGAAAATCCCTGACCCCGCCGGGAATCGAACCCGGGAACCCGGGCGTGGGAAGCGAGAACGCTACCGCACGACCACGAGCTGCGGACAAGAAGAATGAGACATGATATTTCTTCCCTCGAGAAATGCTTAGGACGGGAAAATCGGTGAAACTGGAGCTGATACGGAGACATCGATACTCGTTCTTTCCGTTCACCGCCAGTTAATGTAACGTGATGATACTGGACTGGTATACTGGTATGGTATACTGGTATTGGGATAATACTGGTAGCAGCAGTGCACACCAAAATATACTGTCAGTCGTACAGCGTCTCTCATAAGTTTTTGTGCACAGTATGTCTGGGTATGAAAGAATTTATGATGGTTAACTATTCTTCACTTTAATTATTCGTCACATCCGGCGATGTCAGTCATTACCTGTCGAGAGCACGAAGGAAACACAAGTGTGCTCGTATACAACCGTACGTAGAGGTAAAAACAGGTCTTTTGAACAGAGGCAGATCGTAATGTTCCATCACTAAAAGGGGAGAACATGCAGAGAAATAGCAACGTCATTGAATATGAAGAAAAGTACTGTAGGGAACATCGCCCGTCGATATAAATGTGAAGACAGGATAGAAAATCTGCCACAGACGGGCCGTCCAAGGATATTTGTGAGAGGAGAAAAGAGGGCAATAATACAAAAGGTCAAGAAAGATCCACGAACCACTGCTACACGAATTGCACAATCAAACGAGTACTGTGCAGAGAAAATTACCATGCCCGAACTGCAAAAAGGAAGGTTTACATCACTCCTGCCAATAGGAAGAAGAGGATGCTATTCGCAAGGGAACACACAAACAAGAACATGGAGTGGTGGAGTCAAGTAACTTTTTCGGATGAACCAAAATTTAACATATCAGGACCGGATGGACGAATAACGGTCTGGCGGCAGCCTAACAAAGAGCTGGAAGAACAAAATATGCAAGCTACAGTGAAACGTAACAGGGACCATATTACGGTTTGCGGTTGTATGTCGGCCCAGGGAGTGGGTGAGCTGGTCTTCACTGACGAAACAATGGATAAAAATGTATGCCTGCAGTTTCTAAGGAACAATTTGAAGAAGAGCGCAGAAAATCTGGGAATTGGTTTCGAATTTTATCAGGTCAACGACCCCAAACATACTCCCTACACTGTACGGTTGTGTCTCCTGTACAACTGTCCAAAAGTTGTCAATACCTTCCCCCGAGTCCGGACATGAACCCCACAGAGAATTTATGGTATGCCTCGAATGAAAAATAGCCCACAGTTGCACTAATTATGTTTATTCTAAATCTTGACCATAGTTTCAACTATAATAATGTAGCCATTACGATATGCGTCAGAAAAAATATTTGCAAAGACCCAATACAGTCCAAACAAGACGTCAGGACACGGCTGTGAGAAGAATGGGTTCAAAATAGTTCAAATGGCTCTGAGCACTATGGGACTCAACTGCTGAGGTCATTAGTCCCCTAGAACTTAGAACTAGTTAAACCCAACTAACCTAAGGACATCACAAACATCCATGCCCGAGGCAGGATTCGAACCTGCGACCGTAGCGGTCTTGCGGTTCCAGACTGTAGCGCCTTTAACCGCACGGCCACTTCGGCCGGCGAGAAGAATGGGAAAATCTAAGTATTTTGTACTTACAGAAGCTTGTACAAAGTATACCACAATGGCTGACACAAGTGTTACAACGTCGCGGTAGAAGTTCAAAGTATTAATTACTCATTATTTCCTAGCTTTTGGTTTATTTCTGCATTTTGTTGCAAAACATTTGCGAAGGCAAATCAAGCCTATATTATTTCACATTAATATGAAATTATTTGTACTTTGTGCGTCATTATTAAATGAAGCAAAATGTCCAATTTATTGCTCTGTGAATATCATTCTGTCTGTTGGAATAACAAACATAATTCGTTTGACTGTTTGTCTGTTATCTCTCAAAGTAAACACAAAACTATTCTGTTTGTCCCAAAAGTTAACGAAAGAAACTGTAGGTAAGATGCACTCGGTGATACGAGTGTGTGGCGGTTCAATTCCGCCGTGTCTACAGCCGCTTTGAACACCCGCTCCACAGCTCTGGTTCAAATGGCTCTGAGCACTATGGGACTCAACTGCTGTGGTCATAAGTCCCCTAGAACTTAGAACTACTTAAACCTAACTAACCTAAGGACAGCACACAACACCCAGCCATCACGAGGCAGAGAAAATCCCTGACCCCCGCCGGGAATCGAACCCGGGAACCCGGGCGTGGGAAGCGAGAACGCTACCGCACGACCACGAGATGCGGGCTCAACAGCTCAGCCGCGGGGTGCGCGCCCCGCTGGAGAAGTACCCCTACTTGTGAGAGGGGGCTTCGGCGCTGCCGCTTCCGGGGCAGCCTCGATAATTCCTGTCGAGCGGCCAACAAGTGAACTTCCTGCGGACCACCTGCGCCGCGTGGACGCGGTCTACTCCCGACTTGGCGACAACTGGGGCACGTCAACAGGTTTTCCAGTCGGCCCGTGCTTTTGACGCGTGGTCTGATTTGTCAGACTTACAAGTATACGGATTTTTGGCTCACTAGAAATCTCTTGTATGCCAAGATGCACTGGGTTAAGAACATTTTATGAACTTTACTTTGTCAAGTTAAAAGGTGACTGTGTCTGGTACAAACGCTTCTTATTCATTACTGATATATAGTGAGAGGTTCTGTGTTAACTTGCTGTGTTATTTTTGAAGAACGATTGTAATTACTGGCTGCTGTTTTTATGGCCACTGTTTTTACTACTGTGTATTTTGTGGGCGGCCTATTTAAACTAATGTGTTCCTTCACACCTCTGGTGTAAAGATGGGTAGTTCGCGAACGAATGGGTGCAAAGGAACGGTTCACCAAGAGGAACGAAAGGACCGAGGAACGAATTCCAAGGAACGATCGGTTCATAGTTCACTTCGGTCGCGGTGGTCTACTTATAGTTCTCGGGAACGAGGAACGATCGGTTCATAGTTCATTTCGGTCGCGGCGGTCTACTTATAGTTCCCGGGAACGAGGAACGATCGGTTCATAGTTCACTTCGGTCGCGGCGGTCACTTCGGTAGTTCTCGTTCCAGCCTCGGTCGCGTGCTCGTCTCAGTCTCGGTCTCTCTCGGCCGCACTTGTCGTTCTTCGCATGACTACCTGTCTCATTTCCACTGCCGACTGCTCCAAGTTAGTTCAGTATCCAGTTATTCGTTTCGTTCGCTGCTCTCGCCTATTTTACATGTGTTCCAAACTGTTCTTGCACTTGCGTCCACGACCGGTAATCAAAAAGTATTTTATAGTTACGTAAATTACATAAAAATTACGTTGTATGTAATAGGTACGTCTTTTCAGGTAATAAAAGGGCAAATCAGCTCACTTCATTATATCGATGAACAGCAGAAGACATACTTATAACAAGGCAAGATTTTTTTTTTTTGTTATTCATATATTTTTTGGTTTCATCGACTTGATTTAGCAGCTAACTTTCAGTAATTTGCTTAATTTTTAGCGTAAGAAAATTCATATAAAACGATTTTCGTGTATCTTTCATATACAAAACATTAGATTTAGGAAGGCTCTAATTATTTTTAAGTTTGGTTGTTTCCAATTTGCATTACCTGCTAGTTTGGTTTCATTGGAAAAAAAAAAAAGTGGGTTATGGGTCATTTTGGCTCAGTAGGAAAAGCGGTGTCTCTCCATTTGAAAAGACATAGATTGCCATAAAATCGTATTTACTTATTATCTCAAAAACATTGGTTCAGAAGGAGCTTTCAAACCAAAAACTTTATTACTGCGAACTTAATTATTATTATTGCTGCATTAACTTTAATAATGCGTCGTAGAAACGTAATTTTTACTAAGCGTGTGACGCAAGTATGAGAAAACCACATTTTATTTTGTGCTTCCATAAAGTCTCTACTTCGCCTACGAACTCACAGACAACGTGAAGTATGTATAGGGTGGAAATGATTATTGTTTACAACGTAGCGTAGCTATGTAGTGGAAGTCGAAACGAAGAATTTTATACAAGACACTTGTGGTCTATTAGGTCGGGAAACAGCCACCAACAGGTTTACGAGACTACATGAGCTATAGCCCACGCGCGTCGCGTGAGATTTTCATGTTCTCTTTTCCAGCTCTCTACCCATCGTCATCGATTGTTTCGCAATTGTTGCTGGTATTAGCTTGTTATTTATTCACTGCCAAATTAGTACATGTTTGTCTGATTGTTGTATCTGCTCGTAACGGGCAACACATCGTCCGTAATTGGCGAGGAGTCTGTACTCGGGGCTGGTTTTCCGTGCGTCACCCTATATTGTTTCCCTGCGATCAGCTACACAAGACTACGGTTGGCTAAACGAGAGGTTCTGCAGAATCACAGAAATTACTTCTAAAAGTATGTAGAATTCTGTAATGAATAAAAACTCTATACTGCAGGGGGGAGGCAAGTGCCCCCCCTTGGTGCCCTCCATCCTTCAGTCACCTACACTACTAGTTTTCAGTTTTTCATAAGAACCATATACCAAGCACAAATGAACAGTGAAAGAGTAAAAATGAACGGTTCCCCAAAAAGAACGATCAGCAGTGAACTAGTTCCCAAGGATGAACGAGTTTGCCCAGCCTTACTCTGGTGGTTAAGTTTTGAAGCTGGTTTTATTTGAAACGATATATCCGTAATTTGAACACTGATGTTGTTTAAAAGGAATATAGTTGTTAAAAACCTACGATCTGAACGGTATTTCTTTGAATTTTGGTATTGTCGACTCATTATTGCGTGAGTTTCTGTTCTTGTTAATTATTTAATGAGCCACGTAGGTGGTGCTACCTTGTGTTTTTTTTTAATTATGGCGCATTAAGGTTATTATATCTGTTGCTAATAAAATTTTATGACTAACATGCCGTTTCCTCTCTTGATTGGGTGTTGTTGTAAATGGATAGCTATATGATGATAAAAGAATTATGTGCTTTTTAATGTTGTTGCGCACGTCTCTCAACGCGGCACAACAATTCCCACCAACCGTCACAGATAGCTTGTTTACAGTACACGATCCCAGCCCAGGGATGGTAGAAGCCGGAAAGAAATTATGGGCAGAATACAACAGGCCAAAATTGTATTTAATCTGAGGAGGAATTTACTCACCAGCAAGAACATCAGTCTGAAAATAAAGAAACGTATAATGAAAGCTTTCGTTTGGAGTGTAGCCCTACACGGATGTGAAACTTGGTCAATAGGGAGAGAAGACGGCTATAGTCCTTGGAGATGTGGTGTTAGAAGAGTACAGGAGCCGGCCGAAGTGGCCGTGCGGTTAAAGGCGCTGCAGTCTGGAACCGCAAGACCGCTACGGTCGCAGGTTCGAATCCTGCCTCGGTCATGGATGTTTGTGATGTCCTTAGTTAGGTTTAACTAGTTCTAAGTTCTCGGGGACTAATGACCTCAGCAGTTGAGTCCCAAAGTGCTCAGAGCCATTTGAGAGTACAGGAAACAAGATCTCTGTGGAGGCAAATCCAAACGAGAAGAGAGAAACTTGTAGGGCATATCTTAATACACAAAGTCACTGGAACAACAGTCTTTAGACAGAATATGATGACAGTGGATGATGTACTTAAGATCCTGAAAGTCATCTCATGCGTTACTACACCCGGCCTTAATGCAACATTGAGAATGATTTGACATGGTTGTAGGTGGTACCCTTAGTCTTAGGGATGGTATACATATAATTTTGAGGTTTATGTACGGACTTATAGGCGGCCTCCTATATTTTTCTTTTTCCTCCTTTCCTTCTTATTCGTTCGATTCCACTTGGTATAATCCTACATAATTGTATAGGTCTTATATGTAGGGAGATAGACATTTTTTGATATACAGAGATTGAGAATCTTCTTTGTATCTATGACTATATGAGGCAGCTACTGTCGTTGCATTAATCCACTCAACACAGTGCCGGGTTGTCTCACACAGGGGTTCTAATGAAGTGCCAACGGTGGCCAGGTGTTTGATGATTTTTATAGTACGATTGCATTGGTTTAATGCGTAAATGCAATTGGGTTTTAAGACAAACTCTTTTATGCTTTATATCGTTAATATTACTGCAGCTATTTGTCGTACCACACGTAATACGACCTAGGAGACACATATGTAACTTATGTATTGACATAGTTATGTCACATTTTTGTATTTTATTTTATTATTTATTTATACTAGTTAATTATTAAAAAAATATTCCACTGGAGATATGATTTTATGCAGTACTTTTGATGGCTGTGTTGCATGGCCTATTACAGCTGTTTGGTACGGATTTATGAATTATAGCGTATACATATGTTCATCTATCATGCTATATTTGAGTAAAACAAAATGGTTCAAATGGCTCTGAGCACTATGCGATTTAACTTCTGAGGTCATCAGTCGCCTAGAACTTAGAACTAATTGTGGTGTCACCGCCAGACACCACACTTGCTAGGTGGTAGCCTTTAAATCGGCCGCGGTCCGTTAGTATACGTCGGACCCGCGTGTCGCCACTATCAGTGATTGCAGACCGAGCGCCGCCACACGGCAGGTCTAGAGAGGCTTCCTAGCACTCGCCCCAGTTATACAGCCGACTTTGCTAGCGATGGTTCACTGACAAAATACGCTCTCATTTGCCGAGACGATAGTTAGCATAGCCTTCAGTTATGTTATTTGTTACGGCCTAGCAAGGCGCCATTATCAGTTGCTATTAATGAATGATGTAACGGCAAGACCGACGTTCACCATTAATGGATTAAAGTTAAGTATTCCTCCAGCTACGTCCGTTTTTCTACATTCTAATTTCCCTTTCCTGTTCCAGACCTCACGCCAGCCTGCGTGAGCTAAAACACGTGCCTTTCGGCTTCCTCTAATATTCCTGGGTTGGCTCTCCTTCCAATCCACAACACTAATTAAACCTAACTAACCTAAGGACATCACACACATCCATGCCCGAGGCAGGATTCGAACCTGCGACCGTAGCGGTCGCCCGGCTCCAGACTGTAGCGCCTAGAGCCACACGGCCACTCCGGCCGGCGAGTAAAACAGTGAAAACTATTAACAACAGCATGACATAGGCGGAAGCATATTTGCCATAATGTTACATATAGTTTTAATGACATACAATATGTCTTTCTGAGCCACTTACAGAGTTAACATGATACTGTCAATTGTTGACGTATATTCTATATTTTTTACAATAGTACATTTGTTATACTCAGTGTACAGGGGCCTGAAGAGGGCATCAATGTAATGCCGAAACTGGTAGCACATAACAAGTTCATAAAATAAATTTCTACAATACATACGGCTGTTGGTAAATTATTGAATCAAGAAATACATGCCGTTGTCCCACGGCCCATAATAGATCAACGAAGATTAAAAACAGCTACTGAGGGAAGGAATCGGCGGGGGCGACCAAGGAAATCATACATGCAACAGATCATGAATGATGTTGGATGTAACACGTACGTGGAAATGAAGAGGAAGGTGGACAGGAGAGAAGAATGACGCTCTGCTGCAAACCAACCTCAGGGTTGAACACTACAACAAGAAGAAGAAGCCACTGCTATGTTTGTCTCCATATGCACACCTGTCATATGTGCGACGACAGCTTTGTTTGTATGCTATATTTTTATAAGGGACTCTGTTGTCTTCAGTAGCTACAGGAAAGTACTGTTCAGCACGACAGTGCAGGTTCTGTGGCAGAAAGGGGAGCTAGTGCGTTCAATGTGGCGCTTGTGTTACTCAACCAGATAAACACTAGAGGACGAAACAGGCAGCTCCGTATGCGGGCATGGACACTTCTGGTCGCAGTTCCGGTTAACGTTCTTCTCGGAGAGATCTATAAAGGGACCCAGGTGTATCCTTATACCGAAACTCGGTTACATTATTCATAACAATATCGTAAGCCCTCCTCTCGCTCCAGCGGCAGGCTGTCTGCAGTGATCCGCGGAACTATACTTTTATACCGGCAGTAATAATTCAGGGCGGAACTACGACGTGGCTGGGTTTTATGGCGGTGCTCCTAGAAACGCGCCTGTTAGACCGATCCTAGTCGCTGCGAAACCTGTCTCACAGTGGCTGTCGCATGTGAAGAAAATAATAGGCCGTAAAACGGGGACGCCAAATTTATTGGCTGTAAAAGCACGCGGCGGCATAATATGGGGTCGTGCTCCGGCGGAGGGCGCGTGCTTAGCTAATTAGTTCCGGCTTGCGCCTGCACGGTGCCCTACCAGTTCCACTTACGTGATAAAACCGTCATTGATTCAGTTTTTTCGCCAGTGATAAACAGCTGTAACTACTGCACTGCCAGTGGGCTGAAGTACCCTCAAAGGGACAGGTATGACGTTTCTTGAACGACTCTCCCGCCTCACCAACCGCGAAGATACTATCTGGCACTATATAAAAGGGAAGGTTAAGGCTTTTACATCACGTCGACGGCTGTGGCGTTAGAGGCGCAGAACAAGACCGTAAGCGAGTGGGATACTGCCGGCAGCGTTGCTATACGTGGCATGGCGCCAGTGGCTCTCCACCGAACACACGGTTGAGATAAGTAATATTATTGACTTGGTACATATGTACCGAGTATTTGTAAAAAAAAATTTTATGGGGTCTTGCCGCTGTAGGTGTTGATTTTAGCCTTTGACTATGCCTATTTAGGCAAGCTGTTTTATATTTGTTCTGAAGAAGGCGTGTTTACCCACGCTGAAACCTAGGTAAACACCAGGTAGTTTGTGCAGTCGAGGCGGATTTTTCATAATTATTTCGATACTTACGACTGCTGACGCGCTGCGATGCTGAAAGTTCTCAGATTCGTCACTGGTTCTCGAAGCGGAAAAATTTGCGACTATCTTCAAGCATCTGCTGGTTTAAGTTTTCCAATATTTACGTGACGACAAACCCTGTGATCGTTCTTTGTATACGTCCAATATCCCCTGATCGTCAACAACAGTACACCAATATGGAACGCAGAATTAATTAGTACGTAATCTAACTTGTCGACTTCCTGAATTTTCCCACTGTATTGCCAATTAACCGAAGTCTGCCACCTGCCTTTTATACGACTGAGTCTGTGTGACCATTCCATTTCATATCCTCACAAACTGTTACACCCAGGTATCGTACAAGTCGACTCCTTCAAATTGTGACTCATCGATTTTCTAGTGAAATAATACTCTTTTCTGCGCAAGTTTTCAATTTCAGAGCATTTACAACAAGGTGTCAATCTATGTCACTTCGGATTCTCAGCCGCGCGGGATTAGCCGAGCGGTCTTTGGCGCTGCAGTCATGGACTGTACGGCTGATCCCGGCAGAGGTTCGAGTCCTCCCTCGGGCATGGGTGTGTGTGTTTGTCCTTAGGATCATTTAGGTTAAGTAGTGTGTAAGCTTAGGGACTGATGACCTTAGCAGTTAAGTCCCATAAGATTTCACACACATTTGAACATTTCGAATTCTTATCAAGTTGTGCACCATTTTTTTCAGATTATACTTCATTATAGGTAACTGTAACATCTGCCAAATGTCTGAATTTACTATTAATATTGTCTTTCAGGTCATCAGTATACAACACGAACAACAGTAAACCCAAAACACTTCCATGGGAACGACTGAAGTTACTTCTACTTCTGAATGACCATCCACGGTAACATTCGGCCTCCTCCTGGCCATTAAATCCTCAAACCAATCCCAAGTTTTATTTGATACCCCACAAATCGTACGTCTGTTAATAATCGTTGACATGGTACCGAGTCAAACGCCTTTCGGCACTCAAGAAATACTGCACGAACGTGATTGCCTTGATCCACGACTTTCTGGATTTCACGCGAAGCCCAAGTTGGGTACCGCTTGATGGACGTTTTACGAGACCATGCTGCTTGTTCGAGATTACCTAATTACGTTTCAGATCAGAATCTGTTCCAGGATTCTACAACAGATCTACAGCGATTTTGTGGATTGCTTGTCCTACCTTTCTTGTAGAGAGGTGTGACCAGAGCATTCTTCTAATAACTGCACACAGATTTTTGCTGAAGGAATCTGTGATATATTATGGTTAAAATGGGAGCTAACGCAACTGTAAATTCTCTACAGAATCTGACAGATATTTGCTCCGGTCCTGAAACTTTGTTTAAATTTACGGATTTTAGCTGCTTTCTCAACGCCACTGACAACGTCGGCTCCCCGCTCTATGCTGCCACGAGACAGCTTGCCAGTTGGTTGGATAGTCCACCTCAATGACGAGCCACAGGCTGGGTGAGGAATCTGATTCGTTATAAACTAAACATGTCTGAATCATCCTGGCTGGCTAATGTCACTGTGTCTAGATATTTGATCTCTGATCACAGTCCACTCAAGTTTTTGTGTCTTCCCAGAGCGGGAATCTAAAAAAATTTATAACGATGTTCACCTGTTGCTGATGACCTATGGCTTTAAACAATGTACACCTATTTTGAAGATGTTGCTTCAGTCACTACACAGTCAGACGTTTTCCATAAGTCCACTAGCTAAAAAAGGTTCAAAAATGGTTCAAATGGCTCGGAGCACTATGGGACTTAACATCTGAGGTCATCAGTCCCTTAGAACTTAGAACTACGTAAACCTAAATAACCTAAGGACATCACACACATCCATGCCCGAGGCAGGATTCGAACCTGCGACCGTAGCGGTCGCGCGGTTCCAGACTGAAGCGCCTAGAACCGCTCGGCCACAACGGCCGGAGCTAAAAAAAGGAAATGAACGGCTATTTGTTGAGAAAAATGAATAGTAGGTTGGCTACTCTGAGCATTTCGTTCGTATTCTGTGTAACAAGGAGGTAGTTGCGTAAGCTTCACGGAACAGGTCACACGTATAAATTGGATAATTAGCCCTGGCAGCTTACGTCACAGTGCACCGCTGACACACACATACGTGCGATTTCATTAACTCAATTTGCTTGCTTTCACTTGTAGTAATCACATTTTCGTTTGCGCAGATTTGCAGCTTGACTGATTAATCCGGCGGGGACCGCAGATTTGGTGTCGGCTTTGATAGAGGGCAAATGCTGACAGATGAGACTACAGAAGGGAAGGTAGAAGAGAAGAGAGAGAGAGAGAGAGAGAGAGAGAGAGAGACAGAGAGAAGAAGAGATGAATGGGTGGAGAGGGGGGAGAAGCCCACGGAACAGCTGTTCGCGACCCGCTGTGTGTGCATGAATATGGACGAGCTAAGACAGGTGTCTGCCGAGCTAGGCAGCAGTAATTAACTAGCCCCCCCGCCGCTGCGACCCCATTATGTGTGTGCACCTCCCCTACAAGGCTGCTGCCGACTCCACCATCAAAGGCATAGCGCCAGTAATGGGAGCAAAGGCGCGGCGATGTGTCCACCCCTTCGAGCAAAGATTGAACTCGGCATGTGGAGACTACCAGTTTTCAATACTGTCCATATAATTTACCGCACACTGTCATTTTTTTTAAAAAAAAGTCTACATCTACCTGAATAGTCCGTAAGCCAGCTTACGGTGTGTGGGTTTCCCGTATATCGCGAAATCACGTGTACGGTGAGATTCAGAAAACTAGTTTGTTGTCCGTTTCTATTTATAATTTGAAACCACAACACCACTACTCCTAATCAATCCAACCACCCGTTGACACACAAACAAGATAGCTTCAGATTCATGTTCCACTAATTAATCTATACACCCATAAACAAACAGAATTATACACATGTGATAAACACAATAAAACAAACAGCAGTGCAGAATGGTTGTGATACCCACATGATAGAGAAATTGAACCAGAAACTATAAGGACGAAGAAGGAACGAACAAGCCACATGCATGCAAGACCCATTACAACAACACGAATGAACCTAACAAACTGACTATGGTTACACACAGGAGACAGCAGAGCAAGAATCCATTCACAAAACAAATTGGCACATACCTACAATAATAAAATAGTTCTCAGAATAGGAAACACTTGAAAAAACAAGGATTTTAAATAGGATAAAGAACAGATGACACAGGAAGCATCACAGACAAATTCAACAGATCAGGCATATACAACTGACATCTCATCCATGAACTCGGTATACTTACGGCAAACATGAAGACACTTCAAAACAAACATTTCAGAGCCGTAAAAAGTAATACCTCTCATAGCATCATAGCACGTTTGCTGACCACATGGCAGCGCACAACCATTACCAAACTAAAATAGGCAAACAGTTAAAAACACTAAAAACCAGCCATAGCCTTTACCAAAACCTTCTACACAAACAAGGAAAATAGGTTATAAACGACTACTCTACACCATGAAATGACACACTATTTAATACATTAAAGGAACTACGCAAAAAAGACGCCAGAAACAGATAAAACACACACACACACACACACACACACACAGAGAGAGAGAGAGAGAGAGAGAGAGAGAGAGAGAGAGAGAGAGAGAGAGAGAGAGACGAAGTGGACAACAAATTTGGCGCCAGACAGACATGACAACGAGTGAACATGAATGGGAACTAGGCATACAGCAGCAACATAAACACTGTGCAAAAACAAGTGCAAAACTGTAGCTTCGGGACGAAATTTCTCAAAAGCATGTATCGTGTTTCTGTGCGCATTTCCACAACACAAGAGCATGCCGCTGAGGACGGATAATTCGGAAATATTTGTAAGAAATCGCAACAAAGCGATTTGTTAACTTGCCAGCCAAACTCACAACATCGTTATTTCATGGCACACGACAGTCTACTGGTGTAAAATAATGCAACGAGAGTAATACAGAACCCAGTAATGGTGAAACACAGATAATAACCACAAGAGACATAAGCTGTTTTAAGCCCAATTTCATTAAAATAATTAGTAGTTAAATTCTGTTTGCATCTTACGCAACTGAATAAAATTAACCATTAATGATGACACAATGGTGCTTCAACGTATTTCGGCATTTATAAACAGTTGTTTAAATACTAGCGAGCCATGAATTTTTGTAATGCAAAGGTAGAGAAGTACAGAGGATAGAAATAACAGGCAAGAGTTTAATAGGAGAGGAGTTCTGCTGCAAAATGCAAAATATAATTATATAACAGTTTAGTATCCTGCATATAGGAAACATTGAACATACCGATTCCAACAGTCTGCTTTGACTCATCACCTCATCAAAATGGCGGACATAAACTACTTATCAACACAATGCAGTATGCGTGAAATACGAGCGCTAAAAAGATTTATTATTCTCGTAAACATCATATTCGTTGGCTCTGCCAATCAACAACCAAATTGTCATCTCTCAACATAAGCTATAACTCAGGCTTAGCTAATGCTTATTGTCACCACAATCAAAATTTCTCATTCATATTCGTTGTCATCCACAACTTACAAACGAGTTGTTACTGTCCAACCTAGCCTAGAACTCAGGCTTAGCTACAGATCGGTCTCATATCACAACCTACGTTTCAAACAATAATACAGAATCAAAACACATATTGTCACTGCTCTGTTCTGCGAGTATCTATGTTTGCGTATTTATGACGTCACATGCCTCCTGATTTTTACGTCACAGGTTGAAAGCCGACGTCCGATAGTGGTAGGTTCAGCTACCACTTCGTAAATGCAGAGAGCAGGTCTATCGTAGAACTGACTACCTTTGGGTAATTTATATGTAATTTTTATATGTGTAGTGGCATTCAGTTAAGTTATGTGACCTCACTACGTAACGTTATACTACTGAAGCTATTTTACTACGCTACCTTGCTCTGAAATGTCTCTATCCACAACAGTAACACACCTTTTTGTTTGCAGTCCATACGACACCGAAGTAGTCAGACCTAGAAATAGCATTGTTTGGCATGGGGCACGGTGCCATTTACAAAACAGGCAGGTATTCGCATTCTCTTAGTATCGACATACTTAACGTGCACTCACCAGCATTAACCACCACCAGCTGGTTCTTGGACGAGTAAAACCTACCCCATAAGAGGGGACGGACTGTCCAATTGTAGGAGCGCACTCAGCCACCGACTACCAAGCTTGCGCGTACGGTCAGTGCCCAATGGGGCCCAGGATGGAGGTGACGCCACTCTGACTGCATCGATGAAGCCCGCCTTCGGTATCCGTACAGAGAGCACTGCGTCCAACTGTAGGCCGCAAGGCTGCAGAAAATGGTTGTCAACACTTTCCCATGTTTTTTCGGCCTCATCAGGATTCAGCGGTCATATTCAAGTCCCTTTGGTTCTTAGCTTTCGCAGCACTTCATGCTGGTGAGATTTTTCTCACCACACTGAACGAGTAACCGTCGAGGACGCTTAGCACTATTTCTACCGGACACCATTTCCCGTCTTCATCGCCTGGAATAACAAACCAGGGACAGGCAGTTTGACAGTTTTACAGGTAACGACAGAGTGGTCTGCCGAGGCGCTACATCGTGTCCCAAAGGGAAAATGAATGTTAGTCGACTACCATGTACGCTTTGAAACCTTAGACGACTTCCTCAGAAGTTACTCAGCTCTCTCTGATGAAGAAGGAATTCGTGGCGGCAATGTTTCTCCTGCAACATTCGACGAGTCACTGCCGAGAATGCTTTTGAGTTTCCTCTGCTATACATCTCATTCTATCGCGGAACGTCAGCTGCCCCGATTCCTAGGATTGGGTGGTTTCTGATAGATTTATGGATAAACATCAAGTGCTCTATCAGAGGACTTATATACTAGTGACCTCCACGCCACCGCGTCACAGACACTTCTGATGAACGTCCCAGTTTTTACTTTTCATGTATGGTGACCAAACCACATCCTTCTTCTTCTTCTTCTTCTTCTTCTTCTGTGGGTCCACAGCTTATCGTGAAGCTCGGCCTTTTCAACAATTCTCTGCCAGGTATGGTGCTCCAACGCTCGAGTTTTCGACACCTTACAGCACGTTTTCTGCAGATCATCCATGACACGATTTATCCGTATAGTTCTAAATCGCTTCAGGCATATGTCGGGATGGTTCCTTTGAAAGGACACAGCCGACTTCCTTCCCCATCGTTCCCTAATCCGATGGGATCGATGACCTCGCTGTTTGGTCCCTTCCCCCAAATCAACCAACCAACCAATCCACATGGTTCTCGGTCGACCCTGTGATTTTTTTATCCTCTGGGTTTCCGTCTAATATCCTTTCAGCTGCTTCTGCATCAGCCATCCGTGCAGCGAGTCCTGCTCGTGTCAATGTCGCTGATTTTACTATTCTAACACGTGAATTATTACGTACAGTACAAGGCTCATGATTGTAATTCCTTCTCCACATCCCTCTTGCGTCCACGGTTCATCGAAGAAGAACGTTAATGTCAAAGTTTCCGGAACATATCTAAGCATAGGTGTTAAAAGAGCTTTATACAAAAAAAGGCAGTGTTGGTTCATATTAATCTATTTACTTTCACAAGAATTGTCATTTGAGTGGATGACTGTCAATCGCATGTACCTATTTAATCTGCTCAACTCCCTGAAAAGTATAGCTGCCGGGAGTTACTGAGTGTTGCGTGTTCTTCCTGGTTGCTTTCCCATTAGCCATATACTTTTTTTCTGCTGGTTGATATTCAATCCCATTCTTTTTCTGGCGTGCTCTAGTACGATGAATGTCTTCTTCATTGTCTAATCCATGTCATCGGCATAACCGAGCATCTGCTGTGACTTATGACGGACCGTCAATAAGTAAAGTAACACATATTTTTTTACTGAGAACAAGTTGGTTTTATTCAGGATTCCCATACACCGCATGATTCCCCACTGTTTTCGCTACAAAACCCTATTTTTCAACATAATTTCCGTTCAATGCGACATCCTTATGCCACCTTTCTGGAATGGCCTGTATGCCCTGATGGTTCCACTCTACTGGTCGACGTCGGAGCCAACGTCTTACTGCATCAGTAACCTCCCCCTTCATCCACGTACTGCTTGCCACGGAGTGCATCCTTCACTGGGCCGAACAGATGAAGTCGGAAGGTGAGTGATCCACGCTATGTAGAGTGGGTGGGCAAGAACGGCCCAATGAAGTTTTGTGATTTTCTAAAGGGTGTGCAGACTTCTGTGAGGCCTGCGGTGTCAAAGAGATGGAGAAGCTCATCTGCATTTTTGTGGCGACGAACACGTAGAAACATTCGGGAGGACGACGGTTCAATTCCGCGTCCGGCCATCCTGATTTAGGTTTTCCGTGATTTCCCTAAATCGCTCCAGGCAAATGCCGGGATGGTTCCTTTCAAAGGGCACGGCCGACTTCCTTCCCCATCCGCCCCTAATCCGATGAGACCGATGACCTCGCTGTCTGGTCTCCTCCCCCAAAAACCAACCAACCAACCAACACGTAGAAATCGTGTCTTCTGTTTCCTAAGGGTAGCACAGTACGCTTCAGAGTTGAACGTTGCACCATGAGGGACAACTCAAATAGAGTAATCCCTTCACAGTCACAGAACACCGTCGACATGGCTTTACCAACTGAGGGTGCGGCTTTGAACTTTTTCTTTGGAGATGACGTGGTATGACGCCAATCCATGGATTTCCGTTTTGTTTTCTGTTCGAAGTGATCATCACATGTCTTATCAATTTTTGGACAACATGGTTGTGGAGATGAAGCAGCGATTAGTATGATTAATCAATTATTCAAAAACAGTCTTAATCGCATTTGTTATTATTATACCAGCAACCGATTTCAACCCAACGTAGGGGTCATCTTCTGGGCGTTTACACCATTGGTCGACTGCTGACTATCCAAGTTTCCTGCCGTTATGTAGACAGGAGTGACACCACCAGCAGTCGACCAATGGTGTAAACGCCCAGATAATGACCTATACACTGGGTTGAAACCGGTTGGCGGTATAATAATAATAAATGCGATTAAGACTGTTTTTGAATAATTGGCATGTTTTATCGCCTGTGATGATATTCGACAAAATATTATCACGATGAGTCTCGTAACGTACAGGCAATTCTGCACAGATGGGCCTTCGTCGCTGTTTATGGTCTTCAGTTAGGAGGCGAGAAACCCACCGGGCACTCACTTCGAGTACCCCAACTGGTGGACAAGTGTGTCAGCACTACCAACAGAGACGTGCAGACATGCAACGAGGTGTTTGATTGTGATCCTTCAATCACCTCGAATGACAGTGTCCGTTCCAGCAGCGCAGGAGTCACAGATGTGCACGTCTGGCCTTTACACGGGAGATTGGACAGGTCTGTGCAACCTTCTTGACAGACGCCATATCCAACGACTTACCGTGCTTTTGTTCACTGCCAGGTTTCCGCAAACATTCTGCAAGCGCCTATGAATAGTTTCTATGCTCTGGTTTTTCGCCAAAAGAAACTAGGTGACTCCTCACTGCTGTGCCGGCCGATGTGGCCGAGCGTTTCTACGGGGCTTCAGTCCGGAACCGCGCTGCTGCTACGGTCGCAGGATCGAATCCTGCCTCGGGCATGGATGTGTGTGATCTACTTTGGTTAGTTAGGTTTAAGTAGTTCTAACTTCTAGGGGACTGGTGACCTCAGATGTTACGTCCCATAGTGCTCAGAGCCATTTGAACCATCCTCACTGCTTGGAACGCAGCTCCTTTTCCGACGACATTTTCAAGGATACGTATAAGCACCGCCGTATATCGGAACTTCGTACGTGGAGGGCCGAGAAAAAAAAATGTGTTGCATTACTTGCTGAACGCCCCTCGTACAAAAGATAGTTCGCCCCCTTGACCAGGTCTTCTCCGGCTGGGAGCTGAGCGGCGCCAGCTGGCGCGCTCCTGGAACGCACCGCCCGCAGTCGCTGCCGCAGCCGCTGGCGCTGGAGGCCGTGGAGCAGGGCGCAGGCGCCGCCCCCGGCACGTATTGGGATGCGCGCGGCGGCCGCCGCCTATTAATAACGGCTGGGGGCGGCGCAGCCACTTGCTATTCCAGCCGCCCCCGCCTCGGCGCCGCCACGCCTCCCCCTAGAGCTTTCCTCTCGCTGCCTCTGCTGGTTCCGTGCCATCCCTGCCGCTAACGCCACACCAAAGCCACGTCTTACTTCTTACGTGAACAGCGCCTACACATGGCAAGCGATGTACACTGTCCTAGAACGGCTGTTGTCTAGTAGTAAGGACACAAAATCAGCCGCGTTCTTGACGGTTTGCACAGTGCTTTCCAGTTTTGTTAGGACTCCTTGAGTGAAATTCCAAAGTACAATGTTATCCTGCGTCTAATTGGGGCGATAGAATCCTTGAATATTGTTGTAGTTTTTGTTGTGGTCTTCAGTCCTGACACTGGTTTGATGCAGCTCTCCATGCTACTCTATCCTGTGCAAGCTTCTTCATCTCCCAGTACCTACTGCAACCTACATCCTTCTGAATCTGCTTAGTGCATTTGTCTCTTGGTCTCGCTCTACTATTTTTACCCTCCACGTTGCCCTCCAATACTGAATTGGTGATCCCTTGATACCTCAGAACATGTCCTACCAACCGATCCCTTCTCCTAATCAAGATGTGCCACAAACTCCTCCTCCCCAATTCTATTCAATACCTCCTCATTAGTTATGTGATCTACCCATCTAATCTTCAGCATTCTTCTGTAGCACCACATTTCGAACGATTCTATTCTCTTCTCGTCCAAACTATTTATCGTCCATGTTTCACTTCCGTATATGGCTACACTCCATACAAATACTTTCAGAAACGACTTCCTGACATTTAAATCTATACTCGATGTAAACAAATTTCTCTTCTTCAGAAACGCTTTCCTTGCCATTGCCAGTCTACATTTTATATCCTCTCTACTTCGACCATCATCAGTTATTTTGCTCCCCAAATAGCAAAACTCCTTTACTACTTTAAGCGTATCATTTCCTAATCTAATTACCTCAGTATCACCCGACTTAATTCGACTACATTCCATTATCCTCGTTTTGCTTTTGTTGATGTTCATCTTATATCCTCCTTTAAAGACACTGCCCATTCTGTTCAACTGCTCTTCCAAGTCCTTTGCTGTCTCTGACAGAATTACAATGTCATCGGCGAACCTCAAAGTTTTTATTTCTTCTCCATCGATATTAATACCTACTCCGAATTTTTCTTTTCTTTCCTTTACTGCTTGCTCAATATACAGATTGAATAACATCGGGGAGAGGCTACAACCCTGTCTCACTCCCTTCCCAACCACTGCTTCCCTTTCATGTCCCTCGACTCTTATAACTGCCATCTGGTTTCTGTACAAATTGTAAATAACCTTTCGCTCCCTGTACTTTACCCCTGCCACCTTCAGAATTTGAAAGAGAGTATTCCAGTCAGAACACCGTTATGACGCAATGGAGGACATCCAAGAAAGAAAATTGTAGTGCAATATTAAATGGAATTCCAGTAAACGACTACAGTGAATGTTTCAAAACACTTTTAAAACGATTTCAGCAGTGTTTTTATTCAAGTTTAGACTATTTTGAATAAATACAGCGATTTCGTGAACATAGTGAATGACTTTGGTTTTTCATAGCCACAATCCTAACACACTGTATAAGAGCAAAGCAAGTAATTGGGTACCTTCAAGGAAACCGTCCGCCAATATCGCTTGGTGAACAAAATAAGGTTTTACGAATATCTGTTCAGCTTTGCGACTGGATTCGACACTTCCTACCACATGGAACTCAACACGTCGTCCTTAACAGAGCAAAATCATTAGATGCAAGAGTAACTTCGACCATATGCGACAGGAGTGTCATACGGTCGTTGCTTTTGACCTTATATATAAATGATCTGGTGGATAATGTCAGAAGTTTTGTAAAACTGTTAACGGATGATGCTGTTACGAATCGGAAAATTGGGAACGCAGACAATTCTACTGCATTTCACGAAGAGTTGCAAGGTGTCTGTTTCAGGGACTTCCAGTTGACACACGACGTCAGTATATGGAACGTATTCCGCGCAAATAAATGAAAAGACCCTTTACTGTTCGATTACTCCAATGGCGGCCACTTACTGGTAGGTTATGCGTCAGGAGTGGCCACAAGTAGAATGAGCACATAGAATTGGTAGTAGGAAGGGAGGATGTGAGACTTACTGGAACAATCCTAAGGCAGTGTAACAAATGAACGATACATGCGGATTATAAAATACACGTCTGACATGGCGTTGGTTATTCCTCGTCACTCTAAGAACATTACCAGGAACGATGAATACAGCAGATGCAGAAGATCCGAAGAAAACAGCAGATTTCCTCACAGGTCAAGGGCGTAGAGCATCGCGTAACGGTTTACTGGTAAAATTCTGGGAGAGTACGTTCCGAGAACATCAGAAATCCGTCCACTTACATGTTCTAAAGTGCTCTCGAGAGGACTCTTGAACAGAGATGCACAGTGACACGACCAACTCACGAATGCGAAAAGAATGCCAGCGACATCGGAATTGGTCTTTATCTCAAGTTTAGATGCCAATCAATTATACTAAACAGTTGGAAGTGCGACCCGAAGATCCAACGCCAGTTCCACGTTGCCATCTAACACCTTCAAGGAGCAACAAAAATGTGAATTTCACTATTTCATATAATTATTGACCAGTGCCAAAAATTTTAAATGCTGTCACAATTTTCTCGTTAAGAAGCACAATCTTGGCATTAAAATTAAATGTTTAACACAGTAAGTCACATATTAAAGTCAGGAACTGTGTAAATATCTTAAGCAAGAGTTAATCACGGAGGGCAAATATCCTGGCTATATTCATCCAGTGTTTGAAAATTTTAAAAAAAAATTATATTCAAATGTGTGTGAAATCATATGGGACTTAACTGCTAAGGTCATCAGTCCCTAAGCTTACACACTACTTAATCTAAATTATCCTAAGGACAAACACACACACCCATAACCAAGGGAGAACTCGAACCTCTGCCGGGGCCAGCCACACAGTGGATGACTGCAGCGCCTTAGACCTCTCAGCTAATCTCACGCGGCTTGAGAATTACAGACTTTAGTGATTTGCAACAAATTTTGCATATAACTTCGATCCTTTCTCTCTCTCTGACACCTGACACCCCCGCCACACACACACACAAAGTAATGAAATGAACGAAGTTCACTGCTTAATAGTTTCACAGTTGATGCATCTTCAACATCAGGCACGACGTTTCTTACTACTTCTTTATTATTAACTATATCAGCAATACATTTTAGAGAAAATATCTACATATACCACTGAATGCCCCTGCAAAATTATAATATTGTAAGACGTATACTTCAGGAGATACAACGTCATAAATACTGAGATACGTGAAAAACTACCTTCTCTTAAAATGGAGCGCAAGTTACGCAGGATATAATCGGTCGTTTGAAGCTGCTTAATGTATGGAAGTCCAATTCTTTGAAGAAAGAGGGTGGAGATGGAGGAAGTTGTTTCCTGCTGCAAGCTGAACAGCTCTGAGCCGACACTGTTTTCCTAGCCTCCATCTTTATCCCTCTTTATAGTCAAGTCGTTCCATTAAGTTCTTTTCTGTCCGATTAGATTCAGTACCTCATCATTAGTTATGCAATCTACCAACATGTAAAAAGAGGAGGCATTTTGGATGTTGTATTACACTATGGGAAAGCGAGAAACATAAGACTGTAGCTCTTAGGACTATCACTGGGCCGCGCGGGATTAGCCGAGCGGTTGCCGGCACGGTAGTTCAGCGTGTTCGGTCAGAGGATTAGCTGCCCTCTGTAATAAAAAAAAAACTGAGTTAACAGATCAACGACGAACTGAAACGGGTGTCTTGCGACATCCGCCCCGAGCAGATGGAAAAAAAAGCGGTCTAAAGCGCTGCAGTCATGGACTGTGCGGCTGCTCCCGGCGGAGGTACGAGTTCTCCCTCGGGCATGGGTGTGTGTGTGTGTGTATGTGTGTGTTTCTTTGTCCTTAGGATACTTAGGTTAAGTAGTGTGTAAGCGTAGGGACTGATACCTTAGCAGTTAAGTTCCATAAGATTTCACACACATTTGAACATTTTGAACTATCACTGGCGTCACCATCTAACAAAATGTGTTTTTTCCTGACATCATACGCAAATTTTTGAACGTTTTATTTTACTACCCTAACCCGTTTCGGGCTACCATGCTCATCTTTAATTTTCGGACTGTTGTCAGGAGAAAAACACATGTCGTTAGATGGTGATTAGGTTCCCATTAGTATCCAAACATCGAGAAGCAGTGTTTTCATCTATTGAGTGCATCCGCGCGAGTGGTTTTAGTCAGCTTACGAGATATTAATTAGTATTAATGTATGCGGAGCCGAAGGTTGTGCTATCGAGACGGCCGGCGAGCTGCAGAGGGCACTGTTTACCGGACAAGGAGCGGGACCGCGCAGGTGAGGCGGGCGGGGCAGTCCCGCCGGCTGTTGACGGACCGCCGGCCGTAATGAATATGTAAATGGCGCGCGCCCCAGCCGTTCTAATCTGCAATTCTACTTGGCCGGCGCCGGGAGATGGGCGGCAAGGCGGCGCCAAAAACTGCAAAAGAAATAAAAAGCGTCCCGGCGAGACCTGCTGCCGTTCCCTCGGCAGCGGCGCCCGAAACTGGCCAGCTAATTACTCGCCGGCAAAATCTCACTGCCACCACCGGCAACAGTCCCTCCGTCTGTCACACTTGTGACGAAAGTCTCGCCCCTCCACAGAATGTCGACAGGGTGACACGCCAAACGCGACACCATATGAGGAAGGCAAATCCCGTTTCGGTGCTGTTGGGAACAAGCAAGTTAATTGTCTTCGGCGTACACTGGAAGTACGTAGACCGATCCCCCTTTCGGAGCGTATAACTTACATTTTCTGCAAGTACACCAAGTCCTTTAATCCATACATGTATCTTTTCATCATTACTAACTTTTCTACAGGAGCGAGTGTACAAAGTGAAAGGCATATTATCATATACAAAACTAGGTCTACTTGAGTTCTTAGGATCTATTCCACAATGCCAAGTCTTGTAGGCGATGACATTTCTGTCGGCGAAAGATTCAAGTCCAGGAAGGGAGGCGTTTCCACAGCGGACTACAGCAAGTGTAAACCACCCACTTCCAGCTGCTCCAGTTGCGACGTCAAGTGAGAAATTTATTCGACAACCACGAAAGAACGTAGGTCCATTAAGAATACCAACAGACGCGCGATGTCAGTGAGACTACAGCACGCGCACGCTGTAACATGTGTTGGCCGAAAAATCAAAGTCCTCATATTTTAACTCTTAGACCATTTAAATGAGAGATACAGTTACTATCAATCAGCTGTCTGACTATCAGCCAGCTATACTGACAAATAACGAACTTATTAACAATTGAAATTTTCAGAGCCTAAGTACGGGAGCATATGGCACACACAGTGTCGCTCTAGTCAACAATTGTGTACTGTTGCTAAATGACGCAACCAGCCACAAATACTTTTTTAGCGTTTTATTTTACTGCAAAAACCGGCTTCAAAATGGTTCAAATGGCTCTGAGCACTATGGGACTCAACTTCTGAGGTCATCAATCCCCTAGAACTTGCACTACTTAAACCTAGCTAACCCAAGGGCATCACATACATCCATGCCCGAGGCAGGATTCGAACCTGCGACCGTAGTGGTCGCGCGGTTCCAGACTGAAGAGCCTAGAACCGCTCGGCCACAGCGACCGGCCAACAGGTTTCAGGCTACCTTGCCCATCTTCAGATAGCTGATATTTTTCGTTGCATAGATGTTTCGGTTAACAGCATGTCGTCTGCTCTTCACTGCACAGGAGTATTTGAGTATTTAGTGTGGTGGTTTGTTTTCTTGTGGTGCATGTGGTTTTCTAGCTCGATATAGGCTATATGTTCTTGAATACAATAACAACACGAGGAACTACTGTAAGGATTTTGATAGGGTCTTGGAATTGCTGGGGCCGATATCTTGCCAGTATTCATATCTATAACAGGCAAAAATCGTTGACATTCTCGATCCCCAGGATGGATGGACTATATTTTGTATGCCGCCTGAGAGGCGGCGTGTGAGTAAGGAACAGGAACAGGAAAAGGTACTAATCTCTCGGTACTGCAGATACAGTTAAGGCACTTTTACTAGCGGATAACATATGCAAACATGTCACATAACTTGCAAGGTGGTGCGAAGTTGAAGCTAAGTGTCCTGGCTGTCTGCACCTGAGGAAAATGGGGTGAAGCAGTCGCGGAGCTCGTAGACCTCGAAAGCGCCGGGTAGAGGGTGCTGTCGTCGGTGTCTCTCGTAGTGCCAACCTAGCGGAGCGGAACTACGCTCCGGCGTCGTAGCTATCGATACCACACTATACATACATAGATGGATAGAACATCTGCCGTGTAAACAGGAGATCCTGGGTTCGAGTCCCGGTCGGGGCACCCATTTTCAGCTGTCCCCATCGAGGTATGTCAACAACACCTGTCGGCAGTTGAGGTTTTCAATCAATTATCATTTATTCTAGAGAAGACGCACGGTCATCAATGGTATCTGTTCTTTCGAGAACAGTTACTATTTTCAAATATACATAATTAAGTTCTTAGAGAAACGTCAGTGCTCGATTCCTACTCGCACTTGGCCAAGTTTTTACTTTTACCTGATTTGACTCACGCGGCAGTCTTTCAGCTTAATTTTCATTGTAAAGAACTGAAAATTCCTTATACCCGCGGGAATGGCAGATGCGCTAAGTACGCCAACTGCATACGCTTATCGCACGTGAGTAGCCCTACAAGTAAAGCCTGCCGCGTATTACTTGAGAATGCTCTCGGGAAGAATATGACGTACTTAGCAGCAGACCCAGTGCGGAAGACGAGCCACTGTGCGGCTCGGAAGTTCCATGTGGCTTTTCGCGGATGATGCTGTAGTATACAGACAAGTTGCAGCATTAGAAAATTGCAGCGAAATGCAGCAAGATCTGCAGCGGATAGGCACTTGGTGCAGGGAGTGGCAACTGACCCTTAACATAGACAAATGTAATGTATTGCGAATACATAGAAACAAGGATCCTTTATTGTATGATTATATGATAGCGGAACAAACACTGGTAGCTGTTACTTTCGTAAAATATCTGGCAGTATGCGTGCGGAACGATTTGAAGTGGAATGATCATACAAAATTAATTGTTGGTAAGGCGGGTGCTAGGTTGAGATTGCCGGCCAGTGTGACCGAACGGTTCTAGGCGCTTCAGTCTGGAACCGCGCGACCGCTACGGTCGCAGGTTCGAATCCTGCCTCGGGCATGGATGTGTGTGATGTCCTTAGGTTAGTTAGGTTTAAGTAATTCTAAGTTCTAGGGGACTGATGACCTCAGATGTTAAGTCCCATAGTGCTCAGAGCCAGGTTAAGATTTACTGGGAGAGTCCTTAGAAAATGTAGTCCATCAACAAAGGAGGTGGTTTACAAAACACTCGTTCGACCTATACTTGAGTTTTGCTCGTCAGTGTGGGGTTCGTACCAGGTCGGGTTAACGGAGGAGATAGAGAAGATCCAAAGAAGAGCGGCGCGTTTCGTCAAAGCGTTATTTGGTAAGGTGGTGGTGGTTGTTGGGATGTTTAAGGGGGACTAAACAGCGAAGGTCATCAGTCCCCCATTCCAAAATCAGGCGAGCCCAAAATCGACGGAGAAGGTAAAAACCAAAGGGGGAGGAGACGCCCCCGAGGCGCTAAAAGAACACAAATGCAGCAACAAACACTACAAACAAGAACAGGACAGAGGCACACCAGACAGAAAGAAACAGAAGAAAGGAAGATGGCCGGAGACTGGTTGACTGACCACGAGAACAAAAATGGGAAAGAGTCAACCATCTCACGGCACACCAGAACAGCAACAGACACAAGGACAAAAGACACAGAAAGGGAAAGGTGCAGGACCTCCCTAAATCGAACCATAAAACGGACTACCACGGATAAAATTTAAAACGTCATCAGCCCTGGAGGCATCGTCAGATAAAACCAAAGCCAAAGTGCCCGGGAGATTAAAAGATTGCCGGAGTGTGCGCAGTCGAGGACACTCCAGCAAAATGTGGCCGACCGTCAGCCGGGACCCACACTGACACAGGGGGGGATCCTCCTGACGCAAGAGATGGCCGTGCGTCAGGTACGTATGGCCGATGCGCAGCCGACACAGGACTACCGAGTCCCTGCGAGAAGCCCGCAGGGAGGAACGCCACACGGCGGTCGTCTCCTTGACAGCCCGCAGTTTATTCGGGGCTGTCATGCCACGCCACTCAGTAGCCCACATCCCAATCAGCTTACGGCGCAACACCATCTGCTGGTCGCGAGCCGTAAGGCCGACCTCCAAAGCCGGGGCGTCGAACGCCCCTTTGGCCAGCCTGTCTACACGTTCGTTCCCTGGGATGCCAACATGACCGGGCGTCCAAACCAGGACCACCGAACGACCAGAACGGGCAATGGCGGAAACAGTCTCCTGAATGGAGGACACCAGAGGAGAGGAGGGATAGCAGCGGTCGATGGCCTGAAGGCTGCTCAGGGAGTCACTGCAGATCACGACGGACCTACCTGAGCAGAAACGCATATGGTCAAGAGCGCGCAATATGGCCACCAGCTCTGCAGTAAAAATACTGCAGCCAGCCGGCAAGGAGCGCTGCTCAACATGAGCAGCATGAGCAAAAGAGTAGGCAGTGCAACCATCAACCAGGGAACCATCAGTGTAGACAGTCTCACAGTCCGAAAATGAGGCGAGGAGAGCAAGAAACCGGCGACGGAGGGCCACAGGCGGAACCGAGTCCTTGGGTCCCTGTGCCAAGTCCAGACGGACGGACAGCCGGGACAAACACCAGGGAGGCGTAGGTGTACGGACCCGGAAGGGAGGCAGAAGAGGGAATGACCCCAGTTCTGACAGCAGGGACTGGACACGGACAGCTATGGAAAGCCCAGACCTAGGGCGCCGTTCGGGCAGATGGAGGACCATAGCAGGGAAAAGCAGGCGACGATTGGGATGATCTGGCGAGCAATGAACGTGGACAGCATAGTCGACAAGCAGACGATGGCGGCGAATCCGCAGTGGGGGAACCCCGGCCTCCACCAGTAGACTATCCACGGGGCTGGTGCAAAAAGCGCCAGTTGCAAGCCTAACCCCACAGTGGTGTATGGGGTCTAACAACTTTAACACTGAGGGGGACGCAGACCCATAGGCCAGGCTCCCATAATCAAGCCGGGACTGCACAAGGGCTCTGTACAACCGCAGCAGCGTGCAGCGATCTGCACCCCAAGAGGTGTGGCTAAGGCAGCGGAGGGCGTTGAGGTGCCGCCAGCATGTTTGCTTCAGCTGAGTAACATGAGGAACCCATGTGAGCCGGGCATCAAACACGAGTCCCAAGAAGCGGCAAGTGTCCACCACTTCAAGCAGGTGGCCGTCGAGGTAAAGGTCAGGATGAGGGTGGACCGTCCGACGCCTGCAGAAGTGCATAACCCGAGTCTTGGCAGCAGAGAACTGAAAGCCATGAGTCAGTGCCCATGAGGCGGCCTTGCGAACGGCGACTTGCAGCCTGCGTTCGGCGACTCCCGTAGTCGTGGAGCTAAATGAGATGCAGAAGTCGTCGGCATACAAAGAAGGAGACACCGACGACCCCACTGCTGCTGCCAGACCATTAATGGCCACTAAAAATAAGGAGACGCTCAACACCGAGCCCTGCGGGACCCCATTTTCCTGTACATAAGAGGAACTAGAGGTGGCACCGACTTGCACCCGGAAAGAGCGGCGCAATAAAAAGTTTTGAAGAAAAGCCGGGAGCCGACCACGAAGACCCCACCCATGCAACGTGGCGAGGATGTGATGCCTCCATGTGGTGTCATACGCCTTCCGCAGATCGAAAAATACAGCAACAAGATGCTGACGTCGGGCAAAAGCCGTACGGACAGCAGATTCCAGCCGCACCAAATTGTCCACTGCAGACCGGCCCCGACGGAAGCCACCCTGGGATGGAGCGAGGAGACCGCGCGACTCAAGGACCCAACACAAACGCCGCCCCACCATACGTTCGAGCAATTTGCACAAAACGTTGGTGAGGGTAATGGGACGATAGCTGTCCACCGCCAGTGGGTCCGCACCGGGTTTCAAGATGGGGACAATAACGCCCTCCCGCCATGGCGACGGGAACACGCCTTCGCTCCAAATGCGATTAAATATCGCGAGAATGTGTCTCTGGCAGTCCCTGGAGAGATGCTTCAGCATCTGCGCGTGGATGCTGTCTGGGCCTGGTGCTGTATCAGGGCAATCGGCGAGGGCGGCGAAGAATTCCCTCTCGCTGAAAGGAGCATTGTATGTTTCAGAACGACGCGTGTGGAATGAGAACGGCGTCCGCTCGGCTCGCTCCTTTAGAGAGCGAAAGGCGGGGGGATAGGAGGCAGTCGCAGAGCTCTGAGCAAAGTGCGCGGCTAGCCGTTCAGCAATGGCGGCAGCGTCCGTGCAGACAGCGCCGTCCAAGGAGAGCCCAGGGACACCCATAGGGGTCTGGGAGCCATAAATCCGCCGGATCCGGGACCACACGTGCGAGGACGAGACACGGGAGCCCAGGGAAGAGACGTACCTCTCCCAGCACTCTTGCTTACGCCGTGCAATAAGACGACGGGCGAAGGCACGGAGCCTCTTAAAGGCGATGAGGGTCTCCAGAGACGGGTGCCGCCTATGACGCTGGAGAGCCCGCCTACGGTCGCGAATAGCCTCAGCAATCTCCGGCGACCACCAGGGGACAGCCTTCCGCCGAGGGAGGCCAGAGGAACGGGGGATGGCAGCCTCGGCCGCCGAAATGATGGACGTGGTGAAAACACGGACCACCTCGTCAATGTCACCCTGTGGGGGAGACGCAATGGTTACAGCGGAAGTAAAAGCTGGCCAGTCAGCCCTGTGGAGAGCCCAGCGGGGCAAGCGCCCAGAAGAATGACACTGTGGCAGTGACAAATAGATGGGAAAATGGTCACTGCCACACAGGTCAGGATGTACCCTCCAGTGGAGGGATGGGACAAGTCCAGGGCTGCAAATAGAGAGATCGATGGCCGAGAACGAGCCATGGGCCACACTGAAATGTGTGGGAGCACCGGTGTTCAAGAGGCTAAGGTCGAGCTGAGCCAACACATGCTCCACGGCCCGACCGCGATCATCGGAGACAGTCCCACCCCATAGAGGATTGTGGGCATTGAAATCGCCCAGAAGCAGCAATGGGGGCGGGAGTTGAGCCAGCAGCGCAGCCAAGACATGGCGAGGGAGCTCCCCATCCGGAGGAATGTAAACAGAGCATACAGTAATAGCCGGCGAGAGCTCAACCCTGGCAGCAACTGCCTCTAAAGGAGTCTGAAGGTGTATTGGCGAGCTACAGACAGAGTGGTGAACAAAGAGGCAAACCCCACCTGACGCTCGTTGACAGGCAGCACGGTTCTTATAGTATCCCCGACAACCGCGAAGGGCGGGGGTCCGCAGCGCAGGAAACCAAGTTTCCTGCAGAGCAATGCAGAGAACAGGGGAATCACTCAGAAGCATCCGGAGCTCTGGCAGGTGGCGGAAATAACCGCCGCAGTTCCATTGGAGAATGGAAGCAGGAAGGGACTGGGAGGGCGTGAATGCGACTAAGAGGCAGACAGCGCTTCAGAGCCAACCGCCGCCACTGGGGGAGAGTCAGCTGAGTCCATAGGAGAGGCCCCCAAGGGTTCCGTGAGGGCGAGATCCGCGGCAGAGGCGAGGATCTCCACCTCATCCCCGGAGCCAGGACTATGTACAGCAGGCGGTGCTGAAACCGCCGGAACGTCCTTCTTCTTGGACACATTCCGTTCCTTCTTCTCGCGTCTGCCCTTAGGGTGAGAGGGCTGGGAGAGCTTCTCTGAAGGAGCGTCGGAGGCTGACGACGACGCAGAAGCCCTACGACCAGCAGGTGGCGGAACCTTCAGCCACTGGCTGACATCCGGCTGGGAAGGAGAAGAAACGGAGGAAGGGAGAGCCCCGAGGGACCCCTTCCGCGAGAGAGGAACCGGCGGAGGCAACGCCGCCGGAGAAGGAGGGGGAGGAATCGAGCCTCCCGGTTGTGGAGCAGATGTCACTCCCGAAGTAAGCTTGGGGGGAGCGACAGAAGAGGGTTTGCCCCCAACCGCTAAGGGGGCAAGAGAGGAAGGCTTGCCCCCAGGCACGAGGGGGGCAGACAGAGATACATGGCCCCGAGGGCCCACTGAAGGCGGCACAGATGAAGCGACAACCGTCGCCCGTGCGGGCGACGATAACGTGGCTGCAGCATAAGATGTTCGAAGGGAAGCAGGGTACAACCTTTCATATTTCTGTTTAGCCTCTCGATAAGTAAGCCGGTCCAGGGTCTTAAATTCCATGATCTTCCGCTCCTTATGAAGAACGGGGCAATCCGGCGAGCATGGAGAGTGGTGCTCCCCACAGTTAACACATACAGGCGGAGGTGCACATGGAGAATCAGGATGAGAGGGGCGTCCGCAATCTCGACATGTAGCGCTGGATGGGCAACGGGAGGACATATGCCCAAACTTCCAGCATTGGAAGCACCGCATCGGGGGAGGCACGTATGGCTTGACGTCGCAACGGTAAACCATCACCTTGACCTTCTCGGGCAAGACATCACCCTCAAAGGCCAAGATAAAGGCACCGGTGGCCACCCTGTTTGTCTTGGGTCCTCGATGGACACGACGGACAAAATGCACACCACGTCGTTCCAAGTCGGCTCTCAGCTCGTCATCGGATTGCAACAAGAGGTCACGATGGTAAATAATCCCCTGGACCATATTTAAGCTACTGTGGGGAGTGACGGTAACAGGGACGTCACCCAGCTTATCACACAAGAGCAACGCTCGTGACTGGGCTGGGGAGGACGTCTTGAGGAGGATGGACCCATTCCTCATTTTTGACAACCCCGCCACTTCCCCAAACTTATCCTCCAGGTGTTCCACAAAAAACATAGGCTTCGTCGGAAGAAAGGAGTCACCATCAGTCCTGCTGCAGACAAGGTATTGCGGTACGTAAGGCTCCCGCTTGGCACTAGATCGGCGTCCCTCCCATGGCGCAGCCAACGAGGGGAACGTCTGAGGGTCATACTGCGCAGCATCGAAGTCGACTCTACCTCGCTTAGAGACGCTGGTGGCCGTGCGACCACCAGCTTGATGTGATTTATTGCGCTTCATTGCGCCACATCCGCCCAGATGCCACCTACTCCGAACGAGGGCTCTCCCCAAGGGCGCCACCCAGCCAAAGCAACGGGTACCTGGCCGATATCCCGTTGCCCGGAGTCCCCGTGCCCCAGACAAGATGGGCACATACTCCTTGGCATGCATGGGGAGGAAACAGCTCAGGCATCTGTAGTGCGATCCCTGCGTGGTCAGGGGGCTACCACCAAGAGGGTACATGACGACCCCACCACAACGGACTGGCTACCGTGCTGGATTTTAGGTGTTTAAAGGGTCCACAGTTGTCGTAGGCGCTAAGAAGAAGAGTGCGCACAAGGCGAGGAGGAGACCACCCAGAAGATGTTGGGCGTAGTCCCCCCCCCACGACAATAGGTAACATGCAAGATGGTGGAGCATGATGGACCAATACAAAAACACCACGTAAGGTGTCCTTCCCCAAATGGCACGCACTGACGACGGAAATTTGGAAGAAAAAAGGAGGTCAAACCCAAGAGGGGACCATCACAGAAGGCCGAAACGTTTGAGACTCCTTTTAGTCGCCTCTTACGACAGGCAGGAATACCGCGGGCCTATTCTTACCCCCGAACCCGCAGGGGGATATTTGGTAAGCGTGATAGCGTTACGGAGATGTTTAGCAAACTCAAGTGGCAGACTCTGCAAGAGAGGCGCTCTGCATCGCGGTGTAGCCTGCTCGCCAGGCTTCGAGAGGGTGCTTTTCTGGATGAGGTATCGAATATATTGCTTCCCCGTACTTGTACCTCCCGAGCAGATCACGAATGTAAAATTAGAGAGATTCGAGCGCGCACGGAGGCTTTACGGTAGTCGTTCTTCCCGCGAACCATACGCGACTGGAACAGGAAAGGGAAGTATTGACAGTGGCACGTAAAGTGCCCTCCGCCACACACCGTTGGGTGGCTTGCGGAGTATAAATGTAGATGCAGATGTAGATTGTCATCATACTGAATCCATACTAGAAAACTAACCTCCTGCACGTGTATGTGCCTAAGTTGCGCTAGTTTAGTAATGAAGGTAACTTGGTAGAAGCGGGTGCGTTGGGACGTGCGGTCGCCCCGGCGCAGAAGCAGGAGAATGCATGAGCAGCGGGCAGTGGGAGGACAGGGACGCATTCCGCAGTCCAGAGCCGCAGCGCTCCCGGCGGGCAGTTAATAATACAGCGCGACGACAGCGGCGCCGCTGTGTGCTGTGCGCCGCGCGCCCTCTGCTCGTACCGAGTGCGCGGCGCCACGCCGTACGCCCACATCATCGCACTTGCTATGGCCCGGGGGCTCGTTACGTCTTAGCGATACGCTGGTCCTAGACTCACGTAGGTTCCGCTACAACGTTCCTGGATGTTCCCACCTCTCGCCATACGAGGAAAAACCCAGGATTGTCGAACACGATAGTGTCGGTGCTCCACGTGTTATGATGTGGCGAGGGATTACGTTGCATTGACATAGTGCTCTCCATATCTTTTAATATGGTATACTCTCGATCAACATTCCCTATCCTCTGCTACGCCCACCCCGCCTGGATCTCCGCCCCTCCTACCTTTTACAAATCCCTTCAAATCCTAGAACGCCATGCACTCTGCCTCACCTATCGTATCCGCCTCCCCACCCCTACGCAGACCCTGTATAACCTCATTCCGTTCCTGCACCTCCTCCTTTTCCTCGAACGGATACGGATCCTCTACACCTCCCGTCGACTTGATCCCCCTCACCCGCTTGTCTCTCCCATCCTCTCCCACCCCCGTCCGCTACCGCGCCTGTATTCCCACGTCGCACCTGCTCTCCATCTCTCCACTCACCATACCCTCGCCCAAGGTGGCTTCCGCCAACTCCCCCTCCCTGATGATGCCCTCCTCACCTCCATCTACCCCTCCTACCAATTTTGATCCTCTCCTTCCACCCCCTGTGTCTTTTCCCATGGGCACCCTCTCTCCCTTCTATCCCTCCTCCTTTCCTCCCTCCCTCCTCTCCCCCGGCCTTCCCCTACCCATCCTACCTTCTTTCCACCCCCTCCCGTGTCCTGTGCCACTGGCATCTGCACCCTCCCCTCTCCCTCCTCTCCCACCTGTTCCCCTTTGGCAGGTCCCCGGACTCGTACACGTATAGTGAACTTTCGCGCGCCGGAGCTCATCGCCTCGTGTTTGTGTGTGCCGTTGTGTTCGTGTTCAAGTGTTTCATCTTTTGTGCTGCATCGTTCGCGTGTGTCGTCTCTGTCATCTCTGTGCGTGTCCACGATTCTGAACTTTTTATTTTGGACACTGTGCCCGTGAACGGCTCCGTGTGTTTTAATTTTGTATGTCTACGTTTGTATATCCACTGTATCTGTTTTTCGATTGTCTCCTTTTGTATCGTTTGTCATACCTGTGGCCCAAGAGCGGCGTAATATGCCGCTGCAGGCCTACCTGTACCAAGTGTGAAAATAACAATAATGGAAAAAAAGATCAACATTATCTTGACCACACGCGTCTTTTAAGGGGTGCATTTGATCCTGACGTCACCTTTATTGCCAACCCCATCGAACTGCGCAGATGGAGGGGTTCTTGGTGAGTGGACTGGCATTACCGTTCCCCCGAACCGAATCCCATCGAGCACATTTGAGGTGGCTTGGGGAGCCGTACTGCAGTGGATACACCGATTCCCGTGAGATCACCGAAGTTAAGCGCTGTCGGGCGTGGTCGGCACTTGGATGGGTGACCATCCAGGCCGCCATGCGCTGTTACCATTTTTGGGAGTGCACTCAGCCTCGTGATGCCAACCGGGGGCCGAACCGCACAATAACCCTGGGTTCGGTGTGGGGCGGCGGAGGGGTGAAGTGGACTGCGGTAGTCTTCCTGGAGTTGCGGACCACTGCGGCTGCGGCGGGGACAGAGCCTCTCCGTCATTTCTAGGTCCCCGGTTAATATACAATCCAATACAACCTACAACAAGGAAAGCTCCATGCTGATTAGTTTGGATATCGACTGAAGCACAACAGATCAGTCGACATCGAAAAGGCTTTCGGCCGTCTATGGCACAACGGCCTCATTCGCAAACTCAGCGACGCTGGATTCCCTGACGGGCTGGTGCGTCTAATACACTCATATCTCACATACAGGAGTTTCAACACTGACGTGCAGGGAAAACAATCAACACGACACGGTATACACGCGGGCGTACCCCAGGGAAGCATCCTAGGGCCCCTATTGTTTAACCTCTACATAAATGATCTCCCAACCACACACAACACAACCATGGCAATCTACGCGGATGACACAGCCATCCTCGCGCGAGATTGGAAACCATCAAACATTACGTCACGCCTACAGACTGCACTTAGAGTGGCTGAGCCTTGGTTGGAGAAATGGCGTGTTAGAGTAAACTTCGACAAGTGCGAAGCCGTTCTGTTCACTAGAAGCCCGAAGCAACTGCGCAAACACCGACACTGCAGACCAATAACTCTACATGCACGCCCGTGAGAAAGTCAAATACCTCGGTGTCTGGCTGGACCGGAAATTACTCTGGGGGGACCACATACAACACATGACCAACCGAGCTAGCGCGAGGCACAAACAGCTCTACCCTATGGTCAACAGGCGTAGCATGATGAACAGAAGGGTGTCGAGGTCCATGTACATGACACTTATCCGACCCCTGATGACTTACGCAGCTCCTGTCTGGGGATACGCTACGCCTACGCGCCTGCGCCGTCTGCAGCTCATACAAAAAGAAGTACTCAAAATCATAAGCAATGCTCCACGATACACACGCATCGCGGACCTTCACCGGGAATACCGACTTGAGACTCTCACGGAGGTAATCCACAAGACTATACAGAAACTCCAGACATTCGCAGAACCCGTTTATTCTGAATCTGGGGAACTACGACCACAACCATAGATGGAAACATAAAAGACCAAAAGACATACTTGTAAGGGCATAACATCTACGGCCAAGCATACGCAAACATAACGGCACAGGCGAGCCCCTGTTAATCAGACGCCATTACTGGATATCCAGCTGGAATACACCGCCGAATAACTGGCACCACGCAGGGAAGCCGTACCGTACACTGCATGCAGACAAGCTCCACACATCCCCCACAAAGTGAGATGATCTATGGCAGATCTCCCACTACTGTATAACGATCTTGATTGTTCCAGGAATGTAGCGGCTGCAGCAACTGGGATACATCGCTATCGCTTGCCACGGTAGTGATGCATGATACCCACACTAACAAATCCAACCTTGCATGAACTATCGCAACTAGTAAGCCACTACTGCTCTTACTACCCCTCCCACTGTCGCAGAGGTTTTTTTCCCGCGGCACGAGCCTTGGCACTTTTTTCGCTCTCCTCTTCAAATCGCTACCCTCACTCGCGTTTCGTCCACTACCTATCACCTGATGGACCGTGTTAATGCGTAGTCTTACGCAGACGCACGGATAACATCGCAGCCCAGCATCCTGTGATCCACTTACTAAATAACTAAAATGTTGACGGAGGTGACGGTAGAACTTTTGGTTTGGTCACCACGTTGGTGCGGGCGTGGAGGGGCCCCATCTCTATAGTCGACAATTAAGTGGGCCAATATGACCAACCTTTATTGAATTCTCTACTACCGTAAGGTCAACATCCACGTTGCTTCTTGCCTATTCTACAAGCTGCCTCCTAGTCCTAATGCAGGTACGGAACCCGGGACACTTGGACAGCCGAGGCGTAGCCATTAGCGGGAAACGCGCACGGCCCGTGTTTGCTAATCGATTGCCGCCAACAGCCAGCAGCCGCCGGCGGCCGGGCGGAAAGCGCGAAATCATGCGACGAATGTCAATACTCTCAGGAATATTGCGGCGCGCAAACAGCTAGGCGCCGCTCCCGAGCCCGCCTCTTGCGCAAACAGCCACGAGTGTGAGCGCCCGAGCGCTTCCGACATCTTTCTCCGCCCTCTGCTCGGCGCCGGCGAGGAAATCAAGCGCACCTCTTTCTGCGGCGAAATTTCTTTAAAGAACGTCCCAGCTTGTGGACATTCCACCCCAGCCTGTGCCAATCAATCTCTTCGTAGGAGCGTTCGAACTGCACTCCACAACCATGTAGAAACATTTCAAGCATTATATTCTCTTCACTGTTCGCATTCTGAAGCCGAATGCCCAATTAACCAGACGCTTCATACAGTATTCGACCGTCTCTTCTGCTTACCTATTCCAGTTAATGTTCTACACAGTGTACGCTTATGCATTTTGAATTCTAACGAATATCTATTGAATGTCTATTGAAACGCGAACAGCACCAAAGTATCAGTAAGCACTGCGATGCTACGTAACAAATGCTACACTGTTCATCTCCGGACGTACACTTCAGGAAAAAAAAAAAAAAACGCATCACCCTCGACGGCAAGATCATTTTATTGACAAGTGAGGTGTCTGGTAGCTCGTCATTCAGACCAAATGAAATACACACGTCACAGTTGTAAGTAGGCTGTTTAGGTTTTTATGTTGGTAACGCCACGTAGCGCTCTGTCTATGTAAGTAGGCTGTTTAGGTTTTTATGTCGGTAACGTCACCTAGCCCTCTGTATGAAAATCACTGGCTGTGCTGTGTGAAGTCTGTGGCTGGTTTGCATTGTTGGAATTTGCTATTGTACTGTTGGGCAGTTGGTTGTCAACAGCGCGCAGCGTTGCGCAGTTGGAGGTGAGCCGCCAGCAGTGGTGGATGTGGGGGAGAGGTTCAAATGGCTCTGAGCACTATGGGACTTAATATCTATGGTCATCAGTCCCCTAGAACTTAGAACTACTTAAACCAAACTAACCTAAGGACAGCACACACCACCCAGTCATCACGAGGTAGAGAAAATCCCTGACCCCGCCGGGAATCGAACCCGGGAACCCGGGCGTGAGAAGCGAGAACGCCAGCGCACGACCACGAGATGCGGACTGTGGGGGAGAGAATTGGCGGAGTTTTGAGAGCGGATGATCTGGAAGTGTGTCCATCAGGGACAGTAAATTTGTAAGACTGGATGTCATGAACTGATATATATATATATATATATATAATTATGACTTTTTAACACTACTAAGGTAAATACATTGTTCTTTATCAAAATCTTTCATTTGCTAACTATGCCTATCAGTAGTTAGTGACTTCAGTAGTTAGAATCTTTTATTTAGCTGGCAATATTGGCGCTCGCTGTATTGCAGTAGTTCGAGTAACGAAGATTTTTGTGAGGTAAGTGATTCATGAAAGTTATAGGTTATTGACTGTTAGTCAGGGCCACTCTTTTGTAGGGATTATTGAAAGTCAGATTGCGTTGCGCTAAAAATATTGTGTGTCAGTTTGAGCACAGTCATGTGTAATTTTTCTAAGGGAACGTTTCACAGTAAAGGGTGCTCCACACTCGCATGTACACACAGTGTACTCACCCCCACCCCCTTTCTCCCCATGGCGGTAACGTAGGTACGGTGCGTCTTCTCGCATGCTAACGATCATAAAGATGAGGAATGGCATCCTGCGATACATTATCCCAAGCATCTAGTTCGTTCCAATTCGTCAATGGTTCTTCCAGGCCCTGGACAATGATTAAGTTGTCGCTTCATCACGTCCCGTATGTGCCCAATTGACGAGACATTTGGTCATCTTGCTGGACAGGGTAGTAGCTGTACAGTACGAAGAGCAGTCTGCCCCGATAGCTGAGTGGTCAGCGTGACGGACTGCCGTCCTGCGGGCCCGGGTTCGATTCCCGGCTTGGTCGGGGATTTTCTCCGCTCAAGGACTGGGTGTTGTCTTCACCATCATTTCATCCCCATCCGGCGCGCAGGTCGCCCAATGTGGCGTCGAATGTAATAAGACCTGCACCAAGGCGGCCGGACCTGCCCCGTAAGGGTCCTTCCGGCCAATGACGCCAAACGCTCATTTCCATTTACCAGGAAGAAGCCGTATATAGACGTGCACTGCAACTGCTGGAAAATTAATCACCTTCTCGAAGAAGAAACGTCAGCAGCACGGGGCAAACATAGGCAGCTCACCAGATCCACGTAATACCCGTGTCCATTCATCACTGGTATTTAGATATAGACTGCTTTCATCACGTAAGACAACAAAACGAGAAACCACTCTCCAACTAACTCTTCACGACAGCACGGTAGCCGTACTTGGCGGTGTCGTGGTGTCAGTGGTAACCTTGTCTTAGACAGAAGTGATGTTAATCCTGCTAGAAGTAGACGATTCTCAATTGTCCCTGGTGACGCAGCAGGTGCAATTTGTGGCAAGATTTCGTCTCTGGATGACATTCGGTCGGCCACTGCTGCACTCACAATGCATCCACATTGACGTGTATTAGCACTACGCAGGTGTCCAGAACCTGGTCTACAGGTATGGAAATGTTCCACAGACCACTGCTGACAGCAGCGAGACACCATCGACACATCGTGCCCAACACGTGCAGCAACATGTCGATACTCCATTATCCTAGAATGAATGTTGCAAACACTGTTGACCTCTAAACTCGGCACAGTTACTGCCTGCTCAGTCAAACCAGAGGGTGCACAGACAAGCTTTCCGCAAGCCATCTGATCGCCGGTGTGCGTGGCAAATGAATCGCGAACACTATAACCCCTCAGTATGCATGTATTATATATACCCAGGAGTCACTGAATACAGCCTTTGAGAGTGTCGCGTATTTTTTCCGACAGCTTGTCTCTGTTTAATTGTATTGCCCACTATCTGCATATTTTATTGTGTTTTTTATGTATATCTTTGTTTAAACATATGCAAGAAGCGTAAAATGATGTGCACTGTCATACGCTAAATAATTAATCCGACAGCGTAGAGTAACATCTTTCTCGTTCCTGCTTTCGAAATTTATTCTTGTCTGTGTTTTGTTCGATACAATGCCAATATATCACCGTCGCAGTTAGGCACTACAAACAATAAAGTAATGACATGTAAATATAAAAATGAAGCCATCTGTGTATATGTGTTACTGTGTAGCACTGGAACGCCAAGAGCACTTTAAAAAGAAGCAGCTGCACTTATGACCTACTATCTGGGAAAATATATTGTTGGGATAATAGATACCTAGCACCAATATGGTAGAGGTAGAAGTGTGAAGGAGGCGAATGATCGAAAACGAAAAATATCAATGTGGAAACCATAATTTGCGCAATTGATGGACTGACTGGTGACAGTCTCGTTGACCTTTAAACAATAGGAGTGCTAGTGGCGACAAGAAAGACACGTAAAGCATGACTCTGGTACGCATGGCGCAATTTCAGCCGTACTAGGAATACATACCATTTATTACCTGAAAAAATGTTTAATTAATGTCCCTAGCAAATCGACGAACAAGGTTCGGGTGGAAAACAGAGGATATAAGGAGGTGTCACGGAAGCGTAACAGTGTTATGCATGCAGAAGTCATTTTACCCTCGCTCAAGGCGCGATCGGAAGAAATTCACTAGTAGTGGCACGAAGACGCACAGGGTGTTGGCTCAGTGGTGCGGCACTGCATGCGTATTTAAATCTGTGTCCGCCCAACCAAATTTGGTTTCCCCGAAATTGCTTATGTGAAATGCCGTGACGGATACTTTGAAAGTGATACAGCCGATTACTTCCGCAGTCCTAGATTGCGCTCCATCTCTAACGACCTCGTCGTCGACGTGACATTTTCTTTCGAAGCGCTTCCTGTCAGGCCAGGTGGGTTTGCAGACTATAGAGAGTGAGTCAGCTACCCCCATCGATGGGCTTTATGCAACCCGTAACTCCTTCAAACACCACGCGCATGATTTTCATATCCCCTAGCTCGCTAGGCAGAAACTATTAGTCCAACAGAAAAAATGAACAGGACTTTTTTGATGGAAGTTCAATGTAGTTATTTTATATTAGGATATTGTGGTGTGCGTACTGTAAGACCTTCGGTACACACACCATCAGATTATTTGACTTGTCGCTCTAATGAAGTAGGCGAGTGTCAGCAATATGTCTCGTGGTCTTATTGTGGCGTGTTTATCTTCTGCCGTTAGGTCAGACGATAGAAATGCCACTTGCACGCTTAGAGTAGCAGATTGACGGTGACCAACTTTAAACAGAACTTGATTAATTTTCACACACCTTTATTAAAATAATAAAAATCATAGACATAACGTAACTTGATTCTGGATGCTGTTTACAATTGACAATCTGAAGTTCCTTTGGTCTTGGTACGTTAATCTTATTCTCACATATCTCTGATACTTGACAAAGTGTCTATACATTCATCTTCATGGCTATGTACAAGAACATGGCAATCTTATTAGGCGCAGACTGAAACTTGACTATAGACTGGTATAGACAAATGCAGACTAATGCAGACTGGTACAGACAAATGCAGACTGACTAATCGGAGGTCTGTACACTCGTTATAATACCTCGCGCGTTCCTGTATCACTGCGCGAGTGTGATCCGCGAGGAGAAAAGGTTCTACGTTAGCAGCAATCTCATTGGCTGCGTTACATCTTAATACGCGGATCGGCGGAAGCAGAATTTGGTCCGTCTTTATGGCAGCGCCACCTCGTAGAGCGGAGACGGACGAGCGCTGCGCCTGCGCTGTTGTGCTTAGCGGGGCGCGCTCTAGTGAGAAAGCTGTGTACGCGCTGACTACGCGGAACTATGTACACAACAGATGTATTTTCGAATTATTCAAGAAAAATGTATAACAGTGATCTTCAAACGCGTTTTCCTTGAACAACTCGAAAAGCATGGTCTCCACCGAAAATGTATCCCACTACAAAATGTAACTACGTTAAATTTCCTACATAAATGTCATGTTAATTTTTTCTCTAGGCCTAACACGAAAATCTTATGAACGGCTTTTCAAGGCATTGCGGGTTGCACATCCGTAGGGGCAGCTGAATCTATAGAGATATAGATGTGTGGCTGCTGGTCAATTAACATGGCGGGTCCAAAGCGTGTTTGCGCATGAGACGCTCGCTCACTGGTTCAAACGACGTGTAATGCAGCTTGAAGTCGTAACAAACAGGACGTATGAGGCCACTTTTAGGACGACACGCCTCTGTAGCTGAGGTCTTTAACGCACACTTGTGTGATGGCGTCTGCCTCGGATGTAGAACGCGGGGAAGCCGCGCCGTCTCAGGCGTCTTGTTACGGCCTGCGCGGCTCCCGCCGTCGGAGGTTCGAGTCCTCCCTCGGGCATGGGTATGTGTGTGTCGTCCTTAGCGTAAGTTAGTTTAAGTTAGGTTATGAAGTGTGTAAGCTTAGGGCCAATGACTTCCGCAGTTTGGTCCCATAAGACCTTACCACAAATTTCCAATTTCGGACGTAGACGGTTCGAATCATGATGGAAGAAGGGGAGGGGGACGGGGAGGGGGGGGGGGGGAATTCTCATCCCTAGTAGACAACTGACCATTAAAATTACTACACCACGAAGATGTGCAACAGACGCGAAATTTAACCGACAGGAAGAAGATGCTGTGATATGCAAATGATTACCTTCTCACAGCATTCACACATGGTTGGCGCCAGTGGCGACACTTACTACGTGCTGACATGAGGAAAGTTTACAACCGATTTCTCATACACAAACAGCAGTTGACCGGTGTTGCCTGGTGAAACGTTGTTGTGATGCCTCGATTAAGTAGGAGAAATGCGTACCATCACGATTCCGACTTTGATAAAGGTCGGATTGTAGCCTATCGCGATTGCGCTTTATCGTATCGCGACATTGCTGCTCGCGTTGGTCGAGATCCAATGACTGTTAGCAGAATATGGAATCGGTGGGTTCAGGAGGGTAATACTCAACGACGAACCTGGGTGCACGAATGGCAAAAGTCATTTTTTCGGATGAATCCAGGTTCTGATCACAGCATCATGACGGTCGCATCCGTGTTTGGTGACATCGCGGTGAACGCACATTGGAAGCGTGTATTCGTCACCGCCATACTGGCGTATCACCCGCCGTGATGGTATGGGATGCCATTGGTTATACGTCTCGGTCACCTCTTGTTCGCATTGACGGCGCTTTGAACAGTGGACGTTACATTTCAGATGTGTTACGACCCGTGGCTCTACCCTTCATTCGATCCCTGCCAAACCCTACATTTCAGGAGGATAATGCACGACCGCATGTTGCAGGTCCTGTACGGGCCTTTCTGGATACAGAAAATGTTCGACTGCTTCCCCGGCCAGCACATTCTCCAGATCTCTCACCAATTTAAAACGTCTGGTCAATGGTGGCTCGTCACAACACCCCAGTCACTACTCTTGAACTGTGGTATCGTGTTGACGCTGCGTGGGCAGCTGTACCTGTACACGCCATCCATGCTCTGTTTGACTCAATGCCCAGGCGAATCAAGGCCGTTATGACGGCCAGAGGTGGTTGTTCTGGGTACTGATTTCTCAGGATCGGTGCACCCAAATTGCGTGAAAATGTAATCACATGTCAGTTCTAGTATAATATATTTGTCCAATGAATACCCGTTTATCATCTGCATTTCTTCTTGGTGCAGCAAATTTAATGGCCGGCGAAAAGAGGCGGATCACAGTTCCTGATTACGAGACTTATGGGTCTTGGAACGACAGCAAAAACGAGAAAACAACACTAGACACGCACTGATTACGGTCGTGTGCGCTCAAAATGTACATTTACGACACAACACACATTTCACGAAGAAAAAGTGTCAAGCAAACATTGCGCATCAGGCACTGAATCTTCCCTTTGCGGAGGCTCTAATTTATCTTTCACTGAGGACCGCATTAACTGGAGGCGTGCACAAAATCCTCGGTTCCTCAACGTGACGGCAGCACCCAGTGGCACGCGCAAAACCGGGAAAGCGTGCTCCTGCTTCCAAGCTGTTTGCGTTAACAGCGCTCGCATCCAGCGAAACTACCTCCCCGAGAGAGGCGCCAGATTTTGCGGTTCCTGGGGACTGCAAACTTAAGCCGCTTTATAAACATGCACGAGTCCGCCGAAAGAGTGCCGCCCGGGCTACAAACGGAATGCTTAAAATTGACCTGTCCTCCCTGCGCGCTTGCCCCCTGGCGCACACAATTAGCTCGCCAGCGGCCGGCACGATAAACACTCATCGCGTATGCAGCCAGCCTCGCGCCGCGACACTCGTAAATGAGTAATCGCCGGACGGCAACTTGGCCGGCGCAAACAGCGCCTCATTCATGTTATGCCGCGCCCGCTTATTCGTCGGCGGCCAGCTGCCGACATGCTTATACGTGGATGCCTCTGGCCGCAGACGCCAAGATATTTACTGGGCAGCAGGTAGTAACGAGCGTTTGCAAGGTCACTTTGCGGGAAAGCATATTTACACTGCAGCTTTTACTGACGCGCCTTATTTACACGTACATTACTCCGCAAGCCACTCAACAGTAGTGTATCACAATTAATGGCGTAAACGCATACAACTGAAATTCCACGTTGTTGGAAGCAAAAAGGTATCAATAAACATACGTCCGTAACCGTTGACGAGATAACTGCGAGTTTGTCGTTACCAGCCACTAGTGGTGTTTAAACGAGTCATCCCTGTTCGTGATGTGGTCTTTGTTTACATTTTCGAGAAGTGGAGTTGTATACAGAATGGGAACGACAAAACCGTACACAGTCAAAGTGCCACTCATAGCAGTTACTTACCGAGAGTCAGTTGTGTTGCACGACTGTCGGTGAGAACATGACACATTACAGCAACAAGGAGTATGTGAATATACATTTCGTGAAACTTCCTGGCAGATTAAAACTGTGTGCCGGACCAAGACTCGAACTCGGGATCTTTGCCTTTCGCGGGCAAGTGCTCTACCATCTGAGCTACCCAAGCACGACTCACGACCCGTCCTCACAGCTTCACTTCTGCCAGTACCTCGTCTCCTACCTTCCAAACTTCACAGAAGCTCTTCCGCGAACCTTGCAGAACTAGCACTCCTAGAAGAACTGTTATCTTTTTCGATCTAGGATGATGTTTACACAGAATCAAGTCATTGGCGGCTGGTAACCACAGGGTCACAATTATCTTTTTTGCTTCTAATATCGTGTACTTTCAAGTGTATGAGTTTACGCCCTTATTTATGATATATCACGTATAAAGCAACATTATCAATTTTTTTCCTATTCCATTCCCAGACTGAGAGAGGGAGAAGTGACAGTCTATATGGCACTGCACGTACCCCACTTCATCTTACCTTTTTCCCATCATCCCTAAACGATATATACTACGGCGGCAGCATAATGGTTGGAAAGAAATGTTCGAGTACAGGTTCTCTAAATTTCCCCAAAAGGGTTCACGAGGACTACGTCGTTCTTCCAAAGATTCCCATTTCATTTCCCCCTAGCATTTCTGTTACACTTTGGCATGGACTACACCGACCTGTTACGACGTCAGTAACATCAATGTCCGTTGTCACGTCTACTTGATACGGGCACCAAACACTGCAACATTATTTAAGAATTGGCCGCACTAGCACCATGTAATCGACTTCCTCTGCAAATGCATCGCACTCTCCCAGAACCCTTCCAAAAATATAAGTCTCCAATTTGCCTTCCCTAACACTAGTTTTGGATGATCGTCCCATTGAATATCGCTTCTTAGCATCGGCCGTAAATACTTGTGCAGTGCTCAAGACGTTCACCGGCAATCTTGTAATCAAATACTACACGGTTCTTTCGCGTTGTATAACGCACTGTATTACATTCATCCACATTTGAGAACTTTCATTTATTATATCAGTTGGAAATTTTGTCCAAGACTTTCTGCAATTCCTTACGATCGTCCAACGACGGTAGTTTTCTGCACACAACTCTCTCATCAGCGAACAATCTTGTACTGCTGCTGATCCCTGTATCAAGACGTAACAGAAGAAGAAACGAGAGTCGGTAGGGAAGAGACAGTGGATCCACTACTAGAATCAGAATTTAAAGGAGGTCTGTATGACTTGAGATCAAGTAAAACAGAAGCTAATACATAACATTCCACAGGAACTTCTAAAACCATTGGAGGAAGTAGCAACAAAACCACGGGTCACGTTAGTGTGTAGAAAGTATGACACTGACGATATACCATCAGACTTTCCGATAAACATCATTCACACAACCAAAAAAACATCATCCACATAATTCCCAGGATTTAAGAGACGGTAAATGCGAGAATTACCGCACAGTCAGCTTAATAGCTCACGCATCAAAGTTGTTGTCGAGAATAACGTACAAAAGAGAGGAAAAGAAAACTACGCATCTGTTATCTATCTCTTTGTTTTGCAGTTCCTTGTATTGACCGTGTTTGCAGTTAAAATTTTTGGATGTGAGGTCCGCCAGTTATGCAAAACACCGTTTTTCTCGGTACCTAAACATATTTCGGCACCACTGTCCCATCATCTGTGGGTTTTCGTTTTTATTTATTCTGCAATATGAACATTTTTGTTAAATGATTATAAAATAATATGCATTTTTAGTTCAAACAACAGATCGTTTCTTTATACAAAGATGATGGCACGGTGGTGCCGAAACATGTTTGGGTACAGAGAAAAACGGTGTTTTGCATACCTGGCGGACCTCACATCTCAAAATTTTTACGCATCTGTTAGATGACAATCAATTTGGCTTTGGGAAAGGTAAATGCATCAAGGAGGCAGTTCTGACGTGCCGGCTGATAATGGAAGCAAGACTGAAGAGAAATCAAGACACGTTCATAGGATCTGTCTATCTGGCGAGAAAACGTTCAACAATGTCAAATGGCCCAAATTCTGAGAAATATCAGGGTAAGTTATACGGAGAGACAGGTAATATACAATACCGTATGTACAGGAACCAAGAGGGAACAATAAGAGTGGAAGACCGAGAACGAAATGCTCGGATTAAAAAGGGGTATGACGCTAGTGATTCTCTAGTGATTGGCAACAGTATGGTCTAGTAAGTTAGGATGTGCCAGCCTATTTCCGCGTACTACTTATACTTACGTCGAGGGTTTTCTGCAAAGCTTTGCCCTGTAGCGCTACGTTTCTCAGAAAGAAAGCACACGGATGGATGAGGAACATTACGTTGTAGAAAGTTATCGGAGTCGGCGGACGGCAGCGAGCAGTGGGAGAGATTGTGTTGTGACAGGTAGGTGTCGGCGTCTCCCCGGATCAGAGGCGCGCGCGCCGCGATGACAAAGGCGTGAGCGATGCCGTGATAAAGGGGCGCACCAATCAGCGCGGACGGCCGCATCCGTCTCCTCCGCTCCGTGTTTCATTCCTCGAGTGCGGGCGGCCATCACTCATGTGGGCCCCCGCGTCGCGTCTCTCTCTCTCTCTCTCTCTCTCTCTCTCTCTTTCTCTCTCTCTCTCTCTCTCTCTCTCCCTCTCCCTCCCACCCTCTCTGCGTCTCGTAAGGCGCCTCGCTTTGCAAAACAGACACGCAGCTAGGGCCAGGGCGACGCCAGCCGCAAAAACAACTGCACTGTGTGTGTCTCTGTCTGTGTGTGTGTGTGTGTGTGTGTGTGTGTGTGTGTAGGGGACACCCAGCCTCGAGGGATTCATCTGCCAATGAGAGCAGGTAGACACATCCTCACTCAAATCACTTCGCCAGCGAGAACGTTTTACCCGACAAGGCGAACTTTAGTCCCGGTTAGTGGCAGCACCGTCGTGTGTTCGTCAGACACAGGGCGAGGCAGGAAACCAGGATTGGGAGCAGTTGTGGAAGTTCCACATTGCACTTGCTTCCCTGCAAACAGCTAACACCCGAACCTCCATATGTCAGACACTAGAGACTCCATATGTCAGATCGATACCAAACTTCGCACGTCGATAGAGGATCAACCAAAACACCGACTTAGTTCGTGCTGTGTGCTGTCTTCCCGTAGAACATGCGTAAACGGTAATTAAGAGTAACGCCAGAACTACGGAGCAGAGGAAGAGCTTATTTGTGAGTGGTAGTTTTGTAGATCTCACGTCGGTGGTTTGGTAGTGTGTGAGATCGTTGAACAAAAGTCCCGCGTTAAATGTCAAATGATGAGAATTTATTTTAACTGTTTACGCGTGAAACTGTTACATGGAGAACATTTCCCTGACATGTAATTTTGACTTTTCGGGGATTGTAGCATTGTTCTTTTGGCACCTGCTTTCGCTTCGTTAGTTGAAAGTACCAAACCTATAGAGCGTAGTTGTACAGACAGCCGTAGTGTACTGTCGGACATGTGAGACAAAACACACCACTCGTGATAGAGCAGCTAGTGCATTTGTAGTTTCAGAGAATAAACATAGAAAATCAGAACAGTAGAATAAACAAAACAATTGGACCACACGTGGAGAGGTATTAATAGTGGTATATAACACTTTCACGCATAATACAGTAAAAAAATTGTCACCATAGGGAGCTGAACCCAGGACTCGTGGTTTGTCCCTCTAAACCTCTACTAACTTCCACCCGGAAGCTATACGTAGCAGTTCCTCTCAGTTACGCTTATCCTATGCTCCGTAGTTCTGGTGTTACTTTTAATTACCATTTATGCCCGTTCTACTGGACGACAGTACATAGTACGAACTAAATCGGAGTTTTGGTTGATACTCTATCAACATACAACGTTTGGTACTGATGTGTCGCCGCGCGGGATTAGCCGAGCGGTCTTAGGCGCTGCAGTCATGGACTGTGCGGCTGATCCCGGCGGAGGCTCGAGTCCTCCATCGGGCATGGGTGTGTGTGTTTGTCCTTAGGTTAATTTAGGTTATTTAGGTTAAGTAGTGTGTAAGCTTAGGCACTGATGACCTTAGCAGTTAAGCCCCATAAAATTTCACACACACTGATGTGTCTGACATGTGGAGGTTTGTGTGTAAGAAGTGTCAGATGCCTACCAGAGTCGTGCTGACGTTTGTAATCAGCATTTACACATTGTACTGTTGTGTTTGTGTTATTATGGATGAGGAGACGGGAAAAACACAGTGCCAGCACAAAGCTTATCCTCCAGAATGTCAACAAGGTCGCAACCGAGTTTCACAGCGTCATTTACATACTAGGATCCGATACCAGAACTCCTTTATTGATTTACTGCTGCCACTACCGGCGCAGTTATTTCCTAAATCTGCATTTACATCTACACTCCGAAAGCCACCTTACGGGGCGTGGCGGAGAGTATCCCTGGTAACATTAACATTTTCACCCCTCTCTGTTCCATTCGCGAAGTGTGTGGGAAAAGCGACTATCGAGTAACACTCCGCTTACCAAATAATATGTATAGCGATGCCTACCTGTCGGGCCTCTCAGGCCCGTATTGTTTAAATTGACACTATTTTGACTACTTATGATGTGAACGACTTTTGAGGCATGGACACTTTTCAAATGTTTTTATTTATTTGAAGTTTAATTTTTAAAAATTGCGCATTTTATATTATTATTGGTAGCTTTTATTCTTACTGCAAGTTTGCGCAGGGTCTACAGACAATAAGAGAATGTTCTGAGCATACAGGTTTGGTGCACTTATAACTCGTAATTTCTTTTTTCTCTACACAGTATTCAGATATTCTGCTTTTCTTAGCTGGTGGTTTCATTCCCTTCCTAAATCCGTGGCTACTCATGAATCAATTGACTTCTTTATCCCTGCTAGCTGCTTTCCCAGATTGATAATGAAAGTCCGATGTCTCATTTTTTTTATTGGTAACCACCATCATCCAAATTATGTATGCATTCACTACGCATACATCGATCATGTTCAAGAAAACAACCAGTGCCTTGTTTTTCTCTTCGGACTGTAGCATAGCGTCTTCTGGTCCATGGTGTCAACGCCGCCCTTTGTGACATTGCATGTCATAACTTCGAGTTTCTTTACTTGTGATGATGACACAGTTGGTTGGTCATGAAGAGAGCTAAGGACGGTAACAACTCCGTTTTTCTTATGAAATAAGAGGCTGTCATCACATCTGGTTATAAATCAAATAATGTAAAGCACATTTCACGTCCTTTAAGCGTAATAAAATCGTCTGGCATTTCACCTTTGTTTTTCCAGATAGTACCGACAAAAGTCAGATCTTTTGCCAACTAATAATGAGCTAAATCGAGAGATGTAAAAAAAAAACACACACAAGTGATATTACGTCTAAGCTTTTTACAAGTTAAATCACCAGAGTTTTCACAACGTTCTCTTCAAGTCGCATGGCTCTGATTTCTTCCTCCCTCCCCTAATACACCTTTCATTTTCAGGCAGTAGCTTGTTATGCTGTCACAAATTGTCCTGAACTTCATTCGGTATCTACAAGGTTTTGATGGATGTATTGTCGAAATTGGCAGTGACCTCGAAACGTGATCAACTGTTCATCCACAATCATGTAGTGTCCTGGAACGTATGCATCCCGAGGGATATTTCCCACATCTCAAAAACTTCTGTAATTGGTTCCGATTTGTCACTTGACCTACGTACCCGTCGTTCTGCTGCATTGCCGAAGCGTAACACCTTCAGAAAAGCATGGAAGTGGTTGCGAGACATACACTGAAGCGCCAAAGAAACTGATATACGCCTGCATATTCAGATAAAGAGATATATAAACAGGCTGAATGCGACGCTGTGGTCGGCAACTCACATATAAGGCAACAAATGTCTGCCGTAGTTCTTAGGTCGGTAACTGCTGCTACAATGGCAGGTTATCAAGATTGTAGAGAGTTTGAATGTGGTGTTACAATCGGCGCACGAGCGATGGGGCACAGCATTTCCGAGATAGCGATGAAGGAGGGATTTTCTCGTACGACCATTTCACGAGTGGACCGTGAATATCAGGAATCCGGTAAAACATCAGATCTCCGACATCGCTGCGGCCGGAAAAAGATCCTGCGATGACGACTGAAGAGAATCGTTCAGCATGACAGCAGTGCAACCTTTCCGCAAATTCCTGCAGATTTCAATGCTGGGACATCGACAAGTGTTAGCATACGAACGAAACATAATCGATATGGGCTTTCGGAGCCGAAGGACCACTCGTGTACCCTTGACTGCACGACACAAAGCTTTACGCCTCACCTGGGCTCGTCGAAACTGACATTGGACTGTTGATGACTGGAAACATGTTGCCTGGTCGGAAGGAGTTTCGTTTCAAATTGTATAGAGCGGATGGACGTGTACTGATATGTAAAACGTCATGAATCCATGTACCCTGTATGTCGGCAGTGGACTGTCCAAGCTGGTGGAGGCTCTGTAGTTGTGTGGGGCGTGTGCAGTTGGAGTGATATGGGACCTCTGGTACGTGTAGATACGACTCTGACAAGTAACACGTACGTAAGCAATCTGTCTGATCGCCTGCATCCATTCATGTCCATTGTGCATTCTGACAGGCATGCGCAATTCCAGGAGGACAATGCGACACGCCACACGTCCAGAATTTATACACAGTGGCTCCAGGAACACTCTTCTAAGTTGAAACACTTCCGCTGGCCACAAAACTCTCCAGACATGGACATTACTGAGCATATCTAGAATGCCTTGTAACGTGCTATTCAGCAGAGATCCCCACCCACTCGTACCTAACGGATTTATGGACGGCCCTGCAGAATTATGGTGTCAGTTCCCTCCAGAACTACTTCACACATTAGTCGAGTCCATGCCATGTTGTGGTGCGGTACCTCTGCGTGCTCGCGGGGACATTACTCGATATTGGGCAGGTGTACCAGTTTCTTTGGCTCTTCAGTGTAGTTTCACTGAACAGTAGTCGGTCATTCTCAACACTCCAAAGCGGACTGATACCTTTATTTCTCCACTTATAAACTCCAGATAGGATTAGAACACCAAGAAACTTCATTTCATGCATATCTATATCCACCCAAACCTCGTAAACGATTCGACGTTACTTGTTGGCCCACATACACTTTTTCAATGAGGACTACATGAAAGAACAACATAAAACAAACGAAAACCTCGTAGCTCCCTGGTCTCTTTTTGCTCCGCCAACCGGAAATTACAGCTTGACGAGCTGTAGCATAGTTTTCATGATCCTTCGTGTAGTTCTGAGTTTTAGGCGACATCCGTCTCATTATCGTCATCATTGGAACTACAGCTCATCACCATCATTCAAACCACAACACACTCTTTGATGTAAGCGCAGTATGTCTCCCACAGCTTAACCGCATCATTACTCCAAATCTTATTGACGAAGACCAGCGTAAGTCACAAATAACATTCATCATTCGCTAACTGTAAGGTAGACTGTAACACTCCACTCACAAAGACACACGCTCACAGCAAACCATATTCTGATACATGATCCATTTTTAGAACAGAAATTAGGAAAAAATGCTATCTTCCCTTCAAAGGTAACATTTGGGTTCAATCGAATCCAGTACGTTGACCTCTGCGCCACATCTCTAAGTGAGGATGTAGAAGAAAATGGGCTATCGTGAAAGTACAGCAATCCGAAATTGTCTGGGCAGTCACCTCGTAAGTCAATACTAGGCTCTGGCCAAACAAGCTTCACGGTAAAGTTTCGTTGCAAAGACGTATTTTGCAAAACGCTTTGCTTCTTGTTGTGTCTGAGAATGAAATTGAAAGGGCTTCTGCATTACGTCACTGACTCACTGCAGCTGCACATAAAATTAATCAACGCCAATGGGGATAAGCTGGCATCGTCAGTGCTTGATACCAGCTGGTGGGCCATCTACTCCGGGCCACAAACTGACGAGGGCGGAGGGAGGCTGCTAGAACGAGGCGAGCGTGCAGACGGACGGACCAGCAGGAACTGCCGCCCGCCGGCGGGTAAATGAAAACATTTGGCCGCTGCCGCCGAGGGCAAACTTAATTAAAACGCCGTCCAAAGGAGGTCGCCCCATCCCGTGGGCCGTGGTCCGGGCTATGCCACCAACGGCGCGAATAATTCAGTCGCGTCTCGGCCACGCCTGGTCGGCGTCTAGAGTAGGGGCTTCGCTACACACCTCACTTGTCTATCAGAAATCTACACTGGAAAAGAGATAGGCAGAAAAAAAAAGATTCTCAACAACAAATAAGTTGAAACCGCAAAAGAAGAGTTGTTAGTAATTTTTATTACGCACCAATCGGACAGCTATCGCAATTGTGGGGGTGAAAAACAAAAACTACACAAAAACAGAGGGTAATAAATACCAACCGTACACGGCCGACATAAAACAATGCACAATGCGCATTCGTGTTTTCGGTGCACCGAAATAAAATACGGGTGAAACGCTGCGAATTTGTGGTCTCACTGCAGCACATGTGCTGTGGGCATCCACGAGTGGGGAATATCAGCTGCGCAACCACTCAGCTCGGCCGTATGTTTGCGGAGTGCTAATTACCAAACACAACAAAAGGATACCACAACTAGAGAGTAAGAATGGAAACCATACATTGCACCTAACCTGTGAACGTAGCAACTTCCTTTAGAGTTCTAGGTGTCTTGTAAAGCTAAAGAGATGAAGCAACGCATGTGGCAGTCGTGAGAATGAAGATTTCAAGTTTAAAGTATGCTCGATGTGGACGTCGAGAGGCTAACCAACAGATCCGTTTGAAAAGTGTGCTGGAGAGTGACTAAGGGAACGGGAAGCGACCATAGCATGTTTAAGGAAATAGTCTATCATTGTCAGGCATTTAGGGGAACCAACGAAAATATGACCCAGGGAGGTCACACGGATAAATGAAACCCTTTACATTATCAGTCATGTATCTCAATCCCTCGTTCTTTATCCTGGTGTGTGTGTGTGTGTGTGTGTGTGTGTCACTACAAATTGCTCCGATGAATCATTTCGAGTTACTTGCTGAGTGTAACAATCGTCAGAGTAAGGATTTTAAGAACCGTCTCTTACCCTTGCTCTATCGGTTGCAACTACGGACCGGCAGCTGTACAATTTTTTCACAGTTTTTTCGTAACACATACATAACTCATGTAGTAGCGTTAAAACTTGGAAATGAAACATTTTGTTCCATAATTATCAACAGAAACATCCATTCAAATATACGAAAATTATCTGCTGAATTTCGAAAGGATGTTTGGTGTCGCTAAACAGCACAAGAGTCTAAAAATTATATCGATTGTAACAGACCGGGAAACTAAGGCGGTGTTTTAGTATCTGGTTCCCAAAAGAGCTCGAGACGAAAACTGAGACCGCTTGTAGCATCTCTAAGTAGTATACGTACTTTCAGCGTCGTAGCAAATACACTCAAACAGGCGAAGGGCGTGAAACGAGGAGGATAAGAATTTCGGGACGGACAGAAACGTCGCACTCAAGTAGTCTAAAGTGAGATACAGATCTTCTTCACTGTTATTGTTTGTATGAAATCGAGAGTGACGAAATTAAATACCACCACTGGAAAATAGGCGAGAAAGTAAATCCAAACATTAGGGTTTAGCGTTCCCTTGACGTCGCAAACATGAGTGACAGATCACAAAATATGATTGAAAAAAGATTGCTGGGAGAACCGGACGCGGATTCGCCTGACGATGCATCCAGGCAGCCGCCTGTACATTTTTTGGGAGAAACTATCAAAAACTCTAAAGAGGATCATGGGATAGAGATATTAATCTCAGAGCCGTTTCGCTAGGTAAAACTCGATGAAAGTTAAGGCTCCATAATGTCACTACGATTGGCAGGTCGAAGATTCGAGTTTTGTTCTTCATGTTTCACAGTTCACTGCCTTACCACCGACCCACGTCAATCAGCAACGAGCTGTATTCGAAGGTGAGCTTAAATGTAATGTCTCAGATTGTGAAAACTCTTAAAAGCTTTTTAAATAAAATAATCGTTATTAACATTCTACATTTTTACTCTTCATGTTAGCATGTTTATTCAAATGGCTCTGACCACTATGGGACTTAACTACTGAGGTCATCAGTCCCCTAGAACTTAGAACTACTTAAACCTAACCTAAGGACACCACACACATCCATGCCCGAGGCAGGATTCGAACCTGCGACCGTAGCGGTCACGCGGTTCCAAACTGACGCACTTAGAACCGCAAGGCCACACCGGCCGGCTAGCATGTTTATTTCTCAAGATAAACACCTTGACGACGAACACATTTCTCCCAACGAGAGACCAGTTCGTTGATTCTGAGTTCGTTGATTCCGTCACCGTAGAACGTCTGATTTCGTTGACGGAGCCACAACCTCACTCTGGCTCACCGCTCCGTCACTGTCCAAGTGGTGTCATCGAAGATGTTTTTCAAGTTCTGGAAACAAATGACAATCGGAAGGAGCCAAGTCGAGACTGCGTGGACAATGATGAATGACTCTGAAGTCATGGCGTCAGGTTGTTGCAGATGTCGCAGCGCTCGTGAATGGTCTGACATTGTGTACTGACGAAGAAGGTGCTCCATGTGAGGACTAACTCTTGGAATTCGGAACTGGATTACAATACGCTCTTTCTCACGCACCAACAAAGTTACGGTACACACCGCCGTGTTACGCGCTATAATTTGGAGCTTTCTAGCGGCAGAGGGCTACAAACCTGTGGATGCGAACAATAAACTGTAGAATGTTAATAACATTTGTTTTATCTGAACAGCTTTAGGGGTTTTCAAACTAAGTTGGAAGCATTGCTTTTCAGCACGAACTTGTATATCTATCTGCAATCTCCAATTGAGTCCACACTATCTGATCAAAGGTATCCATCCGGACACATATTGGGCGTCTCAATCCTTCGCCTTTGTGACATCTTGAACTCTGCTGCGGATATTTTGAATGAGATATCTAAATGTCTGTGGAGGAATGGCAACCTATTCTCTCTACATTGTCTCCGAACTGTTCCTCTACTGTGCGCAGTACGGAGTGCTGTAAAATGTTTTCATATGCTTCGGCATTTAGTTTCCTTAATTGCAAAAAGGGAATCACACCCTGACCACGAAAAACACCCACATACCGTAACACGACCTCCACCGTACTTCACTGTTGCCACTATAAATGGTGGCAAGTAATGTTCTCCAAGTATTCGCCGAACCCAAACCTTTCCCTCGGATTGTATTGGGACATAGCGTTTACAATTATTCACTGCCCACTGGAGTCGTCCTCTACGCAACCTCAACCTTCGCTCAGAACTGACCACAGCCATGTTTGGCTTATGAGGATCAACTCGACCAATGTACTCCATGCTATTCAATTCCCTACGTAGAGTCATTGTGCTAGCTGGGCCGCCGGTAGACCTTCGAAACTCACAAGTGGTTCCTTTCGCTGATTTTATGCCACTTTTGACAACCACCCAGGCAACGGTCTTGCCGAAGTGGATACACCGGTTCCCGTGAGATCACCGAAGTTAAGTGCTGTTGGGCGTGACCGGCCCTTGGATGGGTGACCATCCAGCCGCCATGCGCTGTTGCCATTTTTCGGGGTGCACTCTGCCTCGTGATGCCAATTGAGGAGCCACTCGACCGAATAGTAGCGGCTTCGGTCAAGAATACCATCATAACGGCAGGGAGAGCGGTGTGCTGACCCCACGCCCTTGCTATCCGCATCCTCCTTGAGGATGACACGGCGGTCGGATGGTCCTGGTAGGCCACTCGTGGCCTGAACACTGAGTGCTTTTCACAACCACCCTCCGCAATGCCTGACGGTCCCTGTCTGTCTGTACATGGGGTTTGCCTGATCCCATTTAGCTGTGGTTGTTTCTTCATGTTTCCTCTTCAGAATCCTGTCATGAAGTTGACTTGGCAGCTTCAGAAGGTCTGATACGTCGCGATTCCTTATTCACGTGACATCTAATGACTAGTCCACGTTAGAAGTCGTTGAGCTCGCCTGATTGGCCCATTCTCCTGTTACTGACAACAGCCCCCGCCTCCTTTTATGCTGGCGGGCCCACCTCTCGCTACATCTGGTGGTCAATTCAGCATAACATATGGGTGTCCGGATACTTTAGATCAGTTGGTCAGCCGTGTGGGCTCGGCCTTCCATCGATTTTGCCCCTAACTGTCGATCTTTGTCTGGATTACTTTGCGGATACTCCCGTGGCGCGAAGCGGGAAGTTTTTGGAGGTTGCGTTTGTGGTGTGCGGATCGAGTCGGCCGGGGGGATGAGAGATTTGGTGTTCTGGATGGTACACGAGAGAACGAATCGGCTCCTGCGGAGGCGCCATGCCTGGTTTTGCCGGTCGATTACTGCCTGCCCTACGAAGCGGTTTTCGTGAGTGGGCATGATATTTTGGAAACCATTCCAGCGACTTGGAGGTTATTTCGACACTTCACGGTAGTGAACGTCGTCCAGTGTCTTGCAGGCTTGAGAGGAAGGACGACGGCCATCCCATCCAAGTTAAACGACTCCCGTAGGTCCTTATCTTTCGCTCTTCCCCTTCCACCCCCCCCCCCCTCACCAGGGGCCGGTCGGTGTGGCCGAGCGGTTCTAGGCGCTTCAGTCTGGAACCGCGCGACCGCTACGGTCGCAGGTTCGAATCCTGCCTTGGGCATGGGTGTGTGTTATGTCCTTCGGTTGGTTAGGTTTAAGCAGTTCTAAGTTCTAGGAGACTGATGACCTCAGATGTTAAGTCCCATAGTGCTCAGAGCCATTTGAACCACTTGAACCTCCCCGGGTGACGTTTATCCAACCACCACCCATAATTAATAGCAGCTGTTTGTTTAAGATGTCATCAGTGATTTTTGGCTACAAGTAGCTGCTTCTTCAGTGACTGTTAATTGTTTTTAAAATTCTGTAGCTTTGCTGTCGAATGAGTGACTATGGGTCATAATTACTGACAGCTTTTTAAGGTCATTTAGTAAAGAAAACTGCTCAGTGAATTTTGCTAATTGTAATGGTTTTTAAAATTCTGTGCTTTTGGTGTCTAGTTAACGGCTGGTGACTCATAATTAGTGGCAGCAGTTTCAAAGTCGTTTTTCTACAGTCTGTTCAGGCAGTTTTACTGTTGATTATTTTTAAAACGCTGACTTTAATAAAGGCGAGTTATGAACTCTGAAGCAGTTATGTGGGAACCCAAAGCCTTCCATTAGAGTGATCCGACCGAAGATCTTCCCACTCGAATTCCTAGTTATCGATAAGTGTATATTACATGTGAACAAATTCCTCTCTTCGACAAATGTTTTGTTGCTACTGGCGGTTTTAATTTCATATCCTCTCAACTTCATCTACCGTCGCTTATGTGGTTCAATGTACATAAGAGAAATTCACCGTTCAAGTACATTTATCTTTGTGTCGTAAATGGCTGTATGCAGCAACTCGCCTCTAACGCAGTTACCTATTCAAATTAGTCACTCGGTAGACCGACGATGTTTACAGTCTGAATACATGATTAATTACTTTCGCAAACATACACACAATCCTGAGCGATTCGCTGAAATTTAAAATGAATTCTCTGTGAAGTTCTCCTAACAGAGAGAGTAGTCAATCTATAAGCGCAGAACACGAATTAGAATTAATATTTTTTTTTATTTTTTGTATTCCCAGTTTCATTACACGGTGGAAAGCGCACGAAATTGCTTCAGGTTACAGGAAACACTAGAGCGGAATTCGAACGTTACGCGAAATCCTTCAACTGAAAACAGCTCAATGCATTGTAAAACGCAGCGAGAAGAGGATACGACCGCCAATAGGCATATTACGATTGCGAGGGCGGGCCGGCCGCTCCGACGATATTACAAGCGTTTCTGCGGCCTTTGAAGCCACGCAGCGCCAACCGCACGTCGCGGCCGCCTGCGCAACTTGTTCGCCTTCGTGGTGCGCAGTAGTTGCTCAAAGTTTGGACATGGTTCATATTACTAACCGACGGGGAATGCGGTTCGAGTAATTACTGCGCGCGGAAGACTCGCCAAACCTACAAACTGTATACTTGGCCGGAGGATTCACGGAAATAGATGATAGCTCTAGCGAGATGAGTGGTCTTTGGGAAACTACGAGAAACTGAAGCACGGGCGGGAAACGTGTATCTCGGCGTTATTCTAAATACTGCAACAACGTTGCGCCGGTACACACGTAGCAAAGAGAATTGGACGGCATTGAACGTCCGTCACTGTCTTCGCAGCTCAGAAATGAAAGAAAAATGGGGGGGAACATCAGAAACAATGTCTATGTTCGAGGACATTTTGCTTCAGTTGCTTTACATGTGTTCCGCTTGGTGGAGAAATATTAAGTCCGTCTCAATTTGAAAACATCCTTCGTCCTTGATTACCCGGTACCTAAAAAGTGAAAACCTTGTGTTTTTAGTTGTAGTACACAGATCTAAGCGTGCGAATTTTTTCCTGGGTGGGTACGACATTACTGATAATAACCAGAGACTAATTATTGATGATTTTATTTGCCCTGTTCCATGTGCGAAGTCCAACAGTCACACAATTTGAAGCAACGTGCAGATGAGCAACATCGATTTCACATATTCGGTCCAGATGTTTCAACACGGTCTTTAGCTTCGCACTCATCATGCGAAACCGAGTGAGGGACTACCGTTTGTGTAGTAATATATTGATCATCTATGAAAAACTAGCCTTCATCTCAGTTAAAGATTATAAAATAAACCTTTTTGTAAAAAATGTTTGAAAACAGAAATCCAGTTATTACTTCTGTGTTCAGAAGCTTTATTTGTTAATAGTGTAGAAATATTATTTAGTTATTTTAAAGTAATATGTTCTAAAAAAAAATCAGTGTTATGTAATTTTTCATAGCTACAAAAGTGTACCTGTCAATGAATAAATTGAGTAATTTTTTATGGCTACATAGTGTACTCACGCTTAAGGCTAAATACATTTTTTTTAAAAAAAGGCTACGTTTTCAAAAGAAGCTGTCTCCTTTGAAGGAAGCCACTGGCTGTTCTGACAGGTTAACGCACGCATAGTGTGACTTGAGACACGACTACGTTTTCGATCTAAATAATTGTTTGTAGGAGCCGTGACGGCAACCGTTTACTAAGCAGGCCAATGAATCATTCGGGTGTGCATTATTTTATATTTATGTTGGAACTTAAGGGAATAAACAAACTGTTGATGTTCTTCGATATTCAAAACACATTCTTACCTCAATCGTGGACCTACACCTTCGGACGAAAAAGATATCAACAGAGTTGTGGATTTGAGTATATGCCAATGCTAATTGTTGGGGGCTCGATTAGTTGCCGATAATAATCACAGCTAGATTTCGCGTTAGTAAATAAACCGGTCACGTAACGCCAGCGTCGTGCCGAAGGAGAGGCGAGACTGCTCTCCGGCAAGCGCGTAGGCCGGATGGGGCGCAAAAACGGACAAAAAAAAAAAAAAAAAGATTACAACAAATCAGATTTAAGAATCTAGAGAGCTAGATGAGTTTTCCTACCCCTCGTGTTCCTACCTTCTGCCGTCGAGAGGAAGCCTTTCCCTCGTACGCGAATGTGCGCGCCCGCTTTGTCGCAACGTCATTTCGTACGAGCAGCAGTCTTAAAGAAACGACTATTACCGAAGAGAAGCGTGTGTCGATAACGGGGTAAATGTGGCAACGGTGCGCTCGCTTCACACACCCGCCGCCAACACAGATAGGTCATGTTCAACAACGGAGTTCTTGCTCTTCCTTCTGTATGGTATTACAGAATCTTCAAGATCGGCAGACGGGTGCTAAAGTAAATACACCGTCGGATATAAAATCTCACCATTAATGTAGAGAAATGAAATCTCAGGAATAAATTTTTCTAGGTAACACATTTAAGTGAAGCTTCCTGGCAGATTAAAACTGTGTGCCGGATCGAGACTCGAACTCGGGACCTTTGCCTTTCGCGGGCGACTGCTCTACCAACTGAGCTATCCAAGCACGACTCACGCCCCGTCCTCACAGCTTCACTTCTGCCAGTACCTCGTCTCCTACCTTCCAAACTTTACAGAAGCTCTTCTGCGAACCTTGCAGAACTAGCACTCCTGAAAGAAAGGATATTGCGGAGATATGGCTTAGCTACAGCCTGGGGGATGTTTCCAGAATGAGATTTTCACTCTGCAGCGAAGTGTGCGCTGATATGAAACTTCCTGGCTGATTAAAACTGTGTGCCGGACCGAAACTCGAACTCGGGACTCCGCTGCAGAGTGAAAATCTCATTCTGGGAACACATTTAAGTGATCAACATTGCAAGTTCACATGTTAATGTAAGCACGAGATAAGCCATTGAAAATGTGAAACGCTGCCACATTAATAACGGGTATAACCGGCATGATGTTGAAGGCAAGTGTGCAAAGGTGCATACATTGTGTTGTACAGGTGCCGGATGTCAGATTGTAGCATGGAGTTCCTTGCCTACTGCACTTACAAGGGGAGGCCGCCAATTGTGAAATTCAGATTCGATTCATACTGCGCATAATAAAAGCTCATGGCCAGAGGTGTAATGTGGCAAAGCACCAAGATGCACTTCTCAGCCGTTGTCGAGAAAATCGACAGTTAAAAGAAACCATTGCGGTGAAATACTATCTACGTTTAATAATTTCCTACAGCGTCGTGGCGCAGCGGTAAGCGCTCGGGTTCGTGATCCGAAGGTCGCCGGATCGAATCTCACGCCATGCAATTTTTTTTATTATCAGTTTTTTGTAATTCAAATGTATATAAAATCCCCGGCAATCAGTTGCAACAATTATGCATATAATAAGTTGATGAAAGTCGTTTGTCGCGGAAAAACTGGCGACTTCGAACATCGTTATGTTTTCCGCAAACAAAGTTGTATTTCACAAATTTTATTAATTGTCTTCATAATGTTAACCACGTATAGTTAACGGAAGACGTAGAAACGACATTCCGAAACGAATACGTATAGCGTAAGTCAAAGTTCGAATTAGAATAGAGACCCCACGAACACAAATTCGCTGTGGCAGGTATGAAATATAAACTCCGTTACTCGCTCGTTACAATTGAAGGACAGATGTTGAATGGGCCGAAACGAGCCGCCGCATAACAGCGTAGTTGCCTGCTAACTTCGAAAGAAGGTAGATGCGGTCCCTAGCGCAACTTATAACATCGTCGAAAATCAATGCGGACGTGAGAGCTTTGGTACACCCTGTTAAACAAACGGAAAAATGGAGGCGGTACAATTGGAGAGCGATCCGCCTTCACCAGCATGCATAAGCAATTCAT